>NW_027514362.1:640728-1281457 GCF_048772815.1 Callospermophilus lateralis
AATTTTGTTTCGGTTATTTTTCTCCATCATATTAGTATTAGTTGTTAGAGTCTCGTAGAGTATGGGTTATTGTGAGGGATATAGTATTTTGAATGGAAAATTGAAAAATGAATCCAATGAGTATGCATATATATGGTATACAATAATCTTCCCACTCTCATCCAGAACAATGCCTTGACATTACCTTCGCCCCAAGTAAGACACAATTAGAGGAGTAGAGTTAAAATATCTGTGAATACATATCTGGGATAGAAAATGCTCAGGAGTTCACAAAATTGGATTTGGTAGAGGAGTTTCCAAAAGTAAAGGACAGGGTTGATCTCCCAACCTGATCTTTCAATAAAATTGGGAGTCATCTTGCCACACAGCCATGAGAAGATAATTTTTTCTTTACTCTAAATTAGTGCAAATTCCAAACCTACTTGGAATTCCTGCCCATGCCTTGAATTCACCCATATCTGGCTTTCTGACCAGATTGCAGCCCTTTCTGAAACTTTAGTGACACCTCATAAATATTGGCCTTCCCTGGCCAGACAAAGACCCTCTCTAGGCTCTAATGGTCCTCATAATTTTTGATGCTGGGGCCAGCAAATAAAAAATGTAACCTATAATTAGTGTGATGCTTGTCAAAGTTCTGTTTTCTGTAACTCCCCTTTTGTGTAACTTTCTGGGGTATAAAGCTGGGCTGTAGGAAATGTGGGGATGCTGTCTTGTTTCCGCTGTTTGAGAGGGAGAGGCAGCCCACCCGGATGAAATAATAAGCTTGCTTTAATTTGATTTTAATTGGAGTCAGTGGTCTTTTCTTGCATCCTGGTCTAATATTTTAGAGTTCCCCAGTGAGAAGACCCGACCAGATCACAAGACCAGACTCCTGGAAATTCTGAAGCTGGCCTTTCCTCCAAGGCTCCGGGCTGGAGATCCAAGTTCAAAGGCCTTGGAGTGAGCCTTCAGTCCGGGGAGCACTGCAGTGAACCATCGCACTATAACTATTAGCAAGCACCTGGTGCAGGAGGCCTCCATAGGTAAGTGGCATCTTTATAACATCTGATATCCGGTTAAGGGAGATCTCTTCTGATGACAGAGAGGTGGCATGGGGAGGCTCACATATACTCCTGTCCGGGACAGTAACAAGAATCATTCTGTCCTCTGTTCTGTTCTGTAGGGAATTCCTCTGAAAGGGTAGAGAGGTGCCAACGGGCACGCAGGAGCTCCTTCCCCGGAGCTTTAGCAAGACGTTGTATTGCTCCTCTGTTTTTCTGTTTCTTCACTGGTTTTCTGTTTCTTTGTGTTTTTTTTCTGTGTTCTGTATGTTTTTGGTTTGTTAGTTTTTGTGCGTTTTGTTATGTGATTTCTGTGGTAAAAACTTAATGATATTGGACGTGAAAATGGGTAATAAAGCAAGTAAGCCTGACACCCCTTTGGACTGTGTTTTAAGGAACTGTGATGAACTTTCCCCCCCTTTGTTAAGCAGGATGAGAGAAGCCCCTAGCTGGTTGCCTGGAGCACACCCACTGCAGAGGGCAATGCCTGCTGGTGACCTAAGAACTGAGTATCTCTTAGGTGAAAAAGTGAAACTCCTTTAAAACCTCTTGTCCCTCCAGATCAAGAGAGTCACAACCTTTCGGCAGAGTCCCCTGTGTTTCTCCTTTGTTAGCAAAGCAGTAAACCTCCCTTTTTCTTTTTCTCAAACGCTGTCCTCATTATTAAATTGGTATTAATTGGCTTCAACATCAGGAACCAAAATTTAAGTTACAAATTTTGATACCCTCCCCCTGACCCCGGGACTTTTTGAGAGCTGACTACTGAAATATTAGGAGACGGAGCGTGCTCAGGGTGGAACTGAACCAGAGGAGCTAATCCTGTAAGTAAAAGGAGGGACTGAGGGACTCCCAGCAGCTGCCAAAGCCCTGTTGCTTCAGAGAATTCCCTCCTTCCATCCCTGCACTGTAAGAATTATGCCACCTCTGCCTTATTAAAAAAGAGAATAAGAAAAAGGGGACACTAAATGCAGTAAAGTCACCATGGAGACCCTTGATTTCACATTTCAGGTTGCTCCTCTGTGAAAACATCTGTTCCCCTTGTGGGGACATCTATCGTGCTACAGGTGTTGGAGATTTTTCTCTTATCTGTTATGTTTTAAAGGCTTCTGTCTGTAAGCCATAGTCTGGAGCTCCTTTCTGTCTGTCTTGTGTCTTTGTTTCTGGCCCTTAAAGACATGTGCAATAATATGTTCATATTATAAATTGTTTCTTGGGAATGATCTTAGCTCAATGTGTGTCTAAATGATGACGTTTTATTGTAACAATCTGGTATCTGAATGGGTTTTTGAAGCATTGTACAATCTTGCAGTTAAAAGTCTGGTTCAGATAATTGTTTAGTTTATGATTTTAGATAATTCATGCCAGAGAACTTAAATACTTGGGATGGAAAACTAAAGAACTCTATTTCCAAGTTGGCAAGTAACTTCCCAAACATTCAGTCTTATTTTTCACCAGTTTTGAATTGGGTAGACTGAGAAAATATCACAGTGTGTACCAGTGCATTAATTTGGAAAAGGATAGTAAATCATAGTATGGTATCTGTTGACAGAACAAGATGTAAAGATATAAAATTTTGTGAATTGTAACTTAAAATTTACCATAATTTTCAACATCCAAACCTGAAAATTATGGTTAAAATGCCTTAGGCCTGAGGTGTCTGCTCAGAATAGCAGTTTTTCCCTGCTCCTTCCAGACCTCAGCCAGGCCTTATGTTGAAATGCAAATGAAAGAAGCCTACTATCTCAGTAGGAGACTGATCTGAGGCCTAAGGGGGGGGAGAAAAATTACATTGTATGGTATTTACTAATAACTGCCCAGTCACTTTTTCTAGGACTCTTATATTTTTCCTTAGATTCTGTATTTTTTTAACTCATGATTTTGATCCTGCAGACCTAGGTTAATGTTTTTCTGATCAGTTCTATCTTTCACCAACAGTGGAGTTTTTGAAACATTGCAATGGAGATTTCACCTGCGAAAAGCTACAAGACCTTTACTATAATTATGTGTGCACACTCTTGTTGTGTGTTGTATGTGTATATATACATATGTCCGTATATCATGTATATTATATACAAATTAACATACATAAGGAGCGCTCATAAAAAAAGGAGCACTCACAAAAACAAATTTTAAAAGGCGGATCCAAAGATCTTTAATTTACGTGATTTAAATGGTTCACTTTAAATTGGATAAACAGATAAAAATAAATGTCTTTAAATTTAAGCTTACATGTTTTTCTAGGTGTTCAAAAATCTAATAAAATATTAATGTCGACAAAAGGTCTAATATGCCTTGGTTCTAGGACTTTTCCTTCAACAAAAAAATGGTCTACACTGTTCAATACTTTTGTCTAATATTTTGATAAATAAGTAAATTAAATTTGATATGGGATTACTCATTCATGAGTACTCTTGTTAGATATCTGATTGATTTACTAAGGTCTGTATAAGTTTTTTCTAAAGTCTGTATAAGATTGTAAAAATCAGTCATGTGTAAAAGACACAAAAATTTCTTAAAACATACGTTTACCAATAACATTGTGTTTATTAAGTTTTATTTTTCTAGAGCAAGCAACCATAAATATTAAACAACTGATTGAATACGATCTGTTATTTTAGAGCACTGTACTGCCATTTCTTTAAAAGCTAAACTTGGTTAATGTAGAAACATCAATGCAATTGTGATGCTATTAATGTGCTCATATCTTCCAGGAATACAAGTCTCTAAGTTAGAAACTTTAAAAGAGCATTATGTGAAGCTGGTGTTCTGAAGTTGTATGGTAAAAAAAAAAAATATATTGGGCATTTATTTACCTTTTATCAATAAGATATGTAAACTTTTATGTTACTTTTTACATTGGGGAACAATTTAAATGTATTTTTATGTTAATGAGAGCCTTTGCTATGAAAAGGATAAAACTTTCAGCGTTTATTTTATTCATGTTTTAAATGTTATATTATATGGTGTTAGCTAATGTTCATGTGACCTCAAACAATTAATGTTAACTTCTTAAACTGATATTTAAAAACAAAGATCATCTTTAGAACTAAAACACTTAAGATTTATAAAGAGCCCTGCCTTACTTGAGATAAGGCTCTGTGTCCCAACTTACTACATGTGAGAATGACTACGAAAGCAGTGGGTCAGATGTTATTTCATTTAAAGTTATATTCAAAAGTTCTTTTTTTTCCTGTCAAGATTACTAGGATCTCAAACAAGAAATATAATAAATAACTCAGCCTAAAAATTCAGGGTAGCTATTACACGAACTAAGTATATTTACTCTTGTTAATTTTATTTTGTAATTTCCTTATAAGTGATCAAAAGATTCCCTGTTAGTGTTTTACAGAAGTGTTGCTTTAAAAACACAACATGGGTTAATTAAAGATAACAAGTCAACACCAAAAGACAGACAGAAAAATACAGATCCCAATTAATAAATAGATAAATAATTTTAAATTACAGACATTAAAGCTCAGTACTCTTAATATAAGGCTGCTAAAATTTATTTGCTGGATGTTTAAGATTAGGGTTTAAAATTAAAGTTAAATGAAAAGGGCCAAGAAAACCAATATTTGATTCTTGCCCTCTGAGTCAGTCTGTATCCAGGGAACAGGGGACTTCTCTAAAGAGCTTTGCAACTCTGAGCCACATAACCTCCTGATTAAGGAGATTAATGAGACCACTGGAGAACAGAAAGCCAATCAGTGCATTTTCTATGAAGAAGACAGTCATCAGAGAATGGAAACATCCCTGATGCTTCTGAGGGAAGCCACATGGTCAAGCAAGACCTGGACACACCTAGCGAAAATGGCACTAGCAGAACTGAGAAGCTGCTCTCAAGTTTCCCCAGGAATGACTCCCGTAAAAGCTCAGCTGACTGTTCATAATAGATAGAAACAAAAGTCAGTTTGACTGCTTCATCTTAAACATTTAGGAAAGACAGTTAAACGCAAAATACAGCCATTCCTGGGCATTTAAAATAATAACAGTAATAATAATATTTTAAGGTATACACTTTATGTTAGCCTCCCAAAATAAATAAGACTGGAGGCTACAAAGAAGGGTTCTCAGACAGGAATGCCTGATAACTATAAAAAGAGACTATCAAGAGGAGCTGCCAGAGGCAGAAGTTTTTAGTTTAAGGCCTACAGATATTCCTAACCTACACAGGTAACCTTGGTGTTTGCTAGTACAATTATCCAGCCTTGAGTAACAGAATTAAGGGTTTCTCTATTAGACACAGAGGTCATACTAGTAAAAGAATTTTGTAGGATCAGATGGTATTAAATTATTAAACTGTATTTTATGGGGAGGGACAACTGTAACCCTAAATGTTAAATATTAAGTTGACAGTCCTGATAACTGGGGATATTTAAGACTGGTGAGGGAAATTCTATACAGTGTCATGTTCCAGCTGCTGCAACATTTATTCAGTACTCATGTATTTTGTTTCTCTCATAGAAGAACCCATCCCCAGATGCCTTTACAACCTGTACTTCCCCAACCAGACTTCAAACCGAACTGACTTCGAAAAGGCAACTCATGTCTCTCAGGCCGTACCCCCTCACGTCACCCTCTCTCAGCTCAGAAGAAGTCAAAATGAGTGACACCTCGCTTCTTACTACAATGGAGCCAAAAATAAATAGACTATCAATATAAGTAATTAATTAAGTCAGTAAAATCAGGGAGACTGGTTTTGGGTGAGTTCAAAAAATGGGGAGACTGTTACCTGAGAAATTAAATTTCCCTCAGTGCTCTTCCCCTACCCTACCAAAGATTTGAAAGGGACACATTAGAAAATGGGGGAATGATAGACCCAACCTGATATTTTATTTAAATTGGAGCCATCTTGACACAAAGCCATGAAAAGATAATTTTGGCTTAACTATAAATTACAGCAAATTCTGAACCTGCTTTGAATGCCTGCCCATGCCTTGAACTCACCCATGCATGGCTCTCTGACCAGATAACAGCCCTCTCTGAAACTTTATTTACACCTCATAAATATTGGCCTTCCCTTGCCAGACAACACTCTCTGAGGCTCTAATGGTCCTCATAAATTCTGATGTTGGGGCCAGCAAAAAAAAAAAATGTAAACTATCATTAGTGTGATGCTTGTCATAGTTCTGTTATCTGTAACCACCCTTTTCTGTAACATTCTGCGCTATAAAGCCATTCTGTAGGAATGGTGGTGTTGCTCTCTTGTTCCCGCCGTTTTGGGAGGGAGACACAGCCCGGGTGGTGGAAATAATAAGTTTGCTTTAATTTGATTTTAATTGGAGTCAGTGGTCTTTTCTTGTGTCCTGGTCTAAAAGGTAAACACTCCACCAACATGGAGCTCTGCCTGCCTAAAGACTACTTGAGAAACTGCCTCTGAGGATGGGCACTTGACATATATGTTGTTGTCAGGAGCTTTAGCTTCCATTCTAATGAGACCATCAAAGCTGGGTCTGCATCTATATGACCTGGAGGACATTGTTTCTTATTTTCCAAATAACATGAGGCAGCAGTGCTGACTTCTCTCTTTGTAGGTAAACTGTGGCCACTGAAAGCTAAGTGTCTCCACATGTGGACTGTGAAGCCATTTGGTCATCCTCCACTTTTCATGGTGTTTCTTGCTGCTGCACCGGGAGTTTGGTATTTGCTTCACGAAATACAAGGAGTTCAACTGGGACACAGTGCTGGAGGGAGTCCTGTCACGTGTGGTGGGTCAGGGTCTGCAGGAGAATGCACCAACCAGGCTTCTATTCCACATAGCTTGTCCCCTTAACCATAGCAACCTGATTCTGAACATTGCCCTGAAACATCTCCATATAACAAGATGCCTTTTATGGAGAGGATTCAGACATATACGTGATTCCTGTCTGCACCATGTCAGCCACAAGCCATTTGGAAGTCAATGACAGATCTACATGGCTTGACAAGAGATGCTTTATCACACACCTGCACATCACAGCTCTGGGCCCACTACTCAGCAGCCTCCAACATACTGGTATCTGTGTTATACACCATTTTCATGAAACCCAGTCAATCAAGGCACTGTCTGGTACCCTCATGATCAGCAACAGGACATCCAAAGATTCTCCAGGGCCACCTGGTCATGGGAATTTCAAAAATTTCATGGTATTTATCTAGCCATTTTTCAAGGATGAAATTGGAGAAACTGTGGGTTTAAATTCATTCAGGAACCATTAAATTTTGAGGAAGCACCTTTCAAGGAAAGCTCTGGTGAACTCTCAGAGGCAAGGCTTCCCAAAGAGTGGCCAAAAGGACACATGAAGCCAGGCCCATTGAGGTCTCCAATGTAAGGTCCATGTATGTTTTGACTCTCAACTATGGCTGCCAATCTTTCAGAATAAAATCATGTGATATCCAGGCTGAGTTTGACAGTACTCTTTGGAAAGCCACCCTTTTCTATATCTCAGTTTTCAAGGGTGAATCTCATGCATGGCCACCTAAAATCCCAACACAATTCATGGCAATACTTCTCTGAGGTCAGTTCCATTACTCAGTCTGTATGGGAAATCACACCATAGTTCAAGCTCAGGTGGACCCAGGCATCTTTACCAACCACCACACAGCTGACCACAATTAAAACCAAAACACTCCCACATGGCTTTCATCTTCTTCCACATATACACTCATCATAACCTCTGGCTGGAGGTTTCCATGAGGGGCGCAGCCCAAGACACTGTTCAAAATAAGCACACTTGCACCTCATTTGCCTAAAGTCAGGGTGGCCTGGACACCCTTCCTGTGAACAAAGAGTGATCAATTAGTCCTGCTCTATAACTGCTCCGCTTCTCCAATTTGAGGCCTACTGACTGTCTGGTATAGATTCTTCATGAGAATTTGTGTCATGAGAAAACTCAAGCACCTATCGGCTACCCTCTGGAGGGCTTTGAAGAACTCATTTGACCCAAAGGATCCCTATTTTCACTTGAGGGAGGTCAGGAAGGTTACAAAAGATGGCGAGACACTTCATCCACAAAGACTGCTCTTTTGGCCATTTTGGTTATGAATGCACACTTGGAAACTTTCTTTAGATGCATCAGATGCTGACAATCTAAGCCACTGCCTCACAAAGGGCCAAGAGGCTGATTCAGCCACATCCCTTTCCAAAGCAATTAAGCAAAGAGCCACAGGTGATGCCCATTCATTTCCATTTGTAAACTGTTTTCTTCAGGCTTCACAAAGGGGTGGCCTGAGGCAAAGACCTTCCTGACATTCAGGACAACAGAACAATAGGTAAGCAAAAAGCCCAAAGCAGTGTTTCTCCACTGAGACTTTACTGGTCACACAAAATTCTGAGTTTTTGAGATGCTCCCATTCCCTTCAGCTATTAAGTACATGCCGATGTCAGAGAGCTTGGAGGTGGTGCATATCTTGGAAACAAAACCATGAGGCTATTCTGGAGAGTGGCCCGTATTCAAGAAGAAGAGAGGAACTTAGGAAGGTAGTAGGTGTTGCCCATCCATAAGGCAAGCCACTCTCCATTCTTAAATTGGGCAGGATGAATGCTGGGAAGCTTTCTACCAGACAGGACACAACCATTGATGCATTCTCTTTTCAAATGTCTATAACCATGTATACACTGGGATACACAGACATAGAAACACTCATGTTGTCAAATAAATTTCTAGAAACATTCCACTCCAAACAAACAAACCGACTTATTCTCAGAACATGAGACTAAACAACAAACTCATAGGGACACCCACAACAGCACCTCCTTCCCCCAAGTATGTCTGTGACTATCCTCAGTGTCCTCTGACTGGTGGGCCATACTATGTTCCCCGAAATGGCCTGTTCTGTCTCAGATCTGGTCTTCTTTGCCAACTCTTTGAAGTTGTCAGGAGCCATGGTTGAGCCACTACCTGCTTTCTCAGAAAAGGCTTCTATTCAGACCTCTCCTGGCATTTGGCCATCATCACGTAAGTAGGTACCATAAAGACTGACTCTGTCCTTGATCAATCCAAACAATTGAGACCACTGGGACTGGGACTGGGACTTCTCTGGGTGCCTGGCAGTCAATCACCAAGGAAGTGTGGTAGGTGACTTCCTTCAGGAAATGAATGAGGTCACTGCCTTGGCAACCACTTTGTACTAACAGTTGCTTCCAAGGGTCCCATGAGATGGAGTCTGCCCCTACTTCCTATGACACTTACACAAGTTAGAATTGTATATCAACCACAGGCACCCGGGAACAGCTCTCCACACAGGCCTGGTTTGGTCCATTTAATCTACATTAAGAAGAGAGAGGCTGATTCAGTCACATTCCTTCATTCTGACCAGGTTGTTTGACATGGAAGTTGACTTTTGCTCTCTCACATGCTTCATAGGTGCCTACATCTTCTTCAGGGATAATTTCTGCATGGAACTTTGAGGTTCTCACCAGGTGGAAGATAGCCTACATTCCTGTATTGTAAGATCAACAATTTCCCTGTTCTTCTGTAAAGTTAGATTGAGGGAAGAGTGTATGGTTTAGGTTAATAACAGGTTCAATTTCGATTAGGAATCATTTTGCAGAATAAATAATGGTATTGGAAACCTGTGATATTTACATGAATATGCAGGTGAAATATAAGTATGAAAACAGAAATCTAGGTAAGATTTGAAGTCCATAAGGGCATTGGGTGGCCTGGACCCCATCCTTTGAAGCAGGAATGATCAAATAGCCCTGCTGCTAATACTGCTCTTCTTCTCCAATTTGAGGCCTACTGACTGTCAGGTATATATTCTTAATGTGATTTTGAGTCATGAGAAAACCCAAGCACCTATGGGCTAGCCTCTTCAGGTCTTTGAAGAACTCATTTGACTCAAAGGATTGCTATTCTCACTTGAAGGTAGTCAGGAACTGAAAAGGCCATCGAACGTTGGAGGAAAAGACCAACAAGAAACTGTCTCATGCCAAAAGAAATGGTTTATTGGGGGTCCAGCATCTGGGGCTCAGAGCTCACTCCACAGGAGGAAAGAAAAAAGAGCCCCGAGAACAACTTGAGCAGAGTTTATATATATTCTTTAGAGAGGGAAGGGACTTTACATACATCATAGCCTTCTTCAGGAAATCATCATACGCCGCAGGAAAATCAAATAGCAACTCTAAAACAAGATTAGCACATCCATTGGCGGGAACAGGTCGGGCAGGGGGTGATTGGTTAGCCCTGAGAAGGGGTATACATTTAAACTAGTTGGTTGAAGCCCTGAGATGTATTCGTGCTGAGATGCAGGGTTTCTGGGAAGGGGTTGTTTAGCTACTAGGTGGTCAGGGAAGATTTCAACACACATCTAATGGGCAGTTCTGGAAATTGTCTTAACTGCCACAGGAATTTCAGGTTCTGAGTGCAGCTTGGAAACTTTACAAAACCTGGTTCTTTACGTTTCAATTTAAATTTCTTTTATTCTTTCATTTTCCACTCCTTTTTCTGACTACTTTTAATCTTAAAAGTAATGAATCATAATTATTGTGGGTTCTCAGATTCTATTTCTGCCAGTGGATAGTATTTTTATCTGATTACCATGAGTTTTTTTCTGCCCAATCTGAACCTGGAGAAAGGAATCTATGCGGTTTAGCAAACAAGGTCCCACAGTTAGTAACACCATAAGGATGATCAGGGGTCCAGCTAAGTCTGATAAAAGTTTAGTTAACCAAGGGGACTGGGTAAACCATGACTCAAAACACCCTTGTTGAATCTCCCTTTCTCTCTGGTGCTCTTCAAGGCATTTTCTCAATTTACTCTTGGATTATTTAAAACTCCACTATGGTCAGCATAAAAACAACATTCTTCTCTCAGTGCAGCACAGATGCCCCCCTCCCTCATGAAGAGGAGGTCTAATCCTTGCCTTTTCTGTAAAACAACTTCAGAGAAAGAGGTTAAGGATTCCTGCAAAACTGTGATGGAGGTCTCTAACGTTTTCAAGTCTTGATCTATTGCTGTTTCTAATCGGGCCATTTGTTGTGACCCACGGATCATAGGAGCTGTTCCCGTACCCACTCCTGCAGCAACTCCTATTCCCAGTAGGATGGCTAGAGTAAGAGACACTGGCTCCCGGTGAAATCAGGTTGTTTGTCCCCCTAGTAGACCTTCAAATTATTCTGAATCATCATAGAGCACCCTGGGGAGTATCTGCACCATTACTCAATAATTTACAAAGCTATCTAATACCTGGGCTGAAATGCAAGGAGTTCTGATTGTGTGGAGTTCAGTACCATAATGGTTCCTTTAATTAGTTCCCAGGGGGATGAGTCAGCTGTATTCTGGACTGGGAAAGTAGGGAAAGACCAAAACCAGGAAGTATGAGATGGTAGAGGGGTTCTGGTAGATCTAGGCATGGGAGGTTTAGGAGGCTTAATTCCTGGCTTGAGGGGATTGGGCCCTATTGCTATGGGCTTTTCTTCCTTTTTAAGCTGGATGGTGAACCAGAGACCAAAGTCATAACCAGGGCCATAAATATAAAATCGCATTCCCCAAGTATTTCCCATAGGCCATGTTGTTCTGAGGTAGCCCCTTCCTTTGGAAGTGAACGTTATTTGAGGGGGTAACATAGACTATTCTTTCCACAGCGAGTTTTTGACACCACTTGGCTAGCGGCACATTTCTTGGGATCAATCCAGGTGTCATTTGGTCCTACCTGAATCATACTGTCTGGAGAGTTTGGGTTCCACCATGCACTCCCGTTTGTTCACATCCCCAAGATCTACAATAAAAGTCAATGCGTCCTCCACAGGTTTCGGCCTGTTTGCAACTTCGAAAATCAGCTGGGCACACATAAAAATCAAGACTGGCTAGTTTACACCTGAGTTGGGGAGATGACATCCATAATTCATGGGGTAAGGTGGTCTATGTTGCCCTGGTTTGGGTTTGAGTGGGATATGTGTGAGGTCCTCTATGTCAGGGAGATCCCAGTCAGAGAGGCCTATGGCAAGCTGACAAATGTCTCGGTGGAGAGATGGCCACCTAGTCCATAAGGCGGCTGTATGTGAAATAGACCACACTACTTGCCCAGTAGGATTTATAACTTGCCATTATTGCTGAACAGGCTGATGGGGATTAGGAATGCTGGTGGCCAGGGGAAGAATCCATAGCCCTATCCACACGACAGACACGCAACTTGAGAGGGTTACCAGTCACTTTCAGTTTCCAGCCGGAATCTGTACAGGGCACAGGCTTGAGATGTGAGGCATGTATCCAGGAAGTGATCCCATCCAATTTCACCGCTGTAGGTGTTATAAGAAACACCTGGTATGGTCCTTTCCAGCGGGGTTCCAGGGATGACACCTGATGCCGTCTCACGTAGACTAAGTCTCCCACTTGATAACAATGTGGGGTTTTCTTGTCTCCAGGCTGATAAGCAGTGGCCAACTATTTCCACAGGTATCGCTGGGTGCTGGGTTTGTTCAAGGGCTTTAAGTCTGTCAAGCAAGGGTGTGTGAAAGGAATCATTAAGTCTCAGAGTTGGAGTTAAATCCCTTACTGGAGGAGGGGCACCATAGAGAATTTTATAATTGGTGAGGTTACACAAAGAGGCATAGAGGTTATTTCTTGCAGGAAACAGTGCATAAGGTAGGACCATAGTCCAATATTTTATGCCGGTCTCCAGGCTTAATTTCGTTAAGGTCTCTTTGATGGTTCTATTCTTCCTTTCTACCTGTCCTGAGCTCTGGGGTCTATAAGCACAATGTAACTCCCAATTAATCCCCAGGGTCCTGGCGAATCCCTGACTTACTTGGGCTACAAATGCCGGTCCATTGTCGGACCCTATTACCTTACGCAGGCCGAACCTTGGAAAAATGTCTTCTAGGATCTTTTTGACCACCATCTGAGCGGTTTTTTCTTCATGGGGAAGGCTTCGACCCATCCTGAAAAAGTATCTACAAAGACTAGGAGATATTTAAGTCCTTAACTTGATGGCTTAATTTTAGTAAAGTCCACCCCCCAGAATTGTCCTGGTCTGGTTCCTCGTAAGTGCTTCCCTGCAGGAAGCTTGGATGGGTAAGTATTAACTAATTGACAGACTTGACAAGCTCTAGTCACCTGCTCAGCTATTTCTTTCTTCTGTGAGTCAGTCAATAATAAGTCCTTTCTTCGGTCCTTTAAGAGTGCCTACAACTTCTTTGAGTCTAAGTGGGTGAGCTAGTGTAAGTCTTTGACATAAAGGTGGGCTTTTTGAAATTGTAAACTTGGCTCTGTAGGGTCCCAGAGTTCTGTATCTGTCTCCTCAGATGATAAGTTGCCTGAAGGTTCCGGAGCTGCCAAGTCTCCTGATTTTTGTTCCCCCCCGTGTGGAAAAAGTTAACAGAGTCACTTCGTTTAGGGCTGCCAATTAAGCTTCCTCATCTGCCCTTCTGTTTCCAACCACCACGGGGTCGTTTCCCTTCTGGTGCCCTGGACAGTGCCCTATAGCTAGTTCTTTAGGGCCCTGCACTGCTGAGAGAAGGTGGAGGATCTCATCTTCATTCTTTATTTCTTTCCTGGAAGAGGTTAATATTCTCTTTGCTGGTAAATAGCCCTGTGCACATGAGCAGTGGCAAATGCATAGCGGCTGTCAGTGTATATGGTGGCCCTTTTGCTTGTTGCTAGTTCCAATGCTTTCGTAAGAGCAATCAGTTCTGCTTTTTGGACTGATGTCCCTTCTGGGAGACCAGAGGACCAGATGACATTAGTTTTGCTAAGTACTGCTCGTGCAGCCCCCTGGTTACCGTCTTGGAGGAAGCTGCTGCCGTCTGTAAACCATACGACTTCAGGGCGAGGCAGTGGCTGATCCTTCAAGTCTTGTCGTATACTAGTTTTCTCTGCCAGTATGTTTTGACACTCATGAGCGACGGGTCCTGATGATACTTCTGGCAGCAGTGTAGCCGGGTTGAGTGGAGCAGGGGGTCCCAGCATTATACTCTCTTTGTCAAGCAAGAGGCTCTGGTAGTGCTTAATTCTGGAGTTTGATAGCCACCTCTCTGGAGGCTGGCAGATGATGTTCTCCAGGGCATGGGGGACTATAATGGTGAGCTTCTGTCCCAACGTTCATTCATGAGCATCTTTTATTAGAAGGGCTGCCACTGCTATAGCTCTTAAGCAAAGGTGCCACACGCTAGCCACTGGGTCCAGTTTTTTTTATAAGAATGCTACTGGCCATTTCCAAGGTCCCAATGTCTGAGTATAGCATTCCCCGTGCTATTTCTTTCTTTTCTTCTATGTAGAGATTGAAGGGTTTATCTACATCTGGTAGTGCTAAGGCTGAAGCAGAGAGCAGCACCTTTTTTTTGACATTATCAATAGCTTGTTTGTGCTCAGGGGTACATTGGAAGTTGGCATCCCCCTTTATCAGCGTGTATAAAGGTGCAGCCAGAGATGCGAACACAGGAATCCATAACCTGAAAAAGCTGGCAGTCCCAAAAAACTCTCTGAGTTGTCTCTTATTAGAAGGGGGATGTATCTGCACAACGGTTTATTTTCTGGGCTCAGGGAGCCATCGTTTGCCACCCCTAAGAGAATAACCCAGGAAGATTACTTCTTGCTGACAAAAGTGGGCCTTTTGGCAGAAGCCCTATATCCAAGCCGAGCAAGCTCGAATAATATTGCTTGGGTCCCAGACTCAGAGTTCTCTTTGGTGTCGGCTGCCAGTAGCAGATCATCCACATATTGGAGTGGGGTGACTTCAGGGTAGGCAGTTCTGAAGTCATTGAAGTCCCTGTGGAGGGCTTCATCAAAGAGAGTGAGGGAGATTTTGAACTCCTGTGGAAATCTAGTCCCGAATAATTGGCCAGATGTTCCAGTTTTTGGGTTTATCCACTTGAAAGCAAACAGCAACTGACTGTCCTTATGTAGGGGCAAGCAGAAGTAAGCATCTTTTAAGTCCAGCACAGTGTACCATTCCCGCTCTGGATTCAGAGTGCTAAGCAAATTATATGGATTGGGTACTGTGGGGTGAATGTCCTGCACTCTGTTGTTGATCTCTCTTAGGTCTTGAACAGTACGGTAGTCCCCAGTTCCTAGTTTTCTAACTGGTAGCAGCGAGGTATTCCAGGCTGATTGACAGAGCCTTAAGACCCCAAGAGTCAGGTTTTTCTGAAAATGGGGCCATATCCCATCCTTAGCTTCTTTGCTTAGAGGATATTGTTTAACACTGATTGGAGAGGCAGAGGCTTTTAATTATACTACTATTGGAGGTTGTTTAAGGGCTAGACCTAACCCAGCAGTTTCTGCCCAGGCATTAGGATAATCTTTTATCCATTTCTGTGCCAGTTTGCTTTGTTGATCAGTCCTAGGGGACGCGAAGAGTGATGTTCACCTTCTACGGACATAGTCAAAGCCGTGACTATGGGAGCTTTTACTGAAGTCTTTAGAAACTCCACTTGGGGACCATCAGGGATAAACGTTATTCTAGACCAGAGTTTGGTAAGCAGATCCCTGCTCATCAATGGGGCTGGGCATTCTGGGATTACTAGGAAAGAGTGTGGACTTTTCCATTTACTAGGTTCGTAATCCTCTTATTTGTCCAAGCCCGATATCTACTGCCATTAGCCCCTTGAACTAGGGACCATTTATTTATTTATAGGGGGCCCAGTGGGGTCTTAAGGGCTGAGTATACTAATCATGTATCCATTTCAAAGTTCACTGGAATCCCCTCCACTTCAAATGTTACCCTGAGATCGGGGAGGGGATCCAAGCCCCGACTTTCTTAGTCCTCTTCTAGAGTCAGCATGGCGGGCTCGTGTGGCTGCTCCTTTTCGGGCCACTCTTTGGCTCAGTGTCCTTTTTCTTTTCAGTAGGCACATTGATCTGATGCCAGGGGCAGCTTTTGGCGTGGGCCCAGGTATCCCTTTCTGTCTCCCTGCATTTAACCTTCTGGAATATTTGTTGCTGTGAACAAAACCTTAGCCAAGCTTTAGTCTGCCTTTTGCTCCTTTCATCCTTCTTTTGTTCCCTTTCCTTCTCTCTCCTCTGTTCCTTCTCCTCTTCAATTTCTCTCTTATAATATACTTTCTCAGGTTCTCTGACTATATCTCTTAACATCATATCTTGTAATCCATCTAGACATTGTAACTTTCTCTTAATATCTAGGGCAGCCTGCTCGATAAAGGCCATTGCAACAGATGCCTTTTGGTCCTCTGCCTGAGGATCAAAAGAAGTATATTTTCTTTATGCTTCCATAATTCTCTCCTGAGACATACAGGGAGACTCATTAGGCCGTTGGATAATCTCTCTTACATTGGCCAAATTAGTCGGCCCTCTGGCGGTCGCTCGGAGACCCGCTATACCCGCTATTAGAGCCTGGCGATAAGTGGACAGATGCTACCTACCTTCAAAGTTGTTGGGTTCCCAGTTGGGTCGGTTCATTGGCCCATAGGGACAGAGAGGGAGCATCACAGGGGATTCTGAGTTTTCTATTATCCATCACCGCCGGGTTCCTTTAGGTGGCCCAGCTTCCTCCAGGGGAGGAGGGGCTACTGCTGCTGCAGGGAAGTCCCCTGGAGGGCTTCAGTCTGGCCCAATTGCCTCTAGCAGCTGAGAGGCTGAGTCAGCCGCGGGAGGATCATCTGGAATGTGTTGGGGGTTGGGGAGCGAGGGTAGAGAATGAGGAGGGGGAAGAGTATCCAGTCTTGTGACTCAGGGAGAATGGTGGGGAGAGCGGGAGTTGTGGAAGGTTTGAATGATATAATCGTGAGGGAAGGGGTATATGTCTGTTGATCTGGGTGGCCACGTGGCCCCAGCTAAAAGACAATATCTCTGACTTTTCGGATTAGAGGGAAGTGGAAGGATCCTTCTGGTGGCCATCCGACTCCCAGGATGGGCCATTCTGAAGCTCAGAGAGTCTGCCAGCTCTGGCGTTTTACTGAAAAAGAAAGATTCTGGGCCCTTGAGCGGACATCAGTCCAATGATCAAGGGTCAGAGACAGAGGCATGGAAGTGCTTTGTTCCATAATGGAAGTTACTCAAACAGGGACAGTGAAGACACAATCTTGACACACACAATGACAAACAGTAAACATTTACCATGAGTCCAAGACAACGATTAGAACTGAGTAATTGGCAAAACCTGATGGGTTAGACAATAAAGACAGACAGTAAACTCAACCTGAGTTCAGGACAATGAACAAAACTGAGTACCTGGCAAAACCTTTTGGGCTGGAAAACCGAATCCTGAAGCAAAATATAACCCAGTTGAGGAAACTACTATTCCTTGATTTCCCTAGTCCTCTGGAGTGCCCCCAGGGACGTGACCTTTGGCTCTGAGACACTTCTGTCAGCCAACATAGGAGAGAAATAATGCCCTCACCCACAGCAACTTTGCCACGCCCTAAACTGAAACCCAAAACAAGAAACAGGCGCCTTACTTACCCTAAGAGAAGTCAGTTGGCGTCTTTCGTCCACTGCTGCCGAATATCTCACCTGGGGCCTCCAGATGAAAAGGTGGGGCGAAGGTCAGAGAAAAACACCACCAAGAGACTTTCTCATGCAACAGAAAAGGGTTTATTGGGGGTCCAGCATGCTGGGGCTCAGAGCTCACATCTGAAAAGCAAACAACAAAGAGCCCCGAGAACAATTTGAGCAGAGTTTATATACATTCTTTAGAGAGGGCAGGGACTTTACATACATCATAGCCTCCTTTAGCAAATTATCATGTACCCTGGGAAAATCAAATAACAACTCCAAAACATGATTAGCACATTCATTGGCGGGAACAGGTCGGGCAGGGGGTGATTGGTCAGCCCTGTGAAGGGGTAGACATTTAAACTGATTGGTTGAAGCCCTGAGATGTATATGTGCTGAGCTGCACGGTTTCTGGGAAGGGGTTGTTAAGTAACAAGGTGGTCTGCGAAGATTTCAACTCACATCTAATGTACACATCAAAGAATTGTCTTTACTGACTCAGGAATTTCAGGTTCTCAGTGCAGCTTGTAAACTTTACAAAACCTGGTTCTTTACGTTTCAAATTCAATTTCTTTTATTCTTTCTGAACTTTACTAAGGAAGGCCAGAGACTTCATCCACAATGACCGCTCTTTTTGCCATTTTGGTTTTGGATGCATGCATGGGATCTTTTTTAGATCCATTTGGTGCTGATATTCTAAGCCACAGCCTCACACAAGGTCAAGAGGCTGATTAAGACACATCCCTTTCCAAAGCAATTACTTCTCTGAGGTCAGTTACAGAACTTAGTCTCTGAGCAGAATCACACCAGAGTTCAAGCCCAGATGGACCCAGTCATCTCTTCCAACCACCACACAAATGACCACAATTAAAACCAAAACACTCCCCCAAGGCCCTCATCTTTTTCCATATATACACTCATCATAACGTCTGGCTGGAGGTTTCCATGAATGGCGCAGTCCAAGAGAGTGTCCAAAATAAGATCCCTTGCCCCTCATTTGCCTAACCTCAGGATAGCCTGGACACCCTTCCAGTGAACCAGAATTGATCACATAGGTCTGCCGTTAATACTGCTCTGGTTCTCCAATTTGATGCCTACTGACTGTCAGGTATAGATTCCTTATGTGATTTGGAGTCATGAGAAAACTGAAGCACCTCTGCAGAGCTTGGAAGAACTCATTTGACAGAAAAGATCACTATTCTCACTTGATGGACATCAGGAAAATAACAGAGGAAGGTGAGAGACTTCATCCACAATGACTGATATTTTTGCCATTTTGGTTTTGGATGCACACATTGGATCTTTCTTTAGATCCATCAGGCACTGAGAATCTAAGCCATAGCTTCACAAAGAGCCAAGAGGCTGATTCAGACACATCCCTTTCCAAAGTAATTAAGCAAAGAGCCACAGGTGATGCCCATTTATTTCCATTTTAAAACTGTTTTCTTCAGGCTTCACAAAGGGTGGCCTGAGGCAAAGACCTTCCTGACATTCAGGACAACAGAACAATAGGTTAGCAAAAGGCCCAAAGCATGGTTTCTCCACTGAGACTTTCCTGGTCACACTGATATCTGAGTTTTCTGAGATTCTCGCCATTCCCTTCAGCTAACCAGTACATGGCCATGTCACAGAGCTTGGAGGTGGTACATATCTTTGACACAAAAATATGAGCCTATTCTGGAGAGTGGCCAAAATTCAGGAAGAAAACAGGAAATTAAGAAGGTTGTAGGTGTTGCCTTTCTATAAGGCGAGCCACAGTCCATTCATAAATTGGGAAGAATGAATGCTGGGAAGCTTTCTACTAGACGGGACACATCTATGGATGCATGCTCTTTTCTAATGTCTACAACCACAGACACACTGGGATACACAGACCTAGAAACACTCACCTTGTCAAAGGACGTTCTAGAAACAGTCCACTCCAAACCAAACAAACAGCCTTTCCTACCTATTCTCAGAACATGAGACAAAACCACAAACTCACAACCACACTCAAAAAGTCACCTACTTCCCCCAAGTAAGTCTGTGACTATCCAAAGTGTCCTCTGACTGGTGGGCCATACTATGTTTCCCCAAAGTGACCTGTCCTGTCTCAGATCTGTTCTCCTTGTTCAACTCTGTGAAGTTGTCAGGAGCCTGTGCTGACCACTACCTGGTGTCTCAGGAAAGGCCCATTTTCAGAGGTCTACTTGAATTTGGCCATCCTCAAATCTTTAGGTACCAAGAAAGAATGACTCTGTCCTTGTTAAATCCAAACAAGTGAGCCTACTGGGAATGGGATGGGTACTGGCTCTTTGTGCCTGGCTTCCTGGATCCCAAGTTCAGAGAGTTCCATCACCAAAGAAGTGAGGTAGGTCAATTCCTTCAAGAATGGAATGAGGTCACTGCCTTGGCAACCACTTTGTCCTAACAGTTGCATTCAAGGGTCCCTTGAGATGGAGGCTGCCACTACTTCCTGTGACACTTTCAGAAGTTAGAATTGTATATCAACCATAGGCATCCAGGAGAAGCTCTCCACACAGGGTTGGTTTGGTCTATCTCCTTTATATCAAGAGGAGAGAGGCTGATTCAGATACATCCCTTTATCCTGACTAGGTTGTTTGCCTTGGAAGATGATTTTTGCACTCTCAGGTCCTTCATAGCTGCCTAAATTTTCTCCAGGGATCATTTCTGCATCAACCTTTGAGGTTCTCAGCAGGTGGAAGATCCCGTACATTCCTGTATTGTAAGACCAACTCTATCCCTGCTCTTCTGTAAAGTTAGATTGAGGAACAGTGTATGGTTAGGGTTAATAACATATTCTATTTGGGTTAGGAATCATTCTGCGGGACAAATAATGGTATTGGGTACCTGCGATATTCACAAGAATATATAGGTGAAATATAAGTATGAAACCAAAATTCTAGGTACGATTTGAAGCCAGAAGGACATTGGGCCCTTTAGTGGTATACTTAGCTTTGAATCATGTTCTGCACAGATGTCTCAGATAAATAAATATGCAATGGCATAGGACCGTGTACCTTGGATGATTGAATGTTCAAGAGAACATCCAGTCAAAAAGGAATAGTCGGTAGGAATAGGAAGATGGTCAGTAGGTTTAGAAAAAAGAGTGAGTATGGGATTTGGACAAAAGGTTCATTAGCAATAGGGTTTCGGGTAGAGAGTGAAAGTAAATAGGAGCACATATAAAGAGTCAGTCACAATGATGAACTGGGAAAAATATGTAAGAAAGCAGATATTAATAGAGACATTAGGAAATCAGACAAAGTATAATGTGAGTGATAGGATTAGGCATTTTCAATATGGTTGAGGTGGAATATATAATCTTAGGAAGAAAGAAATATGTAGTCACCAATAGGATTGACATTTGAGAGCATTAGGCAACCAGGACATGGTTGTTTTTAGTAATCCATGCTCACTTTTCATTTTGCTTTGGTTAAAGGTTAATAAAATAGGTATTTGTTACTTCCTGTTTTTCTTTATGCTTAACAAAACACTGTTGAAATCTTGAGAACTGTTTGCTAATTTTGTTCCCAAAATGTGCTGTCCCCAACTGCCAAACTGCAGAATGTACTCCCTCACCCGGTTGCACAAAAACTGCCCACTTGCCCTGACCCATCAATTAATTTCCCTCCCTGCCCTCTCCAAAAAATTATATAAGCTCTGTTTAAGTTGTTCTCAGGGCTCTCTGCTCTAGTCAAGTGAGCTCTGAGCCCCAGCATGCTGGAACCCCAATAAACACTTTGCTGTTGCTGAGTGAAAATGGTATACTGTTCTGTACTTAAAAGATGCTTTCTTTTGCTTGCCTCTGCATAAAGATAGTCAGTTGCTGTTTGCTTTCGAGTGGGTAGACCCAGATAACGGAACTTCTGGTCAACTAACTTGGACTAGACTCCCACATGTGTTCAAAACCTCCCCCAGTCTCTTTGATGAAGCCCTCCACAGAGATCTCAACAACTTCAGAATTACGCACCAAAAAGTCACCCTGCTTCAATATGTGGATGTTACTGTCAGCTAACAACAAGGAAAACTGTGAGTCTGGGACCCAAGCACTATTATCCGAGCTTGCTCAACTCAGGTATAGAGCTTCTGCCAAAAAGGCCCAAATTTGCCAGCAAGAAGTAATCTTCCTGGGTTATTCCCTTAGGGGCGGAAATGATGGCTCACTGAGCCCAGAAAACAAACCATTGTGCGGATACCACCTCCATCTAACAGGAGACAACACAGAGAGTTTCTTGGGACTGCTGCCTTTTCAGGTTATGGATACCTGGGTTTGTGTTCTTAGCTGCTCCTTTATACCCGTTGTTAAATAAGGATGCCCAATTCCAATGGACCCTTGAGCACCAGCAAGCTTTTGATAACATTTAAGAACACTGACACTGAACTACTCAACTTCACTGAGCCCAGCCTGCAATTTCAGAAAGCCCTACACTACGTTAAAAATGTACATCAACTTACTCACCTTGGTTCAAAAAAACTGCAGGCATTCCTGAAAGATCAGGAACAGAGATTTCGACTAACTTACTCACAGTGAAAAAAAATAACTGAACGGGTAACAAAAGCCTGTCGGTTTTGTCAATTGGTTAATGCTTACCCTTCCAAGCTTCCTGCAGGAAAGCACCTACAATGAACCAGACCAGGACAATTCTGGGAAGTGGACTTTACTGAAATTAAGCCAGCAAGGTATAGACTTAAATATCTCCTAGTCTTTGTAGATAAATTTTCAGGATGGATTGAATCCTTTCTCACAAAAAAAAAAAAAAAACGGCTCAAACGGTGGTCAAGAAGATCCTGAAAGATATTAAGATATTTTTTCAAGACAAGGCCTGCCTAAGGTAATAGGGTCTGATAATTGAACGGTGTTCATGGCCCGGGTAAGTCAGGGCTTAGCCAGGACCCAGGGGATCAATTGGAAGTTACATTGTGCTTCTAGACCCCAGAGCTCAGGACAGGAAAAAAAAATAAATTGAACCATTAAAGAGACCTTAACGAAATAAAGCTTAGAGACCGGCATAAAATATTAGACTATGCTCCTGCCTTAACCACTGTTTCATGCAAGAAATACTCCCTCTGTTTCTTTGTGTAAACTCACCCCCTATGAATTTCTCTATGGTGAACCTCCTCCAGTAAGGCACGTAACCCCAACTCTAAGACCTAATGATGCCTTCCACACCCCCTTGCTTGGCAGACTTAAATCTCTTGAAACAACTCAATGATACCGGTGAAAACAGCTGACAACTGCCTTGCAACCTGGGGACAAGGGGACTCCACATTGATATCAAGTAAGGGACTTCATCTACATAAGACAACATCAGGTGTCATCCCTGGAACCCTGCTTGAAAGGACCATACCAGGTGCTACTTATAACATCTACAGCGGTAAAAGTAGACGGAAACACTTCCAGGGTCCATGCCTCTCATCTCAAGCCTGCGCCCTGTCCAGACTCTGGCTGGAAACTGGGAAAGACTGGTAACCATTTCAAATGGCATATTCGCTATGTGGATAAGGCTATAGACTCTCCCCTTGGCCACCAGTACACCTAACGCTCATCAGCCCGTTTAGCAGCAATGGCTTATCACAAATCCTACTAGACAAGAAGTATGCTCTAACTCTTATACAGCTCCCTTAGGGACCTGGTAGCTAGCTCTCCACCCAGACATTTGTCAGCTGGCTATAAGTCTTTCCTATTAGGATATCGCTGATGAAGATGCCACTAAAATTCAATTAAATCCCTTCCGTACCATAGATAATGGAAACAAACATTAGGGATTTAGGGACACGTGAGCCAGATGCAGGTTGGCTAGACTAGATTAGTATGTTTGCCCAGCAGACTATCAAAGCCACAAACAGCCATGACTGTGTGGGGGAAAAGCCAACTTCTTCTGTAAGTCATGGGGATTTGAGCATACAGGGGCTGCCTGGTGGAACGCAAAATCCTCATCAAATTCAGTACACAGCATTGACGATATTACCAATTAGACAACCAAAACTGATGGCCCCCAGACGAGTCTCTAGATCCTCAAATTCTGTGTTGCCTTTTTAACTTCTGCAAGTGCTCAAGAGGGTGAAAGGAAATTCCCCTATGTGGAGGCCTTTTACCTCCTTCGCTCACTTCCTGAACTATGCATCTCCAATAGATCCTCACCCTCAGGCTTCTGCTCCAGACTCTCTACTGTCAGTTCCACCTCAGCAACCTGATTTCTCTCCTCCAGTTACTAGATCAAAAACCCAAACCTCCGCCAGTTCTCAGACCATTGCCCCCTTGCTGAGGTAGCAGGTACTGAGGTACCCCTCTAAACACTCACTCCTCTCTTCTCCTGTCAGTGCCTACACCCGGTCTCCCCAGGTCCTCTTACCAGCTAACCCAAAGCTCAAACCAGCTGAGAAGAGCCCTAAGACCCCTATCCAAGATGTAATAAAAATGGCCTTTAAAGTTGCTTTGTCATCACTGAAAACAGGTTACTAAGAATTTAAAATCCCTCACAGGCTTTCTGGGATACTCACTCCCGTGTTCCCCTCTGCTCTACCTGTTCTACTGCTCAAGATTTTGTTGCTAGGAAAATCCCAAACCCCTTTCCCATTATGCTTTTACATCTCTCCTTTCTCATTCTCAGATCCCGTGAGCTGCTCTTATTCCTCGCCTTCCCCGTCTTTCCCCTCTATACCAGGCCCACAGAAAAATCTTAACTGAACTTCTCCAGAAGTCTTCACCATGGATGACTTTAGAACTTTCAGCAAAAGAGTCCCTATGAAAGAGTTCAGTGTAGATAAAACTTCATCTTTTTCTGTTGCCCTGTTATACTTGGCCACTGCTTGGAAAAATCAGCACTTCTAAGCTAGACAACCCCTTAATAGTTTTTCACACAATATGTGAACAAGGCCTCTGGCCTTGAGCTGGGGCTTCACAGAGATGGCTACATTTCTAAAATAAAAAAATACCAACTGGGCTTCATGGTAACAGCTGAAGGAGGATAAAAGAAAAAGGAAGAAAAAGCTCTCCCCCTCCCAGGTGTCCTTGAAAAGTTAACTTGCCCAGAACAGAGGAAATAACAGAAAAAAAAAATCTTTTTTTGTGAAGTTCTGCAGACTGTGAACTTCTGAGCCTCTTTTCTTTCATGTTGGGTACAAAATTCTGAAACTACCTAAACTTGGGGTTCAGGGCGTTAATTGATTACAACAGAAGCAATGCACTCTGAATCCGGTTGCAACCAAATAGCACTGTTTTCCTGTTTTCGGTGCTATCTTAGGTGCCTTGCCTTGTCTGTCCCTACAACAGTATAATTCTATATACTTAAACATTGTTTATGTTTTCATGAAATGGTCAACAGATGTGATTAATTGTGTAATATTGCAGATGTTTCCCAGAGTGCTCTATAATTATGCAGGTTCATTTGAAGTTCAAATAGGCAGGCATACAACACGGTTCCGCTGGGAACATATATCCCTAACTTTAGCCATCCTATTAGGAATAGGAGTTGCTGCAGGGGTGGGCACAGAAACCCCTGCCCTAGTCCATGGGACACAACAAATGACCCAATTAGAAGCAGCAATAGAACAAAACTTAAAGATAGTAGAAACCTCCATCACAGCTTTGCAGGAATATTTATCCTCTCTGTCTGAAGTTGTTTTACAGAACAGTCGAGGGTTGGACCGCCCATTCATGAGAGAAGGGGGCCTTTGTGCTGCATTGAGGGAAGAATATTGTTTTTATGCCGACCATACTGGAGTTGTAAAAAAAATCTATGAGTAAATTAAAAAGACACCTTGAAGAGCGTCACAGAGAGAGGCCCAAAAAGGGTGGTTTGATTCTGATCCATACATTCCTTCTGGTTAACTATGTTTTTATCAACCATGGCCGGTCCAATAATAATCCTCATATTACTGCAAAGTATAAAACCCTGTTTGCTCAAACGTGTAATTTTTTTTTTTCTCCAAGCTCAAATTGGACAAGTTCAACTTATGGTAATAACCCACTTGCAGACATAGAATGTGACACCAGCCTTGATCACTTTTATAATTATAAGTAGCCAGAAGAAGAAGTGGGGAATGAAAGGTTAACAAAATAGGTACTTGAAACTTCCTATTTTTCTGTATGATTAACAAAACACTGTTGAAATATTGAGAACTGTTTGCTAATTTTGTTCCCATGATGTGCTGTCCCCAACTGCCAAATTGCAGAATGTATTCCCTCACCCGTTTACATGCAAACCGCCCACTCACCGTGACCCATCAATAAAATTCCATCCCTGCCCTTTCCAAGGAAAGAATATAAGCTCTGCTTAAGCTGTTCTCAGGGCTCTCTGCTCTATTTCTGTGAGCTCTGAGCCCCAGCATGCTTGACCTCCAATAAACCCTTTGCTGTTGCATGAGACAGTCTCTTCGTGGTCTCTACCTCTGATGCTCGCACGAACATTACTTGAATGATTGAATGTATAAGAGAAAATCCAGTCAAAAAGGGATAGCCAGTAGGATTAAGAAGATAGTCGGTAGGTTTGGGAAGAAGACTGAGTATAGGATTTGGAAAAAAAGTTCTTTAGCAATAGGGGTTCTGTTAGAGAGTGAATATAAATGTCAGCACATGAGAACAGTCACAATAATGAACTGAGGAAAATATGTAGGAAAGCAGATATCAGTAAAGACATTACTAAATCAGGCAAAGTATAAAGTGAGTGATACAATTAGACATTTTCAACAGGGTGAGTTTGAATATATAATCTTAGGAAGAAACAGATATGTAGTCACCAATAGGATTGACATTTGAGAGCATAAGGCAACCTTGACATGGATGATTTTTGTAAACCATGCTCACTTTCTATTTAGGCTTTGGAACAATCATAAGTGTGACCTTTGCATTTGTGTCCAGAATTTTACTGTGATAAAATATATATGTAGATCTGGTGACACGAGTATTTCTTCCACCATTTCTGGGAGAAATATTTTGAAGACATATAAATGGGTATTGGGTGTACAAAGAGGTGTACACTGTGTCCATGAATATAGAGATAATGCATGAATAGACCATACAGTGAATAAATAATATAACTGTTTCCACTTTAAATTATGGATTGAATTGATATTTGAAAATATATAAGAAATCTTATATTGATTTACAATCATTCATTCTAACCAGTTATACATCTAATATTAATATTATGGTTATGGTTTATCATGAAGATATGTTAGTTTTGCTTCAAAAGCGATTATGGAAATCCAAAATAATGTGTTTGGAAAGAGTCAGTCACAATGCTGGCAATATGTGAACACGGCCTCTGGCCTCGAATTGAGGCTTCACAGAGATGGCTACATTTCTAAGATAAAGAAGTTACCAACTGGACTCCATGGTAACAGCTGGCAGGGAGAAAAAAGAAAGAGAAGAAAAAAGCTCTCCCCCTCCCAGGTGTCCTTAAAATGTTAACTTGCCCAGAACAGAGAAAAAAAAACAGAAACAAAAACTGCTTTCTCTGAACTTCTGCAGACTGTGAACTTCTGAGCCGCTCCCTTACATGTTGGGTACAAAATTCTGAAACAACCTAAACTTCGGGTTCAGGGAAGTAACTGATTACAACAGAAGCAATGCCCTTTAAATCCGGTTGCAACCAAATAGGACTGTTTCCCTATATTCGGTGCTATCTTAGGTGCCTTGCCTTGCCTTGTCCATCCCTTTTCTCATTTAAAGACCAGTCAAGAAACATGGAGAAATACATGTGTTCTGAAGCAGAAAGTGATTGATAGTGAAACAAATGCCTATCCATTTCCTAACTTGTGGATGAAATTTATATCCTATGATGTGCATTAATTGAAGAAATAGTAATCTACCAGTGTTGAATAAAAATGAACGTCAAAATACATATCATGTCCGATTGGAATCTGCTTGCATTGATGTTAAACTGGGTCAGTTACTGTAGAAATATTAGGATTCTTATGCACCATTCACTGAAGTTACTTTTCAGTACTAGGAAACAAATATGTATTTCAGGTGAATGAATATTTCTAAGAATAATCTTGTGAAAAGTTGATTATAAATCCACATACATGAATATGAATGAATTTGATGAGTGTAAAATGAGACACATATTTCATTTTTTGAAAAATCTGGAGAGTGTATATATATATATATATATATATATATATATATATATATATATATATACACACACACACACAAACACACACACACATTAAAAATAGCAATATATATGCCAATTGAAATTTATAATGAAATATATATCATCGACAGATAGAAAAATATTTATTTTACTGAACATGGATTTATGAATAATATTGTTCAAGTAGGAAGCTCAACCATAATTTAAATTTTCAGTTCCAACATCGTTTAAGAGGAGTGATCCCTTACAATTTGTATCTGCCAAGTCAGCCACCTCACAAGAACGTACGTGTGGTACCAGGTAGGATTCTATCTGTGCATATAAAAATACAGGTGGTGAGTAGGCTACAGAGAAAGGGAGAAAGGAATTCATATTTGGTTATCTTTAAAAAAACATGGAGAACTATTTGAACAAAAAATTGACTAGATTTATAACTCCTACCCTATATAATGCAAAAGTTAAGTCCAACTATACACCATGCCTCCTCTGAAATGGTTGTATTTTTATTCTGTTTGGGTTATTTTTCTCCATCATATTAGTATTAGTAGTCAGAATATAGTAGGGTAGGGGTTAGTGTCAGGGATTCAGTATTTCTAATGGAAAATTGGAAAATGAATACAATGTGTATGTAAACATGTGCTACACAAAAATGTTGCCACTCTTATCCAGAATAATGCCTTGACAGTACCTTCGCTCCAACTAAAACATCATTAGAGGAGAAGAGTTAGAAAATCAGTGAAAACACATCTTGAATGGAATATGCTCAGGATTTTGAAACCTTGGAGGTGGTAAAGGAGTTTGCAAAAGTAAGGGACAGGGTGAACACTCCACAAACATGGAGCTCTGCTGGACTAAAGACTTCTTGAGAAACTGCCTCTGAATTTGGGCACTTGAAATATATCTTGTTGTCACAAGCTTTAGCTTCCTTTGTAGTGAGACCATCAAACCTGGGTCTGCATCTATGTGACCTGGAGGACACGGTTTCTTATTTTCTAATGGAAATGAGGCAGCAGTGCTGAATTCTCACTTTGTAGGTAACCTGTGGACACTGGGGGCTAAGTGTCTCCCAGTGTGGGCTGTAAAGCCATTTGGTCATCCTCCAATTTTCATGGTGTTTGTTGCTGCTGCATTGGGGATTTGGTATTTGCTTCACGAAATACAAGGAGTTCAACTGTGTCACAGTGCTGGAGGGAGTTCTGTGACGAGGGGTGGGTCAGGGTCTGCAGGAGAATGCACCAACCAGGCTTCTATCCCACATAGCTTGCCCCCTTGACCATAGGAACCTGATTCTGAACATTGCCCTGAAAGCTCTCCATATAACAAGATACCGTTACACAGAAGTATCTGCTGGCTGCACCATGTCAGTAACAAGCCATTTGGAAGCCAAATGCAGATCCACATTGCCCCACCACATGTTTTATCACACACCTGCCCAGCACTGTTCTAGGCCCACTATTCAGCAGGCTCCAACATCCTGGCATCTCTGTTCTACACAATTTTCATGAAACCTAGTGAATCCAGGCACTTTCTGGTGTACTCAAGATCAGCATCAGGACATCCAAAGGTTGTCCAGGGCACCTGGTCTTGGGAATTTTAAAAATTTCATGGTATCTCTTTAGCCATTTTTCAAGGATGATGTTGGAGGCACTGTGGGTTTCAATATATTCAGGACCTGTTAAATGGTGAGGAAGCTCATTTCAATGAAAGCTCTGGAGAACTCTCAAAGGCAAGGCTTCCCAAAGAGTGGCCAAAAGGTCACATGAAGCCAGGCCTATTGAGTTCTACAATGTGAGGTCCATGTGTTTTTTGACTCTCAACTATGGCTGCCAAGTCTTTCAGAATAAAATAATGTGATTTCCTCACTGAGATTCCCAGTGATCTGTGGAAAGTCAATCTGGGCCTAGATCTCAGTTTCCAATGGTGACTCTCATGCGTGGTCTCCTAAAATCCCAAAACAATTGATGGCAATACTTCTCTGAGGTCAGTTCCAGAACTCAGTCTCTAAGGGGAATCATACCAGAGTTCAAGCCCAGGTGGACCCAATCATCTCTTCCAACTGCCACACAAATGACCACAATTAAAACCAAAACACTACCACACGGCCCTCATCTTCTTCATAACCTTTGGCTAGAGTTTTCCATTAGGGGCACAGTCAAAAACAGTGTCCAAAATAAGCTCCCTTGTCCCTCATTTGCCTAAAATCTCAGTGGCCTGGACACCCTTCATGTGAACCAGGAGTAATCAAATAGGTCTGCCATTAATACTTTTCCACTTCTACAATTTGAGGCTTTCTGACTGTGGTGTTTAGATTCTTTATGTGATTTGGAGTCATGAGAAAACCCAAGCACACATGGGCAAGCTTTTGCAGGGATTTGAAGAATTCATTTGACCCAAAGGATCCCTATTCTCACTTGATTGAAGTGAGAAACCTTACAGAGGAAGGCTAGAGACGTCATCCACAATGACTGCAATTTTTGCCCTTTGATTTTGGATGCACACATGGGATCTTTCTTTAGATACATCAGGTGCTGATAATCTAAGCCACAGCCTCACACAGGGCCAGGAGGCTGATTCCGACACATCCCTTTAAAAAGCAATTAAGCAAAGAGCCACAGGTGATGCCCATTCATTTCCATTTGAAAACTGTTTCTTAGGGCTTCACAAAGGGGTGGCTGGAGGCAAAGACCTTCCTGACATTCAGGGCAAAAGAAAAATAGGTAAGCAAAAGGCCCAAAGCAGGGTTTCTCCACTGTGACTTTTCTGGTCTAAATGATCTCTGAGTTTTCTGAGGTGCTCGCAGTACCTTCAGCTATCCAGTACATGGCCATATCACAGAGCTTGGAGGTGGTACATATCTTTTACTCAAAACCATGAGCCTATTCTGGAGTGTGGCCAGAATTCAGGAAGAAAATAGGAAATTAGGAAGATAGCAGGTGTTGCCCATCCATAAGGCAATCTTCTGCCTAATCATAAATTGGGCAGGATGAATACTGGGAAGCTTTCTACTAGACAGGACACATCCATTGATGCATTCTATTTTCTAATGTCTACAACCACGGACACAGTGGGACACATAGACATAGAAACACTCGCCTTGTCACATGACTTACTAGAAACAGTCCATACCAAACCAAACAAACCGCCTTTCCTATCTATTCTCAGAACATGAGACAAAACCAAAAACTCACACCCACAACCACAAAGGCACCTCCTTCCCCCAAGTAGGTCTGTGACTATCCGGAGGGTGGTCTGACTCGTGGGCCATAATATATTCCCCCAACATGGCCTGTCCTGTCTCAGATCTGGTCTCCTTAGCCAACTCTTTGAAGTTGTCAGGAGTCCGCGATGAGCCACTACCTGCTTTCTCTGGAAAGGCCAGTTTTCAGAGCTTTCCTGGCATTTGGTCATCCTCACAACAGTAGGACCAAAAAATAATGTCTCTGTCCTTGTTCATTCAAAACAAGCGAGCCCAATGGGACTGGGACTGGGACTGACTCTGGGGTCCTGGTTTCCTGGATCAAAAGTTCACAGTGTTCCATCACCAAAAGTGTGAGGTGTGGTCATTTCTTTAAGGAACTGAATGAGGTCACTGCCTTGGCAAACACTTTGTCCTCACAGTTGCTTTCAATTGACCAATGAAACGGAGGCTGCACCTACTTCCTTTGAAATTTTCACAAGTTAGAATGGTAGATCAACCATAGGCTCCCGGGAACAGCTCTCCACACAGGCCTGGTTTGGTCCATCTTCTCTACATTAAGAAGAGAGAGGCTGATTCCGACATATCCTTTCATCCTGACCAGGATGTTTGCCATGGAAGATGACTTTTGCTCTCTCAGGTCTTTCATAGCTTCCTACATCTTCTCCAGGGATCATTTCTACATGGACCTTTGAGGTTCTCAGCAGGTGGAAGATCACCTACATTTCTGTATTGTAAGTCAAACTCTGTCCCTTTTCTTCTGTAAAATTAGATTGAGGGAACGGTGCATTCTTAGGGTTAATAACATGTTCCATTTGGGTTAGGAATCATTCTGTGGGATGAATAATGGTATTGGAACATGCAATATTTATAAGAATATATTGGTGAAATATAAGTATGAAAACAGAAATATAGGTAAGTCTTCAAGCCCAGAAGGGCATTTTGCCCTTGATTGGGATACTTAGCTTTGAATTACATTCTGCACAGTTGTCTCACATAATTCGATATCGAATGGCAAAAGACCTTGTACCTTGGATGATTGAATGTAGAAGAGAACATCCACTCAAACTGGGATAGTCAGTAGGTTTAGGAAGAAGAGTGAGTATAGGTTTTGGAACAAATTTCTTTAGTAATAGGTTTTCGGTTAGAGAGTGAACGTAAATGTCAGCACATGAGAAGAGTCAGTCACATGATGAACGGGGAAAATATGTAGGAAAACAGATATCAATAGACACAAGGGCAACTCTCATGTGTGGCCTCCTACAATCCCAACACAATTCATGGCAATACTTCTCTGAGGTCAGTTCCAAAACTCAGTCTCTAAGGGAAATCACACCAGAGTTCAAGCCCATGTAGACCCAGTCATCTCTTCCAACCGCCACACAAATGACCACAATTAAAACCAAAACATTTCCACATGGCCCTCATCTTCATCCATATAGACACTCATCATAAACTCTGGCTGGAGGTTTCCATGAGGGGCGCAGCCCAAGACAGTGTCCAAAATATGCACCCTTGCCCCTCATTTGTCTAAATTTAGGGTGGCCTGGAAACCCATCCTGTGAACCAGGAGTGATCATATAGGCCTGCTGTTAATACTGCTCTGCTTCTCCAATTTGAGGCCTACTGAATGTCAGGTATAGATTGCTTATGTGATTTGGCATCATGAGAGAACCCAAGCACTTCTGGAGAACTTTGAAGAACTCATTTGACCCAAAGGAATCCTATTCTCACTTGATGGAGGTCAGGACCTAACAGAGGAAGACAAGAGACTTCATCCACAATGACTGATCTTTTTGCCATTTTGGTTTTGGATGCACACATGGGATCTTCTTTAGATTTATCAGGAGCTGAGAATCTTAGCCACCCCCTCAATCAGGGCCTAGTGTCTGATTAAGACAAATCCCTTTCCAAAGCAATTAAGCAAAGAGCCACTCATGATACCCATTCATTTCAATTTGAAAACTGTTTCTTCAGGCTTCTAAAAGGGGTGGCCTGAGGCAAAGACCTTCCTGATATTTAAGGCAACAGAACCATAGGTAAGCAAATGGACCAAAGCAGGGTTTCTCCACTGAGACTCTACTGCTCACACTAATATCTGAGTTTTCAGAGATGTTCCCATTCCCTTCAGCTATCAAGAACATGGACATGTCACAGAGCATGGAGGTTGTACATATCTTGGACAATAAATCATGAGCTTATTCTGGAGAGTGGCCAGAATTCAGGAAGAAAACTGGAACTTAGGAAGTTAGTAGTTGTTTCCTATCCATAAGGCAAACCACAGTCCATTTATCAATTGTGAACGATGAATGCTGGGAAGCTTTCTACTAGACAGGACACCTCCATTGATGCATTCTCTTTTCTAATGTCTAAAACCACGGACACAGTGGATACACAGACATAGAAACACTTGCCTTGTCAAAGGAGTAACTAGAAACAGTCGACTCCAAACCAAACCAACCACCTTTTCTACCTATTCTCAGAACATGAGACAAAATCACAAACTCACACCCACACACATAAAGGCACCTCCTTCCCAAAAGTGGGTCTGTGACTATCCAGAGTGTCCTCTGACTGGTGGGCTATACTATGTTTCTCTCGAAATGGCCTTTCCACTCTCAGATCATGTCTCCTTGGCCAACTCTGTGATGCTGTGAGGAGCCTGCAGTTAGCCACAACCTGCTATCTCAGGAAAGGCCCCTCTTCAGAGCTCAACTGGCATTTGGCCATCCTCACATAAGTAGGTACCAAGAAAGTCTGACTTTGTACTTGGTAAATCCAAACAAGTGAGCCCACTGGGACTTTGACTGGGACTGGCTCTCGGTGCCTGGCTTCTTGCATCACAATTTCAGAGAGTTCCATCACCAAGGAAGTTAGCTAGATCACTTCCTTCAGGAACTGAATGAGGTCCCTCCCTCGGCAACAACTTTGTCCTAACAGTTTCTTCCAAGGGTCCCCTGAGATGGAGGCTGCTCCTACTTCGTGTGACAATTTGACTAGTTAAAATGGTATATCAAAATAGGCACCTGGGAACAGCTCTCCACGCAGGCCTGGTTAGGTCCATCTTCTCTACATTAAGAAGAGAAAGGCTGATGCATACACATCCCTTCATCCTGTTCAGGTTGTTTGCCATGGAAGATGGCTTTTGCTCTCTCAGATCCTTCATAGCTGCCTACATCTTCTCCAGGGATCATTTCTGCATCGAACTTTGAGGTTCTCAGCAGTTTGAAGATACCCTACATTACTGTATTGTAAGATGAACTCTGTCCCTGCTCTTTTGTAATTTTAGATTGAGGCAACAGTGTATAGTTAGGTTAATTACAGGTTCGATTTGGGTTAGGAATCATTCTGCGGGATGAATAATGGTCTTGGGAACCTGCAATATTTATAGGAATATAGAGATGAAATATAAGTATGAAAACAGAAATCTAGGTAAGATTTGAACCTCAGAAGTGAATTGGGCAACTGATTGTGATACGTAGCTTTGAATTACGTTCTGCATACACGTTTCAGAAAAATCGATATACAATAGCATAGGACCTTGTACCTTGGATGATTGAATGTAGTAGAGAACATCCACTCAAAAAGGGATAGTTGATAGGATCAGGAAGATAGTCAGTATGTTTCGGAAGAAGAGTGAGTATAGGATTTGGACCAAAGTTCATAAGCAATAGGGTTTCGGTTAGAGAGTGAATGTCAATGTCAGCACATGTGAAGGGTCAGTCACAATGTTGAACTGGAGAAAATATGTAGGAAATTAGATATCAGTAGAGACATTAGGAAATCAGGAAAAGTACAAAGTGAGTGAAAAAATTAGACATTTTCAATGTTATTGAGGTTGAATATATAATCTTAGGAAGAAACAAATATGTAGTCACCAATAGGATTGACATTTGAGAGCATTAGGCAACCTGGTCATGGATGTTTTTAGTAATCCATGTTCAGTTTCCATTTAGGCTTTGGTACAGTCATACTGTGACTTTTGCATTTTGTGTCCAGAATATTACTGTGATACCATGCATATGTAGATCAGGTGATATGAGTATTTCTTCCACCATTTCTGGAAGCAATATTTTGAAGATGTATAAATTAATATTGTGGATACAAAGAGGTGTAACCTGTGTCTATGAATATAGAGATAATGCATGAATAGACCATACTGTGAATAAATAATATAACTGGTTCCACTTTACAAAATGTATTGAATTGATATCAGAAAATATATAAGAAATCTTATATTGATATAAAATCATTCATTCCAACCAGTTATACATCTAATAGTGATATTATAGTTATGGTTTATCATGAAATGTGTGTCCGTTTTGCTTTAAAAGTGATAAAGGAAATCCAAAATAATGTGTTTGGAAAAAAATCTCATGAAAAGATCAGTCAAGAAACATGGAGGAATGCATGTGTTCTGAAGCAGGAAGTGATTGAAATTGAAACAAATGCCTATAAATTTGCTAAATAGTGGAGGAAATATATATCCTATGATGTGCATAAATTGAAGAAATTGTAATGTCCCAGTGTTGAATAAAAATGAACGTCGATATACACATCATGTCCCATAGGAATCTACTTGCATTGATGATAAACTGTGTCAGTTACTGTAGAAATGTTAGGATTTGTATGCACCATTCACTGAAGTTAGTTTTCAGTACTAGGAAACAAATATGTATTTCAGGTGGATGAAATTTTCTGAGAATAATCTTGTGAAACGTTGATTATAAATCCACGTTCATGAACATGAATGAAATTAGGGAGTGTATATAAGACACATATATTTCATATTTTCAAAAATATGGAGAGAGTGTGTATATATATATATATATATATATATATATATATATATATATATACACACACACACACACACACACACACACACAGAGACATTAAAAATAGCAATATATGCCAATCAAAATTCACCATGAAATATATATCATTCACAGATCCAAAAATATTCATTTTACTGAACAAAGATTTTTGTATAATTTTGTTCAACTAGGAAGCTCACCCATAGGTTGAATTTTCAGTTCCAACAGCGTTTATGAGGAGTGATGTTTTCTCTCAATTTGTATCTGCCAAGTAAGCCACCTCACAAGAATGTACGTGTAGTACCAGGTAGGATTCTCTATGTGCATATAAAAATATATGTGCTGAGTAGGCTACAGAGAAAGAGAGACAAGAATTCACATATTTGTTTTCTTTAAAATCACATGGACAACTATTGCAACAAAAATTGTCTAGATTAATAACTCCTAACCTTTATAATGCAAAAGGCAAGTCCAACTATACACCATGCCTCCTCTGAACTGCTTGTATTTCTATTATGTTTGGGTTATTTTTCTGCCTCACATTAGGATTAGTAGTCAGACACTAGTAGGGTATGGTTTAGTGTCAGGGATTCAGTATTTCAAATGGAAAATTGGAAAATGAATCCAATATGTATGCAAATATGTCCTACACAAAAGTCTTCCCACTCTCATCCAGAAAAATCCATTGACATTATCTTCACCCTATGTAAGATGCAATTCGAAGAGAAGAGGTAGAAAATCTGTGAATACATATCTGGAATGGAAAATGCTCAGAAGTTCACAACCTTGGAGGTGGTAGAGGAGTTTCCAAAAGTAAGTGACTGCGTAAACACTCCACAAACATGGAACTCTGCTGGCCAAAAGCCTTCTTGAGAAACTGCCTCTGAGTTTGGACACATGAAATATATCTTGTTGTCCGGAGCTTTAGCTTCATTTCTGGTGAGACCATCAAAGCTGGATCTGCATCTATGTGACCTGGAGGACATCGTTTCTTATTTTCCATTGAACATTAGGTACCGGTGTTGATTTCTCTCTTTGTTGGTAAACTGTGGCCACTGGAAGCTTAGTGTCTCCCTGAGTGGACTGTGAAGCCATTTGGTCATCCTGAACTTTTTGTGGTGTTTCTTGCTGCTGCACTGGGAGTTTGGTATTTGCTTCACGAAATACAAGGAGTTCAACTAGGATATAGTGCTAGAGGGAGTTCTGTGACGTGTGTTGGGTCGCGGTCTGCAGGAGAATTCACCAACCAGGGTTCTATTCCACATAGCTTGCCCCCTTGACCATCACAACCTGATTCTGAACATTGCCCAGAAACCACTCCATATAACAAGATTCCTTTTCATATAATAGTCTGCTGGCTGTACCAAGTCAGTCACAAGCTATTTGGAAGCCAATGGCTGATCCACATGGCCACACCACAGTTGTATTATCACACACCTGCCCACCACTGCTCTAGGCCCACTACTCAGCAGGCTCCAACTTACTGGCATCTCTGTTCCACACCATTTTCATGAAACCCAGTCAATCAAGGCACTGTCTGTAACACTAATGATCAGCAAGAGAACAACCAATGGTTCTCCAGTGCCACTTGGTCATTGGGAATTTCAAAAGCATCATGGTATTTATCTATCCATTTTTCAAGAATGAAGTTGGAGGCACTTTGGGGTTTCCATTCTTACAGGAACCATTACATGGGGAGGACTCTCATTTCAATGAAAGCTCTGAGGAACTCTCACAGGCAAGGCTTCCCAAACAGTGGCCAAAAGGTCACATGAAGCCAGGCCCATTGAGGTCTGCAACGGGAGGTCCATGTGTCTTTTGACTCTTAACTATGGCTGCCAAGTTTTTCAGAATAAAATCATGTGATATCCTTGCTGAGAATTTCAGTTCTCTGTGGAAAGCCATCCTGGGCCTAGATCTCAGGTTTCAAGGGCAACTCTTATGCATGGCCTCCTAAAATCCCAACACAATTCATGGCAACACTTCTCTGAGGTCAGTTCCAGAACTCAGTCTCTAAGAGGAATCACACCAGAGTTCAAGCCCATGTGGACCCTGTTATCTCTTCCAACCACCACACAAATGACCACAATTAAAACCAAAACATTCCCACATGGCCCTCATCTTCATCCATATAGACAGTCATCAAAAACTCTGGCTGGAGGTTTCCATGAGGGGCGCAGCCCAAGACAGTGTCCAAAATATGCACCCTTGCCACTCATTTGTCTAAATTCATGGTGGCCTGGACACCCTTCCTGTGAACTAGGAGTGATCAAACAAGCCTGCCGTTAACGCTGCTCTGCTTCTCCAATTTGAGGCCTACTGACAGTCAGGTATACATTCATTATGTGATTTGGCATCATGAGAGAACCCATGTACTTCTGCAGGACTTTGAAGAACTCATTTGACCCAAAAAAAAATCCCTATTCTCACTTGATGGAGGTCAGGAACCTATCGGAGAAAGGGAGGAGACTTCATCTACAGTGACTGATCTTTTTGCCATTTTGGTTTTGGATGCACACATGGGATCTTCTTTACATCTATCAGGAGCTGAGAATCTTAGCCACAGCCTCAAACAGAGCCTAGTGTCTGATTAATACACATCCCTTTCCAAAGCAATTAAGCAAAGAGCCACAGGTGATGCACATTCATTTCCATTTGAAATCTGTTTCTTCAGGCTTCACAAAGGGGTGGCCTGATGCAAAGACCTTCCTTACATTCAAGGAAAGAGAACCATAGGTAAGCAAATGGACCAAAGCAGGGTTTCTCCATTGAGTCTTTACTGCTCACACTGATATCTGAGTTTTCTGAGATGTTCCCATTCCCTTCAGCTATCAAGAACATGGACATGTCACAGATCTTGGAGGTGGTACATATCTTGGACAATACATCATGAGCTTATTCTGGAGAGTGGCCAGAATTCAGGAAGAAAACAGGAACTTAGGATGTTAGTAGGTGTTTCCTATGCATAAGGCATACCACAGTCCATTCATCAATTGTGCAGGATAAATGCTGGGAAGCTTTCTACTAGACAGGACACCTCCATTGATGCATTCTCTTTTCTAATGTCGACAACCACGGACACAGTGGATACACAGACATAGAAAGTCGCCTTGTCAAAAGACTTACTAGAAACAGTCGACTCCAAACAAAACCAACAACCTTTCCTAACTATTCTCAGAACATGAGAAAAAACCGCAAACTCACATCCACAAACAAAGGCAACTCCTTCCCAAAAGTAGGTCTGTGACTATCCGGAGTGTCCTCTGACTGGTGGGCCATACTATGTTCTCCACAAAATTACCTCTCCTGTCTCAGATCTTGTCTCCTTGGCAAACTCTGTGATGCTGTGAGGAGCCAACGGCTAGCCACTACCTGCTATCTCAGGAAAGGCTTCTCTTCAGAGCTCTCCTGGCATTTGGCCATCCTCACATCAGTAGGTACCAAGAAGGTCTGACTCTGTACTTGGTAAATCCAAACAAGTGAGCGCACTGGGACTGGGACTGGGACTGGCTCTCGGTGCCTGGCTTCTTGCATCAAAATTTCAGCGAGTTCCATCACCAAGGAAGTTAGCTAGGTCACTTCCTTCAGGAACTGAATGAGGTCACTGCCTTGGCAACAACTTTGCCCTAACCATTGCTTCCAAGGGTCACATTGGATGGAGGCTGCCCTCACTTCCTTTGACAATTTGACTAGTTTCAATGGTATATCAAAATAGGCACCTGGGAACAGCTCTCCACGCAGGCCTGGTTAGGTCCATCTTCTCTACCTTAAAAAGAGAGAGTCTGATGCATACACATCCCTTTTCCTGTCTAGATTGTTTGCCATTGAAGATGGCTTTTGCTCTCACAGGTCCTTCATAGCTGCTGACATCTTATCCAGGGATTATTTCTGCATCGAACTTTCAGGTTCTCAGCAGTTTGAAGATACCCTACATTCCTGTATTGTAAGACGAACTCTGTCCCTGCTCTATTGTAATGTTAGATTGAGGCAACCGTGTATGGTTATCGTAAATAGCAGGTTTGATTTGGATTAGGAATCATTCTGCAGAATGAATAATGGTCTTGGGAACCTGCAATATTTATAGGAATATAGACATGAAATATAAGTATGAAAACAGAAATCTAGGTAATATTTGAAGCTCAGAAGTGCATTGGGCAACTGATTGCGATACGTAGCTTTGAATTACGTTCTGCATACATGTTTCAGAAAAATCGATATACAGTGGCATAGGACCTTGCACCTTGGATGATTGAATGTAGTAGAGAACATCCACTCAAAAAGTGATAGTCGATAGGATCAGGAAGATAGTCAGTATGTTTCGGAAGAAGAGCGAGTATAGGATTTGGACCAAAGTTCATTAGCAATAGTGTTTCCGTTAGAGAGTGAATGTCAATGTCAGCACATGTGAAGGGTCAGTCACAATGTTGAACTGGGGAAAATATGTAGGAAAGTAGATATCAATAGAGACATTAGGAAATCAGTCAAAAAGTATCAAGTGAGTGAAAAAAATTAAACATTTTCAACAGTTTTGAGGTTGAATATATAATCTTATGAAGAAACAAATATGTAGTCACCAATAGGATTGACATTTGAGAGCATTAGGCAACCTGGTCATGGATGTTTTTAGTAATCCATGTTGAGTTTCCCTTTAGGCTTTGGTACAATCATACGTGTGACTTTTGCATTTTGTGTCCAGAATATTACTGTTATAACATGCATATGTAGATCAGGTGACATGAGTATTTCTTCCACCATTTCTGGGAGCAATATTTTAAAAATGTATAAATTAGTATTGGGGGTACAACGAGGTATACCCTGTGTCTATGAATATAGAGATAATGCATGAATAGACCATACTGTGAATAAATAATATAACTGATTACACTTTAAATAATGTATTGAATTGATATCAGAAAAAGTATAAAAAATCTTTTATTGATATATAATCATTCATTCCAACCAGTTATACATCTAATGATGATATTACAGTGATGGTTCATCATGAAGTCTGTTTCAGTTTTGCTTCAAAAGTGATAAAGGAAATCGTAAATAATGTGTTTGGAAAGAAGTCTCATGAAAAGACCAGTCAAGAAACACGGAGGAATGCATGTGTTCTGAAGCAGGAAGTGATTGAAAGTGAAACAAAGGCCTATACTTTTTGTAACTTGTGGAGGAAATATATATCCTATGATGTGCATAAACAGAAGAAATTGTAATGTGCCAGTGTTGAATTAAAATGAACATCAATATACACATCATGTCCATTGGAATCTACTTGCTTTGATGATAAACTGTGTCAGTTAATGTAGAAATATTAGGATTTGTAAGCACCATTCACTGAAGTTAGTTCTCAGGACGAGGAAACAAATATGTATTTCAGGTGGTTGAATGTTTCTGAGAATAATCTTGTGAAAAGTTGATTATATATCCACATACATGAATATGAATGAATTTAGAGAGTGTTTAATAAGACACATTTTTTTCATATTTTGAAAAATCTAGAGAGTGTATATATATAAATATTATATATATATATATATATTTATAAAACTCATGGAGAAATATTACAATTAAAATTTGACAAGATTTATAACACATACCCTTGATAAAGCCGGAGGCAAATCCAAGTATATACCATTCCTCCTATGAAAGGCCTGTATTTCTATTCTGTTAGGTTTCTTTTTATCCATCATATTATCATTAGTAGTCAGAGTCTACTAGGGTATGTGTTAGTGTCAGGGATCATTATTTCAAATGAAAATAGAAAAATGAATCTAATGTGTATGCAAATATGTGCTACACAAAAATCTTGCCACTCTCATCCAGAACAATTTCTTGACATTAACTTCGCTCCAAGTAAGACACAATTAGTGGGGAGGAGTTCGAAAACCTGTGATTACATATGTGGAACTGAAAATGTTCAGGAGTTCACAACATTGGATGTGGTAGAGCAGTTTCCAAAAGTAAGGGAGAGGTTAAACACTCCACAAACTTGGAGCTCTGCTGGCCTAAAGACTCTTTGAGAAAATGCCTCTCAGGTTGGGCACATGAAATATATGAAGTTGTCAGGAGATTTAGCTTCCTTTGTTGTGACACCATCAAATGTGGGTCTGCATCTATGTGACCTGGAGGAATTGGTTCCTTATTTTCTAATGAACATGAGACAGCAGTTCTGAATTCTCTCTTTCTTGGTAAACTGTGGCCACTGGGAGTTAAGTTTCTCCCCGTGTGGTCTGTGAAGCCGTTTGGTCATCCTCCATTTTCGTGGTGTTTCTTACTGCTGCACTGGGAGTTTGGAATTGGCTTAATGAAATACAAGGAGTTCAACTGGCACACAATTCTGGAGGGAGCTCTGTCACGTGTGATTGGTCAGGGTCTTCAGGAGAATTTTCAAAACATGGATCTATCCCACATAGCTTTCCCCCTTGACTATAGCAACCGGATTCTGAACATTGCCCTGAATCCTCTCAATATAACAAGATGCCTTTACATATAAGGGTCTGCTGCCTGCACCATGTCAGTCACAAGTATTTTGGAAGCCAATGGCCGATCCACGTGGTCCCACAACAGATATTTATTCACAACCGTATAGTCCACTGCTCTAGCCCCAATACTCAGCAGGCTCCAACTTATGACATCTCGGTTCTATACCATTTTCATGACAACCAGTCAATCAAGAAACTGTCTGGTACACTCATGATCAGCAACAGGAAATCCAAAGTTTCTCCAGTGCCACCTGGTCATGGGAATATTAAAAATTTCATGGTATTTATGTAGCCATTTTTCAAGGATGATGTTGGAGGCACTGTGGGTTTCAATTCATTCAGGAACCATTAAATGGTGAGTAAGCTCATTTCAATGAAAGCTCTGGAGAACTCTCACAGACAAGGCTTCCCAAAGAGTGGCCAGAAGGTCACATGAAGCAGGCTCATTGAGGTCTACAATGTGAGGTACATGTGTGTTTTGAGTCTCAACTATGACTTCCAAGTCTTTCAGTAAAAAAATCATGTGTTATCCTGGCTGAGATTCCCAGTGCTCGGCGGAAAGCCACCCTGGGACTAGATCTCAGTTTCCAAGGGCTAATCTCATGTGTGGCCTCCTATAATCCCAACACAATTCATGGCAATACTTCTCTCAGGTGAGTTCCAGAACTCAGGCTCTAAGGAGTATCAGAGCAGAGTTCAAGCCCTGGTGGACCAAGTCATCTCTTCCAACCGCCACACAAATGACCACAATTAAAACCAAAACACTCCTACATGGCCCTCATCTTCTTCCATAAAGACACTCATCATAACATTTGGCTAGAGGTTTTCATGAGGGGCACAGCTCAAGACAGTGTCCAAAATAAGCTCCCTTGCCCCTCATTTGCCTAAAGTCAGGGTGACTTGGACACCCTTCTTCTGAACCAGGAGTGATCTGTAAGGGTAAAAGAAATTGAAATTAAAGTGTTAAAGTTAAAGTGTAAAAGACCGGGTGTTGTAAAGTTTCTAATCTTCAAGGCCTGGTTTAAAATGTAAAGGACCAGGTATTTTTAAGTTCCTATGCTACACGCAAAACCTGAAATTCCTGTAAATTGTAGGACAATTTCTGGACTGCCCAGTAAATATTCCCCCTGACCGCCTGGTTGTTTAATAACCTAGGACCCTGTGTGGCCTACCACATATGCATCGCACGGCCTAAACCAGTCAATTTCAATGTGTACCCCGCTTTAGAACTGACCTATCACTCCCGCCTGACGTGTTCAAGCCAATGAATGAACTAATCATGTTTAGGATTTGTTGTTTCATTTTCCCACAGTGTATGATGATTTGTTAAAGGAGACTGTGATATATGTAAAGTCTCACACTCCCCAAAACGTGTACTTAAGCACTGCTTAATCCCTGCTCGGGGATCTGGGCTGCTCTCCCTTCTTGAGTGAGCACGGAGCACCAGCATGCTGGATTGGATCCTCAATAAATGTCTTTTGCTGTTGCATGAGCCTTGGTCTCATACATGAACATGAATGAAATTAAGGAGTGTATAATAAGACACATATATTTCATATTTTGAATAATCTATAGAGTGTAGATTTTTCACAAAACACATACAGAGATATTAAAAAGTAGCAATATATATGCCAATCAAAATTCATCATGAAATACATATCATACACAGATCCAAAAATCTTTATTTTACTGAACATGGATTTATGTGTAATGATGTTCAACTAGGAAGCTCACGCAAATGTTGAATTTTCAGTTCCTACAGCGTTTAGGAGGAGTGATCTCTTCTCAAAATTTGTATCTGCCTAGTCAGCCACCTCACAATAATGTACGTGTGGTATCAGGTAGGATTCTATTTGTGCATATAAAAATACATGTGCTGAATAGGCAACAGAGAAAGGGAGACAGGAATTCACATATCTGATACCTTTCAAAACACATGGAGAACTATTTCAATTAAAAATTAACCAGATTTTTAACAACTACCCTTTATCATGCAAAAGGCAAGTCCAACTATACACTATGCCTCCTCTGAATTGCTTGTATTTCTATTCTGTTTGGGTTATTTTTCTCCATCATATTAGCATTAGTAGTCAGAGTCTAGTAGGGTATGCGTTAGTGTCATGAATTCAGTAATTCAAATGAAAATAAAGGAAAATGAATCCATTGTTTACGCAAATATGCGCTACAAAAAATCTTTCCACTATCATTCAGAGCAATGCCTTGACATTACCTTCACCCCAAGTAAGACACAATTAGAGGACAAGAGTTAGAAAATCTGTGAATACATATCTGGAAAGGAAAATGCTCAGGAGTTCACAAGCTTGGGCATTTTAGAGGAGTTTTCAAAATTAAGGGACAGGATAAACAGTCCACAATCATGGAACTCTGCTGGCCTAAAGACTTCTTGAGAAACTGCCTCTGAGGTTGGGCACTTGAAATATATTTTGTTGTCAGGAGCTTTAGCTTCCTTTGTAGTGATACCATCAAAGATGGGTCTTCATTTATCTGACCTGGAGGACATGGTTTCTTATTTTCCAAAGAACATGAGGCAGCAGTGCTCAATTCTTCCTTTGAAGGTAAACTGTGGCCACGGAGGGCTAAGTGTCTCCCCGTCTTGACTGTGAAGCCAATTGGTCATTCTACAATTTTCGTGGTGTTTCTTGCTGCTGCACTGGGCTTTTGGTATTTCCTTCATGAAATACAAGGAGTTCAACTGGGACACAGTGCTGGAGCGAGTTCTGTCACGTGTGGAGGGTCAGGGTCTACAGGAGAATTCACCAACCAGGCTTCTATCCCACATTTTAACTTGCAACATTGTCCATAGCAAACTGATTCTGAACATTGTCCTGAAACCTTTCCTTATAACAAGATGCCTTTACATATAAGGGTCTGCTAGCTGCACCATGTAAGCCACAAGCCATTTAGAAGTTAATGGCAGACTCACATGGCCCCACCAGAGATATTTTATCATACACCTGCACACCACAGCTCTGGGCCCACTTCTCAGCACTCTCCAACTTACTGACATCTCTGTTCTACACAATTTTCGTGAAACCCAGTCAGTCAAGGCACTGTCTGGTACACTCATGATCAGCAACAATACATCCAAAGGTTCTCCAGTGCCACCTGGTCAGGGGAATTTCAAGGTATTTATGGAGCAATTTTTCAAGGATGAAGTTGGAGGCACTGTGGGTTTCAATTCATTCAGGAACCATTAAATGTTGAGGAACCTCATTTCAATGAAAGCTCTAGAGAACTCTCACAGGTAAGGCTTCCCAAAGAGTGGCCAAAATATACATATATTTCATATTTTGAAAAATCTTGACAGTGTATATATATCTATATCTATATCTATATCTACACACACACACACACTCACACAAACACACACAGCCATTAAAAACTAGCAATATATATGCCAATCGAAATTCATCATGAAATATATATCATCCATGTATCCAAAAATATTCATTTTACTGAACATGGATTTATGTATAATGTTGTTCAACTAGGAAGCTCACCAATAGGTTGAATTTTCAGTTCCAACAGTGTTTAGGAGGAGTGAACTTTTCTCACAATTTGTATCTGCCAAGTCAGCCACCTCACAAGAATATATGTGTGATACAAGGTACAATTCTATATGTGCATATAAAAATACATGTGCTGAATAGGATACAGAGAAATGGGGGAGACAGGAATTCACATATTTGATAAGTTTAAAAATACATGGACAACTCTTTCAACAAAAAAATTGACTAGATTTATAACTCCTACCCTATATAATGGAAAAGGCAATTCAACGGTACACCATGCCTCCTCTGATGTGTTTGTATTTCTATTCTGTTTGGGTTATTTTTCTCCATCACGTTAGGATTAGTTGTCAGAGTCTTGTAGGGTATGGGTTAGTGTCAGGGATTCAGTATTTTGAAAGGAAAATTGGAAAATGAATCCAATGTGTATGCAAATATGTGCTACACAAAAATCTTCTGACTCTCATCCAGAACAATGCCTTGACCTTAACTTCGTCCCAAGTAACACATGTAGAGGAGATGAGTAAGAAAATCTGTGAGTACATATCTGGAATTGAATATGCTCAGGAGTTCACAACCTTGCAGGTAGAAGGGGAGTTTCCAAAAGTAAGGGACAATGTAAACACTCCACAAACATGGAGCTCTGCTAGCCTAAAGACTTCTGGAAAAACTGCCTCAGATGTTGGGCTCTTGAAATATATGTTGTTGTCAGGAGCTTTAGCTTCCTTTGTAGTGAGACCATAAAAGCTGGGTCTGCATCTATGTGACCTGGAGTAGATGCTTTCTTATTTACCAATGAAAATGAGGCAGCATTGATGAATTCTCTCTTTCTGGGTCAACTGTGGCCACTTGGGGCTCAGTGTCTCCTCATGTGGACTCTGAAGCCATTTGATCATCCTCCAATTTTTGTGATGTTTTTTGCTGCTGCACTGGGAGTTCAGTATTTGCTTCACGAAATACAAGGAATTCAACTGGGACACAGTGATGGAGGGAGTTCTGTCACGTGTGGTGGAACAGGGTCTTCAGGAGAATGCACAAACCAGGCTTCTTTCCAACATAGCGTGCCCCCTTGACCATAGCAACCTGATTCTGAACATTGCCCTGAAACTTATCCATATAACAAGAATCATTTACATATAATGGTCTGCTGGATACACCATGCCTGTCACAAGGCATTTGGAAGCCATTGGCAAATCCAGATGGAAGCACCACAGATGTTTTATCTCACACATGCCCACCTTTGCTCTAGGCCCACTATTCAGCAGGCTCCAACTTACTGGCATCTCTGTTCTACACCATTTTCGTGAAACCCAGCCAATCAAGGCACTGTCTGGTACACTCATGATCACCAACAGGATATCCAATGGTTCTCCACTGCCTCCTAGATAAGGGAATTTCAAAAATTTAATGGTATTTATCGAGCCCATCTTTCAAGGTTGAAGTTGGAGGCACTGAGTGTTTCATTTAATTCAGTAATCATTAAATGGTGAAGAAGCTCATTTCAATGAAAGCTCTGGAGAACTCTAACTGCTAAGGCTTCTAAAAAAGTGGCCAAAATGCCACATGAATCCAGGCCCATTGAAGTCTACAATGTGAACTGCATTTGTGTTTTGACTCTCAACTATGGCTGCCAAGTGTTTCAGAATAAAATTATGTGATACCCTGGCTGAGATTCCCAGTGCTCTGTGGAAAGCGACCCTGGGAATATATCTCTGTTTCCAATGGCGACTCTCATGCGTGGCCTCCTAATATCCCAACACAATTCATGGCAATACTTCTCTGAGGTCAGTTCCAGGACTCAGTCTTTATGGGGTATCACACCAGAGTTCAAGCCCAGGTGGACCCAGTCATCGCTTCCAACTGCCACACAAATAACCACAGTTAAAACCAAAACACTCCCACATGGCCCTCATCTTCTTCCATATAGACACTCCTCATAACCTCTGGCTGGATGTTTCCATGAGGGGCGCAGCCCAACACAGTGTCCAAATAAGCTCGCTTGCCCATCATTTTCCTAAAGTCAGGGTGGCTTGTCCACCCTTCTGTGAACCAGGAGGGATCAAATATGCCTTCCAATAATACTGCTCGGCTTCTCCTATTTGAGGCCTACTGACTGTCGGGTATAGATTCTTTATGTGATGTGGAGTCATGAGAAAACACAAACATGTATGGGATTGCCTTTGCAGGGCTTTGAAGAACTCATTTGATTCAAAGGATCCCTATTCTCACTTGATGGTGGGAAGGAACCTAACAGAGGAAGGCGAGAGACTTCATCAACAATGACTGATCTTTTTCCCATTTTGGTTTTGGATGCACACATGGGATCGTTCTTTAGATCCATCAGGTGCTCAGAACCTAAGCCACAGCCTCACACAGGGCCAAGAGACTGATTCAGACACATCCATTTCCAAAGCAATTAACAAAGAGCCACAGGTGATGCCCATTTAATTCCATTTTAAAACTGTTTTCTTCAGGCTTCAAAAACTGTGTCCTGAGGCCAAGACCTTCCTCACATTCAGGGGAAGAGAAGAATTGGTTAGCAAAAGGCCCAAAGCAGAGTTTCTCCACTGAGGCTCTCCTGGTCACACTGATATCTGAGTTTTTTGAGATGCTAGCCATTTCCTTTAGCTATGCATTACATGGCCTTGTCACAGATCTTGGAGGTGGTACATATCTTGGACACAAAACCATGAGCCTATTCTGGAGAGTGGCCAGAATCAGGAAGAAAACAGGAACTTAGGAAATTAGTAGGTGTTTCTCATCCATAAGGGAAGCCACAGTCCATTCATCAATTGGGCAGGATGAATGCTGGGAAGGTTTCTACTAAACAGGACACATCCATTGATGAATTCTCTTTTCAAATGTCTACAACCACGGAAACAGTGGGATACACAGACATAGAAACACTCCCTTTGTGAAACGACTTACTAGGAACAGTCCACTCCAAACCAAACAAACCACCTTTTATACCTATTCTTAGAACATGAGACAAAACCACAAACTCACACCCACACCCACAAAGGCACCTCCTTCCCCCAAAGAGGTCTGTGACAATCCAGAGTGTCCTCTGACTTGTGGGCCTTATTATGTTCCCTGAAATGTCCTGTCCTGTCTCAGATCTGGTCTCCTTGGCCAAATCTGCGAAGTGGTCAGGAGCCAGCTGTGAGCAACTACCTGCTTTCTCAGGAAAGGCCCCTCTTCTGAGCTCTCCTGAAATTTGGCCATTCTCACATCAGTAGGTACCAAGAAAGACTGACTCTGTTCTTTGTAAATTAAAAATAAGTGAGCCCACTGGGAATGGTACTGGGACTGCCTCTGGTTGCCTGGCTTCCTGGATCCCAAGTTCAGAGAGTTCTATCACCAAGGAAGTGAGGAAGGTCACCTCCTTTGTGAACTGAATGAGGTCACTGCTTTGGAAACCACTTTGTCCTACAATTTGCTTCCAAGGTTCCCATGAGATGGAGGCTGCCCCTATTTCCTGTGATACTTTCACAACTGAGAATTGTATATCAACCATAGGCAGCCTGGAACAGCTGTCCACACTGGCCTGGTTTGGTCCATCTTCTCTACATTAAGAAGAGTGAGGCTGATTCTGACACATCCCTTCATCCTGACCGGGTTGTTTGCCATGGAAGATGACTTTTGCTCTCTCAGGTCCTTCATAGCTGCCTAAATCTTCTCCAGGGATCATTTCTGCATGGAACTTTGAGGTTCTCAGAGGTGGAAGATCCCCTACATTCCTGTATTGGAAGACCAATTCTGTCCCTCCTCTTCTGTAAAGTTAGATTGAGGGAACATTGTATGGTTAAGGTTAATAACAGGTTCCATTTTGGTTAGGAATCATTCTCTGGGATGAATAATGGTATTGGGATTTTGTGATATTTTCAAGAATATATAGGTGAAATATAAGTATGAAAAAAGAAATCTAGGTAATTTTTGAAAGACAGAAGGGAATTGGCCCCATGATTGGGATTCTTAGCTTTCAATTATGCTCTGCACAGGTGTCTCAGATAAATTGATATACAATGGCATAGGACCTTGTCTTTTGGATGATTGAATGTCGAAGAGAGCATCTGGTCCAAAAGGGATAGTTGGTGGATTAGGAAGATATTTGGTAGGTTTCGAATGAAGAGTGTGTATAGAATTTGGACCAAAAGATCTTTAGCAATAGGGTTTTGGGTAGAGACTGAAAGTAAATGTCAGCACATGTGAAGAGTCAGTCACAGTGATGAACTGGGGAAAAAATACAGGAAATCAGATATCAATAGAGACATTAGGAAATCAGGAAAAGTATAAAGTGAGTGGTAGGATTAGAAATTTTCAACAGGGTTAAAGTGGAATGTGTAATTTCATGAAGAAACAAATATGTAGTCACCAATAGGATTCACTTTTGAGAGCATTAGGCACCTGGATATGGATGTTTTTTTTTTTTTTTAATCCATGCTCACTTTCCATTTAGGATTTGGTACAATCATAAGTGTGACCTTGCTTTTTGTTTCCACAATATTACTGTGATTAATGTATATATAGATCAGGTGACATGAGTATTTCTTCCACCATTTCTGGGAGCAATATTTTGAAGACATATAGTTTAGTATTGTGGGTACAAATAGGTATACGCTGTGTTATACGAATATAGAGATAATGCATGAATAGACCATACTGTGAATAAATAATATAACTGGTTCCAAATTTAAATAATGGATTGAATTGATATCTGGATATATAATGGAAAACTTATATTGATATTCATACAATCATTCCAACCAGTTATACATCTAATGGTAATATTAGTGTTATGGTTTATCATGAAGTGTGTGTGAGTTTTGCTTCTAAAATGATTATGGAAATCGAAAATAATGTGCTTGGAAAGAAGTCTCATTAAAAGAGCAGTCACGAAACGTGGGGGAATACATATGTTCTGAAGCAGGAAGTAATTGAAAGTGAAAAAAAATCCTATCAATTTGTGAATTTGTGAATGAAAAATGTATTCTATTTTGTGCAAAAACTGAAGAAATATTAATGTACCAGTTTTGAATAAAAATGAACGTCAAAGTACATATCATGTCCCATAGGAATCTACTTGCATTGATGTTAAACTGAGTCATTTACTGTAGCAATATTAGGATTTGTATGCACCATTCACTGAAGTTAGCTTTCAGTACTAGGAAACAAATATGTATTTCAGGTGGATTAATATTCCAGAGAATATTCTTATGAAAAGTTTAATAAAAATCCACATTCATTAACATCAATGAATTTAGGGAGTATATAATAAGACACATACATTTCATATTTTGAAAAATCTGGAGAGTTTATACATATATATATGCACACACACACACACACACACACACGTATACATTAAAAAGTAGCAATATAAATGCCAATCGAAATACATCATGAAATATATATCATCCACAAATCCAAAAATCTTCACTTTTCTGAACATCAATTTAAGTATAATGTTGTTCAACTAGGAAGCTCACCCATAGTTTGTTTTGTAAGTTCCAACAGCATTTAGGAGGAGTGATCTCTTCTCACAATTTGTATTTGCCAAGTCAGCAACCTCACAAGTATCTACGTGTGATACCAGGTAGGATTCTATATGTGCATATAAAAATACATGTGCTGAATAGGGTACAGAGAAATGGAGACAGGAATTCTCATATTTGTTAACTTTAAAAACACATGGAGAAGGGAGGGGCAGAGCCGCCAACCGCGCCTGTAAGGTAGGCGGACCTGCGAGCCACCGGTAGAACAGGCCTAGCGGCCCGCAATCATACAAAACACATCGCCCTGGTTGGGGGTTGGGCAGAGCCGCTGAGCGCCTGCAAGGAACGCGGACATGCGACCCACAGGAAGAACAGGCCCAGCAACCCGTGGAGGGGCAGAGACACCCCTTGCGACTTCTAGATAGGTGAACCTGTGACCCACCGGCAGGAGAGGCCCAGCTGCCTTCAGAGGGGCAGAGCCGGCCCCCGCACCTGCGAAGTAGGCGGACCTGCGAACACCGACAGACCAGGCACTAGGCCCCGCCAGGGTGCTAGACACATAACCAGATTTGAGGAGGGGCCGAGCCACTGCCCATGCCTGGAAAGCAGGTGGACCTCTCACCCTCTGGCAGAACAGACCCAGCAACCTACCAGCCTGGTAGATATATCGCCCCGGTTTAGGGAGGGGCAGAGCTGCCACTCGCGCCTGCAATGTAGACAGCCCTGCAATCCACAGACAGAAGAGGCCCAGTGGCGCGTGGAGGGGCAGAGCCGACACCTGCGCCTGCAAGGTAGGTGGACCTGTGACCCACTGGCTGAACAGGACCAGCGCCCGAAGAGGGGTAGAGCAACTGCCAGCTCCTGCAAGGTAGGCGGACCAGCTACCGACCGGCAGAACAGGTCCAGAGGGCTGCTGGTGTGGTAGGCACATTGCCCCAATTGGAGGAGGGGCAGAGCCGCCGCCCACGCCTGTGAGGGAGACTTTTCCTGAATACAATAGCAATATAAACATTTAGGGGTAAAATTCAATGACACAAAAGTTTCACCAAACAGAAAGAAACGCGAACAGTAGGAAAAGCCAAGGAAAGAAAGGACCACAAGCAATGCAGGTCAACTCAACATTAGAAGAGGTAATATCTGCAGCAGATGGAATGTCAGATAAAGAATTTAGGATATACTTGCTTCCGATGATCTGAGTCCCCAGGGAGACATTAGACAGCAAAATCAGACAATGAAAGATCACTTCGACGATAAATTACATAAGCAAATCCAAGAAGCAAAAGATCAACTATACAGGAAGATAGAGGTTATAAAAAACAAACAAACAGAAATCATAGAAATGCAGGAAGCAATAAACCAACTTAAAAACTCAATTGAGAATACTACCAGCAGAGTAGATCACGTAGAAGATAGAACATCAGACAATGAAGACAAAGTATTTCAACTTTAAAAGAACATAGACAGCTCAGCAAGACTGTTAAGAAACCATGAGCAGAAAATCCAAGAAATATGGGATAACATGAAGAGACCAAACTTAAGAGTAATTGGCATACAGGAAGGTATACAGGTGCAAAACAAAGGAATGAGCAATCTATTCAATGAAATAGTATGAGAAACCTTCCCAGACATGAAGAATGAGACAGAATCCCAAATCATAGAAGCCTACAGGACGCCGAATGTGCAAAATCATAAGAGATAAAGATCTAGACATATTATAATGAAGATGCCAAACATACAGAATAAAGAGAGAATTTTAAAAGCTACAAGAGAAAGGAAGAAGATTACATTTAGGGGTAAACCAATCAGGATAACAGCTGATCTTTCAACACAGACTCTGAAAGCTAGAAGATCCTGGAATAACATTTTTCAAACACTGAAAGAAATTGGGTTCCAACCAAGAATTGTGTATCCAGCGAATTTAAGCTTCAGGATGGAAGATAAAATTAAAACCTTCCATGATAAACAAAAGTTAAAAGAATTTGTAGCTAGAAAACCCTCTCTTCAAAAGATCCTTGGCAAAACATTATAGGAAGACGAAATGGAAAATAACAATGAAAACCAACAGTGGGAGGTAGTACAGTAAATGGGGAAAAATAATCAAAGAGGGAAAAAAAACCATGTTTAGTAACATAAATAAACAAATATGGCTGGAAGAACAACCCATATCTCAATAGTAACCCTAAATGTTAATGGCTTAAACTCACCAATTAAGAGACACAGGCTAGTAGAATGGATCACGAAAGAAGACCCAACAATTTTCTGCCTGCAGGAGACGCATTTGATAGGAAAAGAGAAACATAGACTGAAGTTGAAAGGTTGGGAGAAATCATATCACTCATATGGACTTCGGAAACAAGCAGGAGTGTCCATACTCAGATCAAATAAAATAGATTTCAAGCCAAAGTTAATCAAAAGGGATAAAGAGGGACACTACATACTGCTCAAGGGAACCATACACCAACAAGACATAACAATCATAAATATATATGCCCCAAACAATGGTTCAGCTATGTTCATCAAAAAAACTCTTCTCAAGTTCAAGAGTCTGATAGACCACAATACAATAATCATGAGAGACTTCAACACACCTCTCTCACTACTGGACAGATCTTCCAAACAAAAGTTGAATAAGGAAACTATTGAACTGAATAACACAATTAATAACATAGACTTAATAGACATATATAGAATATACCACCCAACATCAAGCAGTTACACTTTTTTCTCAGCAGCACCTGGATACCTCTCAAAAATAGATCATATATTATGTCACATGGCAACTCTTAGACAGTATAAAGGAGTATAGATAATACCAGGCATCTTATCTGATCATAATGGAATGAAACTGAAAAATCAACAATAAAAGAAGGAAGGAAACTTCATGCATCACTTGGAGAATGAACAATACATACTGAATGATCAATGGGTTATAGAAGACATCAAGGAGGAAAATAAAAAATTCTTAGAGATAAATGAAAAAGACAGACAGAACATATCAGAATCTATGGGACACATTGAAAGCAGTTCTAAGAGGAAAAATCATTGCTTGGAGTTATTTCCTTAAAAAAAGAAAAAAAAAACAACAAATAAATGATCTCATATTTCATTTCAAAATCCTAGAAAAAGAAGAGCAAAACAAAAGCAAAAGAAGTAGAAGGCAAGAAATAATTCAAATCAGAGCTGAAATTAATAAAATCAAAACAAAAGAATCAATTGAAAAATTTGACAATACTAAAAGTTGAAAAATAAATAAAATTGACAGACTCTTAGCCGTGTTAACAAAGAGAAGAAGAGAGAGAACTCAAATTACTATCATACTGGATGAAAATGGCAATATCACAACAGACACTTCTGAAATACAGAAGATAATCAGAAATTATTTTGAATCCTTATACACCAATAAATTAGAAGATAGTGAAGGCATTGATAAATTTCTTAAGTCATATGATCTGCCCAGATTGAGTCAGGAGGATATAGACAACCTAAGCAGACGAATATTAATTGAGGAAATAGAAGAAACCATCCAAAGACTACCAACTAAGAAAAGAACAGGACTGAATGGGTATACAGCAGAGTTTTTTAAAACCTTTAAAGAGGAACTAATACCAGTACTTTTCAAGATATTTCAGGAAATAGAAAAAGAGAGAGAACTTCCAAATTCATTTTAGGAGGCCAATATCACCCTGATTCATAAACCAGACAAAGACACTTCAAAGAAACAAATCTACAGACCAATATCTCTAATGAACCTAGATGCAAAAATCCTCAATAAAATTCTGGCGAATCAGATACAAAAACATATTTAAAAAATTGTGCAACATGATCAAGTAGGATTCATCCCTGGTATACAAGGCTGGTTCAATATACGGAAATCAATAAATGTTATTCACCACATCAATAGACTTAAAAATAAGAACCATATGATCACCCCAATAGATGCAGAAAAAGTATTCAACAAAGTACAGCATCCCTTTATGTTCAAAACTCTAGAAAAACTAGGGATAACAGGAACATACCTCAATAATGTAAAAGCAATCTATGCTAAGCCTCAGGCTAGTATCATTCTGAATTGTGAAAAAATTGAAAGCATTCCCTCTAAAATCTGGAACAAGACAGGGATGCCCTCTCTCACGACTTCTGTTCAACATAGTTCTCGAAACACTGGCCAGAGAAATTAGACAAATGAAAGAAATTAAAGGCATAAAATTAGGAAAAGAAGAACTTAAATTATCACTATTTGCAGATGACATGACTCTATACCAAGCAGACCCAAAAGGGTCTACAAAGAAACTATTAGAGTTAGTAAATGAATTCAGCAAAGTGGCATGATATAAAATCAACAATCATAAATCAAAGGCATTCCTGTATATCAGCAACAAATCCTCTGAAATGGAAATGAGGACTACCACTCCATTTAGAATATCCTCAAAATAAAAATAAAATACTTGGGAATCAACGTAACAAAAGATGTGAAAGACTTACACAATGAAAACTACACAACCCTAAAGAGAGAAATAGAAGAAGATCTTACAAGATGGAAAAATATACCCTGTTCATGGATAGGCAGAATTAACATCATCAAAATGGCGATATTACCAAAAGTTCTCTATAGGTCTAATGCAATGCCAATCAAAATCCCAAGGGCATTTCTTGTAGAAATAGATAAAACAATTATGAAATTCATATGGAAAAATACAAAACCCAGTATATCAAAGACAACTCTAAGCAGGAAGTGTGAATCAGGCGGTATAGCGATACAAGTCCTCAAATTATACTACAGAGCAATAGTAACAAAAAGAGCATGGTACTGGTACCAAAACAGGCGGGTGGACCAATGGTACAGAATAGAGGACACAGAAATCAATCCACAAAATTACAGCTATCTTATATTTGATAAAGGAGCTAATAGCATGAAATGAAGGAAGGATAGCATCTTTAAAAAATGGTGCTGGAAAAACTGGAATTCCATATGTAACAAATGAAACTGAATCCCTTTCTCTCGCCATGCACAAAAGTGAACTCAAAATGGATCAAGGAGCTTCTTATCAAATCAGAGACACGGCATCTGATAGAAGAAAACTTTGGCTATGATCTACATACTGTGGGGTCGGGCTCCAAATTCCTCAATAAGACACCCATAGCATAAGAGTTAATAACTAGAATCTACAAACTGGACTTACTCAAACTAAATAGATTTTTCTCAGAAAAAGAAACAATAAGAGAGGTAAAAAGGGAGCCTACACCCTGGGAACAAATCTTGACTCCTCACACTTCAGATAGAGCCCTAATATCCAGAGTTATACAAAGAAATCAAAAAATTAACAATAAGAAAATGAATTACCCAATCAACAAATGGGCCAAGGACCTGAACAGACACTTCTCAGAGGAGGACATACAATCAATCAATAAGTACATCAAAAAATTCTCACCATCTCGAGCATTCACAGAAATGCAAAACAAACCCACCCTAAGATACCATCTCACTGCAGTAAGCTTAGCAGTCATTATGAAGTCAAATGACAACAAGTTCTGGCGAGGATGTGGGGAAAAGGGTACACCTGTACATTTTGGTGGGACTGCAAATTGGCGCAGCCAATTTGGAAAGTAGTATGGAGATTTCTTGGAAAGCTGGGAATGGAACCACCATTTGACCTAGCAATTCCCCTTCTCGGTCTAATCCCTATAGACCCAAAAAGAGCATGCTACAGGGACACTGATAAATCTATGTTCATAGCAGCACAATTCACAATAGGAAGACTGTGGAACCAACCTAGATGCCCTTCAATAGATGAATGGATTAAAAAAATGTGGCATTTATACACAATGGAGTATTACTCTGCATTAAAAAAATGACAAAATCATACAATTTGCAGAGAAATGAATGGCATTAGAACGTATTATGCTACGTGAAGATAGCCAATCACTAAAAAACAAATGCCAAATGTTTTCTTTGATATAAGGAGAGTAACTGAGAACAGAGTTGGAAGGAAGAGCATGAGAAGATGATTAACATTAAACAGGGGTGAGAGGTGGGAGGGAAAAGGAAAGAGAAGCAAAATTGCATGGAAATGGAAGGAAACCCTCATGGTTATACAAAATTAAATACAAGATGAAGTGAGTGGAAAGGGGATGAAAACAAGGGGAAGAAATGAATTAAGCAGATGGGGAAGATTGAGAGGATTGGAGGGGAGGGGATGGGAGATAGTAGAGAACAGGAAAGGCAGCAGAATACAACAGACACTAGTATAGCAATATGTAAAACAGTGGATGTGTAACTGATGGGATGCTGCAATTTGTATACGGGGAAAAATGGAAGTTCATAACCTACTTGAATCAAAGTGTGAAATATGACATGTCAAGAACTATGTAATGTTTTGAAGAACAAACAATAAATATCAAAGAAAAAAAAACACATGGAGAACTATTTCAATTAAAAATTGACTAGGTTTATAACACCTACACTTTATCATGCAAAAGGCAAGTCCAACAATACACCATGCCTCTTCAGAACTGCTTGTTTTTCTATTCGGTTTGGGTCATTTTTCTCCATCATATTAGGATTAGTAGTCAGAGTTTTGTAGGGTACGTGTTAGTGTCAGGGATTCAGTTTTTGGAATGGAAAATTGGAAAATGAATCCAATGTGTATGCAAATATGTGCTACACAAAAATCTTCCCACTCTCATCCAGAACAATGCCTTGACGTTACCATTTCCCCAAATAAGAAACAATTAGAGGAGAAGAGTTAGAAAATCTGTAAATACATATTTGGAATGGAAAATATTTAGGAGTTCACAAACTTGGAGGTGTTAGAGGAGTATCCCAAAGTAAGGGACAGGGTAAACACTCCACAAATATGGAGGTGTGCTGGCCTAAAGTCTTCTAGAGAAACTTCCTCTGAGGATGGGCACTTGAAATATATGTTGTTGTCAGTAGCTTTAGCTTCCTTTGTAGTGAGTTTATCAAAGCTGGTTCTGCATCTATGTGACCTGGAGGACATTCTTTCTTGCTTTCCAATGCACATGAGGCAGCAGTGCTGAATTCTCTCTTTGTATGTAAACTGTGGCCACTGGGGTCTATGTGTCTCCCCGTGTGGACTGTGAAGCCTTTTGTTCATCCTCCACTTTTCGTGGTGTTTCCTGCTGCAGCACTGGGAGTTTGGTATTTGCCTCATGAAATACAAGGGGTTCAACTGGAACACAGTGCTGGAGGGAGTTTTGTCACTTGTGGTTTTTCAGGGTCTACAAGAGGATGCACCAACCAGGCTTCATTCTCACATAGCTTGCCCCCTTGTCCATAGCAACCTGATTCTGCACATTGCCCTGAAAACTATCAATTTAACAAGACATCTTTACATATAAGTGTCTGGTCACTGCACCATGTCAGTGACAAGCCATTTGGAAATCAATGGTAAATCCACATGGCGCAACCACAGATGATTTATCACACACCGGCACACCACAGCTCAGGTCTCACTACTCAGGAGGGTCCAACTTAATAGCATCTCTGTTCTACACCATTTTCATAAATCCCAGTCAATCAAGGCACTGTCTGGTACACTCATGATCAGTAAAAGTGCATCCAAATGTTCTCCAATACCATCTGGTCATGGGAATTTCAAAAATTTCTTGGTATTTATCTAGCCTCTTGGTAAATCCAAACAAGTGAGCCCACTTGGACTGGGACTGGGACTGGCTCTGGGTGCCTGGCTTCCTGGATCACAAAATTCAGAGATTTCCATCACCAAGAAAGTGAGGTGAGGTCACTTCCTTCAGAAAATGAATGAGGCCACTGTCTTGGCCACCACTTTGTCGTAACAGTTGCTTCCTAGTGTCTCAGGAAAAGGAGGCAGCCTCTATTTCCTGTGACACTTTCACAAGTTAGAATGGTATAGAAACATAGGCACCTGGAAACAGCTCTCCACACATGCCTGGTTTCATACATCTTCCCTACATTAAGAAGAGATAGGCTGATTCAGACACATCCTTTCATCCTGATCGGGTTGTTTGCAAAGGAAGATGACTTTTGCTGTTTCAGGTCCTTCATAGCTGCCTACGTCTTCTCCAGGGATCATTTCTGCATGGATTTTGAGGTACTCAGCAGGTGAAAGATCTCCTAACTTCCTGTATTGTAATACTAACTTTGTCCCTGCTCTTCTGTAAAGTGAGATTGAGTGAACAATCTCAGTTTACAGAATGGTTAGGGTTAATAGCATGTTCGATTTGGGTTATGAATCATTTTGCTGGATGAATAATGATATTGGGAACCTGTGATATTTATAAGAATATGGAGGTGAAATATAAGTATGAAAACAGAAATCTAGGTAATATTTGAAGCCCAGAAGGACTTTGGGCCCTTGATTGGGATACATAGCTTAAATTATGTTCTGTGTGACCTTTGCATTTTGTGTCCAGAATATTACTGTGATAATATGAATATGTAGCTAAGGTGACATGAGTATTTCTTCCACCATTTCTGTGAGCAATATTTTGAAAACTTATAAATTAGTACTGGGGATACTAATAGGTTTACCCTGTTTTGATGAATATAGAGATGAAGCATTAATAGACCATACTGTGAATAAATTATATAACTGGTTCCAAATTTAAATAATGGATTGTATTGATATCTGAAAATATATAGGAAATCTTATATTGATATACATACATTCATTCCAACCAGTTATATATCTAATGGTAATGTTAGGGTTATCATTTATCATGAATAGTGTGTTAGTTTTGCTTCAAAAATGATTATGGAATCGAAAATAATATGTTTAGAAAGAAGTTTAGTAAAAAGACCAGTCAAGAAACATGGAGGAATATATGTCTTCCAAAGGAGGAAGTGATTGAAAGTGAACCAAATGTTTATAAATTTGTGAACTTGTGAATGAATGGATATATCTAATGATGTCCATAAACTGAAGAAATAATTACGTACCAGGTTTGAATAAAAATGAACTTTAACAAACACAATAGAAACATTAGGAATTCTGGAAAAGTATAGTTCGCAGTGAAAGGTTAATAAAATAAGTACTTGTCACTTCCTGTTTTTCTGTATGCTTAACAAAACACTGTTGAAATCTTGAAGAAATTTTGCTAGTCTTATTCCCAGAATGTGCTGCCCAAAACTGCCAAACTGCAGAATGTACTCCCTCAACCGGTTGCACACAAACTGCTCACTCGCCCGGACCCATCAATAAAGTTCCCCCCCTGCCCTCTCCTAGGAAAATATATAAGCTCTGCTTAAGCTGTTCTCAAGGCTCTCTGCTCTATTCAAATGAGCTCTGAGCCCCAGCATGCTGGACCCCCAATAAACCCTTTGCTTTGCATGAGACAGTCTCTTGGTGGTCTCTTCACCCGATTGTCACCGGACCTTTACATATGGAGGTTCCACCGAGATCCGGCAGCCGTGGACATGCGACCCCAAAGAACTCCTCTCGGGGTAAGTAAGGTGCCTCTTTCTGGTTTCAGGTTTCAGGTCAGAGCTTGGCAAAATGGATGTCGATGAAGAGCTTGAGCTCTCTCCAATGGTGGCTGACAGTCATGTCACAGAGCCACAGGCCAAGTCCCTGGGAGACGTCATAGAGGACTCGGAAAATCGAGGAACAATAGTCTCCATGACTCAGTGATATTTTGTTTCAGATTTGGTATTGCCAACCCATCGGGTTTTGCCAACTACACAGTCCTGGTCTCAGTGTTGGACTTCCATATCCTGTCTTTATTGTCTTGTCTTGTCTGTGTCATGTGTTGTTGCTTTTACTGTTTGTGTATCTTTCATTATGGGACAGAGCACTTCAATGCCTCTGTCTCTGACCCTTGTTCACTGCACCAAAGTTTGCTGAAGGGATCAGAATCTTTCTTTTTCAGTAAAACGCTGGACCTGGCAGACTCTCTGTGTCTCAGAATGGCTCACCTTTGGATTTGGATGGACCCTAGAAAGATCTTTCTACTTCCCACTAATTTAAAAAGTCAGAGATATTGTCTTTCAGGCAGGGCCACATAGATACCTGTGAAGACAGATGGCCACTGCCTACCAACCCGGTGATGAGGGGAATCAACATCAATATCAAGAAAGAGACTTTGTCTACATTAGACGACATCAGGTGTCATCCCTGGAACCCCGCTGGAAGGGACCATAGCAGGTGCTACTTATAACACCTACAGCAGTAAAGGTAGACAGAATCACTTCCTGGATCCATACCTCTCATCTCAAGCCTGTGCCCTGTCCAGACTCTGGCTGGAAACTGTAAAAGACTGGTAACCCTTTCACATTGTGTATTTGCCATGTGGATAAGGCAATAGACTCTCCCCTTGACCACCAGTAGTCCTAACCCTCATCAGCCCATTCAGCAGCAATGGCTGATCACAAATCTTACTGGACAAGAAGTATGGTCTATCTCGCATACAGCCCACTTAGGGACATTGTCGCCATCTCTCCACAGAGACATTTGTCAGCTGGCTATAGGTCTTTTCCATTGGGATATCCCTGATGAAGTGGATCCCACTAAAATTCCATTAAATCCCTTCTCTACCATAGATAATGGAAACAAATATTATGGATGTAGGGACACACGAGCCAGATGCAGGTTGGCTAGCCTAGATTACTGTTTGCCCGGCGGACTATCAAAGCCACAAACAGTCAAGGCTGTGTTGGGGGAAAGCCGGGTTCTTCTGTAAGTCATGAGGATGTGAGCATACAGGGACTGCTTGATGGAACCCAAACTCCTCATCAAATTCTGTACACAACATTGGCCATATTACCAATTAGATAACCAAAATTGATGGCCCCCAGAGGGGTCTCTAGATCCTCAAATTCTGCGTGACCTTTTTAACTTCTGCAAGTGCTGAAAAGGGTGAAAAGAGATTTCCCTATGTGGAGGCCTTTTCCCTGCTTTGCTCACATCCTGAACTATGCTTCTCCAATAGATCCTCACCCTCAGCCTTCTGCTCCAGACTTTCTGCTCTTACTCTCACCTATGCAACCTGATTTCTCCCCTCCAATTACTAGATCAAAAACACAAACCTCCGCCTGTTCTAAGACCGTTGCCCCCTTCTTGAGGTAGCAGGTACTGAGGTACACCTCAACCAACTCACTCCTCTCTTCTCCTGTCATTGCCCGCACTGGGTCCCACCAGGTCCTCTTACTACCTAACACAAAGCTCAAACCAGCTGAGAAGAGCCCTCACACCCTTATTCAAGATGCAATGTAAATGGCCTTTAAAGTTGCTTTTTCATCACTGAAAACATGTTACTAAGTATTTAAAGTCCCTCAAACGCTTTTTGGGATACTAACTCCCATCTTACCCTCTGCTGTACCTGTTGTACTGCTCAAGATTTGTTCCTAGAAAAATCCAAAACCCCTTTTCCATTATTCTTTTACATTTCTCCTACCTCATTCTCAGATCCACGGAACTGCTCACAGCCACGCCTTCCCCGTCTTGCCCCTCTGTACCAGGCCCACCGAAAATTCTTAACTGACCTTCTTCAGAAATCTTCAACATAGCCGAATTTAGGAATTTCAGCAAAAGAGTACCAATAAAATATTTCTAAGTAGATAAACTTCCACTTTTCGTGTTGCCCTATTCTACTTGGCCACTGGCTAAAAAAATCTGCAATCCTAAGCTAGACACCCCCATACTAATTTTTCACAAAATATGTGAACAAGGCCTTGGCCTTGAGCTGAGGCTTCACATAGATGGCTACATTTGTAAGATAAAGAAATTACCAACTGGGCTCCATGGTAACAGTTGGCAGGGGGAAAAATAAAGGGAATATAAAGCTCTCCCTCACCCTGGTGTCCTTGGAAAGTTAACTTTCCCAGAACAGAGGGAAAAAAAAGAAGACAAACTGCTTCTCGTGAACTTCTTAAGACTGTGAACTTCTGAGCCCCTTCCCTTATATGTTGGGTACAAAATTCTGAAACTACCTAAACTTGGGGTTCCGGGGATTTAATTGATTACAACAGAAGTAATGCCCTCTGAATAGGGTTGCAAACAAATAGGACTGTTTTCCTGTTTTTGGTACTATCTTAGGTGCCTTGCCTTGTCCATCCCTACAACAGTATAATTCTATATACTTAAAACATTGTTTATGTTTTCATGAAGTGGTCAAAAGATGTGATTAATTCTGTAGTTGTGCAAATGTTTCCCAGAGTGCTCTATCATGACACAGGTTCATTTGAAGATCAAATAGGGGGGCATAAAACCTGGTTCCACTGGGAACATATATCCCTTACTTTCGCCATCCTATTAGGAATACATGTTGCTGCAGGGGTGGGCACAAGAACCACTGCCTTGGTCCATGGGACAAAACAAATGACCCAAATAGAAGCAGCAATAGGCCAAAACTTAAAGATATTAGAAACCTCCATCACAGCATTGCAGGAATCTTTAACCTATCTCTCTGAAGTTGTTTTACAGAACAGTCGAGGATTGGAATTCCTCTTCATGAGAGAAGAGGCCCTTTGTTTTGCATTGATGGAAGAATGTTGTTTTTATGCCAACCATACTGGAGTTGTAAAAAAATCTATGAGTAAATTAAAAAGACGACTTGAAGAGCGTCAACGAGAGAGAGAGGCCCAAAAAGGGTAGTTTGAATCTTGGTTCACAAAATCCTTCTGGTTAACTACGCATTTATCAACCCTGGCGGGTCCAATAATAATCCTCACATTATTGCTAACTATAAAACCCTGCTTGCTCAACCATGTAATTTATTTTCTCCAGGCTCAAATTGGACAAGTTAAACTAATGGTAATACCCCACTAGCAGACATAGAATGTGACACCACCCAATGATCATATTTATGATTAAAAGTAGCCAGAAAAAGAAGTGTCGAATGAAAGGTTAATAAAATATGTAGTTGCCACTTCCTGTTTTTCTGTACACTTAACAAAACACTGTTGAAATCTTGAGAAATTTTTGCCAATCTTGTTCCCAGAATGTGCTGTCCACAACTGCCAAACTGCAGAATTTACTCCCCCACCAGGTTGCATGCAAACTGACCACTCGCCCTGACACATCAATAAACTTCCCTCCCTGCACTCGCAAGGAAAAGTATATAACATCTGCTTAAGTTGTTCTCAGGGCTCTCTACTCTTTTCAAGTGAACTCTGAGCCCAAGCATGCTGGACCCCCAATAAACCCTTTGCTGTTACATGAGATACACACTGGGTGGTCTCTTCTTCCGACGTTCACCCGACCGTTACTTGGATGATTGAATGTAGAATAGAACATCCAGTCAAAAAGGGATAGTCGGTAGGATTAGGAATATAGTCCGTAGGTTTAGGAAGAAGAGTGAGTATAGGATTTGGACCAAAAGTTGTTTAGCAATAGGGTTTCGGTTAGAGAGTGAATGTAAATATCAGCACATGTGAAGAATGAGTCACAATGATGAAATGCGGAAAATATGTAGGAAAGCAGATATCAATAGAGACATTAGGAAATCAGGCAAAGTACAAAGTGAGTGATAGGATTAGACATTATCAACAGGGTTGAGTTTCAATATATAATCTTAGGAAGAAACAAATATGTAGTCACCAATAAGATTGACATTTGAGAGCATTAGGCAACCTGGACATGGATGATTTTAGTAATCCATGTTCACTTTCCATTTAGGCTTTTGGGAGAATCCTAAGTGTGACCTTTGCATTTTGTGTCCAGAATACTACTGTGATAAAATGTATGTATAAATCAGTTGACATGAGTATTTCTTCCACCATTTCTGGGAGCAATATTTTGAAGATATACAAATTATTATTGGGCATACACAGAGGTGTACCCTGTGTCTATGAATATAGAAGTAATGCATGAATTGACAATACTGTGAATAAATAATATAACTGATTCCACTTTAAATAATGGATTGATAGAATTGATATTTAAAAATATATAAGAAATCTTATATTTATATAGAATCATTCATTCCAATGAGTTATACATCTAATGGTAATATTAGGGTTATATTTTATCATGAATGGTGTGTGAGTTCTGCTTCAAAAGTGAGTATGGAAATGGAAAATAATGTGTTTGGAAAGAAGTCTCTTGAAAAGACCAGTCAAGAAACATAGAGGAATGCATGTGTTCTGAAGTAGGAAGTAATTGAAAGTGACAAAATGCAAATAATTTTGCTAACTTGTGGGTGAAATATAAGTATGGAAAAAGAAATCTATGTATGATTTGAAGCCCAGAAGGGCATTTGCCCTTTGAGTGGTTTAATTAGGTTTGACTTATGTTCTGCCCATATGTCTCAGATAAAGCGATATACAATGGAACAGGAATTTGCACCTTGGATGATTGAATAACAAAGAGAACATCCAGTCAAAAAGGGATTGTCGCTAGGATTAGGAAGATAGTCGGTAGGTTTACGAAGAAGATTGAGTATAGGATTTGGACCAAAAGTTCTTTAGCAATAGGGTGTCAGGTAGAGATTGAATATATATGTCAGCACATGTGAAAAGTCAGTCACAATGATGAACTGGGGAAAATAGTAGGAAAGCAGATATCAATAGAGATTAAGAAATCAGGAAATTATAAAATGAGTCATAGGTTTAGACATTCTCAACAGGGTTGAGATTGAAAATGTAATCTTCAGAAGAAACACATATGTAGTCACCAATATGATTGACATTTGAGAGCATTAGGCAACCTGGACATGGATGTTTTTAGTAATCCATGCTCACTTTCCATTTAGGCTTTTGGGAGAATCCTAAGTGTGACCTTTGCATTTTGTGTCCAGAATACTACTGTGATATAATATATGTATAAATCGGTTGACATTAGTATTTCTTCCACCATTTCTGGGAACAATATTTTGAAGATATACAAATTATTATTGGGCGTACACAGAGGTGTACCCTGTGTCTATCAATATAGAGATAATGCATGAATAGACCATACTGTGAATAAATAATATTACTGGTTCCACTTTACATAATGGATTAAATTGATATCTGAAAGTATACAAGAAATCTTATATTGAAATACAATCATTCATTCCAACCAGTTTTATATCTAATGATAATATTAGGGTTATGGTTTATCATGACGGTTGTGTGAGTTTTGCTTCAAAATTGATAATGGAAATCGAAAATAATGTGTTTATAAAGAAGTCTCTTAAAAAGAGCAGTCAAGAAATATGGAGTAATCCATGTGTTCTGAAGCAGGAAGTGATGGAAAGTAAAACAAATGCGTATAAATTTGCTACATTGTGGATGAAATATACATCCTATCATGTGCATAAACTGGAGAAATAGTAAAGTACCAGTTTTGAATGAAAATGAACGTCAAAATACACATTATATCCCATAGGAATCTTCATGCATTGATGTTAAACTGGGTCAGTTACTGTAGAAATATCTGATTTTTTTTGGTGTCATAATACACTTTATTTTAGCACTAGCATGCCACAGAATGTAGAGGAAAGAGCAATGGATTTTTAGTTATAGCACTAATAATCTAACATTTAATGACTATTTTGGGGAGTCTAGAAATTGTATAAGGCTATGTAACATAATTGTTTTTTATTTAACATTCATAAAAACTTGGAATTTTGGTAATATTTCTCCCTTTTCATTTTTTATTTTTTCAGTTGTTCATAGACCTTCATTTTATTTATTTGTATGTGGTGATGAGAATATAACCCAGTGTCTCACACATGCTAGACAAGCATGTTAACACTGAGCCAGAAACCCAGCTCCTCCACTTTATCTTATCATCAAACACTCCTCACCCTCTTCACTACTCACTTTCTTAATCGTTTTCCCCCTTCTCTCTATTCTTTTTCACTTTCCCTCCTTATGTATTTTTCTCTCATGTCATTACAAACACTAGTATGCTATGAAATTTACATTTAAAACTGATTTGATAGTCATTCTTTTTTCTTGAGAAAATTTAAAAATTATAATCACCTCATAGATATATTACAATACATTTATTATACATATGCATCTATATTCATTCACATGTATTACATATATATATTTAAAATTACTTTGATTAGCCTGTTAGAAATAATATATACCAAGTCTTTCTTAATTTTCAAGTCTTCCAGAATTAACATCTTACAGTGAAAATCAAATAAACATGTTTAAGTTAACAGGTATCATTCTTATTTATCAATACTGATAATTTAAGGTTTTATATCACATTAAGCTGTAATATGGCATATTAACTCTTATGAATTAGAGAAATTTTTTTTGAACAACCTATTATTTAAGGACCATATGCACTGACATTTCAAATGGCCTTCTTGTGATTTCAATTTCTATCAATTGTGTGTTAATTGAAAAATACTTATTTTCGTAATTTTCATATTCATAATTGATATAAAGTCAATTGTTTAATCCTTTTTGTAAGTAGTTACTCATTACAGTAGGGGCAGTATTAATAATTATAAATCTTTATAAGAAAAATTGTACAAAGATATTTTCATGCAAAATTAAGAATAATTGCGATCTCTAAATGTTTGATTGCTGATACATATAATACAGAGCTTTTGATGAGTCTCTTTCCCAGTAAAACATAAAATGCAAAGATACAGTTGGGTATGTATGTCCAAATAAAGATAAGAAAAAATACACATTATCAGTTAGAAACTATTAAATAAAAGATGAAAAGAACAATCCAACACATTGTACCAACTTGTCAGTTGAGTTAGTATTCTGGAAGAATAGCCTAAGACTAGACCTGGTCCATGACAAAATATTCACTAAAAAATGAAATATGAAAAATATAGGAAATACTATGAATTTTTCAGGAGGGTAGGTGGATTATCCTTTAATCTCAATTATGTGCATTTTCAAAACCAGTTTTCTGGTACAATAAATTTGTGATAGATACAACTAAACAAAACAAAGTTTCTGCTTAGCAAAATGAATGCATCTCAACACTTTTTTAGCTGATATCTTCCCACTCAATTTTAAACCTTTATTTATTTATTTTTTATTGGTTGTTCAAAACATTACAAATCTCATGGTATATCATCTTTCATATATTTGACTCAATTGGGTTATGAACTCCCAATTTTCCCCAAATACGAGTTGCAGAATCACAATGGTTACACATTCATATTTTTACAAAATGTCATATTAGTGACTGTTATATTGTGCTACATTTCCTATCCCCTACTATCCCCCCTCCCCTCTGCTCCCATTTTCCCTCTCTACCTCATCTGCTGTTTTTCACTTCTCTCCCTTGTCCATCCCCCTTTCTCCTCACTACCTCTTATATGTAATTTTGTGTAACATTGAGGGTCTACTACCATTTCCATATGCTTTCCATTCTCTCTCCCTTTTGCTTTCCTCTCTCGTCTTTGATTAATGTTAATCTTTTCCTCAAGTTCTTTCTCCCTGTTCTATTCTTAGTTGCTCTCTTTATATCAAAGAAGACATTTGACTTTTGTTTTTTAAAGATTGGCTACCTTCTCTTAGCACAATCTGCTCTAATGCCATCCATTTCCCTACAAATTCTATGATTTTGTCATTTTTTAGTGCTGCATAATACTCCATTGTGTATAGATGCCACATTTTTTTTATCCATTCATATATTGAAGGGCATCTAGTTTGTTTCCACAGTCTAGCTATTGTGAATTGTGCCAGTATGATCATTGATGTGGCAGTATCCCTATAGTACGCTCTTTTAAGATCCTCAGGGAATAGTCTGAGAAGGGCAAAAGCTGGTTCAAAGGGTGGATCCATTCCCAGTTTTCCCAGGAATCTCCATTCTGCTTTCAAAGTTTGCTTCACCAGTTTGGAGTCCCACCAGCAGTGTACAAGTGTACCCTTTTTCCCACATCCTCGTCAACACTTGTTGTTCTGTGACTTCATAATAGCTGCAAATCTTACTGGAGTGAGATGGTATCTTAGGGTGGTTTTGATTTGCATTTCTCTGACTGCTAGAGATGGTGAGCATTTTTTCATGTACTTGTTGATGGATTGTATGTCTTCCTCTGTGAAGTGTCTGTTCAGTTCCTTGTCCCATTTGTTGATTACATTATTTGTTATCTTATTGTTTAATTTTTTGAGTTCTTTGTATATTCTGGATATTAGGGCTCTATCTGAAGTGTGAGGGGTAAAAATTTATACCCAGGATGTAGGCTCTCTATTTACCTCTCTTATTGTTTCTCTTGCTGAGAAAAAACTTTATAGTTTAAGTAAGTCCAATTTGTTTATACTTGTTATTAACTCTTGGGCTATGGGAGTCTTATTATGGAATTTGGAGCCCGACCCCACAGTATGAAGATCGTAACCAACTTTTTTTCTATCAGACGCAGTGTCTCTGATTTTATATCTAGCTTCTTGATCCATTTTGCGTTAACTTTTGTGCATGGCGAGAGAAAGAAATTCAGTTTCATTTATTTGCTTATGGATTTCCAATTTTCCCAGCACCATTTGTTGAAGATGCTATTCTTCCTCCATTGCATGCTTTTAGCCCCTTTATCAAATATAAGAAAGTTGTAATTTTGTGGTTTGGTTTCTGTGTCCTCTATTCTGTACCATTGGTCCACCTGCCTGTTTTGGTACCAGTGCCATACTGTGTTTGGTACTATTGCTTTGTAGTACAGTTTGAACTCTGATATCGCTATAACTCCAGATTCACACTTACTGCTTAGAGTTGCTTTCGCTATTCTGGATCTTTTGTTTTTTCATAAGAATTTCATGATTGCTTTATCTTTTTCTACAAGAAATGCTGTTGGGATTTTGATTGGCATCACTTTAAACCTGTAGAGAACTTTGGGTAATATCGCCATTTTGATAATGTTATTTCTGCCTATCCATGTACAGGGTTCATTTTTCCATCTTCTAAGATCTTCTTTTATCTCTCTCTTTAGAGTTGTGTAGTTTTCATTATATAAATCTTTCACCTCTTTTGTTAGGTTGATTCCCAAGTATCTTATTTTATTTGAGGATATTGTGAATGGAGTGGTTTTCCTCATTTCCATTTCAGAAGTTTTGTTGCTGATATACAAAAATGCCTTTGATTTATGTGTGTTGATTTTATATCCTGCTACTTTGATGAATTCATTTATTAACTCAAGCCGTTTCTTTGTATACCCTTTTGGGTCTTTTAAATATATTATCACGTCATCTGCAAATAGCGATAATTTAAATTCTTCCTTTCCTATTTTTATGTCTTTAATTTCTTTTGTCTGTCTAATTGCTCTGGCTAGTATTTCTAGAACTTAATTGAATAGAAGTGGTGATAGAGGGCATCCCTGTCTTGTTCCAGATTTTAGAGGGAATTTCTTCAGCTTTTCTCTATTTAGGATGATGCTAGCCTGATTTTTAGCATATATAGCTTTTACCATGTTGAGGTAAGTTCCTTTTATCCCTAGTTTTTATAGTGTTTTGAACATAAAGGGATGCTGTAGTTTGTCGAATGCTTTTTCTGCATCAATGGAGATGATCATATGGTTCTTGTCTTTAAGTCTATTGATGTGGTGGATTACATTTATTGATTTCCATATATTGAACCAGCCTTGGATCGCAGGGATGAATTCTACTTGATCATGAAGCACAATTTTTTTGATATGCTTTTGTATTCAATTCGCCAGGATTTTATTGAGAATTTTTGCATCCAAGTTTATTAGAGATATTGTTCTGTAGTTTTCTTTCTTTAAAATGTCTTTGTCTGGTTTCGGGATCAGGGTGATGTTGGCCTCATAGAATGAATTTGGAAGAGCTCCTTCTTTTTGTTTTTGTTGAAATAGCTTGAATAATATTGGTATTAATTATTCTTTGAAGGTTTTGTAGAACTCTGCTGTATACCCATCGAGTCCAGGGTTTTTTTTGGTTGGCAGTCCTTTGATGGTTCTTCTATTTCTTCCTTTGTTATTGGTCTGTTTAAATTGTGTGTGTCTTCCTGACTCAATCTGGGCAGATCTTATGACTTAAGAAATTTATCAATACCTTCACTATCTTCTATTTTATTGGAATATAGTGTTTCAAAATACTTTCTAACTATCTTCTTTATTTCTGTAGTGTCTGTTGTGATATTGCCTTTTTCATCCCGTATTTTAGTAATTTGAGTTCTCTCTCTTCTTCTATTCATTAGTATGGCTAAGGGCCTGTCGATCTTATTTATTTTTTCAAAGAACCAACTTTTAGTTTTATCAATTTTTTCAATGTTTTTCTTTGTTTCATTTTTGTTGATTTCTTCTCTAAATTTGATTATTTCTTGTCTTCTACTACATTTGCTGTTGTTTTGCTCTTCCTTTTCTAGGTTTTTGAGGTGTAGCATGAGTTCATTTATTTGCTGGTTTTTCTTTTTTTGAGGAAAGAACACCAAGAAATGAATTTCCCTCTTAAAACTGCTTTCACTGTGTCCCATAGATTCCGGTACATTGTGTCTGTATTGTCATTTGTCTCTAAGAATTTTTTTATCTCCTCCTTTATGTCTTCTGTTACCCATTGATCATTCAGTAGCATGTTGTTCATTTTCCATGTGATGCAGGATTTTTCCTTCCTTCTTTTATCAATGATTTCCCGTTTCATTCCATTATGATCAGATATGGTGCATGGTATTATTTACATGCCTTTATATTTACTAAGAATTGCCCTATGGCATAATATATGGTCTATCTTTGAGTAGGATCAATGTGCTGCTACTGAGAAGAACGTGTATCCACTTGATGATGGTTGATATATTCTATATATGTCTGTTAAGTCTAGGTTATCGATTGTGCTGTTGAGTTCTATAGTTTCTTTATTCAGTTTCTGTCTAGAGGATCTGTCCAATGCTGAGAGTGGTGTGTTGAATTCACCCATAATTATTGTGTTGTAGTCTATGTGACTCTTGAACTTGAGGAGAGTTTGTTTTATGAACGTTGCAATTCCATTGCTTGGTGCATACAAATTGATAATTGTTAGTCTTGTTGGTGGATGGTTCCTTCTAAAAGAATATAGTGTTCTTCTTTATCCCTTTGATTTACTTAGGTTTGAAGTTGATTTTATTCCATATGAGTATGGCCACTCCTTCTTGCTTCCAAGGGCCATGTGAGTGGTATTATTTTTCCCAACCTTTTACCTTCAGCCTGTGTATGTCTTTTCCTATCATATGGGTCTCCTGAAGACAACATATTGTTGGATTTTTTTTTTTTTTATCCACGTTACTAGCCCATGTCTCTTGATTGGTGAGTTTTGGCCATTAACATTTAAGGTTACAATTGAAATATGATTTGTACTTCCAGTCATGTTTATTTATTTATTATATTTTAGTTTGGCTAGTTTTTACTTTTTTGGTTATTTTCCTCCCCCTTTATTGAAATACCTCCTGCTGTTAGTTTTGGGCACTATTTTTCAATTCTTCTTCTTGTAGTATTTTGCTCAAAATGCTTTGCAGTGCTGGTTTTCTGGCTGCAATTTCTTTTAGCTTTTGTTTATCATGAAAGACTTTAATTTCATTTTCAAATCTGAAGCTTAATTTTGCTGGGTACAGTATTCTTGGTTGGAATCCATTATTTTTCAGCATTTGAAATACATTGTTCTAGGATCTTCTCGCTTTCAAAGTCTGTGATGAAAAATCAGTCGTTAACCTAATTAGTTTACCCCTGAATGTAATCTGCCTCCTTTCTCTTATAGCGTTTAATATTGTCTCCTTGTTCTGTATGTTGGCTATCTTCATAATTATATGTCTTGGATTTGGTCTATTATGTTTTTGAATGTTTGGGGTCCTGTAGGCTTCCAGGATTTGGCAATCTAATCCATCTTTCATCTCTGGGATGTTTTCTAGAATTATTTCATTTAATATGTTGTCCATTCCTTTGGTTTGAATCTCTATGCCTTCTTCTATGCCGATGACTCTCAAGTTTTTTTTTTATGACATCCCATATCTCTTGAATAGATTTAAGCATCTTTTCTGTGTTGACTATATTCTTTTCAAGTTGATAAACTTTGTCTTCATTATCTGATTTTCTGACTTCTACTTGATCTACTCTATTTGTAATATTCTTGTTTGAGTTTTTAATTTGGTTTATAGTTTCCTGCATTTCTAGAATTACTGTTTGAATTTTTTTAAGATCTCTATTTTTTGGTAAAGCTCATTTTTTGCCATTTGAATTTGTTTGTTTAATTCATTTTCAAAATATACTTTTATTCCTTGGACTTGCTGCCTCATGTCTTCTCTAATATTTCTTTCCATCTGAGTTAAGTATGCCTTGATTTCTTTCCCTATCCCTGTTTCTGGTGCTTCTAGGTCCTCCTATAGAATTAAGTTGTCCTGCATTGTTGTACTCCTTTTATTCCCTTGTTTTTTCTGATGTTCATGTTACTTTCCAGCTCTATTTGATTGCTGTGTTTCTGCTTTATTCTAGAGATTTGTTTTGGTGTTGTATGTCTCTGTTGTCTCTCCTTTGTGTTGGTAGACTATGCCTGCTAAAGTGGATTCCGCTTGGAAGAAATTCCGAAGGCCGAGCTCCAGTGACGTCACCTCTCTGTTTTGGCAGGCCCAAGGCTCCTTGCTGAGGTGTCCGAATAGGGGGGTGGGACTGGACTGTCACTTGTTGGTTTCAGCTCCGGGTCACTGGCTGGCAGGCGGTCTCCAGCTGCCCAGTCGTGTGGCCGGTGGCCGGCGGGCAGGCGGTCTCCAGCTGCCCAGTCACGTGGGCAGCAGGTGGGCTGTCACTGGCGGGCGGGCGATCTCTAGCCAGCCAGTGGTGCGGTTGGTCGCCGGCGGCAGGGCGTTCTCCAGCCGCCTAGTCACGCGGGCAGCAGGTGGACTGTCGCCTGCGGGCCTGCAGTCTCCAGCTGCCCAGTCACAAGGGCCTGGCCTCTAGTCCCCTGGTTTCTCCTGCTAGTCCTGATTTTTCCTGCAAGACCAGATTTCCCCTGAGTGATGGCTCTCGGCAGTTCAAACTGTACTCTGGGCCTGCCGTTTGTTGGGTGTGGAGGGTGTCTATTGGGAACCCAGACACTCTATTGTTTTGATTTTTTCCACTTGCCCCTCCCCCAGCACTGGTTAGACAGGTTTTATTTTCACAGCTGATGAGAGGGGGAGTTGAAGGTCAGTTGCCTCTTGTTTTCCCCCATCTTTATGCAGGCTCGCTCTGATAATCTCTCCCCCGGAAACCCTAGGAGAGATTTTATGAGAATTCCCCGATATATGGGAGATGAGCTGAATAACACACACCTGTTTTATTGTTGTAAACTGTAGGAGAGTGGCTGTGGTTACTTCAGCTCTACAAGATGATGACCATTGGTTTCCTTGGAAGAGTTTCCATTGTGGGAGATAGAACTGTACCGCTTCCTTCCCTGTCTGAAATCCTGAACTCAGCTCAGGGCTCAGTGGGGGCTCTACCGGCAGGATTCCACAGAATCCGCATCAACGTTTCTCCCTGCTTATTGGTCCCATCTCGGTAGTGCCGCGCCGTCTTTAGCCACTGGGTGGGCCACGCGGATCAGTCAAACGGGATCTCGGGTCGCACATTTGGCTCGTGTTTGAGACTCAATTACCGGACCATGGTGCTAGAAATCCTTCTTCTAGGTTTTGGTGCACCCCCATTTTGCTGTAATTTCCTAACAAGATAGTTTTTTTGTCACTCTTACTCGTTATTCACCTGTGCAGTGGTGCAGTACACTTGGTGTGATGCACTCTATTCGTGGCCATCTTGCAATGATGAAATATTATGATTTGTATGCACCATTTACTGAAGTCAGTTTTCAGTTTTAGAAGACAAATATGAATTTCAGGTGTATGAATATTTCTGAGAATAATCTTGTGAAAAGTTGATTATAAATCCACATACATGAATATGAATGATTTTAGGAAGTGTATAATAAGACACATATATTTCATATTTTGAAAAATCTGGAGAGTGTATATATATATATATATATATATATATATATATATACACACGCACAAACACACACACACACACACAGACATTAAAAAGAAGCAGTCTATATGCCAATCAAAATTCATCATGAAATATATATCTTCCACATATCCAAAAATTTACATTTTAGTAAAAATGGATTTATGTATAATGTTGTTCAACTTGGAAGCTCACCCTTAGGTTGAATTTTCAGTTCCAACAGCGTTTAGGAGGAGTGATCTCTTCTCACAATTTGTATGTGCCAAGTCACCCACCTCAGAAGAAGGTACGTGTGATACCAGGTAGGATTCTATATGTGCATATAATAATACATGAGATGAAAAAGGCTAAAGAGAGACAGGAATTGACATATTTCTTTACTTTAAAAACACATGGTGAACTATTTCAATAAACATTGACTTATTCATAACTCCTACCCTATATAATGAAAAAGGGAAGTCCAAATATACACCATGCCTCCTCTGAACTGCTTGTATTTCTATTCTGTTTGAGTTACTATTCTCCATCATATTAGGATTAGTAGTCAGAGTCTAGTAGGGTATGGGTTAGTGTCAGAGATTCATTATTCCGAATGGAAAATAGGAAAATAAACCCAATGTGTTTTCAAATATGTGCTACACAAAAATCTTCCCACTCTCATCCAGAACAATTCCTTGATATTACCCTCGCCTGAAGTAATGCACAATTAGAGGAGAAGAGTTAGAAAATCTGGGAATACATATCTGGAACGGAATATGCTCAGGAGTTCACAACCTTGGAGGTGGTAGAGGAGTTTCCAAAAGTAAGGGACAGGGTAAACACTCCACAAACATGGAGCTCTGCAGGCCTAAAGACATCTTGAGAAACTGCCTCTGAGTTTGGGCACTTGAAATATATGTTGTTGTCAGGAGCTTTAGCTTCCTATGTAGTGAGAGCACCAAAATTGGGTCTGCATCTATGTGACCTGGAGGACATGGTTTCTTATTTTTCAATGAACATGAGGCAGCAGTGCTGAATTCTCACTTTGTAGGTAAACTGTGGCAACTGCGGTCTAAGTGTCTCTCCGTGTAGACTGTGAAGCCATTTGGTCATCCTCTAGTTTTCCTGGTGTGTCTTGCTGCTTCACTGGGAGTTGGGTATTTGCTTCACGAAATACAAGGAGTTCAACTGAGACATAATGCTGGAGGGAGTTCTGTCACATGCGGTGGGTCAGGGTCTGTAGGAGAATGCACCAATCAGGCTTCTATCCCACATAGCTTGGCCCCAGGCCCATAGCAACCTGATTCTGAACATTGCCCTGAAACCTCTCCATATAACAAGATGCCTTAACATATAAGGGTCTGCTAGCTGCACCATGTCAGGCACAAGCCATTTGGAAGCCAATGGCAGATCCACATGGCCCCAACACAGATGTTTAACCACACACCTGCCCACCACTGCTCTAGACCCGCTACTAAGCAGGCACCAACTTACTAGCATCTCTGTTCTACACCATTTTCATGAAACCCAGTCAATCAATGAATTGTCTGGTATACTCATGATCAGCAAATGGACATCAAAATGTTCTCCAGTGACACCTGGACATGAAAATTTCAAAAATTCCATGGTATTTATTTAGCCATTTTTTGTGGATGAATTTGGAGGCACTATGATTTTCAATTTATTCAGGAACCATTAAATGTTGAGGAAGCTCATTTTAATGAAAGCACAGGAGAACACACACAGGCAAGTCTTCTCAAAGAGTGGCCAAATGGTCACATGAAGCCAGACCCATTGAGGTCTACAATGTTAGGTCCATGTGTGTTTTGACTCTCAACAATGGCTGCCAAGTTTGTCAGAATAAAATCATGTGATATCCTTGCTGAGATTCCCCGTGCCTTGTGGAAAGCCTTCCTGGGCACACATCTCAATTCCAAGGGTGACTCTCATGCATGGCCTCCTAAAATCCCAACACAACTCATGGCAATACTTTACTGAGGTCAGTTCCAGAACTCAGTCTGTAAGGAGACTTACACCAGTGTTCAAGCCCAGGTGGAGCCAGTCATCATTTCCAACCGTCAAACTAATAACCACAATCAAAACCAAAACTCTTCCGCATGGCCCTCATCTTCTTCCATATAGACACTCATTATAACCTCTGACTAGAGGTTTCCATGAGGGGCACAGCCCAAGACAGTGTCCAAAATAAGCTCCCTTTCCATTTATTTGCCTAAAGTCGGGGTGGCCTGAACACCTTCCTGTGAACCAGGAGTGATCGAGTAGGCCTTCCGTTAATACTGCTCTGTTTCTCCAATTTGAGGAATACTGACTGTGGGGTTTAGATTCTTTATGTGAATTAGAAACATGAAAAAACCCAAGCACCTATGGGCTTCCTTCTTCAGGGCTTTGAAGAACTCATTTGACTCAAAGGATCCCTATTCTCACTTGATGAAGTTCAGGAACCTTACAGAGGAAGGCGAGAGACTTCATCCACAATGACTGCTCTTTTGGCCATTTTGGGTTTGGATGAAAACATGGGATCCATCAGGTGCTGAGAATCTAACCACAGCCTCACACAGGGCCAAGAGTCTGATTCAGACACATCCATGTCCGAAGCAAATAAGCAAAGAGCCACAGGTGAATTCCATTCATTTCCATTTGAAACTGTTTTCTTCAGGCTTCACAAAGAGTGGCCTGAGGCAAAGACCTTCCTGAAATTCAGGGCAACAAACAATAGGTAAACAAAAGGCACAAAGCAGGGTTTCTCCACTGAGACATTCCTGGTCACACTGATATCTGAGTTTTCTGAGATGCTCGCCATTGCCATCAGCTATCCAGAACATGGCCATATCACAGAACCTGTAGGTGGTACATATCTTGGACACAAAACCATGAGGCTATTCTGGAGAGTGGCCAGAATTCAGAAAGAAAACAGAAACTTTGGAAGATAGCAGGTGTTGCCCTTCGATAAGGCAAGCCACAGTCCATTCATAAATTTGGCAGGATGAATGCCTGGAAGCTTTCTACTAGACAGGACACATCCATTGATGCATTCTCTTTACTAATGTCTACAATCACGGACAGAGTGGGATACACAGATATAGAAGCACTTGACTTGTCAAACGACTTACTAGAAACAGTCAACGCCAATCCAAACAAACAGCCTTTCCTACCTATTCTCAGGACATGAGACAAAACCAGAAACACACATCCACACCCACAAAGGCACCTCTTTTGCCCAAGTAGGTCTGGGACTATCTGGAGTGTCCTCAGACTGATGGGCCATATTATATTCCCCCAAAATGGCCTCTCCTGTCTCAAATCTGGTCTCCTTGGCCATCTCTGTGAAGTAGTCAGGAGCCATGGGTGAGCCACTACCTGCTTTCTCAGGAAAGTCCCCTCTTCAGAGCTTTCCTGGCATTTGGCCATCCTCACATCAGTAGGAACTAAGAAAGACTGACTCTGTCCTTGGTAAATTGAAACAAGTGAGACCACTGGAACTGGGACTGCGAGTGCCTCTGGGTGTCTCTCTTCCTGGATCACAAGTTCAGAGAGTTCCATCGCCAAGAAGGTGAGGTGAGGTCACTTCCTTCAGGAACTGAATGAGGTCACTGCCTTGGCAACCTCTTTGTCCTAACAGTTACTTCTAAGGGTCCCATGAGATGCAGGCTGCCCCTACTTTCTGTGACACTTTCACAAGTTAGAATGGTATATCAACCATAGGCACCTGTGAACAGCTCTTCACACAGGCCTTGTTTGGTCCATCTTCTCTATATTTAGAGGTTGATTCAGACACATCCCTTCATCATGACCAGGTTGTTTGCCATAAAATTTGACTTTTGCTTTCTCATGTCCTTCATAGCTGCCTATATCTTATCCAGGGGTCATTTCTGCATGGACCTTTGATGTTCTCAGCAGGTGGAAGATCCCCTACATTCCCGTATTGTAAGACCAACTCTGTCCCTCCTCTTTTGTAAAGTTAGATTGAGGGAACAGTGTATGTTTAGGGTTAATAACATGTTTGATTTGGGTTAAGAATCTCTCTGCCGGATGAATAATGGTATTGGGAACCTGTGATATTTACAAGAATATATAGCTGAAATGTAAGTATAAAAACGGAAACCTAGGTAAGATTTGAAACGAGAAGGGTATTGGGCCCTTGAGTGGGATACTTAGGTTTTAATAATTTTCTGTATATATGTCTCAGATAAATTGAAATACAATGGCTTAGGACCTTATACCTTGGACGATTGATTGTCGAATTGAACATCGAGTCAAAATGCAATAGTCAGTAGGATTAGGAAGATAGTCAGTAGGTTTAGAAATAAGAGTGAGTATAGGATTTGGACCAAAATTTCTTTAGCAATAGGGTCTAGGGTAGACAGTGAATGTATATGTCACCAAATGTGAAGTGTCAGACACATTGATGAACTGGGGAAAATATGTAGGAAAATAGATATCAATTGAGATATTAGGAAATCAGGCAAAGTATAAAGTGAGTGATAGGATTAGACATTTTCAACAGGCTCGAGCTATAATATATAATCTTAGGAAGAAACAAATATGTAGTCACCAATAGGATTTACATCTGAGAGCATTTGGCAACCTGGACATTGTTGTTTTAGCAATCCATGCTCACTTTCCATTTAGGGTTTGATACAATCATGATTGTGACCTTTGCTTTTTGTGTCCAGAATATTACTGTGATAAAAAATATATATAAATATATATATAGATAAGGTGATATAAGTAATTCTTCCACCATTTCTGGGAGCAATATTTTGAAGAGGTATAAATTAGTATTGGGGGGACAAAGAGGTGTACACTGTGTCTTTGAATATAGAGATAATGCATTAATAGACCATACTGTGAATAAATAACATAACTGGTTCCAACATTAAATAATGCATTGAACGGAAATGTGAAAATATACAGAAAATCTTTTATTGATATACATACATTTATTCCAACCAGCTATACATCTAATGGTAATATTAATGTTATGGTTTATCTTGAAGAGTGTGTGCGTTTAGCTTCGAAATTGATTATGGAAATCGAAAATGATGTTTTTGGAAAGAAGTCTCATGAAAAGACCAGTCAAGTAACATGGAGGAATACATGTGTTATGAAGCAGCAAGTGACTGAAAGTGAAACAAATTCCTATAAATTTGTGAACTTGTGGATGAAATATATATCCTATGATGTGCAAAAACTGAAGAAATAGTAATCGACCAGTGTTGAATTATAATGAACGTCAAAATAGAAATCATGTCCTATAGGAATCTACTTGCATTGATGTTAAACTGGGTCATTTACTCTAGAAATATTAGAATTTGTAAGCACCATTTATTGAAGTTACTTTTCAGAACTGGGAAACAAATATGTATTTCAGGTGGATGAGTATTTCTGAGAATAATCTTGTGAAAAGTTGATTATAAATCCACATACATGAACATGAGTGAATTTATGGAGTTATATAAGACACATATATTTCATATTTTATAAAATGTGAAGAGTGTGAATATATATATATATATATATATATATATATATATATATATATATATATATATATATATTAAAAAACCACAAAAAATACATTAAAAAGTATCAATATATATATGCCAATCATAATTCATCATGTAATATAAATCATCCACAGATGCAAAATGATTTATTTTACTAAACATGAATTTATGTATAACATTGTTCTACTAGGAAGCTCACCCATAGTTTGAATTTTCAGTTCCAACAGCGTTTAGGAGGAGAGATCTCTTCTCACAATTTGTTTCTGCCAAGTCAGCCAACTCATAAAAATGTACGTGTGATACCAGGTAGAATTCTATATGTGCATATAAAAATACATGTGCTGAGTAGGCTACAGAGAATGGGAGACAGGAATTCACATATTTGTTAACTTTAAAAACACATGGAGGACTATTTCAATTAAAAATTGACTAGATTATAAAACCTACCCTTTATCGTGCAAGAGGGAAGTCCTACTATACACCATGCCTTCTCTGAAATGCTTGCATATTCATTCTGCTTGGGTATTTTTCTCCATCATATTAGGATTAGTAGTCAGATTCTAGTAGGGTATGAGTTAGTGTCAGGGATTCAGTATTTCGAATGGAAAATAGGAAGAAGAATCCAATGTTTATCAAAAATGTGCTTCACAAAAAATTTTTCTACTCTCATCCAGAACAATGCCTTGACATTACCTTCGCCCCAAGTAAGACACAATTAGAGGAGAAGAGTTAGAAAATCATTGAATACATATCTGAAATAGAAAATGCTCAGGAGTTTACAACCTTGGAGATGATAGAACAGTTTCCAAAAATAAGGGACAGTGTAAAAACTCCACAAACATGGAGATTTGCCTGCCTAAAGACGTCTGGAGAAACTGGCTTTAGGTTGTGGACTTGAAATACATGTTGTTGTCAGGAGCTTTAGCTTCCTTTCTAGTGAGACCATCAAAGCTGAGTCTGCATCTCTGTGATTTGGAGGACATGGTTATAATTTCCCAATGAACATGAAGCAGCAGTGCTGAATTCTCTTTCTAGTGAGAGCATCAAAGGTGGGTCTGCATCTATGTGACCTGGAGGACATGGATTCTTATTTTACAATGAAAATGAAGCAGCAGTGCTGAATTCTCTCTTTGTATGTAATCTGTGGCCACTGGGGGCTAAGTGTCTCCCCACGTGGACTGTGAAGCCATTGCATCATCCTCCACTTTTCACAGTGTTTCTTGCTGCTGCACTCGGAGTTTGGTACTTGCTTCAAGAAATACAAGGCGTTCACCTGGGACACCATGCTGGAGGAAGTTCTGTCAAATGTGGTGGGTCAGGGTCTGCAGGAGAATGCACCAACAGGGCTTGTATACCACATAGGTTGCCCCCCTGACCATAGCAACCTGATTCTGAACATTGCCCTAAAACCTCTCCATATAACAAGATGTCTGTACATATAAGGGTCTGCTAGCTGCACCATGTCAGTCACAGCGATTTGGAAGCCAATAGCAGATCCACATGACCCCACAACAGATGTTTTATTACACACTTGCTCACCACTGCTCTAGTCCCACTACTAAGAAGTCACCAACTTAATGGCATCTCTGTTCTCCACAATTTTCATGAAATCCAGTCAATCAAGGCACTGTCTGGTACAGTCATGATCAGCAACAGGACATCCAAATGTTCTTCAGTGCCATCTGGTCATTGGAATTTCAAAAATTTTATGGTATTTATCTAGCCAATTTTCAAGTATGAAGTTGGAGGCACTGTGGGTTTCAATTCATTCAGGAATCATTCAATGGTGAGGAATCTGATTTCAATGAAAGTTTTGGAGAACTCTCACAGGCAAGTCCTCCCAAAGAGTGGCCAAAACGTCACAAGAATCCAGGCCCACTGAGGTCTACAATTGAGGTCCATGTGTGTTTTGACTAGTAAATATGGCTTCAAAGTCTTTCAGAATAAAATTATGTGATATCTTGGCTGAGATTCCCAGTGCTCTGTGGAAACCCATCCTGGGCCTAGTTCTCAGATTCCAAGGGCGAATCTCATGTGTGGCCTCCGAAAATCCCAACACAATTCATGGCAATACTTCTTTGATGTCTGATCCAGAACTCAGTCTTTCAGGGGAATGACACCAGAGTTCAAGCCCAGGTGGATTCAGTCATCTCTTCCAACTGCCACACGAATGATCACAATTTAAACCAAAATACTCCCACATGGCCCTCATCTTATTAAATATAGACACTCATCATAACCTGTGGCTGGACGTTTCAAAGCGGGACACATCCCAAAAGAGTGTCCAAAAAAATCTCCCTTACCCCTCATTTGCCTAAAGTCAAAGTGGCATGGACACCCTTCCTGTGAACCTGGAGTGATACAATAGGCCTGCCGTTAATACTGCTCTGCTTCTCCAATTTGAGGCCTACTGATTCTCAGCGATAGATTTTTTATGTGCTTTGGAGTCATAAGAAAACACAAGCATCTCTTCAGGGCTTCAAAGAACTCATTTGACCCAAATGATCCCTATTCTCACTTGATAGAGGTCAGGAACCTAACAGAGGAAGGCAAGAGACTAATCAACAATGACAGATTTTTGGCCATTTTGCTTTTGATTGCACACATGGAATCTATCTTTAGATCCATCATGTGCTGAGAATCTAAGCCACAACCTCATACAGGGCCAAGAGGCTGATTCAGACACATCCCTTTCCAAAGCAATTAAGCAAAGAGCCACAGGTTATGCCCATTTATTTCCATTTGAAAACTGTTTTATTCAGGCTTCACAAAGGGGTGGCCTGAGGCAAAGACCTTCCTGAAATTCAGGGCAACAGAACCATAGGTAAGCAAATGAACCAAAGCAGGGTTTCTCCACTGAGAGTTTACTGGTCACACTGATATCTGAGTTTTCTAAGATGTTCCCATTCTCTACAGCTCTCAAGTATATGGACAAGTCACATAGATTGGAGATGGTACATATCTTGGACACAAAACCATGAGCCTATACTAGAGAGTGGCCAGAATTCAGGAAGAAAACAGGAACTTAGGAAGTTAGTAGGTGTTGCCCATCCATAAGGCACACCACAGTCCATTCATCAATTAGGCAGAATGAATACTGGAGAGTTTTCTACTAGACAGGACACATGTATTGATGCAAACTCTTGTCTAATGTCTACAACCATGGACACAGTGGGATACACAGACATAGAAACACTAGCCCTGTCAAACGACTTACTAGAAACAGTCCACTCCAATCCAAACAAAGAGCCTTTCCTACCTATTCTCAGAAATTGAGAGAAAACCACAAACTCACACCCACACCCAAAAAGGCACCTCTTTAACACAAGTAGGTCTGTGACTATCCAGAGTGTCCTCTAACTGGTGGGCCATACTACGTTCCCCTGAAATGGCCTGTCCTGTCTCAGATATGGTCTCCTTGGGCAACTATGTGAAGTTTTCAGGAGCCAGTGGTGAACCAATACCTGCTTTCTCAGGAAAGGTCCCTCTTCAGAGCTCTTCTGGCATTTGACAATCCTCATATCAGTAGGTACCAAGAAAGACTGACTCTGTCCTTGGTAAATCCAAACAAGTGAGACCACTGGAACTGGGACTGGGACTGGCTCTGGGTGCCTGGCTTCCTGGATCACAAGTCCAGAGATTTCCATCACCAAGGAAGTGAGGTGAGGTCACTTCCTTCAGGAACTGAATGAAGTCACTGCCTTGGCCACCACTTTGTACTTACAGTTGCTTCCAAGGGTCCCATGAGATGGAGGCTGCTCCTACTTCCTGTAACACTTTCACAAGTTAGAATGGTATATCAAGCATAGGCACCTGGGAACAGCTTTCCACGCAGGCATGGTTTGATCAGTCTTCTCTACAATAGAAAAGGAGAGGCTGATTCAGACACATCCCTTCATACTGACCAGGTTGCTTGCCATGGAATATGACTTTTGCTCTCTTAGGTTCTTCATAGCTGCCTGCAACTTCTCCAGGGTATCATTTCTGCCTGGAACTTTGATGTTCTCAGCAGGTGGAAGACCCCCTACATTACTATTGTAAGACAAACTCTGTCCCGGCTCATCTGTAAACTTAGTTTGAGGGAACAGTGTATGTTTAGGGTAATAACAGGTTCGATTTGGGTTAGGAATCATACTGAGGAACAAACAATGGTATTGGGAACTTGTGATATTTATAAGAATATATTGGTGAAATATATGTATGAACACAGAAATCTAGATAAGATTTGAATCCAAGAAGGGCATTGGGCTGTTGATTGGAATACTTAGCTTTGAGTTATATTCTGCATAGATGTCTCAGATAAATCAATATACAATGGCTTAAGACCTTGTACCTTGGATGATTGATTGTAGAAGAGATCATCCAGTCAAAAAGGTATAGTTGGTAGGATTAGGAAGATAGTCAGTAGATTTAGAAAAAAAGAGTGAGTATAGGATTTGGACCAAAAGTTCTTTAGCAATAGGATTTCGGATAGAGAGTGAATGTAAATGTCAGCACATGTGAAGAGTCAGTCACAATGATGAACTCGTGAAAATATGTAGGAAAGCAGATATCAATAGAGACATTAGGAAATCAGGCAAAATACAAGGTGAGTGATAGGATTAGTCATTTTCAACAGGGTTGAGGTTCAATATATAATCTTAGGAAGAAACAAATATGTAGTCACAAATAAGATTGATTTGAGAGCATTAGGCAACGTGGACATGGATGTTTTTAGTAAACCATGCTCACATTCCATTTAGGCATTGGTGAAAGGTTAATAAAATAGGTACTTGTCACTTCCTGTTTTTCTGTATGCTTAACAGAACACTGTTGGAATCTTGAGGACTGTTTGCTAATCTTGTTTCCAGAATGTGCTGTCCCCAACTGCCAAACTGCAGAATACACACCCTCACCCGTTTGCACGCAAACGGCCCCCTTGCCCTGACCCATCAATAAACTTCCCTCCCTACCCTCTCCAAGGAAAGTATATAAGCTCTACTTAAGCTGTTTTCATAGCTCTCTGCTCTATTCAAGTGACCTCTGAGCCCCAGAAAGCTGGTCTCCCAATAAACCCTTTACTGTTGCATGAGACATTCTCTTGGTGGTCTCTTCCTCCATCGCTCACCTGATCTTTACATCTGGAGGCACCAGCGAGATTCAGCAGCGGTGGACGAAAGACCCCCAAGGGGCTCCTTTCAGGGTAAGTAAGGTGACTCTTTCTGGTTTCAGGTTTCAGGTTAAAGTTTTGCAAAATCGCTATCGGTGATGAGCATGAGCTCTCTCTGACGGTGGCTGACAGACGTGTCACAGAGCCACAGGCCACATCCCTGGGGGACGCCCCAGAGGACTCAGGAAATCAAGGAACAATAGTCTCCTCGACTCTGTGATATTTTGTTTCGGATTCGGTATTGCCAGCCCATCAGGTTTTGAGGGCTACTCAGTCCTTGTCTCAGTATTGGATGTCCATTGTCTGTCTTTATTGTCTTGTCTTGTCTGTGTAGTATGCCGTTGCTTTCACTGTTTGTGTACCTCTCATTTTGGGACAGAGCACTTCAACACCTCTCTCCCTGACCCTTGATCACTGGACCAAAGTCTGCTTAAGGGCCCAGAATCTTTCTTTTTCATTAAAACGCTGGACCTGGCAGACTCTCTGTGCCTCAGAATGACACACCTTTGGAGTTGGATGGCCCCCAGAAGGATGTTTCTACTTCCCACTAATTTGAAAAATCAGAGATATTGTCTTTCAGCTGAGGCCACATAGCCATCCAGATCAACAGCCATATATCTTAACTTGGCAGGACCTCTGCAAATCTCCTCCTCCATGGGTGAAGCCTTTCCTTGTCCCTGCCTACGCTCCTACTCCTTCCACCACGATTCTATCTCTCAAACCCTCTGCTCCTCCTCCTCCACCCTCTGTTCTCCCTGAGTCTCAAGATTCTACTGGACTCTCCTCCTCCTTCTTATCCCCTGCCCTTGTCCCCAACCCCCAACAACCTCTAAGTGATTCCCCTGGTGACTCAGCTTCTCTGCCATTGGAGGAAGTTAGGCCGGCCCAGCGCCCTCCAGATGACTCCCCCGCGTCACACACAGCCCCTCCTTCCCTGGAGGAAGCTGGCCCGGCTAAAAGAACTCAAAGAACTCCCTGGGGTTTTCACACTTGCCTACTTGGGATGACTGCCAACAAATCCTAGGGACTCTCTTCATGACAGAGGAATGAGAGAAAAACCTCCTGGAAGCTAAAAAAAAAAATATTCTCGGACCAGATGGGTGACCAACACAACTTCCAACATAATCAAAGCCAGCTTCCCCTTTAATTGACCCAACTGAGACCCCAACACCTTTGAAGGTAGGGAGCATCTGTCCACTTATTGCCAGGCCCTAATAGTGGGTTTCCAATCGGCCGCTAGGCAACCAACTAATTTGGCCAAGGTAAGAGAGATAATTTAAGGACCTGATAAATATCCCTCTATGTTTCTAGAGAGAATTATGGAGGCATATAGGAGATTTACTCCTATTGATCCTCAGGCAGAGGATCAAAAGGCATATGTCATGATTGGCTTCATTGGGCAAGCTGCCCTGGATATTAAAAGAAAGTTACAACTCTTAGATGGATTACAAGATATGACTTTGGGAGATTTAGTCAGAGAAGCCGAGAAAGTATACTATAAGAGAGAAACAAAGAGAAAGAAAGGGAGCAAAGGGAAGATGAGAGATGCAAAAGACAGACTAAGGCATTGACTAAGGTCCTGGTCACAACAATAAACAGGCCAGAAATTAACAAACAGGGAGACAGGAACGGAAACCTGGGTGCACGCCAGAGGCCACCCCTGGCCTCAGATCAATGTGCCTACTGTAAAGAAAAAGGACACTGGGCCAAAGAGTGCCCTAGAAAAGAGACAGCCACGACAGCCAGCCATTCTGACTCAGGAGGATGACTAAGAACGTCGGGGCTCAGATCCCTTCCCTGAGCTCAGGGTAACTTTTGAAGTGGAGAGGACCCCAGTAAACTTTGAAGTGGATACAGCAGCAGTATACTCAGCCCTTAAGGCCCCACTGGGCACACTATCAAATAAAATGTCTCTAGTTCAAAGGGCTAATGGCAGTAAATATCAGACATAGACAACTAAGAGGACCATGGACATGGGGAAAGGAAAAATCCATCACTCCTTCCTAGTAATCCCAGAATGCCTGGCCCCATTGATGGGCAGAGATCTGCTCAGTAAACTCCAGGCCAAAACAACTTTTAACCCCGAAGGCCCCAAAATGAAATTTCTAAATCCTTTAATAAAAACTCCTATAGTCTTGGCTTTATAAATGTCAGTAGAAGATGAACATCCACTCTTCACACCCCCCAAGACTGCTCAAACAAGCAATCTACCCCAGAAATGGATAACAGATTACCCAGATACCTGGGCAAAAACGGCTGGGTTAGGCCTAGCCGTGAAACAACCTCCAAGAACAGTGGAGTTAAAAACCTCAGCCTCCCCAATCAATGTCAAACAATATCCTCTGAGCAGAAAAGCTAAAGATGGGATAAGGCCCAATATTCAGAAATATCTGGCCTTAGGGTCCTAAGGCCCTGTCAATCGGCCTGGAAGACTCCCCTGCTCCCAGTAAAAAAAGCCAGGAACCAGGGACTATCCCCCGTTCAAGACCTAAGAGAGATTAATAACAGAGTGCAGGGCATTCACTCCACAGTAACTAATCCATACAATCTGCTTATCACTCTGAACCCTGAGCAGAAATGGTGTACTGTTCTGGACTTAAAAGATGCTATCTTTTGCTTGCCTCTGCATAAAGATAGTCAGTTGCTGTTTGCTTGCTAGTGGGTAGACCCAGAAACTGGAACGTCTGATCAAGTAACTTGGACTAGACTCCCACAGGGGTTCAAAAACTCTCCCACTCTCTTTGATGAAGCCCTCCACAGAGATCTCAACAACGTCAGAACTACACACCCCATAGTCACCCAGCTTCAATACGTGGATGACCTGCTACTGACAGCCAACACCAAAGAAAACTGTGAGTCTGGGAGCCAAGCACTATTATATGAGCTTGCTCAATTCGGGTATAGAGCTTCTGCCAAATAGGCCCAAATTTGCCAGCAAGAAGTAATCTTCCTGGGCTATTCCCTTCGGGGCAGTAAACGATGGCTTACTGAGCCCAGAAAACAAACAGTTGTGCAGATACCACCCCCATCTAGCAGCAGACAACACAGAGAGTTTCTTGGGACTACTGGGTTTTGCAGATTAAGGATTTCTGTGTTTGCGTCCTTAACTTCTTCTTTATACCCGCTGTTAAATGGAGATACCCAATTCCAATGGACCCCTGAGCAACAGAACGCTTTTGATAACATCTAACGACACTGGCACTGAATTCCTCAACTTGACTGAGCCAAGCCTGCAATTTCAGAAAGCCCTACACTACGTTAAAAATGTACATTAATTCACACACCTTGGTTCAAAGAAACTGCAGGCATTCCTGAAGGATCAAGAACAGTTTTCCACTAACCCACTCACAGCAAAAGGAAATAACTGAACAGGTAACAAAAGTCTGTCCGGTCTGTCAATAGGTTAATGCTTATCCTTCCAAGCTTTCCGCAGGAAAGCACCTATTAGGAACCAGACCAGGACAATTCTGGGAAGTGGACTTTACTGAAATTAAGCCAGCAAGGTATGGACTTAAATATCTCCTAGTCTTTGTAGATATATTTTCAGGATGGATTGAAGCTTTCCCCACAAAAAAAGGCACAAATGGTGGTCAAGAAGATCCTGAAAGATATTTTTCCAAGACACGGCCTGCCTAAGGTAATAGGGTCTGATAATGGCCCGGCGTTCATGGCCCAGGTAAGTCAGGGGTTAGCCAGGACACTGGGGATAAATTGGAAGTTACATTGTGCTTATAGACCCCATAGCTCAGGACAGGTAAAAAAAATAAATAGAACCATTAAAGAGACCTTAACGAAATTAAGCTTAGAGAGCGGCATAAAAGATTGGACTATGCTCCTGCCTTATGCACTGTTTCATGCAAGAAATACTTCCTCTATTTCTTTGTGTAACCTCACCCCCTATGAAATTCTTTATGGAGGCCCTCCTCCAGTAAAGGACCTAACCCCAACTCTAAGACCTAGTGATCCCCTCCACAACCCCTTGTTTGACAGACTTAAAGCTCTTGAAAGAACTCAGCAATACCTGTTGAAACAGCTGGCCACTGCCTACCAACCTGGTGAAGAGGGGACTCCACATCGATATCAAATAAGAGACATCCTCTACATAAGACAACATCAGGTGTCATCCCTGTAACCCCGCTGGACAGGACCATACCAGGTGCTACTTATAAAACCTACAGTGGTAAAGGTAGACGGAATCAATTCCTGGATCCTAATTCTTATCTCAAGCCTGCACCCTGTCCAGACTCTGGCTGGAAACTGGAAAAGACTAGAAACCCTTTCAAATTGCATATTCGCCATGTGGATAAGGCTATAGACTCTCCCCTTGTCCACCAGTAGTCCTTACCCTCATCAGCCGGTTCATCAGCGATGGCTGATCACAAATCCTACTAGACAAGAAGTATGGTCTATCTCGCATACAGCCCACTTAGGGACCTGGTGGCCATCTCTCCACCCAGACATTTGTCAGCTGGCTATACGTCTTTCATATTGGGATATCTCTGATGAAGAGGATCCAACTAAAATTCCATTAAATCCCTACTGTACCACAGATAATGGAAACAAACATTAAGGATCTAGGGACACGCGAGCCAGATGCAGGTTGGCTAGCCTAGATTACTATGTTTGCCCGGCAGACTATCAAAGCCACAAACAGCCATGGCTGTGTGGGGGAAAAGCGGACTTCTTCTGAAAATAATGGGGATGTGAGCATACAGGGGCTGCCTGGTGGAACCCAAACTCCTCATCAAATTCAGTACACAGCATTGGCCATATTACCAATTAGACAACCAAAACTGATGGCCCCCAGAGGGGTCTCCAGATCCTCAAATTCTGTGTGACTTTTTCAACTTCGGCAAGTGTTCAAAAAGATCCATCAATTGGGAATTTCCTTCCAAGGGAATTCCCCTATGTTTAGGCCTTTTCCCTCCTTTGCTCACATCCTGAACTATGCTTCTCCAATACATCCTCACCCCCCGCCTTCTGCTCCAGACTCTCTGCAGTCACTCCCACATGAGCAACCTGATTTCTCCCCTCCAATTACTAGATCAAAAACAAAAACCTCCGCTGGTTCTCATACCATTGCCTCCTTGCTGAGGTAGCAGGTACTGAGGTACCCTTCCACCCACTCACTCCTCTCTTCTCCTGTAAGTGCACGCACAGGGTCCCACCAGGTCCTCTTACCAGCTAACACAAAGCTCAAACCAGCTGAGGAGTGCCCTCAGACGCCTATCCAAGATGTAATGAAAATGGCCTTTAAAGTTGCTTTGTCATCACTGAAAACAGGTTACAAAGAATTTAAAGTCCCTCACAGGCTTTTTGGGATACTCACTCCCGTCTTCCCCTCTGCTCTACCTGTTCTACTGCTCAAGTTTTATTGCCAGGAAAATCCCAAACCCCTTTCCCATTATTCTTTTATATCTCTTTTTCCTCATTCTCAGAACCACGGAGCTGCTCTCACCCCCCACCTTCCTTGTCTTTCCCTCTGTTCCAATCACACAGAAAAATCTTAAATGGCCTTCTCCAGAAGCCTTGATCATGGATGACTTTAGGACTTTCAGCAACAGAGGCCCTATACAAGAGTTCAGTGTAGATAAACTTCCTATTTTTATGTTGCTCTGTTCTACTTGGCCACTGGCTGGAAAAATCAGCACTCCTAAGCTAGACACGCCCTTACTATTTTTTCACAAAATATTTGAACAAGGCCTCTGGCGTTGAGCTGGGGCTTCCAGAGATGGCTACATTTCTAAGATAAAGAAGTTACCAACTGGGCTCCATGGTAGCAGCTGGCAGGAAGAAAAAAAAAAGAAGAAAAAAGCTCTCCCCCTACCAGGTGTCCTTTTAAAGTTAACTTTCCCAGAGCAGAGGAAAAAAAACAGAAACAAAAACTGCTTTTTTGTGAACTTCTGCAGACTGTGAATTTCTGAGCCCCTTACGTTACATGTTGGGTACAAAATTCTGAAACTACCTAAACTTGGGGTTCAGGGGATAAAAGATTACAACAGAAGCAATGCCCTCTAAATCCGGTTACAACCAAATAGGACTGTTTCCCTGTCTTCTGTGCTATCTTAGGTGCCTTGCCTTGTCCGTCCTTACAACAGTATAATTCTATATACTTAAACATTGTTTATGTTTTCATAAAATGATCAACAGATGTGATTAAGTATGTAATGGTGCAGATGTTTCCCAGAGTCCTCTATCATGAGGCAGGATCATTTAAAGTTCCAATATAGGGGCATACAACCTGGTTCCACCAGGAACCCATATCCCTCTCTTTCTCCATCCTATTAGGAATAGGAGTTGCTGCAGTGGTGGGCACAGGAACCACTGTCCTAGTCCATGGGACACAACAAATGACCCAATTAGAAGTAGCAATAGACCAAAACTTAAAGATATTAAAAACCTCCATCACAGCTTTACAGGAATCTTTAACCTCTCTCTCTGAAGTTGTTTTACAGAACAGGCGAGGGTTCGACCTCCTCTTCTTGAGAGAAGGGGCCTTTGTCCTGCATTGAGTGAAGAATGTTGTTATTATGCCGACCATACTGGAGTTGTAAAAGAATCTGAGATTAAATTAAGAAGACGCCTTGTAGAGCATCAACAAGAGAGAGAGGCCCCAAAAGGGTGGTTTGAGTCTTGGTTCACAGAGTCCCTCTGGATAACTACGCATTTATCAGCCCTGGCTGGTCCATTAATAAACCTCATATTATTGCTAACTGTGAGACCCTGTTTGCTCAACCATGTAGTTTCCTTTTTCCAAGCTCAAATTGGACAAGTTAAACTTATGGTAATAAGAAAACAATATACCACACTAGCAGACATAAAATGTGACACCCCCAATGATCACTTTTATGATTAAAAGTAACCAAAAGAAGAAGTGGGGAATGAAAGGTTAATAAAATAGGTAGTTGTCACTTCCAGTTTTTTGGTATGCTTAACAAAACATTGTGAATATCTTGAGAACTGTTTGCTAATCTTGTTCCCTGAATGTGCTGTACCAACTGCAAAACTGCAGAATGTACTCCCTCACCTGTTTGCATGCAAACTGCCCACTCGCCCTGAGCCATCAATAATCTTCCCTCCCTGCCCTCTCCAAGGAAAGTATATAAGCTCTGCTTAAGCTGTTCTCAGGGCTCTCTGCTCTATTCAAGGGAGCTCTGAGCCCCAGAATGCTGGACCCCCATAAACCCTTGGCTGTTGCATGAGACAGTCTCTTGTGGTCTCTTGCTCCGACACTCGCCTGACCATTACATTGGTAAAATAATAAGTGTGACCTTTGCTTTTTGTGTCCAGAATATTACTGTGATAAAATGTACATGTAGATAAGGTGACTTGAGTATATCTTCCACCATTTCTGGGAGCAATATTTTGAAGATGTACAAATTAGTATTGGGTGTACAAGTAGGTGTACCCTGTGACTATGAATATAGAGATAATGCAAGAATAGACCATACTGTGAATAAATAATATAATGGGTTCCAAATTTAAATAATGCATTCAATTTATATCTGAAAATATAAAGGAAATCTTATATTGATACACATACACTCATTCCAACCACTGATACATCTAAAGGTAATATTATGTTTATGGTTTATCATGAAGAGTCTGTGAGTTTTGCTTCAAAACTAATTATGGAAATTTAAAATAATGTGTTTGGAAAGAAGTCTCATGAAAAGACCATTCAAGAAACACGGAGGAATCCATGTGTTCTGAAGCAGGAAGTGATTGAAAGTGAAACAAATGCCTATAAGTTTGCTAACTGGTGGATGAAATATATATCCTATGATGTGCATAAATTGAAGAAATAGTAATGTACCAGTGTTGAATAAAAATGAACATTAAAATACACAACATGTCCTATAGGAATCTACTTGCATTGATGTTAAACTGGGTCAGTTACTGTATAAATATTAGTATTTGTATGCAACATTAACTGAAATTAGTTTTCAGTACTGGAAACAAATATGTATTTCAGGTGGATGAATATTTCTGAGAATAATCTTGTGAAAAGTTCATTATAAATCCATATACATGAATATGAATGAAATTACAGAGTGGGTATAAGACACTAATATTTCATATTTTGAAAAATCTGGAGAATATATATATATATATATATACTTTGTGTGTGTGTGTATACATACATATATATATATATATATATATATATATATATATATATATATATATATATATATATATATATATACCCACACAAAAACACACACACAGAGATATTAAAAAGAGCAATATATATGCCAATCGAAATTCACCACGAAATATATATTATCCACAGATCCAAAAATATTCTTTTTACTGATCATGGATTTACGTATAGTGTTATTCAACTAGGAAGCTAACCCATAGGTTGAATTTTCAGTTCCAACACTGTTTAGGAGCAGTGATCTCTTCTCACAATTTGTATCTGCCAAGTCAGTCACCTCACAAGTATGTATGTTTCATACCAGGAAGGATTCTATATTTGCATATAAATATACATGTGCTGAATAAGCTACAGAGAAACGGAGACAAGAATTCACATATTTCTTAACTTAAAAACACATGGAGAACTATTCCAACAAAAAATTGACTAGATATATAACTCCTACCCTATGAAATGCAAAAGGAAAGTCCAAATATACACCATGCCTCCTCTGATCTGCTTGTATTCCTATTCTGTTTGTGTTATTTTTCTCCCTCATATTAGGATTAGTAGTCAGAGTCTAGTAGGGTATGTGTTAGTGTCAGGGTTTCAGTATTTCGCATGGAAAAATTAGATAAGGAATCCAATGTGTATGCAATATGTGCTACACAAAAATATTCCCACTCTCATCCAGAACAATGACTTGACATTACCTGTGTGGGTAAACACTCCACAAACATGGAGCTCTGTTGGCCTATAGACTTTTTGAGAAACTGCCTCCAAGGTTGGGCACTTTAAATATATGCTATTCTCAGGAGCATTAGCTTCCTTTCTAGTTAGACCATCAAAGCTGGGTCTGCATCTATGTGACCTGGAGGACATGGTTTCTTATTTTACATTGAACTTGAGGCAGCATTGCTGAATTCTCTCTTTGTAGGTAAACTGGTACCACTGGAGGCTAAGTTTCTTCCCATGTGGACTGTGAAGCTATTTGGAATTCCTCCACTTTTCGTGGTTTTTATTGGTGCTGCACTGGGACTTTGGTATTCGCTTCATGAAATACAACAAGTTCAACTGGGAGACAGTGCTGGAGGGAGTTCTCTCATGTGTGGTGGGTCAGGATCTGCAGGAGAAAGCACCAACCAGGCTTCTATCCAACATAGCTTGCCCCCTTGTCCATAGCAACCTGATTCTGAAAATTGCCCTGAAATCTCTCCAAATTACAAGATGCCTTTACATATAAGGGTCTGCTGGCTGCACCATGTCAGTCCCAAGCCATTTAGAAGCCAATAGCACATTCACATGGCCCCACCACAAATGCTTTATCACACACTTGCACACCACTGCAATAGGCCCACTACTCAGCAGGCTCCAACTTACTGGCATCTCTGTTCTATACCATTTAAATGAAACACAGTTAATCAACGCTTTTGCTGGAACACTCAAGATCAGCAGCAGGACATCCAAAGGTTCTCAAGTGCCACCTGGTAATGGGAATTTTAAACATTTCATGGTATATATCTTCCCCGTTTTTCAAGGAAGAAGTTGGAGGCACTGTGGGTTCAAATCATTCAGGGACCATAAAGTGTTGAGGAAGCTCATTTCAATGAAAGCTCTGGAGGACTCTCACCAGGCAAGGCTTCCCAAAGAGTGGCCAAAGGTCACATGAAGCCAGGCACATTGAGTTCTACAATGTAAGGTCCATGTGTGTTTTGACTCTCAACTATGGCTGCCAATTATTTCAGAATAAATCATGTGATATCCTGGATGAGATACCCAGTGCTCTGTGGAAAGCCACCCTGGGCCTAGATCTCAGTTTCCAAGGGTGACTCTCATGCGTGGCCTGCTAAAATCCCAACAAAATTCATGACAATACTTCTCTGAGTTCAGTACCAGAACTCATTTTCTAAGGGGAATCACTCCAGAGTTCAAGCCCAGATGGACACAGTCATCTCATTCAACTGCCACGCAAATGACCACAATTAAAACCAAAACACTCCTTCATCGCCCTCATATTCTTCCACATAGACACTCATCATTACCTATGGCTGGAGTTTTCCATGCGGGGTGCAGCCCAAGACAGTGTCCAAAATAAGGTCCCTTGCCCCTCATTTGGCTAAAGTCATGGTGGGCTGGACACCATTTCTGTGAACCAGGAGTGGTCAAATAGGCTTGCCTTTAATACTGCTCTGCTTCTCCAATTTGAGGCCTAATGACTGTCAAGTATAGATTCTTAATGTGATATGGAGTCATGAGAAAACCCAAGCACCTATGGGCTAGCCTCTGCAGGGCTTTGAAGAGCTCATTTGAAAGAAAGGATCCCTATTCTCACTTGATGGAGATCAGTAACCTAACAGAGGAAGGCAAGACACTTCATCCACAATGACTGAACTGTTTGCTATTTTGGTTTTGTATGTACACATGGGATCATTCTTTGGATCCATCAGGTGCTGAGAATCTAATCCACAGCCTCACACAGGGACAAGAACCTGATTTAGACAAGTCCCTTTCCAAAGCAATTAAGCAAAGAGCCACAGGTGATGCCTATTCAATTCCATTTAAAAACTGTTTTCTTCACGCTTCACAAAGTGGTGGCTTGAGGCAAAAACCTTCCTGAGATTCAGGGCAACAGAACAATAGGTAAGCAAAAGGCCCAAAGCAGGGTTTCTCCACTGATATTTTCCTGGTCACACTGATATCTGAGATTTCTGAGATGCTTCCCATTCCCTTCAGCTATCCAGTGCATGGCCATGTCCCAGAGCTTGGAGGTGGTACATATCTTGCACACAAAACCATGAGCCTATTTTGGAGAGTGGCCAGGATTCCTGATGAAAACAGGGACTTAGGAAGGAAGTACGTGTTGCCCATCCCTAAGGCAAGTGACAGTCCATTCATAAATAGGGTAGGATGAATGCTGGGAAGCTTTCTACTAGACAGGACACATCCGTGATGCCTTCTCTTTTCTAATGTCTACAACGAAGGACACTGTGGGATACACAGATATAGAAACACTCACCTTGTCATAAGACATACTAGAATTTGTCCACTCCAAACCAAACAAACCGCCTTTCTTACCTATTCTCAGAACATGAGACAAAACCACAAACTCACCCACACCCACAAAGGCACCACATTCCCCCTAGTATGTCTGTGACTATCCAGAGTGTCCTATGACTGGTGGGCCCTACTATGTTTTCCTGAAATGGCCTGTCCTGTCTCGGGTCTGGTCTCCTTGGCCAACACTGTGAAGTTGTCTGGAGCCAGCGGTTAGCCGCTACCTGCTTTCTCAGTAAAGGCCCCTCTTCAGAGCTCTTCTGGCTTTTTCCATCCTCACATCAGCAGGTACCAAGAAAGACTGAATCTTTCCTTGGTAAATCCAAACAAGTGAGTCCACTGGGACTAGTACTGCAACTGGCTCTGAGTGCCTGGCTTCCTGGATCCCAAGTTCAGAGAGTTCCATCACCAAGGAAGTGATGTAGGTCACTTCCTTTAGGAACTGAATGAGCTCACTGCCTTGGCAACCACTTGGTCCTAAGAGTTGCTTCCAAGTGTCCTATGAGATGGAGGCTGCCCCTACTTACTGTGACACTTTCACAAGTTAGAATGGTATATCAACCATAGGCACCAGGGAACAGCTCTCCAAACAGGCCTGGTTTGGTCCATCTTCTCTATATTAAGAACAGAGAGACTGATACAGACAAAACCCTTCATCCTGACAAGGTTGTTTGCCATTTAAGATGACTTTTGCTCTCTCACGTCCTTCATAGCTGCCTACAACTTCTCCAGAGTTCATTTCTACATGGATCTTTGAGTTTCTCAGCATGTGGAAGATCCCCTACATTCCTGTATTGAAACACCAACTCTGGGCCTGCTCTTCTGTAAAGTTAGATTGAGGGAACAGTGTATCGTTAGGGTTAATAACAGGTTCAATTTGGGTTAGGAATCATTCTGCGTGATGACTAATAGTATTGGGAATCTGCAATATTTACAAGAATATATAGGTGAAATATAAGTATGAAAATATAAATCTAGGTAAGATTTGAAGCCTAGAAGTGCATTGGGCCCATGATTGGTATACTTAGCTTTGAATTACATTCTGCACAGATGTCTCAGATAAATCGATATAAAATGGGATAGGACCTTCTACCTTGGATGATTGAATGTCGAAGAGAATATCCAGTCAAAAAGGTATAGTCGGTAGGATTAGGAAGATAGCCTGTAGGTTTAGAAAAAAGAGTGATTATGGCATTTGGACAAAAGTGCTTTAGCAATAGATTTTTGGGTAGTGAGTGAATGTCAGTGTCAGCACACGCGAAGGGTCAGTCACAATGATGAACTGGGGAAAATAAGTAGGAAAGCAGATATCAATAGAGACATTAGGAAATCAGGCAAAGTATAATGTAATAGGGTTAGACATTTTCAACATGGTTGAGGTTGAATATATAATCTTTGGAAGAAAGACATATGTTGCCTCCAATAGGATTGACATTTGAGAGCATTAGGCAACCTGGACATGGTTGTTTTTAGTAATCCATGCTCACTTTCCATTTTGCTTAGGTGAAAGTTTAATTAAATAGGCACTTGTCACTTCCTGTTTTTCTGTATGCTTAACAAACCACTGTTGAAATCTTGAGAACTGTTTGCTGATTTTGTTCCCAGAATGTGCTGTCCCCAACTGCCAAACTGCAGAATATACTCCCTCACCCGGGTGCACGCAAACCGCACACTCGCCCTGACCCATCAATAAATTTCCCTTTCTGCCCTCTCCAAGAAAAGTATGTAAGCTCTGTTAAAGCTGTTCTCAGGGCTCTCTGCTCTATTCAAGTGAGCTCTGAGCCCCATCATGCTGGACCCCCAATAACCTCTTTGCTGCGGCCGAGTGAAAATTGTATACTGTTCTGTACTTAAAAGATGCTTTCTTTTGCTTGCCTCTGCATAAAGATAGTCAGTTGCTGTTTGCTTTCGAGTAGGTAGACCCAGAAACCGGAACGTCTTGTCAACTAACTTGGACTAGACTCCCACAGGGGTTCAAAAACTCCCCCACTCTCTTTGATGAAGCCCTTCACAGACATCTCAACAACTTCAGAACTACGCACCCTGAAGTCATTCTGCTTCAATATGTGGATGTCCAGCTACTGGCAGCCAACACCAAAGAAAACTGTGAGTCTGAGACCCAAGCACTATTATCTGAGCTTGCTCAACTCGCGTAGAGAGCTTTGGATAAAAAGGCAGAATTTGCCAGCAAGAAGTAATCTTCCTGGGGTATTCCCTTAGGCAGGGTAAATGATGGCTCACTGAGCCCAGGAAACAAACCGTTGTGCAGATACCACCCCCATTTAACAGGAGAGAACATAGAGAGTTTCTTGGGACTGCTGGCTTTAGCAGGCTATGGACCTGGGTTTGTGTTCTTAGCTGCTCCTTTATACCCGCTGTTAAATGAGAATGCCCAATTCCAATGGACCCTTGAGCACGAGCAAGCTTTTGATAACATCTAAGAACACTGACACTGAACTCTTCAACTTCACTGAGCCCAGCCTGCAATTTCAGAAAGCCCTACACTACGTTAAAAATGTACATCAACTCAATCAACTTGGTTCAAAAAAATTGCAGGCATTACTGTAGGATCAAGAAAAAAGTTTTAGACTAACTCACTCACAGTGAAAGGAAATAATTGAATGGGTAACAAAAGCCATTGGTTAATGCTTACCCTTCCAAGCTTCCTGCAGGAAAGCACCTATGAGGAACCAGACCAGGACAATTCTGGGAAGTGGACGTTACTGAAATTAAGCCAGCAAAGTATGGGCTTAAATATCTCCTAGTCTTTGTAGATACATTTTCAGGATGGATTGAAGCCTTTCCCACCAAAAAAAATAAAAGAAAACCGGCACAAATTGTGGTCAAGAAGATCCTGAAAGATATTTATCAAAGACACGGCCTGCCTAATGTAACATGGTCTGATAATTGAACAGCCTTCATGGGCCAGGTAAATCAGGGGTTAGCCAGGACCCTGGGGATTAATTGGAAGTTACATTGTGCTTATGGACCCCAGAGCTCAGGACACGTAAAAAAAATAAATAGAACCATTAAAGAGACCTTAACGAAATTAAGCTTAGAGACCGGCATAAAAGATTAGACTATGCTCCTGCCTTATGAAATGTTTCATGCAAGAAATAATCCCTTTGTTTCTTTGTGTAACCTCACCCCCTATGAAATTCTCTATGGGGCCCCTCCTCCACTAAGAGACCTAACCCTGACTCTAAGACCTAAGGATCCCTTCCACACACCCTTGCTTGACAGACTTAAATCTCTTGTAAGAACTCAGATAATCCTGTGGAAACAGCTGGCTACTGCCTTCCAACCTGGGGACGAGGGGAATCCACATTGATATCAAGAAAGAGACTTCCTCTACATAAGATGACATCAGGTGTCATCCCTGGAACCCCGCTGGAAAGGACCATTCCAGGTGCTACTTATAGCACCTACAGCAGTAAAAGTAGAGGGAATCACTTCCTGGATCCATGCGTCTCATCTCAAGACTGTGCCATGTCCAGACTCTGGGTGGAAACTGGAAAAGACTGGTAACCCTTTCAAGTTGCATATTCGCCACGTGGGTAAGGCTATAGACTCTCTCCTTGGCCACCCATAATCCTAACGCTCATCAGCCCCTACAGCAGCGATGGCTGATCACAAATCCTACTAGATAAGAAGTATGGTCTATCTTGCATACAGCCCCCTTAGGGGCCTGGTGGCCATCTCTCCACCCAGACATTTGTCAGCTGGCTATAGGTCTTTCCTATTAGGATATCCCTGATGAAGAGGATCCCATTAAAATTCCATTAAATCCTTTCCGTACCATAGATAATGGAAACAAACATTATGGTTGTAGGGACAGGCAAGCCAGATGCAGGTTGTCTAGCCTATATTAGTATGTTTGCCCGGCAGACTATCAAAGCCACAAACCGCCAGGGCTGTGTGGGGGAAAAGCCGACTTCTTCTGTAAGTCATGGGGATTTGAGCATACAGGGGCTGCCTGGTGGAACCCAAAATCCTCATCAAATTCAGTACACAGCATTGGCCATATTACCACTTAGACAACCCAAACTGATGACCCCCAGAGGAGTCTCTAGATCCTTAAATTCTGTGTGACCTTTTTAACTTCTGCAAGTGCTCAAAAGGGTAAAAGGAAATTCCCTTATGTGAAGGCCTTTTTCCTCTTTCGCTCACATCCTGAACTATGCTTCTCCAATAGTTCCTCAAACTCAGCCTTCTTCTCCAGACTCTCTGCTGTCAGTCTCACCTCAGCAAACCTGATTTCTCTTCTCCAATTACTAGATCAAAAACCGAAACCTCCGCCGGTTCTCAGAGCATTGCCCCCTTGCTGAGGTAGCAGGTACTGAGGTACCCATCCACCCACTCACTTCTCTCTTTTCCTGTCAGTGCCCACACCGGGTCCCACCAGGTCCTCTTACCACCTAACCCAAAGCTCAAACCAGCTTAGGAGAGCCCTCAGACCCCTATCGAAGATGTAATGAAAATGGCCTTTAAAGTTGCTTTGTCATCACTGAAAACAGGTTACTAAGAATTTAAAGTCCCTCACAGGCTTTTTGGGATACTCACTCCCGTCTTCCTTTCTGCTCTACCGTTTCTACTGCTCAATTTATGTTGCTAGGAAGATCAAAAAATCCTTTTCCATTATTCTTTTACATCTCTCCTTCCTTATTCTCAGATCCACGGAGCTGCTCTCACCCCCCGCCTTCCCCGTCTTCCTCCTCTGTACCAGGCCCACAGAAAAATCTTCACTGAACTTCGCCAGAAGTCTTCATCATGGCTGACTTTAGGACTTTCAGCAAAAGAGTCTCTATAAATGAGTTCAGTGTAGATTAACTTCCTCTTATTCTGTTGCCCTGTTCTACTTGGCTACTGGCTGGAAAAATCAGCACTCCTAAGCTAGACACCCCCTTAATAGTTTTTCACAGAATATGTGAACAAGGCCTCTGGCCTTGAGCTGGGGCTTCACAGAGATGGCTACATTTCTAAGATAAAAAATTACAAACTGGGCTCCATGGTAACAGTTGGCAGGGGGATAAAAGAAAAGGAAAAAAAACCTCTCTGCCTCTCAGGTGTCCTTGAAAAGTTAACTTGCCCACAATAGAGGAAAAAACAGAAAAAAAGCTTCGTTTTTTGAATTTCTGCAGACTGTGAATTTCTGAGTCCCTTCTCTTTCATGTTGGGTACAAAATTCTGTAACTACCTAAACTTGGAGTTCAGGGAATTAATTGATTACAACAGAAGCAGTGCCCTCTGAATCCAGTTGCAACCAAATAGGACTGTTTCCCTGTCTTTGGTGCTATCTTAGGTGCCATGCCTTGTTCGTCCCTACAACAGTATAATTCTATATACTTAAACATTGTTAATGTTTTCATGAAATGGTCAACAGATGTGATTAATTGTGTAATGGTGAAGATGTGTCCCAGATTGCTCTATAATGACCCAGGTTCATTTGAAGTTCAAACAGGGGGGCATACAACCCGTTTCCACTGGGAACATATATCCCTCACTTTAGCCATCATATTAGGAATTGGAGTTGCGGCAGGGGTAGTCACAGGAACCACTGCCCTGCTCCATGGTACACAACAAATGACCCAAATAGAAGCAGAAAGAGACCAAAACTTAAAGATAATAGAAACCTCCATCACAGCTTTGCAGGAATCTTTAACATCTCTCTCTGAAGTTGTTTTACACACCAGTTGAGGGTTGGACCTCCTCTTCATTAGAGAAGGGGGCCTTTGTGCTGCATTGATGTAAGAATGTTGTTTTGATGCCGACCATACTGAGGTTGTAAAAAAAACCTATGAGTAAAATAAAAGGATGCCTTGGAAAGCGTCAATGAGAGAGAGAGGCCCAAAAAGGGTGGTTTGAGTCTTGGTTCACACAGTCCCACTGGTTATCTATGCTTTTATCAACCCTGGCCTGTCCAATAATAATCCTCATATTATTGCTAACTATAAAACCCTGTTTGCTCAACCATGTAATTTCTTTTCTCCAAGCTCAAATTGGATAAGTTAAACTTATGGTAATACCCCACTAGCAGACATAGAATGTGACACGCCCCAATAATCACCTTTATGATTAAAAGTAGCAAGAAGAAGAAGTGGGGAATGAAAGGTTAATAAAAAAGGTACTTGTAACTTCCTGTTTTTCTGTATGCTTAACAAAACACTGTTGAAATCTTGAGAACTGTTTGTAATCTTGTTCCCAGATTGTGCTGTCCCCAACTGCCAAATTGCAGAATGTATTCCCTCACCCAGTTTCACACTAACAGCCCACTCGCTCTGACCCATCAATAAATTTCTGTTCCTGCCCTCTCCAAGGAAAGTATATAAGCCCTGCTTAAGCTGTTCTCAGGGCTCTCTGCTCTATTCATGTGAGTATATTCAGAAGGAGTATAAAGTGAGTGACAGGATTAGACATTTTCAACAGGCTTGAGGTTGAATACATAATCTTAGGAAGAAACAAATATGTAGTCACCAATAGGATTTATATTTGAGAGCATTAGACAAAGGTGAAATGGATGTTTTAGGAATCCATGCTCACTTTCCACTTAGGATATGGTACAATCATAAGTGTGAACTTTGCATTTTGTGTCCAGAATATTACTGTGACAAAATGTATGTGTAGATCAGGTGCATGAGTATTTCTTCCACCATTTCTGGGAGCAATATTTGAAGACTATAAATTATTATTGGGAGTGCAAATAGGTGTACCCTGTGTTTATGAAAATAGAGATAATGCATGAATAGACCATACTGTGAATAAGTAATGTAACTGGTTCCAACTTTAAATAATGGATTGAATTCACATCTGAAATTATACAGGGAATCTTATATTGATATACAATCATTCATTCCAACCAGTAATACATCTAATGGTAATATTAGGGTTATGGTTTATCATGATGTGTGTGAGTTTTGCTTCAAAAGTGATTATGGAAATTGAAAATAATGTGTTTGGAAAGAAGTCTCATGAAAAGACCAGTCAAGAAACCTGGAGGAATGCATGTGTTCTGAAGAAGGAAGTGATTGAAAGTGAAAAAAATGCATATAAATTTGTGAACTTGTGGATGAAATATATATATTATGAAGTGCAAAAACTGAAGAAATATTAATGTACCAGTGTTGAATGAAAATGAACGTCAAAATACTCATCATGTCCCATAGGAATTCACTTGCATTGATGTTAAACTGGGTCAGTTACTGTAGAAATATTGATATTTGTAACCACCATTCGCTGTAGTGAGTTTTCTGTTATAGAAAACAAGTATGTATTTCAAGTGGATGAATATTTCTGAGATAAATCTTGTGAGAAGTTGATTATTAATCCACATACATGAACAAGAATGAATTTTGAGAGTGTATATAAGAGACATGTAATTCATATTTTGAAATATTTTTAGAGTGTATATATATATATATATATATATATATATATATATATATAAACACACACACACATACATCACATACATACACACAAAATACACACAGACATTAAATAGTAGCAATATATATGAAAAAAGTAATTCATCATGAAATATATACCAACCACAGATGGAAAAATAATATTTATTTTACTGAAAATGAATTTATGTATAATGTTCTACTAGGAAGCTCACCCATTGGTTGAATTTTCAGTTGCAACAGCGTTTACGAGAAGTGATCTCTTCTCACAATTTGTATCTGCCAAGTCAGGCACCTCACACAAATGTACGTGTGATACCAGGTAGGATTTTATATGTGCATATAAAAATACACGTGCAGAATAGGCTAGAGAGAAAAGGAGTCAGGAATTGACATATTTGTTCATTTTTAAAACACATGGAGAAATATATTAATAAAAAATTCACTAGATTTATAACACCTACTCTTTATCTTGCAAAAGGCAATTCCAGTATACACCATGCCTCCTCTGAAATGCTTGTATTTCAATTCTATTTGGATTATTTTTCTCCATCATATTAGTATTAGTAGTTAGAATCTAGTAAGCTATGGGTTAGTGTCAGGGATTCAGTATTTCGAATGGAAAATTGGAAAATGAATACAATGTATATGCAAATATGTGCTGCACAATAATCTTCCCACTCTCATCCAGAATAATGTCTTGACATTACCTTGGCCCCAAGTAAGACATAATTAGAGGAGAAGAGTTAGAAAATCTGTGAATACATATCTGGATTGGAAAATTCTCAGTAGTTCACAACCTTGGAGGTTGTAGAGGAGTTTCCAAAAGTAAGGGACACGGTTGATACACTAAACCTAAGCTTTTATTAAAATTAGGAGCCATCTTTCCACAAAACCATGAAAAGGTAATTTTGGCTTTAGTATAAATTACTGCAAATTCTGAACCTGCTTGGAATGCCTGCCCGTGCCTTGAACTCCCCCATGCCTAGCTCTCTGACCAGATCGCAGCCCTCTCTGAAACTTCAGTGACACCTCATAATTAATGGCCTTCCCTGACCATACAACGACCCTCTCTGAGGCTCTAATGGTCCTCATAATTTCTGATTCAGCAAAAAAAAAATGCAAATAAAAATTAGTGTGATGCTTATCAAAATTCTGTTTTCCGTAATGCCCCTTTTGTGTAACTTTCTGGGCTATAAAGCTGGGCTGTAGGAAAGGTGGGTTTGCTGTCTTGTTTCCGCTATTTTGAGAGGAAGATGCAGCCCGGCCATTGAAAATAATAAGCTTGTCTTAATTTGACTTTAATTGGAGTCAGTGGTCTTTTCTTGAATCGTGGTCTAACATTTTGTAGTTCCGCAGCGAGATGAACCTGCCCCAATAGATCACAAGACCAGACTGCTGGAAATTCTGAAGCTGGCCTTCCCTCCAGGGCTCCGTCCTGGAGAGGCAAGTTCCAAGGCCTTGGAGTGAGCTTTTGGTCCGGGGAGAACTGCAGTGAACCACCGCACTGAAACAATTAGCAAGCTCATGGTGGAGGAGGCCTCCATTGGTAAGTGGCACGTATATAACATCTGATATCCGGTTAAGGGAGATCTCTTCTGATGACAGAGAGGTGGCCTGGGGAGGCACACATATACTCCTGTCTGCGACAGTAACGAGAATCATTCTGTCCTCTGTTCTATTCTGTAGGGAATTCCTCTGAAAGGGTAGAGAGGTGCCAACAGACACACAGAAGTTCCTATCCCGGAGCATTAGCAAGATGTTCCATTGCTCCTCTGTTTTTCTGTTTCTGCGCCGAGTTTCTGTGTTTGTGTGTTTTCTTCTGTGTTCTACATGTTTTTTGTTTGTTTGTTTTTGTGTGTTTTGTTGTGTGATTTCTGTGGAAAAAACTTAAGGATATTGGACATGAAAATTGGTAATAAAGCATGTAAGACTGACATCCCTTTGAACTGTGTTTTAAAGAACTGTGATGAACTTTACCCCCCTTTGTTAAGCAGGATAAGAGAAGCCACTAGCTGGCTGCCTGGAGCACACACACTGCACAGGGCAATGCCTGCTGGGAACGTAAGAACTGAGTATCTCCCAGGTTAACAATTGAAACTCCTTTAAAACCCCTTGTCCCTTCAGACAAAGAGAGTTACAACCTTTGGGCAGAGACCCCTGTGTTTTTCCTTTGTTAGCAAAGCAGTAAAACTCCCTTTTTCTTTTTCTCAAACCCTGTCCTCATTATTAAATTGGCATGAATTGACTTCAAATTCAGGAAGTGAACTTTAAGTTACAAATTTTGGTACCCCCCACCGCCCCGGAAATTTTTGAGAGCTGACTACTGAAATGTTAGGAGATGGAGCGTGCTTGGGGTGGAACGAAACCAGAAGAGCTAATCCTGTAAGTATAAGGAGGGACTGAGGGACTCCCAGCAGCTGCCAAAGCCCTGTTTTTTCAGAGAATTACTTCCTTCCTTCCCTGCACTGTAAAGATTATGCCACCTCTGTTTTTTTTAAAAAAGAGAAAAAGAAAAAGGGGACACTAAATGCAGTAAAGTAACCATAGAGACCCTTGATATTACATTTCAGGTTGTCCCTCTGTGAAAACATCTGGTTCCCTTGTGGGGACATCTATGGTTCCACTGGTGTAGGAAATTTTTCTCTTATCTGCTCTGTTTTAAAGGCTTCTGTCTGTCAGCCATATTCTGGAGCTCTTTTCTGTCTGTCTTGTGTCTTTTTTTCTGGCCCTTTAAGACATGTGCAATGATATGTTGATAATATAAATTGTTTCTTGGGAATGATCTTAGCTGAATGTGTGTCTAAATGATGATGTTTTATTGTAACAATCTGGTATCTGAATGGGTTTTTAAAGCATTGCACAATCTTGCAGTTAAAAGTCGGGTTTAGGTAAATGTTTAGTTTATGATTTCAGATAATTCATGTCAGAGAACTTAAATACTTAGGATGGAAAACTAAATAACAGTACTTCCAAGTTGGCAAGTAACTTCCCAATCATTCAGGCTATTTTTCACCAATTTTGAACTGGGTAGCCTGGGAAAATGTCACTGTGTGTAGCAGTGCATTAAATTGGACAAGGATAGTAAATCATAGTATGGTATCTGTTGACAAAAAAAGATGTAAAGATATAAAATTTTGTGAATTGTATCTTAAACTTGTATGATAATTTTCAACATCCAAACCTGAATATTATGGTTGAAATGCCTTAGGCCTGAGGTGTCTGCTCAGATTAGCAGCTTTTCCCTGCTCCTTCTGGACCTCAGCCAGGACTTAAGTTGAAATGCAAATGAAAGAAGCCTGCTAACTCAGTAGGAGACTCATCTGAGGCCTAAGAGAAAAAAAAAAGTTAAATTGTATGGTATTTACTAATTAATTACCAGTCATTTTTTCTAGAACTCTTATTTTTTTCCTTAGATTCTTTTTTTTTTTTTTTGAGCTCATGATTTTGATCCTACAAACCTAGGTGAATGTTTTTCTGATCAGTTCTATCTTTGACCAACTGTGGAGTTTTTGAAACATTGCAATGGATATTTCACCTGTGAAAGGCTACAAGACCTTTACTATTATTATGTGTACACACTGTTGTTATGTGTTGTATATCTATATATACATATGTCCGTAAATCATATATATGATACACAAATTAACATATATAAAGTGCACTCATAAAAACAACGCTCATAAAAACAAATTTTACAAAGTGGATCTAAAGATCTTTAATTCACGTGATTTAAATTGTTGAATTTAAATTGGATAAACAGATAAAAATAAATGTCTTTAAAACTCAGCTTACAAGTTTTTCTAGGTGTTCAAAAATCTAATAAAATATTAATGTCTACAAAAATTCTAATATGACTTGGTTCTAGGACTTTTCCTTCAACAAAAAAAAAATGGTTTACAATCTTCAATACATTTGTCTAATATTTTGATAAATAAGTAAAGTAAATTTGATATGGGATTACTCATTCCTGAGTACTTTTGTTAGATATCTGATTGATTTACTAAGGTCTGTAAAAGTGTGTAATAAAGTCTGTATAAGATTGTAAAAATCAGTCATGTTTTAAAGAGACAAAAATTTCTTAAAACATAAGTTTACCCATAACATTGTGCTTTATTAAGTTTTATTTTTTCTACAGCAAGCAACCATAAAAATTAAACAACTGATTAAATAAGAACTGTTATTTTAGAGCCCTGTACTGCCATTTCTTTAAAAGCTAAACTTGCTTAATGTAGAAACATCAATGTAATTGTAATGCTATTAATGTGCTCATATCTTTCAGGTATACAAGTCTGTAAGGTAGAAACTTTAAAAGAGCATTATACCAAGCTGGTGTTCTGAAGTTGTATAGTAAAAAAAATATATTGGGCATTCATTTACCTGTTTTCAATAAGATATGTAAAGTTTTATGTTACTTTTTACATTGGGGAACAATTTAAATGTATTTTTATGTTAATGAGAGCCTTATCTATGCAAAGGTTAAAAACTTTCAGTGTTTATTAAATTCATGTTTTAAATGTGATATCATATGGTGTTAGCTAATGTCCATGTGACCTCAAACAATTTATATAAACTTTGTAAAATGATATTTAAAAAAACAAAGTTCATCTTTAGAACTAAAACACTTAATATTTATAAAGAGCCCTGCCTTACCTGAGATAAGGCTCTGTGTCCCATATTACTACATGTGAGAATGACTACGAAAGCAGTAGGTCAGATTATGTTTCATTTAAAGTTATGTTCAAAAGTTGTTTTGTTTTCTGTCAAGATTACTAGGATCTCAAACAGGGGATATAATGTATAACTCAGCTAAAAAATTCAGGGGAGCTATTACACGAACTAAGTATTTTTACACTTGTTAAAAAATTTTATTTTGTAATTTCCTTATAAGTGATCTAAAGATTCCCTGTTAGTGTTTTACAGAAGTGTTGCTTTAAGAACACAGCATGGGTTAATTTAAGATAATAAGTCATCACCTACAAGACAGATAGAATAATACAGATCCCAATTAATAAAAAGAAAAATAATTATAAACTTATAGACATTAAAGCCTAGTACTCTTAATATAAGGCTGTTAAAATTTATTTGCTGGATAATTAAGATTAGGATTTAAAATTAAATTTACATGAAAAGAGCCAAGAAAACCAATATTTGGCTCTTGCCCTCTGAGTCAGTTCTCATCCAGGGAACAGGGGACTTCTCTAAGAGCTTTGCAACTCTGGGCCTCATAACCTCCCAATCAGGGAGATTAATGAGACCACTGGAAAACAGAAAGCCAATCAGTGCATTTGCTATGAAGAGGAGAGTCATCAGAGAAGGGAGACATCCTTGATGCTTCTGAGGGAAGCCCCATGGTCAAGCAAGACCTGGACCCACCTAGCGCAAATGGCACCAGCAGAACTGAGAAGCTGCTCTCAAGTTTCCCCAGGAATGACTTTCATAAAACTCAGCTAATGTTAAAAATAGATAGAAACAAAAGTCAGTTTGAGAGCTTCATCTTAAACACTTAGCAAAGAGAGTTAAAACCAAAATACAGCCATTCCTGACATTTTAAATAATAATAATAATAATAATAATAATAATAATAATAATATTTTAAGGTATCCACTTTATGTTATCCTCCCAAAATAAGTAAGACTGGAGGCCACAAAGAAGGATTCTCAGTCAGCAATGCCTGATAACTATAAACAGTGACTATCAAGAGGAGCTGCCAGAGGCACAAATTTTATGTTTAAGGCCTACAGATATTCCTACCCTACACAGGTAGGCTTGGTGTTTGCTAGTATGATTATCCAGCCCTGAGTAACAGAATTAAAGGTTTCTCTATTACACACAGAGGTCATACTAGTAAAAGAATTTTGCAAGATCAAATGACATTAAATTATTAAACTGTATCTTATGGGGAGGGACAAATGTAACACTAAGTGTTAAATATTAAGTTGACATCCTGATAACTGGGGATATTAAAGCCTGCTGAGGGAACTTCTATACAGTGACATGTTCCAGCTGCTGCAACATTTTTTCAGTACTCATGGTTTTTGTTTCTCACATAGAAGAACCCATCCCCAGATGACTTTACAACCTGCTCTTCCCCAACCAGACTTCAAACCGAACTGATTTCTAAAAGGCAACCCATGTCCCTCAACTGACTTCTAAAAGACAACTCATGTCCCATATGCTGTGCCCACTCACGTCACCCTCTCTCAGCTCTGAAGATGCCAAAATGAGTGACGCCTCTCGTCTAACAACTATGGAGCCAAAAATAAATAGACTATCAATATAAATAATTAATTATGTCAGATAAAATCAGGAATCCAGTTGTGGGTGAGTTCTAAAAACTTGGAGACTGTTACCTGAGGAATTAAAATTCGCTCATTGCTCTTTCCCTACCCTATCAAAGATTTGGAAGGGGCACATTAGAAAGGGGGAATGATAGACCCAACATGATCATTTATTAAAATTGGGAGCCATCTTGCCACAAAACCATGAAAAGATAATTTTGGCTTTACTATACATTACTGCAAATTCTGAATCTGCTTTGAATGCCTGCCCATGCCTTGAACTCACCCATGCCTGGCTCTCTGACCAGATAACAGCCCTCTCTGAAACTTTAGTGACACCTCATAAATATTGGCCTTCCCTGGCCAGACAACGACAGTCCTTGAGGCTCTAATGGTCCTGGTAAATTCTGATGAGGGGCCAGCAAAAAACAAAAAATGTAAACTAGCATTAATGTGATGCTTCTCCGAGTTCTCTTATCTGTAACCCGCCTTTGTGTAACTTTCTGGGCTATTAAGGTGGGCTGTAGGAAAGGTGGGGTTGCTGTCTAGTTTCCACCATTTTTAGAGGGAGAGGAAGCCTGGCCAGTGGAAATAATAAGCTTGGTTTAATTTGATTTTAATTTGAGTCAGTGGTCTTTTGTCATGTCCTGGTCTAACAGTTAAACCCTCCACAAACATGGAGCTCTGCCGGCCTAAAACTTCTTGAGAAACTGCCCCTGACCTTGGGCACTTGAAATATATGTTGTTGTCAGGAGCTTTAGCTTCCTTTGTAGTGAGACCATCAAAGCTGGGTCTGCATATATGTGACCTGGAAGATATGGTTTCTTATTTTCCAATGAACATGAGGCAGCAGTGCTGAATTCTCTCTTTGTTGGGAAACTGTGGCCACTGAAGGCTAAGTGCCTCCCCCTGGGGACTGTGAAGCCATTTGCTCATCTTCCACTTTTCATGGTGTTTCTTGCTGTTGCACTGGGAGTTTGGTATTTGCTTCACAAAATACAAGGAGATCAACAGGGACTCAGTGCTGGAGGGATTTCTCACACCTGTGGTGGGTCAGGGTCTGCAGGAGAATACACCAACCAGGCTTCTATCCCACATAGCTTGCCCCCTTAACCATTGAAACCTGATTGTGAACATTGCCCTGAAACCTCTCCATATAACAAGATGCCTTTATATGAAGAGGTCAAACGTATAAGAGATTACGGGCTGCACCATTTCAGCCACAAGCCATTTGGAAGTCATTGGCAGATCCACATGGCCCCACCAGAGATGTTTTATCACACACCTGTCCACCACAGCTCTGTGTCACTATTCAGCAGTCTCCATCTGAGTTTGCCTAGATCTCAGTTTCCAAGGGCGACTCTCATGAGTGGCCTCCTAAAATCCCAACACAATTAAAGACAATTCTTCTCTGAGGTCAGTTCCAGAACTCAGTTTCTAAGGGCAATCACACCAGAGTTCCAGTCATGGTGGCCACAGTCATGTCTTCCAACTGCCACACAAATGACCACAATTAAAACCAAAACACTCCCACATGGCCCTCATCTTCTTCCATATAGACACTCATCAAATTCTCTGGCTGGAGGTTTTCATAAGGGGCGCAGTCCAAGACAGTGTCCAAAATATGCTCCCTTGCCCCTATTTTCCCTAATGTCAGTGTGGCCTGAACACCCTTCCTGTGAACCACAAGTGATCAAATAGGCCTGCCCTTATTACGGCTTCACTTCTCCAATTTGAGGCCTAATGACTGCCAGTTATAGATTCTTTATGTGAATTGGAGTCATGAGAAAACCCAAGCATCTATGGTCTAGCCTCTGCAGGCATTTGAAGAACTCATTTGTCCCAAAGGATCCCTATTTTCACTTGATGGATGTCAGAAATATTACAGAAGATGGCGAGAAACTTCATCCACAATGACTGCTATTTTGACCATTTTGGTTTTGTAGCACACAGGGAACCTTTCTTTAGATCCATCAGGTCCTGATAATCTAAGCCACAGCCTCACACAGGACCAAGAGGCTGATTAAGAAACATCCCTTTCCAAAGCAATTAAGCAAAGAGCCACAGGTGATGCCAATTCATTTCCCTTTGAAAACTGTTTTGTTCAGGCTTCACAAAGGGGTGGCCTGAGGCAAAGACCTTCCTGACATTCAGGGCAATGGAACAATAGGTAAGCAAATGGCCCAAAGCAAGGATTCTCCACTGAGACTTTACTGGTCACATTCATATCTGAGTTTTCTGAGATCCTCCAATTCCCTTCAGTTATCATGTTCATGGCCATGTCACAGAGCTTGGAGGTGATACATATCTTGGACACAAAACCATGAGCCTATTCTCGAGAGTGTACAGAATTCAGGAAGAAAACAGCAAGGTACTAAGATAGTAGGCATTGCCCATCCATAAGGCGAGTCAAAGTCCATTCACAAATTGGGCAGAATGAATGCTGGGAAGCTTTCTACTAGACAGGACACATCCATTGATGCATTCTCTTTTCTAAAGTCTACAACCACGGACAAAGTGGAATATACAGACATAGAAACACTCGCCTTATCAAACAACTTACTAGAAAAAGTACACTCCAAACCAAACAAACCGCCTTTTCTACCTATTCTCAGAACATGAGAAAAAACCACAAACTCACACCCACACGCAAAAAGGCACCACCTTCCCCCAAGTAGGTCTGTGACTATCCGGAGTGTACTCTGACTGGTGCGTCATACTATGTTCCCCTGAAATGGACTATCCATTCTCAGATCTGGCCTCTTTGGCCAACTCTGTGAGGTTGTCAGGAGCCTGTGGTGAGACACTACCTGATTTCTCAAGAATGACCCTGGTATTTGGCCATCCTCACATCAGTAGGTACCAAGGAAGAGTGACTCTGTCCTTAGTAACACAAAAAAAGTGAGCCCACTGGGACTGGGACTGGGACTGGCTCTGGGTACCTGGCTTCCTGGATCCCAAGTTTAGAGAGTTCCATTACCAAGGAAGTGAGGTAGGTCACTTCCTTTAGGAACTGAATGAGGTCACTGCCTTGGCAAACACTTTGTCCTAACAGTTGCTTCCAAGTGTTCCATGAGCTGGAGGCTGCCCCTACTTCCTGTGACACTTTCACAAGTTAGAATGATATATCATTCATAGGCACCAAAGAACAGCTCTGCACAAAGGCCTGGTTTGGTCCATCTTCTCTACATTAAGTAGAGAGAGGCTGATTCATACACTTTCCTTCATCCTGACCAGGTTTTTTGCCATGGAAGATGACTTTTGCTCTCTCACGTCCATCATAGCTGCCTACATCTTCTTCAGGGATCCTTTCTGCATGGACCTTTGAGGTTCTCAGCAGGTGGAAGATCCCCTACATTTCTGTATTTTAAGATCATCTCTGTCCCTGCTCTTCTCTAAAGTTAGATTGAGGGAACACTGTGTAGTTAGGGTTAATATCAGGTTTGATTTGGGTTAGGAATCATTCTGTGGGATGAATAATGGTATTGGGAATCTGTGATATTTATAAGAATATAGACGTATGATTCAAGTATGAAAAACAGAAATCTAGGTAAGATTTGAAGCCCAGAAGAGAATTGGGCCCTTGATTGGGATACTTAGCATTGAAATACTTTCTGAACAGATGTCTCAGATAAATCGATATACAATGGCATAGGACGTTGTACCTTGGATGACTGAATGTCAAAGAGAACCTCCAGTCAAAAAGGGATAGTTGTTAGGATTAGGAAGATAGTCGGTAGGTTTAGAAAGAAGAGTGAGTATAGGTTTTGGACCAAAGTTCTTTATCAATAGAGTTTCAGTTAGAGAGTGAATGTTAATGTCATTCCATGTGAAGAGTCAGTCACAATGATGAACTGGGGAAAATATGTAGGAAAGCAGATATCAATAGAGACATTATGAAATCAGGCAAAGTATTAAGTGAGTCATAGGAATAGGCATTTTCAACAGGGTTGAGGTTGAATATATAATCTTAGGAAGAAACAAATATGTAGTCACGAAGAGAATTGACATTTGTGAGCATTAGGCAACCTGGACAAGAATGTTTTTAGTAATCCATGCTCACTTTACATTTAGGCTTTTGTGAAATTAAATAAAATAGGTACTTGTCACTTTCTGTTTTTCTGTATGCTTAACAAAACACTGTTGAAATCTTGAAAACTTTTTGCTAATCTTGTTCCCAGAATGTCCTGTCCCGAACTGCCAAACTGTAGAATGTATTCCCTCTCCCGTTTACCCGCAAACCGCCCACTCGCCCTGACCCATCCATAAACTTCCCTCCCTGCCCTCTCCAAGGAAAGTATATAAGCTCTGCTTAAGCTGTTCTCAGGGCTCTCTGCTCTATTCAAGTGAGCTCTGAGTCCCAGAATTCTGGACCCTTGGCTGTTGCATGAGACAGTCTCTTGGTGGTCTCTTCCTCCAACGCTCGCCCGAACTTTACATCTGAGGGCCACAGCGAGATCCAGCAGTGGTGGATGAAAGACAGACAATGGGCTCCTCTCAGGGTGAGTAAGGTGCCTCTTTCTGGTTTCAGGTTTCAGGTTAGGGATGGGCATAATGGCTATCGGTGATGAGCATGAGCTCTCTCTGAGGGTGGCTGACAGACGTGTCACAGAGCCACAGGTCATGTCTCTGGAGGACGCCACGGAGGTCTCGGGAAATCGAGTAACAATAGTCTCCTCGACTCAGTGATATTTTGTTTTGGATTCGGTATTGCCAGCCCATCAGGTTTTGCCGGCTACTCTGTCCTGGTCTCAGTACTGGACGTCCATTGCCTGTCTTTATTGTCTTGTCTTCTGTGTCGTGTGTCATTGGTTTCACTGTTTGTGTATCTTTCATATGGGACAGAGCACTTCAACGCCTCTGTCCCTGAACCTTGATCACTGGACCAAAGTCTGCTTAAGGGCTCAGAATCTTTCTTTTTCAGTAAAACGCCGGACCTGGTAGACACTCTGGGCCTCAGAATGACCCACCTTCGGAGTCGGATGGCCCCCAGAAGGATGTTTCTACTTCTCACTAATTTAAAAACTCAGAGATATTGTCTTTCAGCCAGGGCCACATAGCCATCCAGATCAACAGCAATATATCTTAACTTAGCAGGACCTCTGCAAATCTCCTTCTCCATGGGTGAAACCTTTCCTTGAACCTGCCCCCACTCCTACTGCTTCCCCCACGATTCTATCTTTCAAACCCTCTGCTCCTCCTCCTCCACCCACTGTTCTCCCTGAGTCTCAAGACTCTACTGGACTCTCCCCCCCCTCCTTATGCCCTGTCCTCGTCCCCCAACCCCCAACTCCCTCTAAGTGATTCCCCTGCTGCTGACTCAGACTCTCCACCATTGGAGGAATCTAGGCCAGCCCAGCTCTCTCCAGATGACTACCCCGTGGCACACACAGTCCCTCCTTCCCTGGAGGAAGCTGGCCCTGCCAAAAGAACTCAAAGAACTTGCCGGCAGTGAGTAAATTTTGAAGTGGACACAGGGGCAGTATACTCAGCCCTTAAGACACCATTGGGCCGTCTATCAAATAAAAGGACTCTAGTTCAAGGGCCTAATGGCAGTAAATATGGGGCTTAGACAACTAAGAGGACCATGGTCCTGGGGAAAGGAAAAATCCATCACTCCTTTCTAGTAATCCCAGAATGCCCCCCCCCCCCATTGATGGGCAGAGATCTGCTCAACAAGCTCCAGGCCAGAATAACTTTTAACCCTGAAGGCCCACAAGTGAAATTTCTAAAACCTTCAGTAGAAACTCCTATAGTCACTGCTTTAACTATGTCAGTAGAAGATGAACATCAACTCGTCACCCCCCATAAGACTGATAAAACAGGCAAGCTACCCCAGAAATGGATTTTGCAGATGCCTAGGAAAAAACTGCTGAGTTAGGCCTAGCCATGAAACAACCTCCAATAACAGTGGGGTTAATAACTACAGCCCACCCAATCAATGTCAAAAAATATCCTCTGAGCAAGAAAGCTAAAGATGGGATAAGGCCCTGTATTCAGAAATATCTGGCCTTAGGGGTCCTAAGGTCCGGTCATTCGAACTGGAACACACCCCTGGTACCAGTAAAAAAATCCAGGAACTGGGGTCTATCGCTTCGTTCAAGACCTAAGAGAGATCAACAACAGAGTGCAGGACATTCACCCCACGGTACCTTATCTGTACAATCTGCCTAGCACTCTGAACCCTGAGCGGAATTGCTATACTGTTCTGTACTTTAAAAAAATGCTTTCTTTTGCTTGCATCTGCATAAAGATAGTCATTTGCTATTTGCTTTCGAGTGGGTAGACCCAGAAACCAGAACGTCTGGTCAACTAACTTGGACTAGATTCCCACAGGGGTTCAAAAACTCCCCCACTCTCTTTGATGAAGCCCTCCCCAGAGATCTCAACAACTTCAGAACTACACACCCCAAAGTCACCCTGCTTCAATATGTGGATGACCTGCTACTGGCAGCCAACACCAAGGAAAACTGTGAGTCTGGGACCCAAGCACTCTTTTCCGAGCTTGCTCAACTCGGGTATAGTGCTTCTGCCAAATAGGCCCAAATTTGCCAGAAAGAAGTAATCTTCCTGGGATATTCCCTTAGGGGCAGTAAACGATGGCTCACTGAGCCCAGAAAAGAAACCATTGAGCATATACCACCCCCATCTAATAGCAGACAATTCAGAGAGTTTCTTGGGACTGCTGGCTTTTTCAGGTTATGGATACCTGGGTTTGCGTCCTTAGCTGCTCCTTTATACCCGCTGTTAAAAGGAGATGCCCAATTCTAATGGACCCCTGAGCACCAGCAAGCTTTTGACAACATCTAATGACACTGAAACTGAAATCCTCAACTTCACTGAGCCCAGCCTGCATTTTCAGAAAGCCCTATGGTACGTTAAAAATGTACATCAACTCACTCACATTGTTTCAAAGAAACTTCAGGCATTCCTGAAGAATAAAGAGCAGAGTTTTCCACTAACCAACTCAGAGCGAAAGGAAATAACTGAGCAAGTGACAAAAGCCTGTCGGGTCTGTCAATTGGTTAATGCTTACCCTTCCAAGTTTCCTGCAGTTAACCACCTACAAGGATCCAGACCAGGACAATTCTTGGAAGTGGACTTTACTGAAATTAAGCCAGCATGGTATGGACTTAAATATCTCCAAGTTTTTGTAGGTACATTTTCAGGATGGATTGGAGCCTTCCCACAAAAAAAAAGGCACAAATTGTGGTCAAGAAGATCCTGAAAGATAATTTTCCAAGATACCGACTGCCTAAGGTAATAGGGTCTGATAATGGATTGGCGTTCATGGCCTTGTAAGTCAGGGGTTAGCCAGGACCCTGGGGATTAATTGGAAGTTACAATGTGCTTATAGACCCCAGAGCTCAGGACAGGTAAAATAAATAAATAGAAGCATTAAAGAGACCTTAACAAAATTAAGCTTAGATATCAGCATAAAAGCTTGGACTATGCTCCTGCCTTATGCACTGTTTCATGCAAGAAATACTCATACTCCCTCTGTTTCTTTGTGTAACCTCACCCGCTATGAAATTCTCCATGGTCCCTCCTCCAGTAAGGGACGTAACCCCAACTCTAAGACCTAATGATTCCTTCCACACCTCCTGAGTTGACAGAGTTAAGGTTCTTGAAAGAAGACAGTGATATCTGTGGAAACAGCTGGCCACTACCTACCAACCTGGGGACGAGGGGACTCCATATCAATATCAAGTAAGAGACTTCATCTACATAAGATGACATCAGGTGTCATCCCTGGAACCCCGCTGGAAAGGACCATACCAGGTGCTACTTATAAAACCTACAGTGGTAAAGGTAGACAGAATCACTTCCGGGATCCATGCCTCTCATCTCAAGCCTGCGCCCTCTCCAGACTCTGGCTGGAAACTAGAAATGACTGGTAATCCTTTCAAATTGTTTATTCGCCATGTGGATAAGGCTATTGACTCTCCCCTTGGCCAATAGTAGTCTTAAACCTCATCAGCCTGTTCAGCAGCAATGGCTGATCACAAATCATACTGTACAAGAAGTATGCTCTATCTTGCATACAGCCCCCTTAGGGACCTGGTGGCCATCTCTCTACCCAGACATTTGTCAGCTGGCTATAGGTCTTTCCTACTGGGATATCCCTGATGAAGGGGATTCCACTAAAATTCCATTAAATCTCTTCCGTGCCATACGTAATGGAAACAAACATTATGGATGTAGGGACACGTGAGCCAGATGCAGGTTGGCTAGCCTAGATTACTATGTTTGCTCAGCGGACTATCAAACCCACAAACAGCCAGGGCTGTGTGGGGGAAAAGCCGACTTCTTCTGTAAGTCATGGGGATGTAAGCATACAGGGGCTGCCTGGTGGAACCCAAACTCCTCATCAAATTCAGTACTCAGCATTGGGCATATTACCAATTAGACAACCAAAACCGATGGCCCCCAGAGGGGTCTCTAGATGCTCAAATTCTGCATGACCTTTTTGACTTCGGCAAGTGATCAAAGGGTGGAAGGAAATTCCCCTATGTGGAGGACTTTTCCCTCCTTCACTCACATCCTGAACTATGCTTCTCCAATAGATCCTCACCCTCTGCTTTCTGCTGCAGACTCTCTGCTGTCACTCCCACATAAGCAACCTGATTTCTCCCCTCCAATTACTAGATCAAAAACCGAAGCCTTTGCCGGTTCTTAGACCATTGCCCCCTTGCTGAGGTAACAGGTACTAAGGTACCCATCCACCCACTCACTCCTCTATTCTCCTGTCAGTGCCCTCACCAGGTCCCACCAAGTCCTCTTACCAACTAAACCAAAGCTCAAAAAGCTAAGGAGAGCCCTCAGCACCCTATCCAAGATGTAATGAAAATGGCCTTTAAAGTTTTTTTTTCATCAGTGAAAACAGGTTACTAAAAATTTAACATCACTCACAGGCTTTTTGGGATACTCACTCCTGTCTTCTCCTCTGCTCCATGTGTTCTACTGCTCAATATTTTGTTGCCTGGAAAATCCCAAACCCCTTTCCCATTATTCTTTTACATCTCTCCTTTCTCATTCTCAGACCATTCTCTTAAACCTCTCTCTCTGAATTTGTTTTACAGAACAGGCGAGGGTTGGACCTCCTCTTCATGAGAGAAGGGGGCCTTTGTGCTGCATTGAGGGAAGAATGTTGTTTTTATGCCGACCATACTGGAGTTGTAAAAAAAAATTATGAGTAAGTTAAAAAGATGCCTTGAAGAGCATCAACAAAGGAGAGGGGCACATAAAGGTTGGTTTGTGTCTTTGTTCACATAGTCCTGGTTACCTACGCTGTTATCAACCCTGGCCAGTCCATTAACAATCCTCATATTAATGCTAATTGTAGGAACCTGTTTGCTCAACCGTGTAGTTTCTTTTCTACAAGCTCAAATTGGATAAGTTAAACTTATGGTAATCAGACAACAATATACCTCACTTGGAGACATAAAATCAGAGTCCCCCCAATGATCACTTTTATGATTAAAAGTAACCAGAATGAGAAGGGGGGAATGAAAGGTTAATAAAATAGGTACTTGTAATTCCTGTTTTTCTGTATGCTTAACAAAACACTGTTGAAATCTTGAGAACTGTTTGCTAATCTTGTTCCCAGAATGTGCTGACCCCAACTGCCAAACTGCAGAATGTACTCCCTCTCCCGTTGGCACGCAAACCACTCACTCGACCTGACCAATCAATAAATTTCCCTCCCTGCCCTCACCAAGTAAAGTACATAAGCTCTGCTTAAGCTGTTCTCAGGGCTCTCTTCTCTATTCAAGTGAGCTCTGAGCCCCAGGATGCTGGACCCTCAAAAAGCCCTTTGCTGTTTCATGAGACAGTCTCTTCCTGGTTTCTTTCTCCAATGCTCGCCCGACCTTTACATTGGTACAATCATAAGTGTGAACTTTCCTTTGTGTGTCCAGAATATTACTGTAATAAAATGTATATGTAGATCAGGTGACAGGAGTATTTCTTCCACTATTTCTGAGAGCAATATAATGAAGATGTATGAATTAGTATTGAGGATAGAAATAGGTGAACCATGTGTCTATGAATATAGAGATAATGCATGAATAGACAATACTGTGAATAAATAATATAAATGGTTCCAACTTTAAATAATGGATTGAATTGATATCTGAAAATATACAGAAAATCTTATATTGATATAATACATTTAATCCTACCCGTTATACATCTAATTGTAATATTAGGGTTATGGATTCTCATGAAGAGTGTGTGAGTATTGCTTCGAAAGTGATTATGGAAATTGAAAATAATGTGTTTGGAAAGAAGTCTCATGAAAAGACCAGTCAAGAAACCCGGAAGTGTACATGTGTTCTGAAGCAGGAAGTGATTGAAAGTAAAACAAATGCCTAAATATTTGCTAACTTGTAGATAAAATATATATCCTATGATGTGCATTAATTGAAGAAATAGTAATGTACCAGTGTTGACAAAAATTAACGTTAAATACACATCATGTCCCATAGGAATCTACTTGAATTGATGTTAAACTGGGTCAGTTACTGTAGAAATATTAGGATTTGTATGCACCATTCACTGAAGTTAGTTTTCAGTACTAGGAAAGAAATATGTATTTCAGGTGCATGAATATCTCTGAGAATAATCTTGTGAAAAGTTGATTATAAATCCACATATATGAATATTAATTAATTTAGGAAATGTATAATAAGACTCATACATTTCATATTTTGAAAAATCTGGAGAGTATGTGTGTACACACACACACACACACACACACACACACACACACACACTGAGACATTAAAAATAGCAATATATATATCAATCAAAATTCACCATGAAATATATATCATCCACAGATCCAAAAATATTCACTTTATTGAAGATAGATTTATGCATAATGTTGTTGAACTAACAAGTTTACCCATACATTGAATTTTCAGTTCCAACAGCATTTAGGAGGAGTGATCTCTTCTCACAATTTGTATCTGCCAAGTCAGCCACCTCACAAAAATGTACGTGTGATACCAGGTAGTATTCTATATGTGTATATAAAAATGCATGTGCTGAATAGGCTACAGAGAGAGGGAGACAGGAATTCACATATTTGTTAACATTAAAAACACATGGAGAACTTTTTCAACAGAAAACTGACTATATTTATAACACCTAGCCTTTTTTATGCAAAAGTCAAGTCCAACTCTACACCATGCCTCCACTGAACTGCTTGCATTTCTATTCTGTTTGGGTTATTTTACTGCATCATATTAGGATTAGTAGTCAGAGTCTAGTTTGTTATGGGTTACTGTCTGGGATTCAATATTTCAAATGGAAAATACGATAATGAATCCAATGTGTATGCAAATATGTGCTACACAAAAATCATCCCACTCTCATCCAGAACAAAGCTTTGACATTCCCTTCGTCTGAAGTAAGTCACAGTTAGAACAGAAGTGTTAGAAAATCTGTGAATACATATCTGTAATGGAAAATTCTCAGGAGTTCACAACCTTGGAGGTGGTAGAGGAGTTTCCAAAAGTAAGGGACATGGTAAACACTCCTCAAACATGGAGGTCTGCTAGCCTAAAGACATCTTGAGAAACTTCCTCTGAGGTTGGAAACTTGAAATATATGTTATTTTCAGGAGCTTTAGGTTTCTTTGTAGTGGGACCATCAAAGCTGTGTCTGCATCTATGTGACCTGAAGGATATGGTTTCTTATTTTCCAGTAAACATGAGGCAGCAGTTCTGAATTCACTCTTTGTAGGTAAACAGTGGCCACATGGGTCTAAGTGTCTCTCCATGGGGACTGTGGAACCATTTGGTCATCTTACACTTTTCGTGGTGTTTTTTGCTGCTTCACTGGGAGTTTGGTATTTGCTTCACAAAATACAAGAAGTTCAACAGGGACACAGTGCTAGACGGAGTTCTGTCACTTGTGGTGGGTCAGGGTCTGCAGGAGAATGCACCAACCAGGCTTCTTTCCCACATAGCTTGCCAACTTGTGCATAGAAACTTGATTCTTAACATTGCCCTGAAACCTCTCCATATAAAAACATGCTTTTACATATACGGGTCTCCTGCCTGCACCATGTCAGTCACAAGCAATTTGGAAGCCAATGGCAGATCTACATGGCCACAACACAAATGTATTATCACACAACTGCACACCACTTTCTTGGCCCACTACTCTGCAGGCTCTAACTTAATGGCATCTCTGTTCTACACCATTTTCATGAAACCCAGTCAATCAAGAAACTGTCTGGTACACTCTTGATCAGCAACAGGACATCCAAAGGTTCTCCAGTGCCACCTGGTCATGGGAATTTCAAAAATTTCATTTTATTTATCTAGACATTTTTCAAGGATGAAGTTGGAGGCACTGTGGGTTTCAATTCATTCAGGAACCATTAAATGGTGAGGAAGTTCATTTCAATGAAAGCTCTGGAGAACGATAACAGGCAAAGTTTCCCAAAGAGTGTCCAAAAGGTCACATGAAGGCAGGCCTGTTGAGGTCTACAATGTGAGGTCCATGTGTGTTTTGACTCTCAACTATGGCTGCCAAGTCTTTCAGAATAAAATCATGTGATATCCCGGCTGAGATTCCCAGTGCTCTCTGGAAAGCCACCTGGGCCTAGATCTCAGGTTCCAAGGGTGACTCTCATGCATGGCCTCCTTAAATGCCAACACAACTCATGGCAATACTTCTCTGAGGTTAGTTCCCGAACTCAGTCTCTAAGGGGACTCACACCAGAGTTCAAGAGCAGGTGGACCCAGTCATCTCTTCCAACTGCCACACAAATGACCACAATTTAAACCAAAACACTCCCACATGACCCTCATCTTTATCCATATAGATATTCATCATAACCTCTGGCTGTATGTTTCCATGAGGTGCAGCACAAGACAGTGTTTAAAATAGACTTCCTTGCCCCTCATTTGCCTAAAGTCTGGGTGGCCTGGAAACACTTCTTGTGAAACAGGAGTGATCAAATAGGCCTGCCCTAAATACTGCTGTGCTTCTCCAATTTGAGGCCTACTCACTGTCATGTATTGATTATGTATGTTATTTGGAGTCATGAGACAATGCAACCAACTATGGGCTAGACTCTGCAGGGATTTGAAGAGCTCATTTGACCCAAAGGATCCCTATTCTCACTTGATGGAGGTCAGGAACCTTACAGAGGAAGGCGAGAGACTTCATCCACAATTACTGCACTTTTTGCCATTTTGGTTATGGATGCAAACATGGGATCTTTCTTTAGATCCATCAGGTGCTGAGAATCTAAGCCACAGCCTCACACAGGGCCAAGTGGCTGATTCAGACACATCCCTTTCCTAAGCAATTAAGAAAAGAGCCACAGGTGATGTCCATTCATTTCCATTTGAAAACTGTTTTGTTCAGGCTTCACAAAGGTGTGGCCAGAGGCAAAGGCCTTCCTGACATTAAGGGCAACAGAAGAATAGGTAACCAATAGGCCCAAATCAGGGTTTCCCCACTGAGACTTTCCTGGTAACATTGATATCAGGGTTTTCTGAGATGCTCCAATTCCCTTCAGCTATCCAGTACATGGCTATGTCACAGAGATTGGAGGTGGTAAATAATTTGGACACAAAACCATGATCCTATTCTGGAGAGTGGCAAAATTCAGGAAGAAAAGAGGAACTTAGGAAGATAGTAGGCATTGTCCATCCATAAGGCAAGCTGAATTCCTTTCATAAATTGGGTAGGATGAATTCTGGGAAGATTTCTAGTACACAGGACACATTCATTGATGCATTCTATTTTCTAATATCTACAACCAAGTTCACAGAGAGATGGACAGACATAAAAACACTCGGCTCCTCAAAGGACTTACCAGACACAGTCCACTCCAAACCAAACAAACCACCTTTCCTACCTATTCTCAGAACATGAGACAAAATCACAAACTCACACCCACACCCACAAAGGCACCTCATTTTCACAAATAGGTCTGTGACCATCAGGAGTGTCCTATGACTGATGGGCCCTACTATGTTTTCCCAAAATGGCTTGTCCTGTCACAGATCTGGTCTCCTTGGCCAACTCTGAGGAGTTGTGAGGAGCAAGTGATGAACAACTACATGCTTTCTGAAAAAGTACACTCTTCAGAGCGCTGCTGGCATTTGGCAATCCTCACATAAGTAGGTACCAAGGAAGACTGACACTGTCCTTGGTTATTTCAAAAAAATGAGCCCACTGGAACTGGGACTGGGACTCGCTCTGGGTGCCTGGATTCCTGGATCCCAAGTTCAGATAGTTCCATCACCAAGAAAGTGAGGTAGGTCACTTCATTCAGGAACAGAATGAGGTCACTACCTTGGCGACCACTTTGTCCTAACAGTTCCATTCAACGGTCCCAATAGATGGAGGCTACCCCTACTTCCTGTGACACTTTCACAATTTAGGATGGTATATCAACCATAGGCACCCAGGAACATCTCTCCACACAGGTCTGGTTTGGTCCATCTTCTCTACATTAAGAAGAGAAAGGCTGATTCAGACACAAACCTTCATCCTGACCAGGATGTTTGCCATGGAAGATGACTTGTGCTCTCTCAGGTTCTTCATGGCTGCCTACAACTTCTCCAGGGATCATTTCTGCATGGACCTTTGAGGTTCTCAGCAGGTAGAAGATCCCCTACATTCCTCTTTTGTAAGACCAACTCTGATCCTGCTCTTCTGTAAAGTTAGATTGAGGGAACAGTGTATGTTTAGGGTTAATAGCATGTTCAATTTGAGTTAGGAATCATCCTGTGGGATGAATAATGGTACTTGAAACCTGTGATATTTACAATAAAGGGGAAATATAATTATGAAAACAGAAATCTAAGTAAGATTTGAAGCCCTGAAGGGCAAATTGGGCCCTTGAGTTGGATACTTATCTTTGAATTATGTTCTGCACAGTTATCTCAGATAAATCCATATACAATGGCATAGGACCTTGTACCTTGGATAATTGAATGTAGAAGAGAACATCCAGTCAAAAAAAGATAGTCAGTAGGATTTGGATGATCGTCGGTAGGTTTAGGAAGAAGAGTGAGTATATGATTTGGACCATAAGTTCTTTCGCAAGAGGGTTTTGAGTAGAGAGTGAATGTAAATGTCAGAACATGTGAAGAGTCAGTGACAAAGATGAACTGGGGAAAATATGTAGGAAAGTAGATATCAATAGAGATATTAGGAAATCAGGAAAAGAATAAAGTGAGTGATTGGATTAGACATTTTCAACAGGCTTGAGGTTGAGTATATAATCTTAGGAGGAAACAAATATATAGTCACCAATAGGATTTACAATTGAGAGCATTAGGCAACCTGGAGATGGATGATTTTAGTAATCCATGCTCACTTTCCATTTAGGATTTGGTACAATCATAAATGTGACTTTGCATTTTGTGTCCAGAATATTACTGTGATAAAATGTATATGTACATCAGGGAACATGAGTATTTCTTCCACCATTTCTGCAAACAAGTTTTTGAAGACATATAATTTAGTATTGGAAGTAAAAATAGGTGTGCCCTGTGTCTCTGAATATAGAGAAAATGCATGAATAGACCATACTGTGAATAAATAATATAACTGGCTCCAACTGTAAATAATGGATTGAATTGATATCTGAAAATATACAAGAAATTTTTTATTGATATACATCCATTCATTACAACCAGTTATACATCTAATGGTAATTTTAGGGTTATGCTTTATCATGAAGAGTGTGTGAGGTTTGCTTTAAAATTGATTATGAAAATCGAAAATAATGTGCTTGGAAAGAAGTTTCATGAAAAGGCCAGTCAAGAAACCTGGAGGAAATCATGTGTTCTGAAGCAGGAAATGATGGAAACTGAAACAAATGCCTATAAATTTGTGAACTTGTGGATGAAATATATATATATTATGATGTTCAAAAACTTAAGAAATAGTAATATACCAGTGTTGAATGAAAATGAACCTCAAAATACACACCATGTCCTATAGGAATCTACTTGCATGGATATTAACCTGAGTCAGTTAGTGTAGAAATATTAGGATCTGTAACCACCATTCACTTTAGTGAGTTTGTTGTACTAGGAAACAAACATGTTTTTCACGTGGATGAATATTTCTGAGAAAAATCTTGTGAAAAGTTGATTATAAATCCACATACATGAACATGAATGAATTCAGGGAGTGTATATAAGACACATATATTTCATATTTTGAAAAATCTGGACAGTACATATATATATATATATATATATATATATATATATATATATATATATATATATATACAAAACACACACACACAGACATTAAAATGTAGCAATATATATGCCAATCGAAATTCATCATGAAATATATATCCTCCAGAGATGGAAAAATTTATATTTTAATGAAAATGGATTTATGTATAATATTCCACTAGGAAGGTCACCCATAGGTTGAATTTTAAATTCCAAAAGCGTTTAGGAGGGGTGATCTCTTCTCACAATTTGTATCTGCCAATGCATGCACTCACAATAATGTACTTGTGATACCAGGTAGGATTCTATATGTGCATATAAAAATACATGTGCTGAATAGGCTACAGAGAAAGGGAGACAGAAATTCACATAGTTGTTAACTTTAAAAACTCATGGAGAACTATATCAATTAAAATTGACAAGATTTGTAACACCTACAATTTGTTATGCAAAAGGCAAGTCCAAATATACGTGATACATCCACTGAACTGCTTGTATTTCTATTCTGTTTGGGTTATTTTTCTCTATCATATTAGGATTATCAGTAAGAGTCTAGTTGGGTATGGGTTATTGTCAGGGATTCAGTATGTCAAATGGAAAATAGGAAAATGTATCCAATGTGTATGCAAATATGTGCTACACAAAAATCTTCCCACTCTCATCCAGAAAAATGCCTTTACATTACCTTCACCCCAAGTAAGACACAATTAGAGGAAAATAGTTAGAAAATATGTGAATACATATCTGCAATGGAAAATGATCAGGAGTTCACAACCTTGGAGGTGGTAGAGGAATTTTCAAAACTAAGAGACAGGGTAAACACTCCACGTACATGGAGCTCTGCCGGAATAATACTTCTTGAGAAACTGCCTCTGTGGTTGGACACTTGAAATATTTGTTGTTCTCAGGAGCTTGTCAGAAACTATGTTCCATTGTAGTGAGAACATCAAAGCTGACCCTGCATCTATGTCCAATGAACATGAGACAGCAGTGCCGAATTCTCCATTTGTATGTAAACTGTGGCCACTGTGGGTAAGTGTCTCCCCGTGTGGACTGAGAAGCCATTTGGTCATCCTCCACTTTCCATGGTGTTTCTTGCTCCTGCACTGGGAGTTTGGTATTTGCTTCATGAAATACAAGGAGTTCAACTGGGGCACAGTGTTGGAGGGATTTATGTCACATGTGGTTTGTCAGGGTCTGCAGGAGAATGCACCAAACAGGCTTCTATCCCACATAGCTTTCTCCTTGACCATAGCAACCCTATTCTGAAGATTGCCATGAAACCTCTCCATATAAAAAGAGGCCTTTACAAGAAAGAGCCTGCTGGCTGCACCATATCAGCCACAAGCTATTTGGAAGTCAATGGGAGATCCACATGTCTCAACCACAGATATTTTTTCACACACCTGCACACCACAGCTCTTGGCCCACTACTCTGCAGGCTTCAATATACTGGCATCTCTGTTCTACACCATTTTCATGAAACCCAGTCAAACAAGGCATGGTCTGGTACACTCATGATCAGCAACAGAACATCCAAAGGTTCTCCAGTGCAACCAGGTCATGGGAATTTCAAAAATTTCATGGTATTTATGTAGCCATTTTTCAAGGATGAAGTTGGAGGCACTGTGGGTTTCAATTCATTCAGGAACCATTAAATGTTGAGGAAGTTCATTTCAAAGAAAGCTCTGGGGAACTCTCACAGGCAAGGCTTCCAAAAGAGTGGACAAAATGTCACATGAAGCCAGGCCCATTGAGTTCTCCAATATGAGGTCCATGTGTGTTTTGACTCTCAACTATTGCTGCCAAGTATTAAAGAATAAAATCCTGTGATATCCTGGCTAAGATTCCCAGTACTCTGAGGAAAGCCACCCTGGGCCAAGCTCTTTGTTTCCAAGGGCGACTCTCATGCGTGGCCTCATAAAATCCCAACACAATTTATGGCAATACTTCTCTGAGGTCAGTTCCAGAACGCAGTCTCTAAGGGGAATCACACCAGAGTTCAAGCCCAGGTTGACCCAGTCATCTCTCCACACCGCCAAACAAATGACCACAATTAAAACCAAAACACTCCCACATGGCTTCCATCTTCTTCCATGTAGACACTCATCATAACCTCTGGTTGGAGCTTTCCATGAGGAGCACATTCCAAGAGAGTGTCCAAAATAAGCTCCCATGTCCCTCATTTGGCTAAAGTCAGGGTGGGCTGGAAACCCTTCCTGTGAAACAGGAGTGATCAAATAGGCCTGCCCTTAATACTGCTCCGCTTCTCCAATTTGAGGCCTTCTGACTATAGGGTTTAGATTCTTTATGTGAATTGGAATCAGGAGAAAAGACAAGCCCTTCTGCAGAGATTTGAGGAACTCATTTGACCCAAAGGGTCCCTATTCTCACTTGATGGATTTCAGGAACCTAACAGAGGAAGGCAATAGAATTCATTCACAATTACTGAAAATTTTGCCATTTTGGTTTTGGATGCACACATGGAATCTTTCTTTAGATCCATCAGGTGCTGAGAATATAAGCCACAGCCTCACACAGGGCCAAGAGGCTGATTCAGACACATCCTATTCCAAAGAAATTAAGCAAAGAATCCAAGGTGATGCCCATTCATTTACATTTGAAAACTGTTTTCTTCAGGGTTCACAAAGGGGTGGCCTGAGGCAAAGACCTTCCTGACATTCAGGGCAACAGAACAATAGGTTAGCAAATGACCCAAAGCAGGGTTTCTCCACTGAGAGTTTCCTGATCACACTGATATCTGAGTTTTCTGAGATACTGGCCATTCCCTTCAGCTATCCAGTACATGGCCATGTCACAGACGTTGGAGTTGGCACCTATCTTGGACACAAATCCATGATCCTATTCTGGAGAGTGGCCAGAATTCAGGAAGAAAAAATGGGACTTAGGAAGGTAGTAGGTTTTGCCCATCCATAAGGAAAGCCACACTCCATTCATAAGTTAGACAGGATGAATTCTGGGAAGTTTTCTAGTAGACAATACACATCCATTGTTGCATTGTCTTTTCTCGTGTCTACAACCACGGACACAGTGGGATACACAGACATAGAAACACTCACCTTGTCAAACGACTTACTAGAAACAGTTCACTCCAAAAAAACAAACAAACAAACAAACAAACAAACAAAAAAACGCCTTTCCTACCTATTCTCAGAACATGAGAGAAAACCACAAACCCACACTCACAAAGGCACCTCCTTCCCCCAAGTAAGTCTTTGACTATCCGGTGTGTCCTCTGACTGGTGGGCCATACTATGTTCCCCCGAAATGGCCTGTACCCTCTCTTGTTTCCTTGGCTAACACTGTGAAGTTGTCAGGAAAAAGTGGTGAGCCACTACCTGCTTTATCAGGAAAGGTCCCTCTTCAGAGCTCTCCAGGCATTTTGCCATCCTCACATCAGTAGGTACCAAGAAAGACTAACTGTCCTTGGTAAATCCACACAAGTGAGCCCACTGGGACTGGGACTGGGAATGCCTCTGGGTGCCTGGCTTCTTGGATACCAAGTTCAGAGAGTTCCATCACCAAGGAAATGAGGTACGTCACTTTCTTTGGAACTGAATGAGGTCACTGCCTTGGCAACCCCTTTGTCCTAACAATTGCTTTCAAAGGTCCAGTGAGATGGTGGCTGTCCCTACTTCCTCTGACACTTTCACAAGTTAGAATGGTATATCAACCATAGGCACCTGGGAACAGCTCTCCACAAAGGCCTGGTTTGGTCCATCTTCTCCACAATAAGAAGAGAGAGGCTGATTCAGAAACATCCCTTCATCCTGACCAGGTTGTTTGCCATGCAAATTGGCCTTTGCTCTCTTAGGTCCTTCATACCTGCCTACAACTTCTCCAGGTATCATTTCTGCATGGACCTTTGAGGTTCTCAGCAGGTTGAATGTCCCCTACTTTCCTGTATTGTAAGAACAACTCTGTCCCTGCTGTTCTGTAAAATGAGATTGAGGGAACAGTGTATGTTTAGGGTTAATAACAGGTTTGATTTGGGTTAGAAATCATTCTGCTCCATGAATAATTGTATTGGGAACCTGCGATATTTACAAGAATGTAGAGGTGAAATATAATTATGAAAACAGAAATCTAGGTATGATTTAAAACCCAGAAGGGCATTGGGCCCTTGATTGGGATACTTAGCTTTGAATTATGTTCTGCACAGATGTCTCAAAAAATTTGATATACAATGGCATAGGACCTTGTACCTTGGAAGATTGAATGTAGAAGAGAACATCCACTCAAAAAAGGATAGTCATTAGGTTTTGAAAGATAGTCGGTAGGTTTAGGAAGAAGAGTGATTATATGATTTGGACCAATAGTTCTTTAGCAATAGGGATTCAGTTAGAGAGCGAATGTATATGTCAGCACATATGAAGAGTCAGTCACTATCATGAACTGGGGAAAATATGTAAAAAAGCAGATATCAATAGAGACATTACTAAATCAGGCAATGTATAAAGTGAGTGAGAGGATTAGACATTTTCAACAGGGTTGAGTTTGAATATATAATCTTAGAAAGAAAGAAATACGTAGTTACCAATAGGATTGACATTTGAGAGCATTAGGCAACCTTGAAATAGATGTTTTTAGTAATCTATGTTCACTTTCCATTTAGGCTTTGGTAGAATCATAAGTGTGACCTTTACAATTTTTGTCCAGAATATTACTGTGATAAAAAGTATACGTAGATCAGGTGACATAAGTATTTCTTCCACCATTTCTGGGAGCAATATATTGAAGACGTATAAATTAGTATTGGGGGTACAAATAGGTGTACCCTGTGTTTATGAATATAGAGATAAAGCATGAATAGACCATACTGTGAATAAATAATATAACTTGTTCCAACTTTAAATAATGGTTTGAATTTATATCTGAAAAATTACAGGAAATCTTATATGGATATACAATCATTCATTCCAACCAGTTATTCATCTAATGGTAATATTAGTGTTTTGGTTTATCATGAAGAGTGTGTGAGTTTTGCTTCTAAATTGATTATGGAAATCGAAAATAATGTGTTTGGAAAGAAGTCTCATGAAAAAACCAGTCAAGAAACCCTGACAATACATGTGTTCTGAAGCAGGAAGTGATTAAAGTTGAAACAAATGCCTATAAATTTGCTCACTTGTGGATGAAATATATATCCTATGATGTGCAAAAACTGAAGAAATAATAATGTACCAATGGTGAATAAAAATAACCGTCAAATTACATATCATGTCCCATAGGAATCTACTTGCATTGATGTTTGACTGGGTCAATTACTGTAGAATTATTAGGATTTGTATACACCATTCACTGAAGTTAGTTTTCACTACTAGTAAACAAATATGTATTTAAGGTGGATGAATATTTCTAAGAATAATACTGTGAAAAGTTGATTATAAATCTAAGTCCATGAACATGAATGAATTTAGGGAATTTAAATAAGACACATATATTTCATAGTTTGAAAAATCTGGAGAGTGTATATATATATATATATACACAAATACATATATACACAAAACACACACAGAGACATTAAAAAGTACTAATATATATGCCAATTGAAATTCATCATTAAATATATATCATCCACATATGTAAAAATATTTATTTTACTGAACATGAGTTTACGTATAATGTTGTTCTACTAGGAAGCTCCCCTATAGGTGGAATTTTCAGTTCCAACAGCGTTCAGGAGGAGTGATCTCCTCTCACAATTTGTACCTGCCAAGTCAGCAACCTCACAAAAATGTACCTTAATACCAGGTAGGATTTTATTAGTGCATATAAAAATACATGTGATGATGAATAGGCTACAGAGAAAGGGAGACAGGAATTCACATAGTTGTTAATTTTAAAAACACATAGAGAACTATTTTAATTAAAAATTGACTAGATTTATAACACCTACCGTTTATCATGCAAAAGGAAAGTCCAACTATATACCATGCCTCCTCTAAACTGCTTGTATTTGTATTCTGTTTAGGTTGTTTTTCTCCATCATATTAGGATGAATAGTCAGAGGCTAGTAGGGTATGGGATAGTGTCATGTATTCAGTATTTCAAATGGAAAATTGAAAAATGAATCCAATGTGTATGCAAATATTTGCTACACAAAAATCTTTTCAATCTCATCCAGAACAATTCCGTGACATTACCTTCACCCCAAGTATGACACAGTTAGAGGAGAAGAGTTAGAAAAATCTGTGAATATATATCTGCAATGAAAACTGCTCAATTTTCACAACTTTGGGGGTGGTAGAGGAGTTTCCAAAAGTAAGGGACAATGTAAACACTCCACAAACATGGAACTCTGCTGGCCTATAGTCTTCTTAAGAAACTCCCTCTGAGGTTGGGCACGTGTAATATATGTTGTTCTCAGGAGCTTTAGCTTCCATTGTAGTGAGACCATCAAAGCTGGGTCTGCATCTATGTGACCTGGAGGACATGGTTACTTATTTTAAAATGAACATGAGGAAGCATTGCTAAATCCTCTCTTTGTAGGTAAACTGTGGCCACTGGGGGCTAAGTGTCTCCCCATGTGCACTGTGAACCCATTTGTTCATACTCCATTTTTCGTGGTGTTTCTTGCTGCTGCACTGGGAGTTTGGTATTTGCTTCACGATACAAGGAGTTCAACTGGGACACAGTGCTGGAGGGAGTTCTGTAACTTTTGGTGGGTCAGGGTCTGCAGGAAAACGCACCAACCAGGCTTCTATTCCACAAGCTTGCCTCTTTGAGCGTAGTAACCTGATTCTGAACATTGCCCTGAAACTCCTCAATATCACAAGATGCCTTTACATAGAAGGGTCTGCTGGCTGCACCATATCAGTCATAATCCATTTGGAAGCCAATGGCATATCCACATGGCCACACCACAGATTTTTTATCACACACCTGCCCACAATTTCTCTAGGTCCACTACTCAGCAGCCTCCAACTTACTAGCATCTCTTTTCTATACTATTTTCATGAAACCCAGTCAATCAAGGCACCTTCTGGTATACTTATGATGAGAAACAAGAGATCCAAAGGTTCTCCAGTGCCACCTGCTCATGGGAATTTTAAGCATTTCATGGTATTTATCTCACCATTTTTCAAGGATGAAGTTGGAGGCACTGTGGGTTCCAATTCATTTAGGAACCATTAAATGTTGAGGAAGCTCATTTCAATGAAAGCTCTCGAGAACTCTGACAGGCAAGGCTTCCCAAAGAGTGGCCAAAAGTTCACATGAAGCCAGGCCCATTGAGGTCTACCATGTGAGATCCTTGTTTATTTTGACTCTCAACTATGGTTGCCAAGTCTTTCAGAATAAAATAATGTGATATCCTGGCTGAGATTTCCAGTGCTCTGTGGAAAGCAACCCTGGGCCAAGACTCATTTTCCAAGGGCGACTCTCATGCGAGGCCTCCTAAAATCCCAACACAATTCATTGCAATACTTCTCTGAGGTCAGTTCCAGAAATCAGTCGCTAAGTGGAATCACACCAGAGTTGAAGCCCAGGTGTAACCAATCATCTCTTCCAACCGCCACACAAGTGATCACATTTAAAACCAAAACACTCCCACCTAGCCCTCATCTTCTTCCATAAAGACACTCATAATAACCTCTGGCTGGAGGTTTACTTGAGAGGCACAGCCCAAGACAGTGTCCAAAGGAAGCTCCCTTACCCCTCATTTGCCTAAAGGCCCAGACTCCCTTCCTGTGAACCAGGAGTGATTAAATATGCCTGCTGTTAATACTGCTTCACTTCTCCAATTTGTGGCCTACTGACTGTGGAGTTTAGATTCTTTATGTGAATTGGAGTTATGAGAAAACCCAAGCACCTATGGGATAGACTCTACAGAGCTTTGAAGAACTCATTTGACCCAAGGAATCCTTATTCTCACTTGACGGATGAAGGAAGGTGAGAGACTTCATGCACAATGATTGCTCTTTTGGCCATTTTCGTTTTGGATGCACACATGGGATCTTTCTTTAGACCCAACAGGTGCTGAGAATCTAAGCCACAGCCTCACACAGAACCAAGAGGCTGATTCAGACACATCCCATTCCAAAGCAATTAAGCAAAGAGCCCAAGGTGATGCCCATTCATTTCCATCTGAAAACTGTTTTCTTCAGGCTTCACAAAGGGGCGACCTGAGGCAAAGACCTTCCTGACATTCAGGGCAACGGACAAATAGGTAAGCAAAAGACCCAAAGCAGGGTTTCTCCACTGAGACTCTCCTAGTCACACTGATATCTGAGTTTTCTGATATGCTCCCATTCCCTTCAGCTATCCAGTACATAGCCATGTCACAGAGCTTGGAGGTGGTACATTACGTGGAAACAAAATCATGAGCCTATTCTAGAGAGAGGCCAAAATCAGGAAGAATACAGGAACTTAGGAAGATTGTAGGTGTTGTAAATCTATAAGGCATGCCACAGACCATTCATAAATTAGGGAGGATGAATGCTGAGAAGCTTTCTACTAGACATAACACATCCATTGATGCATTCTCTTTTCTAATATCTACAACCACAGACACAGTGGGATACACAGACATAGAAACACTCGCCTTGTCAAAGGACTTACTAGACACAGTCCATTTCAAACCAAACAAACTGCCTTTCCTACCTATTCTTAGAACATGAGACAAAACCACAAACTCACACCCATACCCACAAAGGTACCTCTTTCCCCCAAGTAGGTATGTGACTATCCAGAGAGTCCTCTGACTGGTGGGCCATTTTTTGTTCCCCCGAAATGGCCTGTCCTGTCTAAGATCTGGTCTACTTGACAACTCTGTGAAGTTGTCAGGGCCCAGCAGTGAGCCACTACCTGCGTTCTAAGGAAAGGCCGCTCTTCAGAGCTCTCCTGGCATTTGGCCATACTCACATCAGTATTTACCAAGAAAGACGGACTCTGTCCTTGGTAAGTCTAAACAAGTGAGACCACTGGGACTGAGACTGTGCCTGCCTCAGGGTGCCTGGCTTCCTGGATTCCAAGTTCAGAGAGTTCCATCACCAAGGAATTTAGGTAAGGTCACTTCCTTCAGAAACTGAATGAGGTCACTGCCTTGGCAACCACTTTGTCCTAACAGTTTCTTCAAACGGTCTTATGAGATGGAGGCTGCCCCTATTTCCTGTGACAATTTCACAAGTTAGAATGTTATATTAACCATAGGCACTTGGAACAGCTCTCCACACAGGCCTGGTTTGGTTTATCTTCTCTACATTAAAAAGATAGAGGCTGATTCAGACACATCCCTTCGTCCTGACCAGGTTTTTTTTGCCGTGTAATAGGACTTTTGCTTTCTCAGGTCCTTCATAGTTCCCTACATCTTCTCCAGGGATCATATCTACATGGACCTTTGAGCTTCTCAGCAGGTGAAAGATTCCCTATATTCCTGTATTGTAAGACCAACTCTGTGCCTGCTCTTTTGTAAAGTTAGATTAGGGAATAGTGTATGGTTAGGGTTAATAACAGGTTTGATTAGGGTTAGGAATCATTCTGCTGGATGAATAATGGTATTGGTATTCTGTGATATTTAATAATATAGAGGTGAAATATAAGTATGAAAACAGAATTCTAGGTAAGATTTGAAGCCCAGAAGGGCATTGGTCACTTTAGTGGGATACTTACCTTTGAACTATGTTCTGCACAGATGTCTCAAATAAATAGATAAACAATGGCAAAGGACCATGTACCTTGGTTGATTGAATGTCTAAGAGAACATCCAGTCAAAAAGGGATAGTCGATAGGATTAGGAAGATAGTGTTGGTTTAGATAGAAAAGTGAGTATAGGATTTGGACCAAAAGTTCTTTAGCAATAGAGTTTTGGTTAGAGAGTGAATGTAAATGTCAGCACATATGAAGAGTCGGTCACAGTGATGAACTGGGAAAAATATGTAGGAAAGCAGATATCAATAGAGACATTAGGAAATCAGGCAAAGTATATAGTGAGTGATAGGATTAGACATATTCAACAGGCTTGAGATTGAATATATAATCTTAGGAAGAAACAAATATGTAGTCACAAATAGGATAGACATTTGAGAGAATTAGGCAACCTGGACATGGATGTTTTTAGTAAGCCATGCACACTTTCTATTTAGGATTTGGTACAAACATAAGTGTGACATTTGCTTTTTTTGTGTCCAGAATATTACACTGATAAAATATATATGTAGATCAGATGACATGAGTATTTCTTCCACCATTTCTAGGAGCAATATATTGAAGATATATAAATTAGTATTGGGGGTACAAATAGGTGCACCCTGTGTCTATGAATATAGAGATAATGCATGACTAAACCATACTGTGAATAAATAGTATCACTGTTTTCAACTGTAAATAATGGATTGATTTGATATCTGAAAATATACAGGAAATTTTATATTTATGTACATACATTCATTCAAACCAGTTATAGATCTATTGGTAATATTAGGGTTATGGTTTATCATGAAGTGTGTGTGAGTTTTGCTTCAAAATTGATTATGGAAATCGAAAATAATGTGTTTGGGTAGAAGTCTAATGAAAAGACCAATCAAGACACCTGGAGAAATACATGTGTTCAAAAGCAGGAATTGATTGTAAGTGAAACAAATGCCCATAAATTTGTGAATTTGTGGATGAAATATATATCCTATGATGTCCATTATATGAAGAAATATTAAATACCAGTGTTGAATAAAATTGAACGTCAAAATACACACCTTGTCCCATTGGAATCTACTTGCATTGATGTTAAACTGGGTCAGTTACTGTAGAAATATTAGTTTTTGTATGCGCCATTCATTCAACTTAGTGTTCAGTACTAGGATACAAATATGTTTTTCAGGTGGATGAATATTTCTGAGAATAATCTTGTGAAAAGTTGATTATAAATCCAAGTCCATGTACATGAACGAATTTAGGGAATTTAAATGAGACACATATATTTCATAGTTTGAAAAATCTGCAGAGTGTATATTTGTATATATATACACATATTTATATATACACAAAACACACACAGAGACATTAAAAAGTAGTAATATATATGCCAATCAAAATTCATCATTAAATATATATCATCCACAGATGACAAAACATATATTTTACTGAACATGGATTTATGTATATTGTTGTTCTACCAGGGGACTCAACCATAGGTTGAATTTTCGTTTCCAACAGCGTTTAAGAGGAGTGATCTTTTTTCAGAATTTGTATCTGCCAAGTCAGCCACCTCACAAAAATGTACCTGTGATACCAGGTAGGATTCTATAAGTGCATGTAAAAATACATGTGATGAATAGGATACAGAGAAAGGGATACAGGAATTCACATATTTGTTAATTTTAAAAACACATGGAGAATTATTTCAATTGAAAATTTACTAGATTTATAACACCTACCGTTTATCATGCAAAAGGCAAGTCCAACTATACACCATGCCTCCACTGAACTTCTTGTATTTCTATTCTGTTTGCATTATTTTTCTCCATCATCTTAGGATTAGTTGTCGGAGTCTAGTAAGGTATGTGAATATTTCTCAGAATAATCTTGTGAAAAGATGATTATAAATCCACATTCATGAATATAAAAAATTTAGGAAGTGTAAATAAGTGTAAAATAAGACACATATATTTCATATTTTGAATAATCTGGAGAGTGTGTGTGTGCGTGTGTGTGTGTGTATATATATATATATATACACACTCACGCACACACACACACACACACAAACACACACACACATATACACAGACATTAAAAAGTAGCACTATATGTCAATTGAAAATCACCAAGAAATATATATCATGCACAGATCCAAATAAATTCATTTTTCTGAACATGGATTTATGTATAATGTTGTTCAACTAGGAAGCTCACACATGGGTTGAATTTTCAATTCCAACAGCGTTTAGGAGGAGTGATCCCTTGTCAGAATTTGTATCTGCCAATTCAGCCACCACACAAGAATGAACTTGTGGTAACAGGTAGGATTCTATATGTGCATATAAAAATACAGGTCCTGAATAGGCGTTAAAAACATATGGAGAACTATTTCAAAAAAAATTGACTAGATTTATAACTCCTACCCTATATTATGCAAAAGGCAAGTCCAACTATACACCATGCCTCCTCTGAACTGCTTGTAGTTCTATTCTTTTTGGGTTATTTTTCTCCAACATATTAGGATTAATATTCAGAGTCTAGTAGAGTATGTGTTAATGTCAGGGATTCAGTATTTTGAATGGAAAATTGGAAAATGTATCCAATGTGTATGCAAATATGTGCTACACAAAATCTTCCCACTTTCATCCAGAACAATGCCTTGACATTACCTTCACCCCAAGTAAGACACAATTAGAGGAGAAGTGTTAGAAAATCTGTGAATACTTATCTGGAATGGAATATGATAAGGAGTTCACAACCATGGACATGATAGAGGAGTTTCCAAAAGTAAGGGACAGGGTAAACACTCCACAATAATGGAGCTCTGCTGGCCTAATGACTTCTTGAGAAACTGCCTCTGAGTTTGGGCACTTGAAATATATGTTGTTGTCAGGAGCTTTCACTTCCTTTCTAGTGAGATGATCAAAGCTGGGTCAGCATCTATGTGACCTGGAGGACATAAATTGTAATATTCCAATGAACATGAGGGAAGAGTGCTGGATTCTCTTTTTGTAGGTATACTGTGGCCACTGGTGGCTAAGTGTCTCCCTGTGTGGACTGTATAGTCATTTGTTGCTCTTCCACTCTCCATTGTGTTTCTTGCTCCTGCACTGGGAGTTTGGTATTTGCTTCACCAAATACATGGAGCTCAACTGGGACACAGTGCTGGTGGGAGTTATGTCACGTGTGGTGGGTCAGGTTCTGCAGGAGAATGCACCAACCAGGTTTCTATCGCACATAGTTTACCTCCTTGAACATAGCAAGCTGATTCTGAACATTGCCTTGAAACCTCTCCATATATCAAGATGCCTTTAAATAGAAATTTATGCTGACTGCACCATGTCAGTCCCAAGCAATTTGAAATCCAATGGTAGATCCTCATTCCCCTACCACAGATGTTTTATCACACATATGCCCACCATTTCTGTAGGCCCACTACTCAGCAGGATCCAACCTATAGGCTTCTCTGTTCTACACCATTTTCAGGAAACCCAGTCAATCAAGGCACTCTCTGGTATACTCATGATCAGCAACAGGACATCCAAAGTTTCTCCAGTGCCACCAGGTCATTGAAATTTCAAAAATTTAATGGTATTTATATAGCCATTTTTCAAGGATGAAATTGGAGGCACTGTGGATTTCAATTCATTTAGGAACCCTTAAATGGTGAGAAAGCTCATTTCAATGAAAGATCTGGAGAACTCTCACAGGCAAGGGTTCCCAAAGAGTGGCCAAAAGGTCACATGAAGCCAGGCCCATTGAGGTCTACAATTTGAGGTCCATGTGTGTTTTGACTCTCAACTATGGTTGCCAAGTCTTTCAGAATAAAATCATGTGATATCCTGGCTGAGATTTCCAGTCTCTGTGGAAAGCGACCCTGATCGCATTTTCCAAGAACAACTCTCAGGCGAGGCCTCCTAAAATCCCAACACAATTCATGGCAACACTTCTCTGAGGTCAGTTCCAGCACTCAGTCTCTAAGGGGAATCACACCAGTGTTCAGGCCCAAGAGGACCCAGTCATCTCTTCCAACCGCCACACAAATGACCGCAATTAAATCAAAACACTCCAACATGGGCCTCATATTCTTCCATACAGACACTCATCATAACCTCTGGCTGAAAGTTTCCATAAGGGGTGCAGCCCAAGACAGTGTCCAAAATAAGCTCTTTTGCCCCTCATTTGCCTAACATCAGGGTGGCCTGTACACCCTTCCTTTGAACCAGGAATGATCAAATAGCCCTGCTGTTAATACTGCCCTGCTTCTCCAATTTGAGGCCTACTGACTGACATGTATTGATTCCTTATGTGATTTGGAGTCATGAGAAAACCCAAGCCCCTATGGACTATCCACTGTAGGGCTTTGAAGAACTCTTTTGACCCAAAGGATCCCTATTCTCACTTGATGGAAGTCAGGAACTGAAAAGTTCAGACGAACGTCTTAGGAAAAGACCACCAAGAGACTGTCTCATGCCACCGCAAAAGGGTTTATTGTGGGTCCAGCATGCTGAGGCTCAGAGCTCACTTCAGAGTAGCAAAGAACAAAGAGCCCCGAGAACAACTTGAGCAGAGTTTATATACATTCTATGGAGAGGGCAGGGTTTTTGCATACATCATTGCCTCTTTTAGAAAATCATCTTATACCCCCGCAAAATCAAATAACAACTCTAAAACATGATTAGCACATTCATTGGCGGGAACAGGTCGTGCAGTGGGTGATTGGTCAGCCCTGAGAAGGGGTTAACATTTAAACTGATTGGTTGAAGCCCTGAGATGTATACGTGCAGATCTGCATGGTTTCTGGGAAGGGGTGTTAAGTATCTAGCTGGTCAGGGAAGATTTCAACACACATCTAATAGGAAGATCTGGGAATTGTCTTAAGTGCCACAGGAATTTCAGGTTCTGAGTGCAGCTTGAAAGCTTTACAAAACCTGGTTCTTTACATTTCAATTTCAATATATTTTATTCTTTCATTTTCCACTCCTTTTTCTGACTACTTTTAATCTTAAAAGTAATGATTCATAATTATTCTGGGGTCTCAAATTCTATTTCTGCCAGTGGAGCATATTTCTGTCTGATTAGCATGAGTTTTACCTACCCAATCTGAGCCTGGAATAAGGAAACTATGCGGTTAAGCAAACAAGGTCCCACAGTTAGCAACACCTTAAGGATGATCAGGGGTCAAGCTAAGTCTGATAGGAGTGTGGTTAACCAGGGGGACTGGGTAAACCATGACTCAAACCACCCTTGTTGAATCTCCCTTTCTCTCTGGCGCTATTCAAGTTATTTTCTTAATTTACTCATGGATTATTTTGCAACTCCAGTAGGGTGAGCATAAAAACAACAGTATTCTCTCAGTGCCACACAGTGACCCCCTCCCTCATGAAGAGGAAATCTAGTCCTCCTCTGTTCTGTAAAACAAATGCAGAGAGAGAGAGAGAGGTTAAGGATTCCTGCAGCACTGTGATAGAGGTTTCTAACGTCTTCAAGTCTTGATCTATTGATGTTTCTAATTGGGCCAATTGTTGTGACCCACGGATCATAGCAGCTGTTCCCATACCCACTCCTGCAGGAGCTCCTATCCCCAATAGGATGGCAAGAGTAAGGGACAATGGCTCCCGGTGAAATTGGGTTGTTTGTCCCCCAAGTAGACCTTCGAATGATTCTGCATCATGATAGAGCACCCTGGGGAGTATCTGCACCATTACACAATAATTTACAGAGCTGTCAAATACCTGGGCTGAAAAGCAGTGAGTTCTGACTGTGTGGAGTTCAGTACCATAAACATTCCTTTAATTAGTTCCCAGGGGGTGGAGTCAGCTGTACTCTGGACTGGGGAAGTAGGCAAAGACGGAAACCGGGAATTATGAGATGGTAGAGGGGTTCTGGTAGATCTAGGCATGGGAGGTTTAGGAGGCTTAATTCCTGGCTTGAGGGGATTGGGCCCTATTGCTGTGGGATTTTCTTCCTTTTTAAGCTGGAGGGTGAACCAGACACCAAAGTCATAACCGGGGCCATAAATATAGAATTGCATTCCCCACGTATTTCTCATAGGCCGTGTTGTTCTGATGTAGCCCCTTCCTTTGGAAGTGAAAGTTATATTGAGGGGGTAACATAGACTATTCTTTCCACAGCGAGTTTTTGACACCACTTGGCTAGCGGCACATTTCTTGGGATCAATCCAGGTGTCATTTCATCCTACCCAAATCATGCTGTCTGGGGAGTTTGGGTTCCACCATGCAGCTTCCGTTTGTTCACAACCCCAAGATCTAAAATAAAAGTCACTGGGTCCTCCACAGGTTTGGGCCTGTTTGCGACTTTGGAAATCAGCTGGGCACACATAATAGTCTTGACTGGCTAGTTTACACATGAGCTTGGGGAGATGACATGCATAATTCATGGGGTAAAGTGGTCTATGTTGCCTGGTTTGGGTTTGAGTGGGATCTGTGTGGGGTCCTCTATGTCAGGGAGATTCCAGTCAGAGAGGCCTATTGGAAGCTGACAAATGTCCGGGGGGAGAGATGGCCACCAATTCCATAAGGGGGCTGTATGTGAAATACACCACACTACTTGCCCAGTAGGATTTATAACTTGCCATTGTTGCTGAACAGGCTGATGGGGATTAGGACTGCTGATGTTCAGGGGAAGAATCCATAGCCCTACCCACACGACAGACACGCAACTTGAGATCGTTACCAGTCTGTTTCAGTTTTCAGCCGGAGTCTGTACAGGGTGCAGGCATGAGATGGGAGGCATGGATCCATGAAGTGATCTCATCCACTTTCACCACTGTGGGTGTTATAAGCAGCACCTGGTATGGTCCTTTCCAACGGGGTTCCAGGGATGACACCTGATGCCATCTCACGTAGATGAACTCTCCCACTTGATATCGATGTGGGGTTCCCTTATCTCCAGGCTGATTAGCAGAGGCCAACTGTTTCCACAGGTATCGCTGGGTGCTGGTTTTGTTCAAGGTCTTTAAGTCTGTCAAGCAAGGGGGTGTGAAAGGAATCATTAAGTCTCCTAGTTGGGGTTAGGTCCCTTACTGGAGGAGGGGCACCATAGAGAATTTCATAAGGGGTGAGGTTACACAAAGAGGAAGACTGGGTATTTCTTGCACAAAACAGTGAATAAGGTAGGAACATAGTCCAATATTTTATGCCAGTCTCCAAGCTTAATTTCGTTAAGGTCTCTATGATGGTTCTATTCATCCTTTCTACCTGTCCTGAGCTCTGGGGTCTATAAGCACAATGTAACTTCCAATTAATCCCCAGGGTCCTGGCAAATCCCTGACTTACCTGGGCCATGAATACCGGTCACTTATCGGACCCTATTACCTTAGGCAGGCTGAACCTCGGAAAATGTCTTCTAGGATCTTTTTGACCACCAGCAGAGCCGTTTCTTTCTTCATGGGGAAGGCTTCGACCCATCCTGAAAAAGTATCTACAAAGACTAGGAGATATTTAAGTCCAATCCTTGCTGGCTTTATTTCAGTAAAGCTCACTTCCCAGAATTGTCCTTGTCTGATTCCTCATAAGCACTTCCCTGAAGTAAGCTTGGATGGGTAAGTATTAACTAATTGGCCAACTTGACAAGCTGTAGTCACCTGCGCAGTTATTTATTTCCTCTGTGAGTCAGTCAATAATAAGTCCTTCCTTTGGTCCTTTAAGAGTGCCTATAACTTCTTAGAGTCTAAGTGGGTGAGCTGGTGTATATCTTTGAGATAAAGGTGGGCTTTTTAAAATTGTGTACTTGGCTCTGTAGGTTCCCAGAGTTCTGTATCTGTCTCCTCAGATGATAAGTTGCCTGAATGTTCCGGTGCGGCCAAGTCTCCTGATTGTTGTTCCCCCCGGTGTGGAAAAAGTGAACAGAGGCACTCCGTTTAGCGCTGCCAATTAGCTTCCTCATCTGCCCTTCTGTTTCCAACCGCCACGGGGTCGTTTCCCTTCTGGTGCCCTGGACAGTGCCTAGGTCTGTAGGGCCCTGCGCTGCTGAGAGAAGGTGGAGGATCATATCTTTGTTCTTTATTTCTTTATTTCTTTCCCAGCGGAGGTTAATAGCTGCCTTTGCTGGTAAATAGCCCCGTGCACATTTGCAGTGGCAAATGCATAGCGGCTATCAGTGTATATGGTGGCCCTTTTGCATGTTGCTAGTACCAATGCTTTTGTAAGGGCAATCAGTTCTGCCTTTTGGACTTATGTCTCTTCTGTGAGACCAGAGAAACAGATGACATTAGTTTTGCTAACTACTGCTGCTCCAGCCCACCACGTACCATCTTGGAGGAAGCTGCTCTCGTTTGTAAACCATACGACTTCAGGGTGAGGCAGTGGCCGGATCCTTCAAGTCTCGTCCTGCACTGGTTTCTCTGCCTCTTTTTGGGGCACTCTTTGTCCAAGTTTTCTTTTTCTTTACAGTAGGCACATTAATCTGAGGCCAGGGGCAGCCTTTGGCATGGGCCCATGTATCCCTTCATGTCTCCGTGCTTTTTAACTTCTGGCCTATTTGCTGCTCTGACCAAAACCTTAGCCAATGCTTTAGTCTGCCTTTTGCTCCTTTCATCCTCCTTTTGTTCCCTTTCCTTCTCTCTCATCTGTTCCCATTCCTCCTCAGTTTCTCTCTTATAATATACTTTCTCAGTTTCTCTGACTAAATCTCTTAAGGTCATATCTTGTAATCCATCTAGACGTTGTAACTTTCTCTTAATATCTAGGGTAGCCTGCTGGATAAAGGCCATTGCAACAGAGGTTTTTTGTCCTCTGCCTGAGGATCAAAAGGAGTATATTTCCTATATGCTTCCATAATTCTCTCCAGAATCATAGAGGGAGACTCATTAGGACCTTGGATTATCTCTCTTACCATGGCCAAATTAGTCGGCCCTCTGGCGGCCACTCGGAGCCCTGCTATTAGAGCCCGGTGATAAGTGGACAAATGCTACCAACCTTCAAGGGTGTTGGGGTCCCAGTTTGGTCGGCTCATGGGCCCAAAAGGACGAAGAGGGAGCATCACAGTGGCTTCTGAGTTTTCTATTTTCCGTAGCTGGCGGGTTTCTTTAGGTGGCCCAGCTTCCACCAGAAAAGTAGGGGCTGCTGCTGCTGCGGAGAAGTCCCTTGGAGGGCTTGGGTATGGCCCAATTGCCTCTAGTGGCGGAGAGGCTGAGTCAGTGGTGGGAGAATCATCTGGAATGTGTTGCGGGTTGGGGAGCGAGGGTAGAGGATAAGGAGGGGGAGGATTGTCCAGTCTTGTGACTCAGGAAGAATGGGGGGAAGATGGGGAGGGAACGGAAGGTTTGAATGATAGGATCCTGGGGAAGGGGTATATGGCTGTTGATCTGGGTGCCCACGTGGTCCCGGTGGAAAGACAATATCTCTGACTTTTCGAATTAGAGGGAAGTAGAAGGATCCTTCTGCGGGCCACCCGACTTTGAGGATAGGCCATTCTGAAGCACAGAGAGTCTGCCAGGTCTGACATTTAACTGAAAAATAATGATTCTGGGCCCTTGAGCGGACATCAGTCCAATGATCAAGGGTCAGGGACAGAAGCGTGAAAGTGCTTTGTCCCATAATGGGAGTTACTCAAAAAGAGACAGTGAAGACAGAAACGCAACACAAACAAAGACAAACAGTAAACGTTTAACATGGGTCCAAGACAAATATTAGAACTCAGTAACTGGCAAAACCTGATGGGTTATACAATAAAGACAGACAGTAAACTCAACATGAGTTCGGGACAATGAACAAAACTGTGTAGCCAGCAAAACCTGGTGGGCTGGCAAACCGAATCCTGAAGCAAAATATAACCGAGTTGAGGAAACTACTATTCCTTGATTTCCCTCATCCTCTGGAGTGTCCCCCAGGGACGTGGCCAGTAGCTCTGTGACACATCTGCCAGCCACCGTCAGAGAGAGCTAATGCTCTTCACCGACAGCCACTTTGCCAAGCCCTAACCTGAAACCCGAAACCAGAAAGAGGCGCCTTTCTTACCCCTACAGGAGTCCCTTGGGGTCTTTCGTCCGCTGCGCCGGATATCTCACCTGGGGCCTCCAGATGAAAAGGTGGGGCGAACATCGGAGGAAAAGACCACCAACAGGCTTTCTCATGCAACACCAAAGGGTTTATTGGGGGTATAGCGTGCTGGAGCTCAGGGCTCACTTCAGAGGAGCAAAGAACAAAGAGCTCTGAGAACCACTTTAGTGGAGTTTATATACATTCTTTAGAGAGGGCAGGGACTTTTCATACATCATAGCCTCCTTTAGCAAATCATCATATACCACGGGAAAATCAAAAAACAACTATAAAACATGATTAGCACATTCATTGGCGGGAACAGGTTGGGCAGGGGGTGATTGGTCAGCCCTAAGAAGGGGTATACATTTAAATTGATTGGTGGATGCACTGTGATGTATACGTGGTGAGCTGCATGGTTTCTGGGGAGGGGCTGTTAAGTAACTAGGTCCTCAGGGAAGATTTCAACACACATCTAATGTGCAAATCCGGGAATTGTCTTAACTGCCACAGGAATTTTAAGTGCTGAGTGCAGCTTGGAAACTTTACAAAACCTGGTTCTTTACATTGCAATTTTAATTTCTTTTATTCTTTCAGAACCTTACAGAGGAAGGCGAGAGAGTTCATCGACAATTACTGCTCTTTTGGCCACTTTGGTTTTGGATGCACACATGGGATCTTTCTTTAGATCCATCTGGTGCTGATAATCTAAGCCACAGCCTCAAACAGGGCCAAGAGGCTGATTAAAACATATCCATTTCCAAAGCAATTACTACTCTGAAGTCAGTTACAGAACTCAGTCTTTTAGGAGAATCACGCCAGTGTTAAAGCCCAGGTGAACACAGTCATCACATCCAAAAGCCACACAAGTTACCACAATTAAAATCAAAACAATCCCACATGGCCCTCATCTACTTCCATATAGTCACTCATCATAACCTCTGGCTGGAGGTTTCCTTAAATGGCACAGCCCAATAGAGTGTCCATAATAAGCTCCCTTCCCCTCATTTGCCTAAATTCAGGGTGGCCTGAACACCCTTCCTGTGAACCGAGATTGATCACATAGTTCTGCCATTAATACTGCTCTGCTTCTGCAATTTGAGGCCTACTGACTGTCAGGTATAGATTCCTTATGTGATTTGGAGTCATTATTAAACCCAAGCACCTTTGCAGGGATTGGAAGAACTCATTTGACCCAAAAAATCCCAATACTCCCTTGATGGAGGTCAAGAACCAAACAGAGGAAGGCAAGAGACTTCATCCAAAATGACTGATTTTTTGCCATTTTGGTTTCGGATGCACACATTGGATCTTTCTTTAGATCCATCCGATGCTGATAATCTAAGCCACAGCCTCACACAGGGCCAAGAGGCTGATTCAGAGACATTCCTTTCCAAAGTAATTAAGCAAAGAGCCACAGGTGATGCCCATTCATTTCCATTTTAAAACTGTTTTCTTCAGACTTCACAAATGGTGGCCTGAGGCAAAGACCTTTCTGACATTCAGGGCAACAGAACAATAGGTAAGCAAGAGGCCCAAAGCAGGGTTTCTCCACTGAGACTTTCCTGGTCACACTGATATCTGAGTTTTCTGAGAAGCTTGCCATTCCCTTCAGCTATGGATTACATGGCCATGTCACAGAGTTTGGAGGTGGTACATATTTTGGACACAAAACCATGAGCCTATTCTGGAGAGTGGCCAGAATTCAGGAAGAAAACAGGAACTTAGGAAGACAGTACATGTTGTCCATCGATAAGGCAACCTGCAGTCCATTCCTAAAATGGGTAGGATGAATGCTGGGAAGCTTTCTACTAGACAGGACACATCCATTGATGCATTCTCTTTTCTAATGTCTACAACCACGGACACAGTTGGATACACAGACATAGAAACACTCGCCTTGTCAAAAGACTTTCTAGAAACATTCCACTCCAAACCAAGCAAGCCGCCTTTCCTACCTATTCTCAGAATATAAGACAAAACCACAAACTCACACCCACACTGAAAAAGGCACCTCCTTCCCCAAAGTAAGTCTGTGACTATCCAGAGTGTCCTCTGAGTGGTGGGCCATACTATGTTCCCCATAAATGGCCTGTCCTGTCTCAGATCTGGTCTCCTTGGCCAACTCTGTGAAATATCAGGAGCCCGCGGTGAGCCACTTCTTGCTTTCTCTGGAAAGGCCAGTCTTCAAACTTTCCTGGCATTTGGCCATCCTCACATCAGTAGGTACCAAGAAAGACTGACTCTGTCCTTGGTAAATTTAAACAAGTGATCCCACTGTACTGGGACTGGGACTGGTTCTGGATGCCTGACTTCCTGGATCCCAAGTTCACAGAGTTCCATCACCAAGGAAGTGAGGTGAGGTCACTTTCTTCAGGAACTGAATGAGGTCACTGCCTTAGCAACCACTTTTTCTGAACAGTTGCTTCCATACTTCCTCTGACACTTTCACAAGTTAGATCGGTATCTCAACCATAGGAACCCAGGAACAGCTCTCCACAAAGGCCTTGGTTGGTCCATCTTTTCTACATTAAGGAGAGAGGGTGAATGAGACACAACCCTTCATCCTTACCAGGTTGTTTTCCATGGAAGATGACTTTTGCTCTCTCACGTCCTTCATAGCTGCCTACATGTTCTCCAGGGATCATTTCTGCATGGACCTTTGAGGTTTTCAGCAGGTGGAAGATCCACTACATTCCTGTATTGTAAGACCAACTCTGTCCCTGCTGTTCTGTAATGTTAGATTGAGGGAACAGTGTATGGTTAGGGTTAATAACATGTGTGATTTGGGTTAGGAATCATTCTGCTGGATGAATAATGGTATTGGGAACCTGTGATATGTATGAGAATATATAGGTGAAATATATGTATGAAAACAGAAATCTAGGTAAGATTTGAAGCCCAAAAGAGCATTATGCTCTTGATTGGAATACTTAGCTTTGAATTAGGTTCTGCAGAGATGTGTTCGATTAATCAATATACAATGGCATAGGACCTTGTACCTTGGATGATTGAATGTCGAAGAGAACATGCAGTCAAAAAGGGATAGTTGGAAGTGAAAGGTTAATAAAATAGGTATTTGTCACTTCCTGGGAAGAATTTTGTGTTTATTCTGAGCATAATGGAGTTGTAAAAAAAAAATACGATTAAATTAAAAAGACACCTTGAAGAGCGTCAATGAGAGAGTGAGAGGACCAAAAAAAGTGGTTTGAGTCTTGGTTCACCTAGTCCCCCTGTTTGACTACTTTTTTATCAACCCTGGGCTGTCCGATAATAATCTCCATATTATTGCTAACTATAAAACCCTATTTGCTCAACCGTGTAATTTCTTTTCTCTAAGCTCAAATTGGACAAGTTAAACTTATGGTAATACCCCACTAGCAGACATAGAATGTGACACCCCCCAATGATGACTTTTATGATTAAAAGTAGCTAGAAGAAGAAGTGGGGAATGAAAGATTAATAAAATATGTACTTGTCACTTTTTTTTCTGTATGCTTAACAAAACACTGTTGAAATCTTGAGAACTGTTTGCTAATCTTGTTCCCAGAATGTCCTGTCCCCAAATGCCAAACTGCAGAATGTACTCCCTCACCCGGTTGAATGCAAACCGCCCACTCTCCCTCTCCCATCAATAAACTTCGCTCCCTGCCCTCCCCAAAGAAAGTATATAAGCTCTGCTTAAGCTCTTCTCAGGGCTCTCTGCTCTATTCAAGTGAGCTCCGATCCCCTGCATGCTGACCCCCTATAAACCCTTTGCTGTTGCATGAGATAGTCTTTTGGTGGTCTCTTCCTCCGAAGCTCGCCCAATGTTTACTTTGATGATTGGGTGTAGAAAAGAACATTCAGTGAAAAAGGGATAGTCGGTAGGATTAGGAAGATAGTTGTTAGGTTTAAGAAGAAGAGTGAGTATAGGTTTTGGAAAAAAATATTCTTTATCAATAGGGTTTTGTTTAGAGTGTGAATGTAAATATTGGCCCATGTGAAGAGTCAGTCAAAATAGTGAAGCGGAGAAAATATGTAGGAAAACAGATATCAATAGAGATATTACGAAATAAGGCAAAGTATAAAGTGGGTGATAGGATTAGACATTTTCAATAGGGTTGAATTTGAATATATGATCTTAGGAGAAACCAATATGTAGTCACTAATTGGATTGATATTTGAGAGCATTAGGCAACCTGGACATGGCTGTGTTTAGTAATCCATGTTCATTTTCAATTTAGGCTTTGGTACAATAATAAGTGTGAACCTTGCATTTTGTGTCCAGAATATTACTGTGATAAAATGTATATGTAGATCAGGTGACATGAGTAATTTTTCCATCATTTCTGGGAGCAATATTTTGAAGATTAATAAGTTAGTATTGGGGGTACAAAGACGTGTACCTTGTGTCTATGAATATAGAGCTAATGCATGAATAGACCATACTGTTAATAAATAATATAACTGGTTCCACTTTATATAATGCATTGGATTCATATCTTAAAATATATAAGAAATCTTATATTGATATACATACATTCATTCCAACTAGTTATCCATCTAATGGTGAAATTAAGGTTATGGTTTATCATGAAAAGTGTGTGAGTTTTGCTTCAAAAGTGATTATGGAAATCAAAAATAATGTGTTTGGAAAGAAGTCTCATGAAAAGACCAGTCAAGAACCATGAAAAAATACATGTGTTCTGAAGCACGAAGTGATTGAAAGTGAAACAAATGCCTCTAAATTAGCGAACTTGTGGATGAAATATATATCCTATTATGTGCATAAACTGAAGAAATAGTAATGTACCAGTTTTGAATAAAAATGAACGTCAAAATACACATCATGTCCCATAGAAATCAATTTGCATTGATGTTAACCTGGGTCAGTTACTGTATTAATTTTAGGATTTGTAGGCACCATTCACTGAAGATAGTTTTCAGTACTAGGAAACAAACACGTATTTCAGGTGGATGAATATTTCTGACGATAATCTTGTGAAAAGGTGATGATAAATTCACATATATGAATATGAATGAATTTAGGAAATGTATAATAAGACATATGTATTTCATATTTTGAAAAATCTGCAAAGTTTGTATATATATATATATATACATATATATATATATATACATATATATATATATATACACACACACATGCACACAGACATTAAAAAGTAGCAATATATATGCCAATTGAAATTCACCATGAAATATATATCATCCACAGTTTCAAAAATATTCATTTTACTGAACATGGATTTATGTATAATGTTGTTAAACTAGGAAGCTCACACAGAGTTCGAATTTTAACTTCCAACATCATTTAGGAGAAGTGACCTCTTCTCACAATGTGTATCTGCCAAGTCAACCACCTCACAAGAATGTACGTGTTGTACCTTGTAGGATTCTATATGTGCATATAAAAATACATGTGCAAATAGGCTACAGAGAAAGGGAGACAGGAATTCACATATTTGTTAACTTTAAAAACACATGGAGAACAATTTCAACAAAAGTTGACTAGATTTATAACTCCTACACTACATAATGCAAAAGGCAAATTCAACTATACACCATGCCTCCTCTGAACTGCTTGTATTTCTATTCTGTTTGGATTATTATTCTCCATCATATTAGGATAAGTATTCAGAGTCTAGTAGGCTATGGGTTAGTGTCAGGGATTCAGTATTTCGAATGGAAAATTGGAAAAGGTATCCAATGCGTATGTAATTATGTGCTATGAAAAATCTTTCCACTCTTATCCAGAACAATGCCTTGACATTACCTTTGCCCCAAGTAAGACACAATTACAGGAGAAGAGTTCGAAAATCTGTGCATATATATATATGGAATGCAATATGCTCAGTTGTTCACAAACTTGGAGGTGGTAGATTAGTTTACAAAAGTAACGGACAGGGTAAACCCTCCACAAAAATGGAGCTTTGCTGGCATAGAGACTTCTTGAGAAACTGCCTCTGAGGTTGGGCACTTGAAATATATGTTGTTGTCAGGAGCTTAATCTTCAATTGTGGTGAGACAATTAAAGCTGGATCTGCATCTATGTGACCTGAAGGATCTTGTTTCTTATTTTCCAATGAACATGAGACAGCAGTGCTGAATTCTCTCTTTGTAGGTAAACTGTGGCCACTAGGGGCTATGTGTCTCCCTGTGAGGACTGTGAAACCATTTGGTCATCCTCCAATTTTCGTGGTGTTTCTTGCTGCTGCACTGGGAGTTTGGTATTTGCTTCGTGAAATACAAAGATTTCAACTGGGACACAGTGCTAGAGGGAGTTCTGTCACGTGTGGTGTGTCAGGGTCTGCAAGAGAATGCACCAACCAGGCCTCTATCCCACATAGCTTGCCCCCTTCACCATAGCAACCTGATTCTGAACATTGCCCTGAAAACTCTCCATATAACAAGATGCATTTACATATAAGGGTTTGCTGGCTACACTATGTCAGTCACAAGCTATTTGGAAGCCAATGGCAGGTCCACATGACTCCACCACAGATGTTTTATCACACACCTGCACACCACTACTCTAGGCCCACTACTCAGGAGGCTCCAACTTACTGGCATCACTGTTCTTCAACATTTTCATGAAACCCAGTCAATCAAGGCACTGTATTGTATACTCATGATCAGCAACAGGACATCCAAAGTTTCTCCAGTGCCACCTGGTCATGGGAATTTCAAAAATTTGATGTTATTCATCTAGCCATTTTTCAAGGATGAAGTTGGAGGCACTGTGGGTTTCAATTCATTCAGGAACCACTAAATGGTGAGGAAGTTCATTTCAATGAAATCTCTGGACAACACTCACAGGAAAGGCTTCCCAAAGAGTGTCCAAAAGGTCACATGAAGCCAGGCCCATTGAACTGTACAATGTGAGGTCCATATGTGTTTTGACTCTCAACTATGGCTGCCATGTTTTTCATAATAAAATCATGTGATATCCTGGCTGAGATTCCCAGTGCTCTGTGGAAAACCAACCTGGGACTAGATTTCAGATTCCAAGGGTTTATCTCATGCGTGGCCTCCTAAAATCCCAACTCAATTCATGGCAATACTACTCTGAGGTCAGTTCCAGAACTCAGTCTATAAGGGGAATCACCCAAGAGTGAAGCCATGGTGGACCGAGTCATCTCTTCCAACTGCCACAAAAATGACCACAATTATAACCAAAACACTCCCACATGGCCCTCATTTTCTTTCATATAGACATTCATCATAACTTCCGGCTAGAGGTTTCCATAAGTGGCGCAGCTCAAGACAGTGTCCAATATAAGCTTCCTTGCCCCTCATTTGCCTAAAGTAAGTGTGGCCTGGACACTCTTCCTGTCAACCAGGAGTGATAAAATAGGCCTGCCATTAATACTGCTCTGCTTCTACTATTTGAGGCCTACTGACTGTCTGGTATAGATTCTTTATGTGGTTTGTAGTCATGAGAAAACACTAGCACATCTGCAGGGCTTTGAAGAACTCATTTTACTCAAGGGTCCATAATCACACTTGATGGAGGTCAGGAACCTAACAGAGAAAGGTGAGAGACTTCATCCACAATGACTGATCTTTTTGAATTTTGGTTATGGATGCACACATGGGATCATTCTTGGATCCATCAGGTGCTGACAATCTGAGCCCCAGCTTCACCGAGGGCCAAGAGGCTGATTCAGACACATCCATTTCCAAAGCAATTAAGCAAAGAGCCACAGGTGATGCCCACTCATTTCCATTTGAATACTGTTTTCTTCAGGCTTCACAAAGGGGTGGCCTGAGCCAAAGACTTTCCTTACATTTAGGGCAACAGAAAAATAGGTAAGCAAATGACCCAAAGCAGGGTCTCTCCACTGAGACTTTCCTGGTCACACTGATATCTGAGTTTTCTGACATGCTCCCCTTCCCTTTAGCTCTCCAGTACATGGCCATGTGACAGAGCTTGGAGGTGCTACATAGCTTGGACACAAAACTGTGAGCCTATTCTGGAGAGTGTCCAGAATTCAGGAAGAAAACAGGAACTTAGAAAGATAGTAGGTTTTGCCCATTGATAAGGCTAGGCGCAATCCATTCATAAATTGGCAGTATGAATGCTGGGAAGCTTTCTACTAGACAGAACACATCCATAATGCATTCTTTTTCTAATACTAAGACCACGAACAGAGTGGGATACACAGTAATAGAAACACTCACCTTGTCAGAGGACATACTAGATACAGTCCTCTCCAAACCAAACAAGTCGCCTTTCCTACATATTCTCAAACTCACACCCACACTCAAAAAGGCACCACCTTCTCCAAAGTAGGTCTGTGACTATCCGGAGTGTCCTATGATGGGTGGGACATACTATATTTTCACAAAATGCACTGTGCTGTCTCAGTTCTGGTCTCCTTGGCCAACTCTGTGAAGTTGTCAGAAGTCACTGGTGAGCCACTACCTGCTTTCTCAGGAAAGGCCCCTCTTCTTAGCTTTCCTGGCATTTGGCCATCCTCACATAACTAGGTACCAAGAAAGACTGACTCTGTCCTTGGTTTACCCAAACAAGTGAGACCACTGGAACTGGGACTGGAACTGGCTGTGGTTGCCTGGCTTCCTGAATCCCAAGTTTAGAGAGTTCCATCACCAAGGAAGTTATGTGAGGTAACTTCCTTCAGGAAGTGAATGAAGTCACTGCCTTGGCAACCACTTTGTCCTAACAGTTGCTTCCAAGGGTCCCATGAGATGGAGGGTGCACCTACTTCCTGTGACATTTTCACAAGTTAGAATGGTATATCAACCATAGGCACCTGGGAACAGCTCTCCACACAGGCTTGGTTTGGTCCATCTTCTCTACATTAAGAAGAGAGAGGCTGATTCAGACACATCCCTTCACCCTGACCAGGTTGTTTACGATGGAAGTTGACTTTTCCTCCCTCAGGTCCTTCATTGCTGCCTACATCTTCTCCATGGATCATTTCTGTATTGACCTTTGAGGTTCTCAGCAGGTGGAAGATCCCATACACTCCTGATTGTAAGACCAACTCTGTCCCTGCTTTTCTGTAAAGTTAGATTGAGAGAACAGTGTATGGTTAGGGTAATAACAGGTTCGATTTGGGTTAGGAATCATTCTGCATGATGAATAATGGCATTGGGAACCTGTGATATTTACAAGAATATATAGGTGAAATATAAGTATGAATACAGAAGTCTAGGTAAGATTTGAAGCCCAGAAGAGCATTGGGTCCTTGATTGGGATACTTAGCTTTGAAATACCTTCTGCACAGATGTCTCAGATAAATCGATAAATAATGGCATAGGACCTTGTAAGTTGGATGATTGAATGTAGAAGAAAACATCCACTTAAAAAGGGTAGTCGGTAGGATTGGAAAGATAGTCAGTAGGTTTAGGAAGAAGAGTGAGTATAGGATTTGCTCCAAAAGTTCTTTAGCAATAGGGTTTCTGGTAGAGAATGAATGTAAATGTCAGCACATGTGATGAGTCAGTCACAATGATTAACAGGGGAAAACATATAGGGAAGCAGATATCAATAGAGACATGAAGAAATCAAGCAAAGTATAAATTGAGTGATAGGATTAGACATTTTCAACATGGTAGATGTTGAATATACAATCTTAGAAAGAAACAAATAATTAGCACAAATAGGATTGACATTTGAGAGCATTAGGCAATCTGGACTTGGATGTTTTTTGTAATCCATGCTCACTTTCCATTTAGGCTTTGGTACAATCATAAGTGTGAACTTTGAATTTTGTGTCCAGAATATTACTGTGATAAAGTGTATATGTAGATCAGGTGACATGAGTATTTCTTCCACCAATTCTGTGGTCAATATTTTGAAGATGTATAAATTAGTATTGGGTGTACAAATAGGTCTACCCTGTGTCTACAAATATTGATAAAATGAATGAATAGACCATACTGTGAATAAATAATATAACTGGTTCCAACTTTAAATTATGGATTGAATTGATATCTTAAAATATACAGGAAATCTTATATTGATATACATACATTCATTACAACCATTTATAGATCTAATGGTAATATTAGGGTTATGGTTTGTCATGAAGAGTGTGTGAGGTTTGCTTCAAAAGTGATTATTGAAATCTAAAACGAAAAGTATTCTCATGAAAAGACCAGTCAAAAAACATGGAGGAATACATGTGTACTGAAGCAGGAAGTGATAGAAAGTGAAAAAAATGCCTATGAATTTGCAAACTTGTGAATGAAATATATATCCTATGATGTGCATAAACTGAAGAAATAGTCATGTAACATTGTTGAATAAAAATGAACATCATAATACACATCATGTACCATAGTAATCTACTTGCATTGATGTTAAAGTGTGTCAGTTACTGTAGAAAAATTAGGACTTCTATGCACCATTCACTGAATTTAGATTTCAGTACTAGGAAACAATATGTATTTGAGGTGGATGAATATTTCTGAGAATAATTTTGTGAACATTTGATTATAAATCCACATACATGAATATGAATGCATTTAGGGATTGTATAATAAGACACATATATTTTATATTCTGAAAAATCTGAAGAGTGTGTGTGTATACACACACACACACACACACACACACACACGCACATGCACAGACATTAAAAGGTAGCAATATATATGCGAATCGAAATTTATCATGAAATATATATCATTCACAGATCCAAAAATATTCATTTTACTGAACATGGATTTATGTATTATCTTGTTCAACTAGGAAGCTCACCCATAGTTTTAATTTTCAGTTCCAACAACGTTCAGGAGGAGTGATCTCTTTTGACAATTTGTATCTGCCAAGTCAGCCACCTCACAAAAGTGTACATGTGATACCAGGTAGGATTCTATATGTGCATATAAAAATACATGTGCTGAATAGGATACAGATAAAGGGCGACAGGAATTCACGTATTGGTTATCTTTAAAACACACGGAGAACTACTTCAATTTAATATTGACTTGATTTATAACACCTACCCTTTATCATACAAAAGGTAAGTCCAGCTATACACCATGCCTCCTCTGAACTGCTTGTATTTCTATTCTGTTTTGGTTATTTTGCTCCATCAATTTAGGATTGCCACAGTCTGGCTGGGCACAATTCAGGAGCCACTTGTCAAAAGCTAACTTTATTTTTAGAACCACACACGCCAAAAAATAGCTCCTCGGGAAAAACACTCAGAGCACAACTGCCACCACCGGCTTCCCACAAGCTCTGAACCTCCCCACTCCTCCTGCTCTTGAGGTCGATTGGCTGGGTTGTTTGAGCAGAGCCAAAAAAGTCCCCCACGAAGCAGCTCCATAATTTGAAAGGGTGGGGAAACAGCCCAATGGGCATCACCGCAGAGGAGCCAATAAGCTAGATGTTGCTGGGGCCGCTGTGAGCCAACCATCAGCTGGCAGTCTGAAAGTTTGCTTTGGCCCCTTGGGCTGTGGCTCTCAACATCTAACCCTCTCTGTTTAAACAACAAGCATGTGGCTTAGGGACCGTGCCTGCCTTAGGTTGTCCAATAGTACATATGGTCCTTACCCATTATCGAATGAGCTGACCTCAAGGTGTCAGCCTCCTGTCTTAGATTGGTACCATTGTAATTGGATCTTACCCGTCACTGACTACAGGTCCAGTATACATCCACAGCTGTGGAGAGGTCTTTGTACCAGCGGGCGGGTGAGGTTCTTTGCCTCATCTCTGTTGGCACCCAAATTTTAGCTGAACGACCATGACAAGCAGAAGGGAGGAAGATACACCAAGGCAATTGATGGCTCTTTTTGAAAAAATTGTACCACCGATGACATCATCAGAGAAATACCCCAACACTACCACAAGTCGCTGCACCAACAGATAGTTCACAATGCATGCAGGTGAGTTCACAATGCATACAAGTCATACATAGTCCAGGCAAGTTCTGCAAGCAGTTCAGTGATGGCTATTGCAGAAGCTGTAGATTGGTTTTATCTTTGTCTTCACATGCACTGGGATGAAGTTAGAAATTCTGTCAACAATGCCTAAAGAAAGAATTATGTAACATTCCAAAAGGCACTAAAAGAAAACAATTTTCTTAACAATTTACATTGTCTCGAAGAGAATTATTAAATATAATGAAAAGAAAAGGTGGATCCAACATGGCAGCGGGCAGAGAGGCTGCGCTTTTAATGCACTCACAGTGATGGGGTCATAAAGTCACAAGGATAACTCTTGGATTCTACCAACGGAGATTCTCCTAGCAAAATTCCACTGAAGGGAGACTGCCCAGGAGCTACTAGAATTTTTTTGAAGCGTCTGTGTGACCCGGACGAGCGGGACCCTGCCACTAGACGCGGAGTTCGAGATTCACCAGCCACAGTCCGTGCACTGCAGGCACAGCTGCAGATCCATCCACCCGCCCGCAGCCAAAGTGACTGGGTCCTGCTAGACGCTGAGACACAGCTTGGCAGGAAGAAGTCTTTAGCCAAGCCTCCACGCGCCAAAAGCTGAGGCAAACCGGGCCGGACCAGTCCCACCCCTCCCCTCGGTCAATCCGGCAAGAAGCCTGGGGCCCGCCATAGCAGAGAGGTGACGTCATCGGAGTTCGGCTGGCGAAATTCTTTCCCAGCAGAATCCACTTTAGCAGGTGCGTGACTCCCCATACTGATACAAGCAGCCAGGAAACTTCATTGACTTCTCAGGGGTCGTGTCCGTAGGGAAGCATAGGGGAGCCCAGACCCCAAGGCCCCCATATCACCAGCGGTGACCCCTAAGGTCTTAGCCACCAGTTTACCACAGCACTGGGGCTTAAAAGGGACACTCGGTGGGGCTGCAAGTGTAACTAGATCTCTGGAGAATCACTTCTGGGGAACAGGACCTGGCTGGCAGGCTGACAGGAGGAAGGGGGTTAAGAGCTGGAGAAGTGAAATGGCTCTGGACTGACAAGTCTGAGAAACCCCCAGAAGATGCCGTACAGGGATAGCTCTCGGCAGGTAGAGAGCAGACACTCCGCTTGGAAGGCACAGCTCTGCCTACTGGAAGACAAGAAGGTGGATCTCTAAGACTTTAATTTTTTGTTGTTGTTGTTGTTGTTGCTGTTGTTGATATTTTTTTCTTTCCTTCTTCTCTCCCTGTTCCTTTCCCCCCTTTTCCTTCTCTCTTTTTATCCCATTTTCAAGTTTTATTGTTCTTTTCATTCCCCTCTAATCTATCTCTCCCTCTATCATTTTTTCTTTTTAAGAGCACCTTCATTCTCCTACCCCCCAACTCTCATCCCAAGCATTACATCTTCCATTGTGTGTAATTGTCTAAATGCAAATAGGTGAATGTCTCGAGGCTGTCTATAAGACTCCTAAATACCTAGCTACTACCAACACCCTGATCCAATTGCCTGGTAGTATCCACCTTCATTGGAGCAATCTTCTAAAGTAGCCAAGTCATACTAACCATTGTACCACCAGAGCACCCAACCTAAACATATAGTCCTAAGAACAAACAGCAAATCATTATATGCATACAGAACCTAGAAGCCTTATATGAATTGAATGAATCAGCTTTAAAGTACAACAAAGCCCAAAATTTCTAGGCATTATCTCCCACCACAAAAGAGAGACAACAGAGATATACAAAGCCAAAACAAATGTATAGGAGAAAGCAGTTACAAAGCAGTCAAACAGAGCAGGAAAGCAACGTGAACAATATGAAAAAACAAGGGAAAAAAGGGTTACAAACAATGCAGGACAATCTAAATATACAGGACGACCTAGAAGAATCAGAAATATGGACAGGGAAAGAAATCAAGACATTCCTAATTCAGATGGAACGGAATATTAGAGAAGACATGAGACAGCAAATCCAAGCATTGAAAGTATATTTTGAAGAGGAACTAACCACACAAATTAAATCCGCAAAGAATGAGCTTTATCAGGAGATAGAGGTGTTAAAAAATAATCAAGTTGTAATCATAGAAATGCAAGAAACCATAAATCAGATTAAAAGTGCTAATGAGAATATTACAAACAGACTAGATCAAGTAGAAGTCAGAACATCAGATAATGAAGACAAAGTATATCAACTTGAAAAGAATATTGTCAACACAGAAAAGATGCTGAAATCAAACATATAACACAAAACACAAGTGTGCACACATAATATAATACATACAACACATGACATAATATTAAAGGCCTTATGACTTTTTACAGGTGAAATCTCCATTGCAATGTCTAAAAACTCTATTGTCCAAAAATAGAACTGATCAGCAAAACATTAACCTAGGTCTGTATGAGCTAAAAAAAAAAACAAAACTTCATGATATGAGAAAGGGCAATAATAAAATAGATGTTGAAAAAAACATTCTGGTTCTGTCACAGATGTAAGAACAGCCAAACTGGAGTTCTGGATATCAGCTCTTATTGATTTGAGCCAAATCATCTTATTTTTGGTCTGTAGAAATCTCTTTAGTTAATCTCTCTGGAATCCAAATTGGCTACTGTTCTCCCTGTGGAAACACAAAAACAGACCCCGGACTCCAGACAATTACTGGGTCAGGACCTTTCCATTGTCCTGTTAGAATATCCTTCCAAAGTACCTTGGGCTTATGTACATTATTTGGACAAATATGCCTTTCTGCAGCACTAAGCCCTGATGAACCCAAATTTAAAAAGTTTAGAGTAAAAGGGTTATTTTAAGTTTATCTTTGGGGAATATATACCCCTTCCCAATTCCTTCTTTTTGCTTTAATATGTACGTTTTAATAGTTTGATGTGCTCTTTCAACTATGCCTTGTCCCTGTGGATTGTATGGGATTCCTGTTATATGAGTAATGCCAAATGATGAGCAAAACTGTTTAAAAGAGGTAGAAATATAACCAGGGGCATTATCTGTTTTTAACTCTTTTGGAACGCCCACAGTGGCAAAATTTTGTAAGCAATGAGCTATAACATCTTTAGTTTTTTTCTCCAGCAAGAAGGGAGCCCATCAAAAATCCAGAAGAAGTATCAACTGTAACATGCAAATATTTTAATTTTCCAAATTCTGGCAAGTTTGTTACGTTCATCTGCCAAATATGGTTAGGTATCCATCCTCTAGGATTGACTCCAAGATTAACTTGTGGTAAAAAGGTCACACAATTTTGACATTGTTTTATTATTTGTCTCGCTTGTTCCTTAGTTATTTTGAAACGCTTTTGTAAAGTATTAGCATTGACATGGAACTTTTTATAAAAATTAATAGCTTCTTCTAGTGTAGAGAAAATATGTATGTATGTCATGTGTTGTTTTATCTACTAAATAATTGCCCAAACTAAGGGCTCCAGGCAATCCTGTATGTGTCCTGAAATGTCCTATAAAGAACGGATCTTTCCTGTCCCAGATTAGACTTTGTATAGTGGAAAGCAAAGAGAAAAAAGTAGAGGAAGGGGAAATCCTTCCACCATCTTCAAGTGATACTATAGCAATAACTATATACTGATTATCGGAAAATAAATTAATTACAGATGCTTTAAGCATCACAAAAGCTTGTAATACTGCATTAATCTCTACATTTTGAGCTAATTGTTTGCATACTAAAAATGTAAAAGTTTGATCAGGTGTAACTATTACTGCTGTACCATTATTTGACCCATCAGTGAATATATTTGTAGCATTTATAATAGGTGTTTTTCTTCTCATTTTTGGAAAAATTACATGATATGATGACCAAAAAGAAAATAAAGGATTAGATGGTAAGTGGTTATCAAATGAAACATTACATTTGCACATGATTATTGCCCAAGTATTTAACTAATTATCTAACTCATCAATTTGATTCATAGTATATGGAGTAATAATTTTATTGGAAGACATTCCAATCAGTCCCTTTGCTGCTTTTATTCCTTTGAGTATTAATTGTCCTAAAGCCTCAGTATACCTAGTAAGAATAGTGTTAGGAGAACAAGATAAATGTATTCATAATAATGGACCTTCTTGCCAAAAATACTTCTGTAGGAATATTTTTTGGTGGTAGTACAATAAATAATAAAGGCATTCTTAAATCAATTCTATCCAAATGAATATTTTCCAAACGTTTTTCAATGATTTTTAATGCCTTTCTTGCTTCAGGTGTTAACATTCGGGGTGCATTTGGATCTGATACAACTTTTAGGATATCAAATAAAGGTTCAAACTCTCCTGTTGGTATACCTAGATAAGGCCTTATCCAATTTATGTCTCCTAATAACTTTTGAATGTCATTAAGTGATTTGAGTTGATCTATTCGTATTTGAATTTTTGGTGGACGGACCATGGTTGAGGATAATAGAACTCCTAAATAATTAATTAAAAATTTAATTGTACTTTATCTATTGCTATCTCTAGTTTATAATTTTTTAATAAGTTTGTAAGTGTGGCATAACATTCTAGCAATGGGTTTTTAGCTTTCTGTGCTAATAATACACCATCCATATAGTGAAATATTTGTAGTTCAGGATTTTGATTTCTAATTGGCTGGATTAATTTGTTAACATAAATTTGACACATAGTTGGACTGTTAGCCATCCCTTGAGGGAGTACTTTCCATTCGGATCTCTGATCAGGACCTTCATGATTCAGTGCAGGCATAGTAAATGCAAACCATGGACTATCCTCAGGATGAATTGCAATTGAATAAAAACAATCTTTAATATCTATAATTAAAATATACCAGGTTTTTGGCAAAGCAGAACATTGAGGAATTCCCAAATGAGCAGGTCGCATAATAACCATCTCATTATTAATGGCTCTTAAATCTTGAAATAATCTCCATTTACCAGATTTCTTTTTGATGTCAAAAATGGGAGTATTATGGGGAGATACAGACGGTTGTATATGTCCTTCCGCTAATTGTTGTTTTACCAGGTCATGGGTTGCTTGTACCTTTTCTTTAGTCAGGGGCCACTGAGGAACCCATACTGGTATTTCTGATTTCCAAGTAGTTTTTATTGTCTTAGTGGCCCTTTCTTAAAATCCAACCCATGTCTGTCTGTTCTTTGATCTATTTGTATTGGGGCTGCTATACCTTGTTCTTGTTTTTCTAATCTTTTTCCTTTCCTAAAACCTTGTCTAACCATAATTGTGGGTACATTTTGATTGATGTTATTTGTTAATGTCAAACCTAATCGATCTAGGACATCTCATCCCCATAAATTTATGGGAAGATGATCCATATATATGGCTGTATAGTTCCTTCACATCCTTCAGGATCCTTCCAATCTAATACCATTGCTCTTCTATGGGGATTAGTCACCAATCCTAGGCCTTGAAGCATTTGAGTGTATTGTTGTAATGGCCAATGTTTTGACGAGAGATGATGCTAAGTTCTTGATGAGAGATGATGCTAAGTTCTGCATCTGTATCCAATAGCCCATTAAATTCATGTCCTTGAATATTTAGTTTTAGCATGGGGCGAGAATCTAAATTTAAAGAAACATAGCCCAATCTACACGTGTGGAGCCTAATCCCTTGGAACCTCTTTCTATAGCATGACTGAAAAATTTATCATGTAGGCTTGGTATTATTAGTAACTGTGCTATTCTGTCTCTTGGTGAAATTACTGATATACCCTTTGGAGAACTGGCTATAATTTTTAATTCACCTTCTATGGTCTACAAGCACGGGCACAGCGAGATAGACAGACATAGAAACAGTTGCCTTACCAAAGGACTTACTAGACACAGTTCACCCCAAACCAAACATTCTGCTTTTCCTACCTATTGTCAGAACATGATACAAAACGACAAACTCACACCCATACCCACAAGTCAACTCCTTCCCCAAAGTAGGTCTGTGACTATCCAGAGTTTCCTCTGACTGGTGGGCCATAATATTTTCCCACGAAATGGCCGATCCTGTCTCAGATCTGGTCTCCTTGGCCAACTCTGTGAAGTTTTCACGAGCCAGCTATTTCCTGCTTTCTCAGGAAAGGCTCCACTTCAGAGCTCTCCTGGCATTTGGCCATCCTCACATCAGTATCTACCAAGAAAGACTGACACTGTCCTTAGTAAATCCAAGCAATGAGCCCACTGGGACTGAGACTGGGACTGGCTCTGTGTCCTGGGCTTCCAGTTCAGAGAGTTCCATCACCAAGTAAGTGAGGTAGGTCACTGCTGGCTTGTGGGAAGCCGGTGATGGCAGTTGGGTTCTGAAGGTTTTCCTCAGGAGCTGTTTTGTTTGGCATGTGTGGTTCTTAAAATAAAGTTCGTTTCTTTTGTCAAGTGGCTCCTGAATTTTGCCCAGCCAGACTGTGGCATTTGGTGGGCCGCAAGGGGAATGAGTGAGGGTAAGTGATAAGGTAAACTGCTCACCCGTGAATGCAGGGCGAGAGGATGGGAAGCCATTTTAAAATTCCTCTTTTGTTTTGCTTCACTTTTGTTTTAAGTTGCCTGTCCCTGGAGATGGGTAAGATGGAAGAAAAACCAGTCACACCTGAAGAACTGATTGAGAGAAAAAACAGATGGACATTTCAGGAGGATAGAAAAGCTATTATAATGGTTTTCTGTTGTTCCACTTTTGTTTCATTCTGGTTCAGTTTTGTTTGGCGATATCTTCTTGGGTTGTATTATAGTTATAGTAGAAATATTCAAGTAAAAGAGAAGGTCTCTCGAGCTAGTCAGACAGAGATAAAATTCAATTAAAAGAGAAGGTCTCTCTAGCTAGTTAGACAGAGGAAAAAATCAGGTGATTGATCCTGATAATGTGTCTGAATCAGCCTCTTGGACCTGTGTGAGGCTGTGTCTTAGATTCTCATCACCTGATGGATCATTCGGTGTGTGAATCCATACCCAAAATGGCCAAAAGAGCAGTCCCTGTGGATGAAGTCTCTTGCCTTCCTCTGTAAGGCTACTGACCTCCATCAAGTGAGAATACGCATCCTTTGTGTCAAATGAGTTCTTCAAAGCCCTGGAGAGTCTAGCACATAGGTTCTTTGGTTTTCTCATGACTCCAATTCACATAAAAATATCTATACCTGACAGTCAGTAGGCCTCAAATTGGAGAAGCAGAGGTGTATTAAGGGCAGGCCTATTTGATCACACCTGGTTCACAGGAAGGGTGTCCAGGCCACCATGACTTTAGGCAATGAGGGGCAAGAGAGCTTATTTTGGACACTGTCTTGGACTTCACCACTCATGGAAACCTCCAGACAGAGCTTAGTATGAGAGTGTATATATGGAAGAAGATGAGGACCATGTGGGAGTGTTTTGGTTTTAATTGTGGTCATTTGTGTGGTAGTTGGAAGATATGACTGGGTACACCTGGGCTGAACTCTGGTGTGATTCCCCTTAAAGACTGAGTTCTGGAACTGACTTAGAGAAGTGTTATCATAAAATATGTTGGGATTTTAGTTGGTCACGCATGAGAGTCGCCCTTGGAAACCGAGATCTAGGCACAGGTTTGCTTTCCACAGAGCACTGGGAATCTCAGCCAGGATATCACATGGTTTCATTCTGAAAGACATGGCAGCCATATTTGAGAGTCAAAACACACATGGACCTCACGTTGTAGACAGCAATAGGCCTGGCTTCCTGTGAAATTTTGGCCACTCTTTGGAAGCCTTGCCTGTGAGTTTTCTCCAGAGCTTTCATTGAAATGAGCTTCCTCACCATTTAATTGTTCCTGAATGAAGTTAAACACAAAGTGCCTCCAACATCATTCTTGAAAAATGGCTAGATAAATACCTTGAAATTTTTGAAATTCCCATGACCATGGAAATGATGTAGAACAGAGATGCCAGTAAGCTGGAGCCTGATGTGAAGTGGGCCTAGAAAAGTCGTGTGCAGGTGTGTGATAAAATATCTGTGGTGGGGCCATGTGGATCTGCCATTGGCTTCCAAATGGCTTGTGACTGACATGGTGCACCCAGCAGACCCTTCTATGTAAAGGCATCTTGTTATATGGAGAGTTTTCAGGGCAATGTTCAGAATCAGATTGCTATGGTCAAGGATGCAAGCTATGTGGGATTGAAGCCTGGTTGGTGCATTATCCTGCAGACCCTGACACACCACACGTGACAGAACTCCCTTTAGCACTGTGTCCCAGTTGAACTCCTTGTATTTTGTGAAGAAAATACCAAACTCACATTGCAGCAGCAAGAAACACATCGACAAGTGGAGGATGGCCGGATGGCTTTACAGTCCACACGGAAAGATTTCCCCCCAGTGGCCACAGTTTACCTACAAAGAGAGAATTCAGCACTGCTGCCTCATGTTCATTAGAAAATAAGAAACCATGTCCTCCAGGTCACTTAGCTACATACCTAGCTTTGATGGCCTCTCTACAAAAAAAGCTAAAACTCCTGACAACAACAAATATTTCAAGTTCCCAAACTCAGAGGCAGTTTCACCAGAAGTCTTTAGTCCAGCAGAGCTCGATTTTTGTGGAGTATTTACCTGTCCCTTACTTTTGGAAACTCCTCTGCCACCTTCAAGGTTGTGAACTCTTGAGCATATTACATTCCAGATATGTATTCACAGATTTTCTAACTCTTCCACTCTAATTGTGTTTAACTTGGGGTGAAGGTAAAGTCAAGGCATTGTTCTGGATTAGAGTGCGAAGATTTTTGTGAAGCACATATTTACATACACATTGGATTCATTTTCCTATTTTCCATTCAAAATGCTGAATGCCTGACACTAACCCATACCCTACTAGACTCTGACTACTAATTCTAATATGATGGAGAAAAATAACCCAAACGGAATAGAAATACAAGCAGTTTAGACGAGGCATAGTGTATTGCTGGACTTGTCTTTTGCATTATACAGGGTAGGACTTATAAATCTAGTCAATATTTTGTTGAAATAGTTCTCCATGTGTTTTTAAAGTTAACAAATAGATGAATTCCTCTCTGCATTTCTCTGTAGCCAATTCAGCACATGTAATTTCATATGCACATATTGAATCGTACCTGTTATCACATGTACATTCTTGTGAGGTGGCTGACTTTGCAGATACAAATTGGGAGAAGAGATCACTCCACCTAAACACAGTTGGAACTGAAAATTCAACCTATGGGTGAGCTTCGTAGATGAACAACATGATAAATAAAATCATGTTCAGTATAATGAATATTTTTGGATCAGTGGATGATATACATTTCATGATGAATTTCGATTTCCATATATATTGCTACTTTTTAATGTCTGTGTGTGTGTGTGTGTGTGTGTGTGTGTGTGTTGTGTGTGTGTGTATACACTCTCCAAGTTTTTCATAATATGAAATATATGGGTCTTAATGTACACTCCCTAAATTCATTCGTATTCATGTATGTGGATTTATAATCAAACATTCAAAAGATTATTCTCAGAAATATTCATCCACCTGAAATACATATTTGTTTCCTAGAACTAAAAACTAACTTCTGTGAATGGTGCATACGAATCCTAATATTTCTACAGTAACTGACCCAGTTTAACACCAATGCAAGTAGATATTTATGGAACGTGATGTGTATTTTGATGTTCATTTTTAGTCAACACTTGGACATTACTATTTCTTCAGTTTATGCACATCATAAGATATATATTTCATACACAAGTTAGCAAATTTATAGGCATTTGTTTCACTTTCAATAACTTCATTCTTCAGAACACATGTATTCCTCCATGTTTTTTGACAAGACTTTTCATGAGACTTCTTTCTAAACACATTATTTTCGATTTCCATAATCACTTTTGAAGCAAAACTCACACACTCTTCATGATGAAATATCACCCTAATATTACCATTAGAAGTATAACTGGTTGGAATGAATGATTTTATATCAATATAAGATTTTCTGTATATTTTCAGATATCAACTCAGTCCATTATTTAAAGCGGACCAATTATATTATTTATTCACAGTATGGTCTATTCTTGCATTATCTCTATATTCTTAGACAGATACTACACCACTTTCTACCCCCAATACTCATTTATACGTCTTCAAAATATTGTTCCCAGAAATGGTGGAAGAAATACTCATGTCACCTGATCTACATATTCATTTTATCACAGTAATATTCTGGAAAATAAAGCAAAGGTCACACTTATGATTGTACCAAAGCCTAAATTTAAAGTGAGCATGGATTTCTAAAAACATCAATGTCCAGGTTGCCTAATTCTCTCAAATGTCAATCCAATTGTTGACTACATATTTGTTTCTTTCTAAGATTATATATTCAAACTCAACCCTGTTGAAAATGTCTAATCCTATCACTCACTTTAAACTTTGCCTGATATCCTAATGTCTCTATTGATATAGGCTTTCCTTCATAATTTCCCAGTTCATCATTTTGATTGTTCATTTGTGCTGACATTTACATTCACTCTCTACCTGAAACCCAATTGCTAAATAACTTTTGGTCCAAATCCTATACTCACTCTTCTTTCTGAATCTATCGACTATCTCCCAAATCCTACTGACCATCCTTTTTTGAATGGATGTTCTCTTCGACATTCAATCATTCAAGGTACAAGGTCCGATGCCATTGTGTATTGATTTATTTGAGACATCTGTGCAGGACATAATTCAAAGCTAAGTCTCCCAATCAAGGGCCCAATCCCTTTCTGGGCTTCAAATATTACTTAGATTTCTGTTTTCATACATATATTTCACCTCTATATTTTTATAAATATCGCAGATTTCCAATACCATTATTCATCCAGCAAAATGATTCCTAACCCAAATCGAACAAGTAATTAACCCAACCCATATACTATTCCCTCATTCTAACTTTATAAAAGAGCAGGGAAAGTGTTGGTCTTACAATATAGGAATGTAGGGGATATACCACCTGCTGAAAACCTCAAAGGTCCATGCAGAAATAATCCCTGGAGAAGATGTAGGCAGCTATTAAGGACCTGAGAGAGCAAAAGTCATCTTCCATGGAAAACAACCCTGTCTGGAGAGGGGTTGTTTCTGACTCAGTGTCTCTGTTCCTAATGTACAGAAGATGGACCACTCCAGGCCTGTGTGGAGAGCTGTACACGGGTGCCTATGGGTGATATACTATTCTAACTGGTGAGAGTGTCACGGGAAATAGGGACAGCATCTATCTCATGGGACCCTTGGAAGCAACTGTTAGGAAAAAGTGGTTGCAAAGGCAGTGACCTCATTCAGTTCCTGAAGGAAGTGACCTCATCTCTATTCCTTGGTGATGGAACTCTCTGAACTTGTGATCCAGGAATCCAGGCACCAAGAGCCAGTCCTAGTCCCAGTCCCAGTGGGCTCACTTGTTTGGATATTCCAAGGACAGAGTCAGTCTTTCTTGGCATCTATTGATGTGAAGATGGCCAAATGCCAGGAGAGCTTTGAAGACTGCCCTTTCCAGAGAAAGCAAGTAGTGGCTTACCACGGGCTCCTGACAATTTCACAGAGTTGGCCAAAGAGACCAGATCTGAGACAGGACAGGCCATTTTGGAGGTACATAGTAAGGCTCACCAGTGAGAGTACACTCTGAATAGTCACAGACCTACTTGGGGGAAGGCGATGCCTTTGTGGTTTTTGTTGTGTGTTTGTGGTTTTATCTCATGTTCTGAGAAAAGGTAAGAAAGGCGGTTTGTTTGGTTTGGAGTGAACAATTTCTAGTAAGTGATTTGACAAGGCAAGTGTTTCCATGTCTGTGTATCCCAATGTGTCTGTTGTTGTAGACATTAGAAAAGAGAATGCATCAATGGATGGGTCCTGTCTAGTAGAAAGCTTCCCAGCATCAATCCTGCCCAATTTATGAATGGTCTGTGGCTTGCATTATCGAAGGGCAACACCTACAAACTTCCTTAGTTCCTGTTTTCTTCCTGAATTCTGGCTACACTCAAGAATAGGCTCATGGTTTTGTGTCCAAGATATTTACCACCTCCAAGCTCTGTGATATGGCCATGTACTGGATAGCTGAAGGGAATGGCGGGCATCTCAGAAAACTCAGATATCAGTGTGACCAGTAAAGTCTCAGTGGAGAAACCCTGCTATGGGCCTTTTGATAACCTATTGTTCTTTTGCCCTGAATGTCAGGAAGGGCTTTGCCTCACGCCACCCATTTGTGAAGCCTGAAGAAACAAGTTTTCAAATGGAAATGAGTGGGCATCACCTGTGGCTCTTTGCTTAACTGCTTTGGAAAGGGATGTGTCTTAATCAGTCTCTTGGCCCTTTGTGAGGCTGTGGCTTAGATTACCAACATCTGATGGATGTAAAGAAAGATCCCATGTGTGCATACAAAATCAAAATGGCAAAAATTGCAGTCATTGTAGATGAAGTCTCTCGCCTTTCTCTGTAAGGTTCCTGACCTCCATCAAGTGGGAATAGGGATCCTTTGGGTCAAATGAATTCTTCAAAACCATGAAGAGGCTAGTCCATAGGTGCTTCAGTTTTTTCTTGACTCCATTTCACATAAAGAATCTAAATGCCAAAGTCAGAAGGCCTCAAATTGGAGAAGTGGAAAAGTATTAATGGCAGACCTGTTTGATCACTCCTGGTTCACAAGAAGGGTGTCCAGGCCACCGTGACTTTAGTTATATATATATTTATATATATATATATATATATATATATATATATATATATATATATATATATACTCTCCAGATTTTTCAAAATATGAAATATGTGTCTTATTTTACACTCACCAAATTCATTCATATTCATATACATAAATTTATAATCAACTTTTCCAAAGATTATTCTTAGAAATATTCATTCACCTGAAAAACATATTTCTTTCCTGTACTGAAAAGTAACTTCAGTGAATGATGCACACAAATCCTAATATTTCTACAGTACCTGACCCAGTTTAACATCAATGCAAGTAGATTCCAATCGGACATGATGTGTATTTTGACGTTCATTTTTATTCAACACTGGTAGATTACTATTTCTTCAATTTATGCACATCATAGGATATATATTTCATCCACAAGTTAGAAAATTTATAGGCATTTGTTTCACTATCAATCACTTCCTGCTTCAGAGCACATGCATTCCTCCATGTTTCTTCACTGGTCTTTTCATGAGAAAAGGGATGGACAAGGCAAGGTAAGGCAACTAAGATAGCACCGAAGACACGGAAACAGTCCTATTTGGTTGCAACCGGATTTAGAGGGCATTGCTTCTGTTGTAATCATTTAATCCCCTGCACCCCAAGTTTAAATTGTTTCAGAATTTTGTACCCAACATGTAAGGGAGGGGCTCAGAAGTTCATAGTCTGCAGAATTTCATAAAAAACAGTTTTTGTTTCTGTTTTTTTTTTCTCTGTTCTGGGCAAGTTAACATTTTAAGGACACCGGGAATGGAGCAGAGCTATTTTCTTCTCTTTTTTTTTCTCTCTGCCAGCTGTTACCATGAAGCCCAGTTGGTAACTTCTTTATCTTAGAAATGTAGCCATCTCTGTGAAGCCCCAGCTCAAGGTCAGAGGCCTTGTTTACATATTGCCAGCATTGTGACTGACTCTTTCCAAACACATTATTTTTGATTTCCATAATTACTTTTGTAGCAAAACTAACATATCTTCATGATAAACCATAACCCTAATATTAATATTAGATGTATCATTGGTTGGAATGAATGATTGTATATCAATATAAGATTTCTTATATATTTTCAGATATCTATTCAATCTGTTATTTAATGTGGAACCAGTTATATTATTTATTCACTTATGGTCTATTCATGCATTATCTCTATATTCAATGACACAGTGTACAACTTTTGTACCCCCAATACCCATTTATATGTCTTCAAAATATTGCTCCCAGAAATGGTGGAAGAAACACTCATGTCACCACATCTACATATACATTTTATCACAGTAGTATTCTGGAGACAAATGTAAAGGTCACACTTATGATTGTACCAAAGCCTAAATGGAAAGTGAGCATGGATTACAAAAAACATCCATGTCAAAGTTGCCTAATGCTCTCAAATGTCAATCCTATTGGTGACTACATTTTGTTTCTTCTTCAGATTATATATTCTAAATCAATTCTGTTGAAAATGTCTAATCGTATCACGCACTTTATACTTTGCCTGATTTTGTAATGTCTTTATTGATATCTGCTTTCCTACATATTTTCCCCACTTCATTATTGTGACTGTTCACATGTGCTGACATTTACATTCACTCTCTAACCGAACCCCTATTGCTAAAGATATTGTTTTCCAAATCCTATACTCACTCTTCTTCCTAAACCTACCGACTATCTTCTTAATCTTACCGACTATCCCGTTATGACTGGATTTTCTCTTCTACATTCAAACATCCAAGTAATGTTCCTGCAAGCGTTGGAGGAAGAGATCACCAAGAGAGTGTTTTATGCAACAGCAAGGGGTTAATTGGGGGTCCAGAAAGCTGGGGCTCAGAGCTCACATGAATAGAGCAGAGAGCCCTGAGAACAGCTTAAGCAGAGCTTATATACTTTCCTTGGAGAGGGCAGGGACGGAAATTTATTGATGGGTCAGAGCGAGTGGGCGGTTAGTGTGAAACTGGGTGAGGGAATACATTCTGCAATTTGGCAGTTGGGGACAGCACAATCTGGGAACAAGATTACAAACAGTTCTCAAGATTTCAACAGTGTTTTGTTAAGCATACAGAAAAACAGGAAGTTACAAGTACCTTTTTTATTAACCTTTCATTCGGCACTTCTTCTTCTTGCTACTTTTAATCATAAAAGTGATTATTGGGGCGTGTCACATTCTATGTCTGCTAGTGGGGTATTACCATAAGTTTAACTTGTCCAATTTGAGCTTGGAGAAAAGAAATTACATGGTTGAGCAAACAGGGTTTTATAGTTAGCAATAATATGAGGATTATTATTAGACAGGCCAGGGTTGATAAAAGCGTAGATAACCAGGGGGACTGTGTGAACCAAGACTCAAACCACCCTTTTTGGGCCTCTCTCTCTCGTTGACGCTTTTCAAGGCATCCTTTTATTTTACTCATAGGTTTTTCTTACAACCTCAGTATGGTCGGCATCAAAACAACATTCTTACATCAATGCAGCACAAAGGCCCCCTTCTCTCATGAAGAGGAGGTCCAACCCTCAACTGGTGTGTAAAACAACTTCAGATAGAGATGTTAAAGATTCCTGCAAAGCTGTGATGGAGTTTTCTATTATCTTTAAGTTTTGGTCTCTTGCTGCTTCTATTTGGGTCATTTGTTGTGTACCATGGAGCAGGGCAGTGGTTCCTGTGACTACCCCTGCCGCAACTCCAATTCCTAATATGATGGCTAAAGAGAGGGATATATGTTCCCAGTGGAACCGGGTTGTATGCCCCCCTGTGTGAACTTCAAATGAACCTGGGTCATTATAGAGCAATCTGGGACACATCTTCACCATTACACAATTAATCACATCTGTTGACCATTTCATGAAAACATAAACAATGTTTAAGTATATAGCATTATACTGTTGTAGGGACGGACAAGGCACGGCACTTAAGAAAGCACCAAAGACAGGGAAACAGTCCTATTTGGTTGCAACCAGATTCAGAGGGCATTGCTTCTGTTGTAATCAATTAAATCCCTGAACCCCAAGTTTAGGTAGTTTCAGAATTTTGTACCCAACATGAAAGAGAAGAGACTCAGAAGTTCACAGTCTGCAGAAATTCAAAAAAAGAAGTTTTTTTTCTGTTTTTTTCTCTATTGTGGGCAAGTTAACTTTTCAAGGACACCTGGGTGGCAGAGAGCTTTTTTCTTTCTTTTTCTTTTATCCCCCTGCCAACTGTTACCATGGAGCCCAGTTTGTAATTTTTTATCTTAGAAATGTAGCCATCTCTGTGAAGCCCCAGCTCAAGGCCAGAGGCCTTGTTCACATATTCTGTGAAAAACTATTAAGGGGGTGTCTAGCTTAGGAGTGCTGATTTTTCCAGCCAGTAGCCAAGTAGAACAGGGCAACAGAAAAAGAGGAAGTTAATCTACACTGAACTCATTTATAGATACTCTTTTGCTCAAATTCCTAAAGTCAGCCATGGTGAAGACTTCTGGAGAAGTTCAGTGAAGATTTTTCTGTGGGCCTGGTACAGAGGGGGAAGACGGGGAAGGCGGGGGGTGAGAGCAGCTCCGTGGATCTGAGAATAAGGAAGGAGAGATGTAAAAGAATAATGGGAAAGGATTTTGGGATCTTCCTAGCAACATAAATTGAGCAGTAGAACCGGTAGAGCAGAAAGGAAGACAGGAGTGAGTATCCCAAAAAGCCTGTGAGGGACTTTAAATTCTTAGTAACCTGTTTTCAGTGATGACAAAGCAACTTTAAAGGCCATTTTCATTACATCTTCGATAGGGGTCTGAGGGCTCTCCTAAGCTGGTTTGAGCTTTGGGTTAGGTGGTAAGAGGATCTGGTGGGACCCGGTGTGGGCACTGACAGGAAAAGAGAGAAGTGAGTGGGTGGATGGGTACCTCAGTACCTGCTACCTCAGCAAGGGGGCAATGCTCTGAGAACCGGCGGAGGTTTCGGTTTTTGATCTAGTAATTGGAGAAGAGAAATCAGGTTTGCTGAGGTGGGACTGACAGCAGAGAGTCTGGAGCAGAAGGCTGAGTTTGAGGAACTATTGGAGAAGCATAGTTCAGGATGTGAGCGAAAGAGGAAAAAGGCCTTCACATAGGGGAATTTCCTTTCACCCTTTTGAGCACTTGCAGAAGTTAAAAAGGTCACACAGAATTTGAGGATCTAGAGACTCCTCTGGGGGCCATCAGTTTGGGTTGTCTAAGTGGTAATATGGCCAATGCTGTGTACTGAATTTGATGAGGATTTTGGGTTCCACCAGGCAGCCCCTGTATGCTCAAATCCCCATGACTTACAGAAGAAGTCGGCTTTTCCCCCACACAGCCGTGGTGGTTTGTGGCTTTGATAGTCTGCCGGGCAAACATACTAATATAGGCTAGCCAAACTGCATCTGGCTTGCCTGTCCCTATAACCATAATGTTTGTTTCCATTATCTATGGTACGGAAAGGAATTAATGGAATTTTATTGGGATCCTCTTCATCAGGGATATCCTAATAGGTAAGACCTATAGCCAGCTGACAAATGTCTGGGTCGAGAGATGGCCACCAGGTCCCTAAGGGGGCTGTATGCAAGATAGACCATACTTCTTATCTAGTAGGATTTGTGATCAGCCATCGGTGCTGAAGGGGCTGATGATCGTTAGGACTACGGTTGGCCAAGGAAAGAGTCTATAGCCTTACCCACGTGGCGAATATGCAATTTGAAAGGGTTAACAGTCTTTTCCAGTTTCTGCCAGAGTCTGGACATGGCACAGGCTTTATATGAGATGCATGGATCCAGAAAGTGATTCCCTCTACTTTTACTGCTGTAGGTGCTATAAGTAGCACCTGGAATGGTCCTTTCCAGCGGGGTTCCAGGGATGACACCTGATGTCATCTTATGTAGAGGAATTCTCTTTCTTGATATCAATGTGGATTCCCCTCGTCCCCAGGTTGGAAGGCAGTAACCAGCTGTTTCCACAGGTATAGCTGAGTTCTTACAAGAGATTTAAGTCTGTCAAGCAAGGGTGTGTGGAAGGGATCCTTAGGTCTTAGAGTCGGGGTTAGGTCTCTTAGTGGAGGAGGGGCCCCATAGAAAATTTCATAGGGGGTGAGGTTACACAAAGAAACAAAGGGAGTATTTCTTGCATGAAACAGTGCATAAGCCAGGAGCATAGTCTAATCTTTTATGCCGGTCTCTAAGCTTAATTTCGTTAAGGTCTCTTTAATGGTTCTATTTATTTTTTTTACGTGTCCTGAGCTCTGGGGTCCATAAGCACAATGTAACTTCCAATTAATCCCCAGGGTCCTGGCTAACCCCTGATTTACCTGGCCCATGAAGGCTGTTCAATTATCAGACCATGTTACATTAGGCAGGCCGTGTCTTTGATAAATATCTTTCAGGATCTTCTTGACCACAATTTGTGCCGGTTTTCTTTTATTTTTTTTTGGTGGGAAAGGCTTCAATCCATCCTGAAAATGTATCTACAAAGACTAGGAGATATTTAAGCCCATACCTTGCTGGCTTAATTTCAGTAACGTCCACTTCCCAGAATTGTCCTGGTCTGGTTCCTCATAGGTGCTTTCCTGCAGGAAGCTTGGAAGGGTAAGCATTAACCAATGGCTTTTGTTACCCATTCAATTATTTCCTTTCACTGTGAGTGAGTTAGTCTAAAACTCTTTTCTTGATCCTACAGTAATGCCTGCAATTTTTTTGAACCAAGTTGATTGAGTTGATGTACATTTTTAACGTAGTGTAGGGCTTTCTGAAATTGCAGGCTGGGCTCAGTGAAGTTGAGGAGTTCAGTGTCAGTGTTCTTAGATGTTATCAAAAGCTTGCTCGTGCTCAAGGGTCCATTGGAATTGGGCATTCTCATTTAACAGCGGGTATAAAGGAGCAGCTAAGAACACAAACCCAGGTCCATAACCTGCTAAAGCCAGCAGTCCCAAGACACTCTCTATGTTCTCTCCTGTTAAATGGGGGTGGTATCTGCACAACGGTTTGTTTCCTGGGCTCAGTGAGCCATCATTTACCGTGCCTAAGGGAATACCCCAGGAAGATTACTTCTTGCTGGCAAATTTGGGCCTTTTTGTCCAAAGCTCTCTACCCGAGTTGAGCAAGCTCAGATAATAGTGCTTGGGTCTCAGACTCACAGTTTTCTTTGGTGTTGGCTGCCAGTAGCTGGACATCCACATATTGAAGCAGAATGACTTCGGGGTGCGTAGTTCTGAAGTTGGTGAGATGTCTGTGAAGGGCTTCATCAAAGAGAGTGGGGGAGTTTTTGAACCCCTGTGGGAGTCTAGTCCAAGTTAGTTGACAAGACGTTCTGGTTTCTGGGTCTACCTACTCGAAAGCAAACAGCAACTGACTATCTTTATGCAGAGGCAAGCAAAAGAAAGCATCTTTTAAGTACAGAACAGTATACCATTTACACTCGGCCACAGCAAAGAGGTTATTGGGGGTCCAGCATGCTGGGGCTCAGAGCTCACTTGAATAGAGCAGAGAGCCCTGAGAACAGCTTTAACAGAGCTTATATAATTTTCTTGGAGAGGGCAGAAAGGGAAATTTATTGATGGGTCAGGGCGAGTGTGCGGTTTGCGTGCACCTGGGTGAGGGAGTATATTCTGCAGTTTGGCAGTTGGGGACAGCACATTCTGGGAACCAAATCAGCAAACAGTTCTCAAAATTTCAACAGTGGTTTGTTCAGCATACAGAAAAACAGGAAGTGACAAGTGCCTATTTAATTAACCTTTCACCTAAGCAAAATGGAAAGTGAGCATGGATTACTAAAAACAACCATGTCCAGGTTGCCTAATGCTCTCAAATGTCAATTCTATTGGAGGCAACATATGTCTTTCTTCCTAAGATTATATATTCAACCTCAACCATGTTGAAAATGTCTAACCCTATTTCATTATACTTTGCCTGATTTCCTAATGTCTCTATTGATATCTGCTTTCCTACATATTTTCCTCAGTTCATCATTGTGACTGACTCTTCATATGTGCTCATATTTACGTTCACTCTCTACCCAAAACCCTATTGCTAATGAAACTTTTGTCCAAATCCTATATTCACTCTTTTTTCTGAACCTACTGACTACCTTCCTAATCCTGCTGACTATTCCTTTTTGACTGGATGTTCTCTAGGACATTTAATCATCCAAGGTACAAGGTCCTCTGCCATTGCACATCGATTTATTTGAGATATTTGTGCAGAACATAATTCAAAGCTAAGTATCTCACTAAAGGGCCCAATGCCCTTCTGGGCTTCAAATCGTACCTAGATTTCAGGTTTCATACTTATATTTCACCTATATATTCTTGTGAATATCGCAGGTTCCCAATACCATTATTCATCCCGCAGAATGTTTCCTAACCCAAATAGAATATGTTATTAACCCTAACCATACACTGTTCCCTCAATCTAACTTCACAAAAAGAGCAGGGACAGAGTTGGTCTTACAATACACGAATGTAGGGAATCTTCCACCTGTTGAGAACCTCAAAGTTTGATGCAGAAATGATCCCTAGAGAAGATGTAGCAGCTATGAAGAACCTGAGAGAGCAAAAGTCATCTTCCATGGCAAACCACCTGTTCAGGATGAAGTGATGTGTCTGAATCAGCCTCTCTCCTACTGATATAAAGAAGATGGACCAAACCAACCCTGTGTGGAGAGCTTCTCCTGGGTGTCTATGGTTGATATACCATTCTAACTTCTGAAAGTGTCACAGGAAGTAGGGGTAGCCTCCATCTCAAGGGACCCTTGGAAAAAAGTGTTAGGACAAAGTGGTTGCCAAGGCAGTGACCTCATTCCCTTCCTGTTGGAATTGACCTACCTCACTTCTTTGGTGATGTAACTCTCTGAACTTGGGATCCAGGAAGCCAGGCACTCAGAGCCAGTCCCAGTCCCATTCCCAGTGGACTTACTTGTTTGGATTTACCAAGGAGAGAGTCTGTCTCTCTTGGTACCTAATGGTTTGAGGATGACAAAATGCAAGTAGAGCTCTGAAGATGGGCCTTTAATGAGAAAGCAGGTAGTGGTCAGCACAGGCTCCATACAACTTCACAGAGATGGACAAGGAGACCATACCTGAGACAGGACAGGCCATTTTGGGGGAACATAGTATGGCCCACCAGTCAGAGGACACTCTGGATAGTCACAGACTTACTTGGGGGAAGGAGGTGACTTTTTGAATGTGGGTCTGAGTTTGTGGTTTTGTCTCATGTTCTGAGAATAGGTAGGAAAGGCGGTTTGTTTGGTTTAGAGTGGACTGTTTCTAGAAAGTCCTTTGACAAGGCGAGTGTGTCTGTGTCTGTGTATCCCACTGTGTCGTTGGTTGTACACATTAGAAAACAGAATGGATCAATGGATGTATCCTGTCTAGTAGAAAGCTTCCCAGCATTCATCCTGCCCATTTCAGGAAAGGACTGCTGGTTGCTTTTCGATGGGCAACACCTACTATCTTCCTAAGTTACTGTTTTCTTCCTGAATTCCGGCCACTCTCCAGAATAGGCTCACGGTTTTTTGTCCAAGATATGTACCACCTCCAAGCTCTGTGACATGCCCATGTATTGGATAGCTGAAGGGAATTGCAAGCATCTCAGAAAACTCAGATATCAGTGTGACCCAGAAAGTCTCAGTGGAGAAACCCTGCATTAGGATTTGCTGACTTATTGTTCTGTTACCCTGAAGTCAGGAAGGTCTTTGCCTCAGGCCACCCCTTTGTGAATTTTGAAGAAAACAGTTTTCAAATGGAAGTGAATGGGCATCACCTGTGTCTCTTTGCTTAACTGCTTTGGAGAAGTATGTGTATGAATCAGTCTTGTGGCTCTGTGTGAGGCTGTGGCTTAGATTATCAGCGCCTGATGGATCTAAAGAAAGATCCAATGTGTGCATTAAAAACCAAAATGGCAAAAAGATCAGTCATTGAGGATGAAGTCTCTCGCCTTCCTCTGTAAGTTTCCTGACCTCCACCAAGTGAGAATAGGGATCCTTTGGGTCAAATGAGTTCTTTCAAGCGCTGCAAAGTTGCTGTGGTTTCCTAATTACTCCAAATCACATAAGGAATCTATACCTGACAGTCAGTAGGCCTCAAATTGGAGAAGCAGTGCAGTATTAAAGGAAGAACTATGTGATCAATCCTGGTTCACAGGAAGGGTGTTCAGGTCACCCTGAGGTTAGGCAAATGAGGGGCAAGGGAGCTTATTTCGGACACTCTCTTGGGCTGCGCCATTCATGGAAACCTCTAGCCAAAGGGTATAATGAGTGTATATATGTAAGAAGATGAGTGCCATATGAGAGTGTTTTGGTTTTAATTGTGGTCATTTGTGTGGCAGTTGGAAGAGATGACTGGGTCCACCTGGTCTTGAACACTGGTGTGATTCTCCTCAGAGACTGAGTTCTGAAACTGACCTCAGAGAAGTAATTGCTTTGGAAAGAGATGTGTCTTAATCAGGCTCTTGGCCCTGTGTGAGGCTGTGGCTTAGATTATCAGCAACAGACAGATCAAAAAAATGATCCCATGTGTGCATCCAAAACCAATATAGCCAAAAGAGCAGTCATTGTGAATGAAGTCTCTCACCTTCCACTTTAAGGTTCTGAAAGAATAAAAGAAATTAAAATTGAAATGTAAAGAACCAGGTTTTGTAAAGTTTCCAAGCTGCACTCAGAACCTGAAATTCCTGTGGCAGTTAAGACAATTCCTGGAACTGCCCATTAGATGTGTGTTGAAATCTTCCCTGACCACCTAGTTACTTAACAACCCCTTCCCAGAAGCCGTGCATCTCACCACGTATACATCTCAGGGCTTCAACCAATCAGTTTAAATGTATACCCCTTCTCAGGGCTGACCAATCACACCCTGCCCCAACTTTTCCCGCCAATGAATGTGCTAATCATGTTTTAGAGTTGTTACTTGATTTTCCCGTGGTACATGATGATTTCCTAAAGGAGGCTATGATGTATGTAAAGTCCCTGAGCTCTCTAAAGAATGTATATAAACTCTGCTCAAGTTGTTCTCGGGGCTCTTTGTTCTTTGCTCCTCTGAAGGGAGCTCTGAGCCCTAGCATTCTGGACCCCCAATAAACCCTTTGCTGATGCATGAGAAAGCCTCTTTGTTGTGTTTTCCTTTGACGTTCGCAGCTCCTTTTCATCTGGAGGCCCCAGGTGAGATATCCGGCAGCGGTGGATGGAAGACCTCAAGGGACTCCTCTCGGGGTAAGTAAGGTGCCTCTTTCTGGTTTTGGGTTTCAGGCTAGGGTGTGGCAAAGTGGCTGTTGGTGAAGAGCATTAGCTCTCTCCTATGGTGTGACAGACGTGTCACAGAGCCAAGGTCACGTCCCTGAGGGACACTCCGGAGGACTAGGGAATTCAAGGAATAGTAGTTTCCTCAACTCGGTTATGTTTTGCTTCAGGATTCGATTTGCCAGCCCATCAGGTTTTGCCGGTAACTCAGTTTTGGTCATTGTTCTGAACTCATGTTGAGTTTACTGTCTGTCTTTATTGTCTAACCCATTGCCAGTTACTCAGTTCTAATCTCTGTCTTGGACTCATGTTAAACGTTTACTGTTTGTCTTTGTCTGTGTTGTGTTTGTGTCTTCACTGTCCCTGTTTGAGTAACTCCCATTATGGGACAAAGCACTTCCTCTTCTCTGTCCCTGACCCTTGATCATTGGACTGATGTCCGCTCAAGGGCCCAGAATCTTTCTTTTTCAGTAAAACACTGTACCTGGCAGACTCTCTGTGCTTCAGAATGGCCCATCCTCGAATTTGGATGGCCCCAGAAGAATCCTTCCACTTTCTTCTAATCTGAAAATTCAGAGATATTGTCATTCAGCCGGGGCCACGTGGCCACCCAGCTCAACAGCCATATACCCCTTCCCCCACATTCCTATCATTCAAACTTTCCGCTCCTCTCCCTCTTCCTTCCATTCTCCCTGAGTCACAAGACTGGACACTCCACCCCCTCCTTATCGTCTACTCTCCCTCCCCAACCCCCAACACAGTTCCTGATGATCCTCCCACCGCTGACTCAGCCTCTCCACTGCTAGAGGCAATTGGGCCAGACCCAAGCCCTCCAGGGGACTTCCCCGCAGCAGCACTAACCCCTCCTCTCCTGAAGGAAGCTGGGCAACCTAAAGGAACCCACCGGCGACGGATAATAGAAAACTCAGAAGCCCCTGTGATGCTCTCTCTCCATTCCTATGGGCCCATGAACCGACCCAACTGGGACCCCAACACCTTTGAAGGTAGGAAGCATCTGTCCACTTATCGCCAGGCTCTAATAGCGGGTCTCCGAGTGGCCGCCAGAGAGCCGACAAATTTGGCCAATGTAAGAGAGATTATGCAAGGGCCTAATGAGTCTCCCTCTATGTTTCTGGAGAGAATTAAGGAAGCATATAGAAAATATACTCCTTTTGATCCTCAGGCAGATGACCAAAAGGCATTTGTTACAATGGCCTTTATTGAGCAGGCTGCCCAAGATATTAAGAGAGAGTTACAATGTCTAGATGGGTTACAAAATACGACCTTAAGAGATTTAGACAGAGAAGCTGAGAAAGTATATTATAAGATATATATTATAAGTATATATTACAAGTATATAAGTATATTATAAGAGAGAAACTGAGGAGGAGAGGGAACAGAGGAGAGAGAAGGAAAGGGAACAAAAGGAGGATGAAAGGAGCAAAAGGCAGACAAAAGCATTGGCTAAGGTTTTCTTCACAGCAGCAAATACGCCAGAAATTAAAAAGCAGGGAGTCAGAAAGGGATACTTGGGCCCACGCCAAAGGCTGTCCCTGGCCTCAGATCAATGTACCTACTGTAGAGAAAAAGGACACTGAGTCAAAGAGTGCCCCAAAAAGAAGAAGCCACGGCAGCCCACCATGCTGACTCTAGAAGAGGACTTGGAATGTCAGGGCTCGGATCCCCTCCCCAAGCTCAGGGTAACATTTGAAGTGGAGGGGACTTCAGTGAACTTTGAAGTGGATACAGGAGCAGTATACTCAGCCCTTAAGGCTTCACTGGGCCCCATATCAAATAAATGGTCCCTAGTTCAAGGGGCTAATGGCACTACATATCGGGCTTGGACAACTAAGAGGATTATGGAAGTAGGAAAATGAAAAGTCCACCACTCTTTCCTAGTAATCCAAGAATGTCCAGCCCCATTGATGCACAGGGATCTGCTTACCAAACTCGGGGATAGAGTAACTTTTAACCCTGATGGTCCCCAAGTGGATGTTCTAAAGCCTTCAGTAAAAACTACCATAGTCAGAGAATTGACTATGTCTGTAGAAGATGAACATCAACACTTCGTGCCCCCGAGGACTGATCAAAGAGGCAAACTACAACAGAAATGGATAAAAGATTTTCCTAATGCCTGGGCAGAAACTGCTGGGTTAGGTCTAGCCGTAAAACAACCTCCAATAGTAGTAGAATTAAAAGCCTCTGCCTCTCCAATCAGTGTTAAACAATATCCTCTAAGCAAAGAAGCTAAGGATGGGATAAGTCCCCATATTCAGAATTAATTGGCCCTTGGGGTCCTAAGGCCCTGTCAATCAGCCTGGAATACCCCCCTGCTACCAGTAAGAAAGCCAGGAACTAGGGACTACAGTCCTGTTCAAGACCTAAGAGAGATCAACAACAGAGTGCAGGACATTCACCCCACAGTACCCAATCCATATAATTTGCTTAGCACTCTGAATCTGGAGCGGGAATGGTACACTGTGCTGGACTTAAAAGATGCTTACTTCTGCTTGCCCCTACATAAGGACAGTCAGTTGCTGTTTGCTTTCGAGTGGATAGACCCAGAAACTGGAACATCTGGCCAACTAACCTGGACTAGACTCCCACAGGTGTTCAAACCCCCCCCCACTCTCTTTGATGAAGCCCTCCACAGGGACATAAACGACTTCAGAACTGCACACCCCGAAGTCACCCTACTCCAATATGTGGATGATCTGCTACTGGCAGCGGACACCAAGGAGAACTATAAGTCTGGGACCCAAGCACTATTATCCGAGCTTGCTCGGCTTGGATATAGGGCTTCTGCCAAAAGGCCCAAATTTGTCAGCAAGAAGTAATCTTCCTGGGTTATTCTCTTAGGGGTGGCAAATGATGGCTCACTGAGGACAGAAAACAAACTATTGTGCAGATACCACCCCCATCTAATAAGAGACAACTCAGAGAGTTTCTTGGGACTGCTGCCTTTTGCAGGTGATGGATTCCTGGGTTCACCTCTCTGACTGCTCCTTTATACCCGCTGATAAAGTGGAATGCCCAATTCCAATGAACCCCTGAGCACCAACAAGCTTTTGATAATGTCAAAAAAAGTGCTGCTATCTGCTCCGGCCTTAGCACTCCCAGATATAGATAAACCCTTCACTCTCTACATCGAGAAAAAGAAAGGAATAGCACGGGGAGTGTTCACTTAGACTTTGAGACTTTGGAAAAGGCCGGTAGCATTCTTATCAAAAAAACTGGACCCAGTGGCTACTGGGTGGTCCCGTTGCTTAAGAGCTATAGCAGCGGCAGCGCTTCTAATAAAAGATGCTCATTAATGAACGTTGGGACAGAAGCTATCCATTATAGCCCCCCATGCCCTGGAGAGCATCATCTCTCAACCTCCAGAGAGGTGGGTATCAAACTCCAGAATAAACCACTACCAGAGCCTCTGGATTAGCAAAGACAGAATAACTCTTGGACCTTCTGCTCCACTCAACCTGGCTGCCAGAAGAATCATCAGGACCTGTCGCTCATGAGTGTCAACACATACTGGCAGAGGAAACCAGTATAGGACGAGACTTGAAGGATCCATCCACTGCCTCACCCTGAAGTCGTATGGTTTATGAAAGAGAGCAGCTTCCTCCAAGATGGTATGTGGCACGCTGGAGCAGCAGTAGTTAGCAAAACTAATGTCATCTGATCCTCTGGTCTCCCAGAAGAGACATCAGTCCAAAAGGCAGAACTGATTGCCCTTACGAAAGCATTAGAACTAGCGACAGGCAAAAGGGCCACCGTATACACTGATAGCCGCTATGCATTTGGCAATGCTAATGTGCACAGGGCTATTTACCAGCAAAGGGGGCTATTAACCTCCACTGGGAAAAAAAATAAAGAACAAAGTTGAGATTCTCCACCTTCTCTCAGCACGGCAGGGCACTAAGGAACTAGCTATAGTGCACTGTCCAGGGCACCAGAAGGGAAACGACCTCGTTGCAGTTAAAAACAGAAGGGCAGATGAGGAAGCTTAATTGGCAGCCCTAAACGGAGTGACTCTGTTAACTTTTTCCACACCAGGGGGATCAACATTCAGGAGACTTGGCCACACTGGAACATTCAGGAAACTTATCATCTGAGGAGACAGATACAGAACTCTGGGACCCTACAGAGCCAAGTTTACAATTTCAAAAAGCCCACCTTAATGTCAAAGATGTACACTAGCTCACCCACTTAAGCTCAAAGAAGTTATAGGCACTCTTAAAGGACCGAAGAAAGGATTTATTATTGACTGACTCACAGAGGAAAGAAATAGCTTAGCAGGTGACTAGAGCTTGTCAAGTCTGCCAATTAGTTAATGCTTACCCATCCAAGCTTCCTGCAGGGAAGCGCTTATGAGGAACCAGACCAGGACAATTCTGGGAAGTGGACTTTTCCTGAAATTAAGCCAGGAAGGTATGGACTTAAATATCCCCTAGTCTTTGTAGATACTCTTTCAGGATTGGTTGAAGCCTTCCCCATGAAGAAAGAAACGGCTCAGACGGTGCTCAAAAAGATTCTAGAAGACATTTTTCCAAGGTTCGGCCTGCCTAAGGTAATAGGGTCCAATAATGGACCGGCATTCATTGCCCAGGTAAGTCAGGGATTCACCAGGACCCTGAAGATTAATTGGAAGTTACATTGTGCTTATAGACCCCAGAGCTCAGGACAGGTAGAAAGGATGATTAGAACCATCAAAGAGACTTTAAAGAAATTAAGCTTGGAGACCGGCATAAAAAATTGGACTATGCTCCTACCTTAAGCACTGTTTCGTGCAAGAAGTACACCCTCTGCCTCTTTGTGTAAACTCACCACTTATGAAATTCTCTATGGTGCCCCTCCTCCAGTAAGGGACCTAACCCCAACTCTGAGACTTAATTATTCCTTTCACACCCCCTTGCTTGACAGACTTAAAGCCCATGAACAAACACAGCACCCAGCGATACCTGTGGAAATAGTTGGCCACTGCTTATCAGCCTGGAGACGAGGGAACCCCACATCGATATCAAGTGGGAGTCTTCGTCTACGTGAGACGGCATCAGGTATCATCCCTGGATCGCCGCTGGAAAGGACCATACCAGGTGCTGCTTATAACACCTACAGTGGTGAAAGTGGATGGATTCACTTCCTGGATCCATGCCACTCATCTCAAGCCTGCGCCCTGACCAGCCTCCGGCTGGAAACTGGAACAGACTGGTAACCCTCTCAAGTTGCTTGTTCGTCGTGTGGGTAGGGCTATGGATTCTTCCCCTGACCACCAGCAGTCCTAATCCCCATCAGCCTGTTCAGCAACAATGGCAGCTATAAATCCTACTGGGCAAGTAGTGTGGTCTATTTCACATACAGCCCTCTTATGGACTTGGTGGCCATCTCTCTACCTGGACATTTGTCAGCTTGCCATAGGCCTCTCTGACTGGGATCTCCCTGACATAGAGGACTCCACACAGATCCCACTCAAACCCAAACCAGGGCAACATAGACCACCTTACCCCATGAATTATGGATATCATCTTCCCCAGCTCAGGTGTAAACTAGCCAGTCTTGCTTTTTATGTGTGCCCATCTGATTTCCGATGTCGCAAACAGGCCCAAACCTGTGGAGGACCCAGTGACATTTATTTTAGATCTTGGGGTTGTGAACAAACAGGAGCTACATGGTTGAATCCAAACTCCCCAGACAGTATCATTCAGGTAGGAAAAAATGACACCTGGATTGATCCCAAGAAATGTGCCGCTAGCCAAGTTGTGTCAAAAACTCGCTGTGGAAAGAATAGTCTATGTTACCCCCTCAATATAACTTTCACTTCCAAAGGAAGGGGCTACCTCAGAACATCATGGCCTATGGGAAATATGTGGGAAATGCGATTCTATATTTATGGCCCTCGTTATGACTTTGGTCACTGGTTCACCATCCTGCTTAAAAAGGAAGAAAATCCCACAGCAATAGGGCCCAATCCCCTCAAGCCAGGAATTAAGCCTCCAAAACCTCCCATGCCTAGATCTACCAGAACCCCTCTACCATCTCATACTTCCCAGTTTCCATCTTTGCCTACTTCCCCAGTCCAGAGTACAGCTGACTCCTGCCCCTGGGAACGAATTAAAGGAACCTTAATTGTACTGAACTCCACACAGTCAGAACTCCTTGCATTTCAACCCATGTATTTGACAGCTTTGTAAATTATTGTGTAATGGTGCAGATACTCCCCAGGGTGCTTTATTATGATGCAGAATCATTTTAACGTCTACTAGGGGGACAAACAACCTGATTTTGCTAGCATCCAGTGTCCCTTACTCTAGCCATCCTATTGAGGATAGGAGCTGCTGCAGGAGTGGGTACGGGAACAGCTGCTATCATCCATGGGTCACAACAAATGCCCTTATTAGAAACAGCAATAGATCAAGACTGGAAGACATTAGAGACCTCCATCACAGTGCTGTAGGAATCCTTAAACTCTCTCTCTGAAGTTGTTTTACAGAACAGGCGAGGATTAGACCTCCTCTTCATGAGGGAGCGGGGCCTCTGTGCTGCACTGAGAGAAGAATGTTGTTTTTATGCTGACCATACTGGAGTTGTAAAATAATCCATGAGTAAATTGAGAAAATGCCTTGAAGAGCACCAGAGAGAAAGGGAGATTCAACAAGGGTGGTTTGAGTCATGGTTTGCCCAGTCCCCCTGGTTAACTACACTCCTATCAGGCTTAGCTTGACCCCTGATCATCCTTATGGTGTTGCTAACTTTGGGACCTTGTTTGCTTAACCGCATAGTTTCCTTTCTCCAGGCTCAAATTGGGCAGGAAAAACTCATGGTAATCAGACAGAAATACGCTCCACTGGCAGAAATAGAGTGTGAGACCCCGCAATAATTACGATTCATTACTTTTAAGATTAAATGTAATAAGAAAAAGGAGTGGGAAATGAAAGAATAAAAGAAATTAAAATTGAAACATAAAGAACCAGGTTTTTTAAAGTTTCCAAGCTGCACTTAGAACCTGAAATTCCTGTGGCAGTTAAGACAATTCCCGGAACTGCCAATTAGATGTGTGTTGAAATCTTCCCTGACCACCTAGTTACTAAACAACCCCTTCCCAGAAACCTTGCAGCTCATCACGTATACATCTCAGGGCTTCAACCAATCAGTTTAAATGTATACCCCTTCTCAGGGCTAACCAATCACACCCTGTCTGACCTCTTCCTGCCAATGAATGTGCTAATCATGTTTTTGGGTTGTTATTTGATTTTCCCGTGGTATGTTGATTTGCTAAAGGAGGCTATGATGTATGCAAAGTCTCTGCCCTCTCTAAAGAATGTAAATAAACTCTGCTCAAGTTGTTCTTGGAGCTCTTTGTTCTTTGCTCCTCTGAAGTTAGCTCTGAGCTGCAGCATGCTGGACGCCCAATAAACCCTTTGCTGTGGCATGAGACAGTCTCTTGGTGGTCTTTTCCTCTGACTTTTGACCGACCTTTTTACCTATGAAGGAGCTGAGAGAGCAAAAGTCAAATCCATGTCAACTTCCGTGTCAAACAACCTGGTCAGAATGAAGGAATGTGTCTGAATCAGCTTCTCTCTTCTTAATGTAGATTAAATGGACCAAACCAGGCCTGTGTACAGAGCTGTTCCCGGATGCCTATGGTGGATATACCATTATAACTTGTGAAAGTGTCATAGGAAGTAGGGGCAGCCTCCATCTCATGGGACCGTTGGAAGCAACTGTTAGGACAAAGTGGTTTTCTATCCCAGTGACTTCATTCAGTTCCTGAAGGAAGTGACCTACCACACTTCCTTGGTGATGGAACTCTCTGAACTTGGAATCCAGGAAGCCATGCACCCAGAGCAAGTCTTAGTTTCAGTCCCAGTGGTCTCAATTGTTTGAATTTACCAAAGACAGAGTCAGTGTTTCTTGGTACCTACTTATGTGATGATGGCCAAATTTCAGGAGAGCTCTGAAGAGCGGCTTTTTCTGAGAAAGCAGGTAGTGGCTCAACCATGGCTCCTGACAACTTCAAAAAGTTTGCAAAGAAGACCAGATCTGAGATAGGACAGGCCATTTCGTGGGAACATAGTATGGCCTACCAGTCAGAGGACACTCAGGATAGTCACAGTCATACTTGGGGGAAGGAGGTGCCGTTGTGGGTGTCGGTGTGAGTTTGTGGTTTTGTCTCATGTTCTGAGAATAGGTAGGAATGGCGGTTTGTAGGTTTGGACTGGAAAGTTTCTAGAAAGTCGTTTGACAACACGAGTGTTTCTATGTCTGTGTATTCCACTGTATCCGTGGTTGTAGACATTTGAAATGCGAATGCATCAATGGTTGTGTCCTGTCTAGTATAAAGCTTCCCAGCATTCTTCCCACCCAATTTAAGAATGGAGTGCGGCTTGCCTAATGGATGGTGAACAGCTACTATCTTCCTAAGTTCCTCTTTTCTTCCTGAATACTGGCCACTCTCCAGAGTATCCTTATGGTTTTGTTTCCAAGATATGTACCACGTCCAAGCTCTGTTACATGGCCATGTACTGGATAGCTGAAGGGAATGGGAGCATCTCAGAAAACTCAGATATCAGTGTGACCAGTAAAGTCTCAGTGGAGAAACCCTGGTTTATGCCATTTGCTTACTTATGTTTCTATTACCCTGAATGTCAGGAAGGTCTTTGCCTCAGGCCACCCCTTTGTGAAGCCTGAAGAAAACAGTTTTCAAATAGAAATGAATGGGCAACACCTGTGGCTCTTTGCTTAATTGCTTTGGTCAGGGATGTGTCTTAAACAGCCACTTGGCCCGGTGTGGTGGCAGTGGCTTAGATTCTCAGCACCTGATGGATCTAAAGAAAGTTTCCAAGTGTGCATCCAAAACCAAAATGGCCAAAAGAGCAGTCATTGTGGATGAAGTCTCTCACTTTCCTCTGTAAGCTTCCTGAGCTAAAACAAGTGAGAATAGGAATCATTTGGGTCAAATCAGTTCTTCAAATCCCTGCAGAGGCTAGCCGATAGGGGCTTGGGTTTTCTATGATACCAATTTACATAAAGAATCTATACCAGACAGTCATTAGGCCTCAAATTGGATAAGCAGATCAGATATAGGGCAGGCCTATTTGGTCACTCTTGGTTCACAGCAAGGGTGTCCAGGCCACCCTGACTTTAGGCAAATGAGGGGCAAGGGTGCTTATTTTGAACAGTGTATTGGGCTGTGCCCTTCATGGAAACCTCCAGCCAGAGTTTATGATGAGTGTCTATGTGGAAGAAGATGAGGAGCATGTGGGAGTGTTTTAGTTTTAATTGTGGTCATTTGTGTGGTGGTTGTAAGAGATGCCTGGGTCCACCTGGGCTTGAACTCTGGTGTGATTCCTCTTAGAGAATGCGTTATGGAACTGACTTCAGAGAAGTATTGCCATGAATTGTGTTGGGATTTTAGGAGGCCACACATGAGAGTCGCCCTTGGAAACTGAGATCTAAGCCCAGAGTGGCTTTCCACAGAGCACTGGGAATCTCAGCCTGGATATCACATGATTTTATTCTGAAAGACTTGGAAGCCATAGTTGAGAGTCAAAACACACATGGACCTTACATTGTAGACCTCAATGGGGCTGGCTTCATGTGACCTTTTGGCCAGTCTTTGGGAACCCTTGCCTGTGAGAGTTCTCTAGATTATTCATTGAAATGTGCTTCCTCTAAATTTAATGGTTCCTTAATGAATTGAAACCCACAGTTTCTCCAACTTCATCTTTGAAAATGGCTAGATAAATACCATGAAATTTTTGAACTTCCCATGGCCACCTGCCACTGGAGAACCTTTGGATGTACAGTTGCTGATCCTGAGTGTAGCAGACAGTGCCTTTATTGACTGGGTTTTATGAAAATGGTGTAGAACAGAGATGCCAGTATGTTGGGGCCTGCTGAGTAGTGGGCCAAAAGCTGTTGTGTGCAGGTGTTTGATAAAACATCTGTGGTCGTTACATGTGATTCTGCCATTGACTTCCAAATGACTTGTGGCTGACATGTTACAGACAGGAATCACTTATATGTCTGAAACCTCTCCATAAAAGGCATTTTGTTATATGGAGACGTTTCAGGGCAATGTTCAGAATCAGGTTGCTATGGTCAAAGGGTCAAGCTATGTGGGATAAAAGCCTGGTTGTTGCATTCTCCTGCAGACCCTGACCCACCACACGTGACAGGACTCCCTCCAGCACTGTGTACCAGTTGAACTCATTGTATTTCATGAAGCAAATACCAAACTCTCAGTGCAGTAGAAAGAAACACCATGAAAAGTGGAGGATGACCAAATGGCTTCACAGTCCACATGCGGAGACACTTAGCTTTCAGTGGCCACAGTTTACCTACAGAGAGAAGTCAGCACTGCTGCCTCATGTTCTTTGAAAAAATTGAAACAATGTCCTCCAGGTCTCATTGATGTAGACCCAGCTTTGATGGTCTCATTTGAATGGAAGCTAAAGCTTCTGACAACAACATATATGTCGAGTGCGCATCGTCAAAGGCAGTTTCTCAAGAAGTCTTTAGTCCGGCAGAGCTCCAGGTTTGTGTAGTGTTTACCTTTTAGACCAGGTCGAAAGAAAAGACCACTGACTCCAATTAAAATCAGATTAAAGCAAGCTTATTATTTCCACCACCCTGGCTGCCTCTCCCTCCCAAAACGTCGGGAACAGGAGAGCAGCCCAGCTTTATAGCCCAGAAAGTTACACAAAAGTGGGTTTAAAAATAACAGAATTCTCACAAGCATCACACTAATGGTAGTTTACATTTTTGTTTGCTGGCCCCAACATCAGAATTTATGAGGACCATTAGAGCCTCAGAGAGTGTGGTCTGGCCAGGAAGGCCAATATTTATGAGGTGTCAACAAAGTTTCAGAGAGGGCTGTTTTCTGGTCAGAGAGCCAGGCATGGGTGAGTTCAAGGCACGGGCAGGCATTCCAAGCAGGTTCAGATCTTGCTGTAATTTATAGTTAAGCCTAAATTATCTTTTCACGGCTTTGTGGCAAGATGGCTCCCAATTTTAATAAAAGATCAGGTTGGGTCAATCATTCCCCCCTTTTCTAATGTGTTCCTTTCATATATTTGATTGGGTAGGAAGAGCACTGTGGGAATTTTAATCCCTCAGGTAACAGTCTCCCGATTTTTTGAACTCACCCAAAAACAGGTCTCCCTGATTTTACCTGACTTAATTAATTACTTATATTGATATTCTATTTATTTTTGTCTCCATTGTTGTAAGAAGAGAGGCGTCACTCATTTAGACTTCTTCTGAGCTGAGAGAGGGTGACGTGAGGGGGCACCGCCTGAGGGACATTAGTCGCCTTTTAGAAGTCAGTTAGGTTTGAAGTCTGGATGGGGAAGAACAGGTAGTAAAGTCATCTGGGGATGGGTTCTTCTATGAGAGAAACAAAAAAAAATGAGTACTTAATAAATGTTGCAGCAGCTGGAACATGTCACTGTATAGAAGTTCCCTCACCAGTCTTTAATATCCCCAGTTATCAAGACTGTCAACTTAATATTTAACTTTTAGTGTTACATTTGTCCCTCCCCATAAGATTCAGTTTAATAATTTAATGTCATCTGATCTTGAAAAATACTTTTACTAGTATGACCTCTGTGTCTAATAGAGAAACCTTTAATTCTCTTACTCATTGCGGGATAATCATACTAACAAATACCAAGCCTATGTGTTTAGGTTAAGAATATCTGTAGGCCTTAAACTAAAAACTTCTGCCTCTGGCAGATAATCTTGATAGCCTCTTTTTATAGTTATCAGGCATTCCTGTCTGAGAATCCTTCTTTGTAGCCTCCAGTCTTACTTATTTTGGGAGGCTAACATAAAGTGTATACCTTAAAATATTATTATTAATATTATTATATAAAATGCCCAGGAATGGCTGTAATTTTTTTTAACTGTCTTTTCTAAGTGTTTAAGATGAAGCAGTCAAACTGACTTTTGTTTCTATCTATTGTGAACAGTCAGCTGAGCTTTTATGGGAGTCATTCCTGGGGAAACTTGAGAGCAGCTTCTCAGTTCTGCTAGTGCCATTTGCGCTAGGTGGGTCCAGGTCTTGTTTGACCATGTGGCTTCCCTCGGAAGCATCAGGGATGTCTCCCTTCTCTGATGACTCTGATTGATTCTGATGCACTGATTGGCTTTCTGTTCTCCAGTGGTCTCATTAATCTCCCTGATCAGGAGGTTATGTGGTTCAGAGTTGCAAAGCTCTTTAGAGAAGTCCGCTGTTCCCTGGATACAGACTGACTCAGAGGGCAAGAGCCAAATATTGGTTTTCTTGTGCCTTTTCATATAACTTTAATTTTAAATCCTAATCTTAAACATCCATCAAATACATTTTTACAGACTTTTATTAAGAGTACTGGGCTTTAATGTCTATAATTTAAAATTATTTATCTTTTTATTATTTGGGATCTGTATTATTCTGTCTGTCTTGTAGGTGATGGCTAATTATCTTAAATTAACCAATGTTGTGTTCTTAAAGCAACACTTCTGTAAAACACTAACAGGGAATCTTTATATCACCCATAAGGAAATTACAAAATAAAATTAACAACATTAAACAAACTTAGTTCGTGTAATAGCTACCCTAAAATTTTTGGCTGAGTTATACATTATATCCTCTGTTTGAGATGCTAGTAATGTTGACAGAAAAAAAAAAAACTTTTGAAAATAACTTTAAATGAAATAACATCTGACCTACTGCTTTCGTAGTCATTCTCACATAATAAGATGGGACACAGAGCCTTATCTCAGGTAAGGAAGGGCTCTTTATTAATCTTAAGTGTTTTAATTCTAAAGCTAATCTTTGTTTTTTAAATGTTATTTTACAAAGTTTACATAAATTGTTTGAGGTCACATGAACATTAGCTAACACCGTATGATATAGCATTTAAATCATGAATTAAAAAAAGGCTGAAAGTTTTTAACCTTTACATAGATTAGGCTCTCATTAACTTAAAATACATTTAAATTGTTCCCCAATATAAAAAGTAACAAAAAAGTTTACATATCTTATTGACAACAGGTAAATAAATCATATATATATATATATATATATATATATATATATATATATATATATATAACCATACAACTTCAGAACACCAGCTTGATATAATGCTCTTTTAAAGTTTCTACCTTACAGACTTGTATACCTGGAAGATATGAGCACACTAATAGCATCACAATTGCATTGATATTTCTACATTAACCAAGTTTAGCCTTTAAATAAATGGCAGTACAGTGCTCTAAAATAACAGTTCTTATTTAATCAGTTGTTTAATTTTTATGGTTGCTTGCTCTAGAAAAATAAAACTCAATAACCACAATGTTATGGGTAAACTTATGTTTTAAGAAATTTTTGTCTCTTTAACACATGACTGATTTTTACAATCTTATACAGACTTTAGGACAAACTTATACAGACCTTAGTAAATCAATCAGATATCTAACAAAAGTACTCATGAATGAGTAATCCCATATCAAATTTACTTTACTTATTTATCAAAATATTAGACAAATGTATTGAACAGTGTACCCTTTTTTATTGAAGAAAAAGTCCTAGAACCAAGGCATATTAGACCTTTTGTCGGCATTAATATTTTATTAGATTTTTGAACACCTAGAAAAACTTGTAAGGTTAAATTTAAAGACATTTATTTTTATCTGTTTATCCAATTTAAATTGTACCAATTAAATCACGTGAATTAAATATCTTTGGATCCACGTTTTAAAATTTGTTTTTATGAGTGCTTTTTTTATGAGTGCTCCTTATATGTGTTAATTTGTATAATATATATATGATATACGGATATATGTATATATAGACATACAACACATAACAAAAGTGTGCACACATAATAATAGTAAAGGCCTTGTAGCTTTTTGCAGTTGAAATCTCCATTGCAATGTTTCAAAAACTCCACTGTTGGTCAAAGATAGAGCTGATCAGAAAAAACATTAACCTAGGTCTGTAGGATCAAAATCATGAGCTCAAAAAAAGAATACAGAATCTAAGGATAAAAATAAGAGTCCTAGAAAAAATGACTGGCCAGTAATTAGTAAATACCATACAATTTACCTTTTTTCCTGCCTTAGGCCTCAGATCAGTCTCCTACTGAGCTTGCAGGCTTCTTTCATTTGCATTTCAACAAAAGTCCTGGCTGAGGTCTGAAAGGAGCAGGGAAAAACTGCTATTCTGAGCGGAGACCTAAGGCCTAAGGCATTTTAACCATAATTTTGAGGTTCCGATGTTGAAAATTATGATACAATTTTAAGATGAAATTCACAAAATTTTATATCTTTACATCTTGTTTTGTCAACAGATACCATACTATGATTTACTATCCTTGTCCAAATTAATGCACTGGTACACACTGTGATATTTTCTCAGTCTACACAATTCAAAATTGGTGAAAAATAAAACTGAATGTTTGGGAAGTTACTTGTCAACTTGGAAGTAGAGTGCTTTAGTTTTCCATCCTAAGTATTTAAGTTATCTGGCATGAATTATCTGAAATCATAAACTAAACAATTACCTAAACCCAACTTTTAACTGCAAGATTGAGCAATGCTACAAAAACCCATCCAGATACCAGATTGCTACAATAAAGCATCATCATTTAGACACACATTGAACTAATATCATTCACAAGAAACAATTTATAATATCAGCACATTATTGCACATGTCTTAAAGGGCCAGAAACAAAGACACAAGACAGAAAGGAACTCCAGACTATGGCTGACAGACAGAAGCCTTAAAAACAGAGCAGATAAGAGAAAAATCTCCTACACCAGTGGCAGGATAGATGTCCTCACAAGGGGATCAGATGTTTTCACAGAGGGCAACCTGAAATGTAATATCAAGGGTTTCCATGGTGACTTTACTGCATTTAGTGTCCCCTTTTTCTTTTTCTTTTTTTTAAGAAGACAGAGGTGGCATAATCCTTACAGTGCAGAGAACGAAGAAAGGAATTCCCTGAAGCAACAAGGCTTTGGTAGATGCTGGGAGTCCCTCAGTCCCTCCTTTTACTTATAGGATTAGCTCCTCTGGTTTGGTTCCACCCCAATCTCGCTCCATCTCCTAACATTTCAGTAGTCAGCTCTCAAAAAGTTCCAGGGTCAGGGGGTTATCAAAATTTGTAACTTAAATTTCGGTTTCCGACCTTGAAGCGAATTAATACATATTTAATAATGAGGACAGGGTTTGAGAAAAATAAAAGGGAGGTTTACTGCTTTGCTAACAAAGCAGAAACACAGGGGACTCCGCCCAAAGGTTGTGACTCTTTTGAACTGGAGCAACAAGGGGTTTTAAAGGAGTTTCCATTGTTAACCTGGGAGATACTCTGTTCTTTGGTGGCCAGCAGGCATTGCCCTCTGCAGTGGGTGAGTTCCAGCCTGCCAGCTAGGGGCTTCTCTCATCCTGCTTAACAAAGGGGGGTAAACTTCATCACAGTTTTTTAGAACATAGTCCAAAGGGTGTAAGGCTTACTTGCTTTATTACCCATTTTTACGTCCAATATCCTTAAGTTTTTACCACAGAAATCACACAACAAAATGCACAAAAACAAACAAACAAAGAAACATATAGAACACAGAACAAAACACAAAGAAACAGAAACCTGTTGAAGATACAGAAAAACAGAGGAGCAATGAAATGTCTTGCTGGAGCTCCGGGGTTGGAGCTCCTGCATGCCCGGCTGCACCTATCTACCCTTTCAGAGAAATTCCATACAGAACAGAACAGAGGACAGAACAATTCTTGTTACTGTCCTGGACAGGAGTACATGTGAGCCTCCCCAGGCCACCTCTCTGTCATCAGAAGACATCTCCCTTAACCAGATATCAGATGTTATAAAGGCACCACCTACCTATGGAGGCCTCCTCCACCAGGTGCTTGCTAATAGTTTTAGTGTGATGGTTTACTGCAGTGCTCCCTGGACCGAAGGCTCACTCCAAGGCTTTGGAACTTGGCTCTCCAGCCCTGAGCCCTGGCGGAAAGGCCAGCGTCAGAATTTCCAGCAGTCTGGTCTTGTGATCTGGTCACGTCATCTCGCTGGGGAACTCCAAAATGTTAGACCAGGATGCAAGAAATGACCACTGACTCCAATTAAAATCAAATTAAGGCAAGCTTATTAGTTCAACCGGCTAGGCTGACTCTCCTTCTCAAAATGGCGGGAAAAAGACAGCATCCCCACCTTTCCTACTCTCCAGCTTTATAGCCCAAAAAGTTACACAAAAAGGGAGTATCAGAAAACAGAACTTTGACAAGCATCACACTAACTGTAGTTAACATTTTTTATTTGCTGGCCCCAGCATCAGAAATTATGAGGACCATTATAGCCTCAGAGAGGGTCGTTGTCTGGCCAGGGAAGGCCAATATTTATGAGGTGTCAGTAAGGTTTCAGAGAGGGCTGTGATCTGGTCAGTAAGACAGGCATGGGTGAGTTCAAGGCATGGGCAGGCATTCCAAGCAGGTTCAGAATTTGCAGTAATTTATAGTAAAGCAAAAATTATCTTTCCATGGCTTTGTGGCAAGATGGCTCCCAATATTAATGAAAGATCAGGTTGAGTGATCACCCCTGTCCCTTCCTTTTGGAAACTCCTCTACCACCTCCAAGGTTGTGAACTCCTGAGCATTTTCCATTCCAGATAAGTATTCACAGAATTTCTAACTCTTCTCCTCTAATTGTGTCTTACTTGGGGCAAAGGTAATGTCAAAGCATTGTTCTGGATGAGAGTGGGAAGATTATTGTATATCACATATTTGCATACACATTGGATTCATTTTCCAATTTTCCATTTGAAATACTGAATTCCTGACACTAACCCATACCCTACTAGACTCTGACTAATAATCCTAATATGATGGTGAAACATAACCCAAGCAGAATAGAAATACAAGCCATTCAGAGGAGGCATGGTGTGTAGTTGGAATTGCCTTTTGCATTATATAGTATAGGAGCTATTAATCTAGTCAATTTTTTGTTGAAATAATTCTACATGTGTTTTTAAAGTTAACAAATGTGGGAATCCTGTCTCCCTTTCTCTGTAGCACATGTATTTTTATATGCACATAGAGAATCCTACCTGGTATCACACGCACATACTTGTGAGGTGGCTGAATTGGCAGATACAAATTGTGAGAAGAGATCACTACTCCTAAACGCTGTTTGAACTGAAAATTCAACCTATGGGTGAGCTTCCTAGTTCAATAACATTATACATAAATCCATGTTCAGTAAAATCAATATTTTTGCAACTGTGGATTATATATATATATATCATGATGAATTTCGATTGGCATATACATGGCTACTTTTTTTTTTTTTGGTTGTTCAAAACGTTACAAAGCTCTTGACATATCATATTTCATACATTAGATTCAAGTGGGTTATGAACTCCCATTTTTACCCCAAATAAAGATTGCAGAATCACATTGTTTACATATCCACATTTTTACATAATGCCCTATTAGTTACTGTTGCATTCTGCTACCTTTCCTATACTCTATGATCCCCCCTCTTTTCCCCTCCCATCTTCTCTCTCTACCCCATCTACTGTAATTAATTTCTCTCCTTGTTTATTTTCCCATTCCCTTCACTACCTGTTATATGTAATTTTGTATAACAATGAGGGTCTCCCTCCATTACCATGCAATTTTCCTTTTCTCTCCCTTTCCCTCCCACCTCATGTCTCTGTTAATGTAAATCTTTTCTTCCTGCTCTTCCTCCCTGCTCTGTTCTTAGTTGCTCTCATTATATCCAAGAAGACATTTGGTATTTGTTTTTTACGGATTGGCTAGTTTCACTAAGCATTATCTGCTCTATTACCATCCATTTCCCTGAAAATTCCATGATTTTCTCATATTTTAGTGCTGCGTAATACTCCATGGTGTATAAATGCCACATTTTTGTTATCCATTCATCTATTGAAGGGCATATAGGTTGGGCCCACAGTGCAGCAATTGTGAATTGTACTGCTAAGAACATCGATGTGGCAGTATCCCAGAGGTATACACTATTTTAAGGTCTTCAGGAAATAGTCCGAGAAGGGCAATAGCTGGGTCAAATTGTGGTTCCATTCCAAGCTTTCCCAGGAATCTCCATACTGCTTTCCAAATTGGCCACACCAGTTTGCAGGAATAGCTCTCCTCATAGGCCTGGTTTGGTCCATCTTCTCTACATTAAGAAGAGAGAGGCTTACTCAGACACAACCCTTCATCCTGACCAGGTTGTTTGCCATAGAAGATGACTTTTGGTCTTTCAGGACTTTCATAGCTGCCTACATCTTCTCCAGGGATCAAATATGCATGGACCTTTGAGGTTCTCACTAGGTGGCAGATCCCCTACATTGCTGTATTGCAAGACGAACCCTGTCCCTTCTCTTTTGTAAAGTTAGATTGAGGGAACAGTGTATGGTTAGGGTTAATAACATATTCAATTTGGGTTCGGAATCATTCTGATGGATGAATAATGGTATTGGGAACCTGTGATATTTATAAAACTATAGAGGTGAAATATAAGTATGAAAACAGAAATCTAGGTAAGATTTGTAGCCCAGAAGGGAATGAGGCCCTTGATTGGGATACTTAGCTTTTAATTATGTTCTGCACGGTTGTCTCAGATAAATTGATAATCAATGGCATAGGACCTTGTACCTTGGAAGATTGATTCTAGAGGAGAACATCCACTCAAATTGGGATAGTCGGTAGGATAAGGAAGAGAGTCGGTAGGTTTAGGAAGAAGAGTGAGTATAAAATTTGGATCAAATGTTCTTTAGCAATAGGGTTTCATTTATACAGTGAATGTAAATGTCAGCACATGCGAAGAGTAAGTCACAATGATGAACTGCGGAAAATATAGGAAAGAAGATATCAATAGAGACATTACAAAATCAGGCAATTCTAAAGTGAGTGATAGGTTTATACATTTTCAACAGAATCGAGATTGAATACATAATTTTAGGAAGAAACAAATATGTAGTCACCAATAGAAATGACATTTGAAAGCATTAGGCAAACTGGAAATGGATGTTTTTAGTAATCCATATTCAACTTCCATTTAGGATTTGGTACAATCATAAGTGTGACCTTTGCATTTTGTGCCCAGAAAATTATTGTGATAAAATATATATGTAGATCATGTGACATGAGTATTTTTTCCACCATTTCTGTGAGCAATATTTGAAGACATATAAATTAGTATTGGGGGTACAAAGTGGTGTACCCTGTGTCTATGAATATAGAGATAATGCATGAATAGAACATACTGTAAATAAATAATATAACTGGTTACACTTTAAATAATGGATTGAATTGTTATCTGAAAATATATAAGAAATCATATATTGACATACAATCATTAATTCCAACCAGTTATATACCTAATTGTAATCTTAGGGTTATTGGTTATCATGAAGTGTGTGTGAGTTTTGCTTCAAAAGTGATTATGGATCGAAAATAATGTGTTTGGAAAGAATTCTCATGAAATTACCAATCAAGAAATATGGAGGAATCCATGTGTTCTGAAGCAGGAAGTGATTGAAAGTGAAACAAATGCCTATAAATTTGCTAAATTGTGGATGAAATATATATCCTGTGATGTGCATAAACTGATGAAATAGGATGTACCAGTGTTGAATAAAAATGAACGTCAAAATGCACATCATGTACCATAGGAATCTACTTGCATTGATGTTAAACTGGGTCAGTTACCGTAGAAATATTAGGATTCGTGTGCATCATTCACCGAAGTTAGTTTTCTTTTTTTTTTTTTAATTTTTATTTATGCTTGTTCAAAACATTACATAGTTCTTGATAAATCATATTTGTCACTTTGATTCAAGTGGGTTATGAACTCCCACTTTTACCCCGTATACAGATTGCAGAATCACATCAGTTACACATGCATTGATTCACATATTGCCATACTAGTGTCTGTTGTATTCTGCTGCCTTACCTTTCCTCTACTATCCCCCCTCCCCTCCCCTCTCCTACCGTCTTCTCTCTCTACCCCCTCTACCTTAATAAATTTCTCCCCCCATGTATTATTTTTCCCTTTCTTCTCTCTTCCTCTTGTATGTAATTTTGTATAACCCTGAGGGTCTCCTTCCATTTCCATGCAATATCCCTTCTCTCTCCCTTTCCCTCCCACCTCTCATCCCTGTTTTAATGTTAATCTTCTTCTCATCCTCTTCATACCTATTCTGTTCTTAGTTAATCTCCATATATCAAAGAAGACATTTGGCATTTGTTTTTAAGGGATTGGGTAGCTTCACTTAGCATAATCTGATCTAGTGCCATCCATTTCCCTGCAAATTTTATGATTTTTGTCATTTTTTAATGCAGAGTAATACTCCATTCTGTATAAATGCCACATTTTTTTTTTATCCATTCACCTATTGAAGGGCATATAGGTTGGTTCCACAGTCTTGCTATTGTGAATTGCGCTGCTATGTACATCGGCGTAGCAGTGTCCCTGCAGCATGCTCTTATTAGGTCTTTAGGGAATTGACCGAGAATGGGAATAGCTGGGTCAAATGGTGGTTTCATTCCCAGCTTTCCAAGAAATCTCCATACTGCTTTCCAAATTGGATGCACCAATTTGCAGTCTCACCAGCAATGTACAAGTGTACCTGTTTCCCCACATTCTCACCAACACTTGTTGTTTGACATCATAATGGCTGCCAAACTTACTGGAGTGAGATGGTATCTTAGGGTGGTTTTGATTCACCTTTCTCTGACTACTGGAGATGGTGAGCATTTTTTCATGTACTTGTTGATTATATGTCCTCCTCTGAGATGTCTGTTGAGGTCCTCGGCCCATTTGTTGATTGGGTTATTTGTTATCTTATTGTTTAATTTTTTGAGTTCTTTGTATACTCTGGATATTAGGGCTCTATCTGAAGTGTGAGGAGTAAAGATTTGTTCCCAGAATTTAGGCTCCCTATTTACCTCTCTTGTTGTTTCTTTTGCTGAGAAACAACTGTTACTTTTTGTAAGTCCCATGTGTTGATTCTAGTTATTAACTCTTGTGCTATGGATGTCCTATTGAGGAATTTGAAGCCCGACCCCACAGTATGTAGATCGTAGCCAACTTTTTCTTCTATCAGACGCCATGTCTCTGATTTGATATCAAGGTCCTTGATCCATTTTGAGTGAACTTTTGTGCATGCAAGAGAAAGGGATTCAGTTTCATTTTGTTACATATGAATTTCCAGTATTCCCAGAACCATTTGTTGAAGATGCTATCCTTCCTCCATTGATGCTTTTAGCTCCTTTATCAAATAGAAGATTGTTGTAGCATTGTGGATTAATCTCTGTGTCCTCCATTCTGTACCATTGGTCCACCCGCCTGTTTTGGTACCAGTACCATGCTGTCATTGTTACTATTGCTCTGAAATTTAGTTTAAAATCTGGTATCGCTATACCGCCTGATTCACACTTCCTGGTTAGAATTGCTTTTGATATTCTGGATATTTTATTTTTCCAAATGAATTTCATGATTGCTTTCTCTATTTCTACAAGAAATGCCGTTAGGATTTTGATTGGCATTGCATTAAACCTATAGAGAACTTTTGGGAATATCACCATTTTAATGATGTTAGTTCTCCCTATCCATGAACAGTGTATATTTTTCCATCTTCTAAGATCTTATTCTACTTCTCTTTTTAGGGTTCTGTAGTTTGCATTGTATAAATCTTTCACCTCTTTGTTAGGTTGATTCCCAAGGATTTTATTTTTATTTTTTGAGGATATTGTGAATGGAGTGTTTTTTTTTTCTCATTTCCGTTTCAGAAGTTTTGTCACTGATATACAGAAATGCCTTTGACTTATGAATGTTGATTTTATATCCTGCCACATTGCTGAAATCATTTCTTAGTTCTAGTAGTTTTTTTTTTTTTTTTGTAGACCCTTTTGGGTCTTCTATATATAGAATTATGTCAGCTGCAAGTAGTGATAATTTAAGTTATTCTTTTCCTATTTTCATGCCTTTAATTTCTTTCATCTGTCTAATTGCTCTGGCCAGTGTTTCGAGAACTATATTGAATAGAAGTGGTGGTAGAGGACATATCTGTCTTGTTCCAGATTTTAGAGGGAATGCTTCAATTTTTCTCCATTCAGAATAATGCTAGCCTGAGGCTTAACATAGATAGCTTTTACAATGTCGAGGTAAGTTCCTGTTATCTCTAATTTTTCTAATGTTTTGAACATAAAGGGATGCTAAGGGTCTATCGTTCTTATTTATTTTTCGCAGAACCAAGCTTTAGTTTTGTAATTTTTTCAATAGTTTCTTTTGTTTCAATTTTGTTGTTTTCCGCTCTAATTTTGGTTATTTCTTGCCTTCTCCTACATTTGCTGTTGTTTTGTTCTTCCTTTTCTAGGGCTTTGAGATGAAGTGTGAGCTCATTTATTTGTTGTTCTTTCCTATTTTTGAGGAATGACGTCAAGGTGGTGAATTTCCCTCTTAAAACTGCTTTCATTGTGTCCCATAGATTCCGATATGTTGTGTCTGTATTTTCATTTATCTCGAATAATTTTTTGATTTTCTCATTTATGTCTTCTGTAACACATTAATCATTCAGTAACATGTTGTTCATTTTCAATGTGATGTAGGATTTTTCCTTCCTTCTTTTTCATTGGTTTCCAGTTTCATTCCATTATAATCAGATAAAATTCATGGTATTATGTCCACCACTTTATATTTACTGAGGGTTACTCTATGGCATAATATATGGTCTATTTTTGAGAAGTATCCATGTGCTGCTAAAAAAAAAAATGTATATCCACTTGATGATGGTTGATATATTCTATATATGTCAGTTAAGTCTAGGTTATTGATTGTGATATTGAGTTCTATAGTTTCTTTATTCAACTTTTATTTGGAGGATCTGTCCAATGGTGAGAGAGGTGTGTTGAAGTCACCCATAATTATTGTGTTGTGGTCTATTTGATTCTTGAACTTGCGGAGAATTTGTTTTATGAACATCGCAGCACCATTTAATGGTGAGTAAATATTGATAATTTTTATGTCTTGTTGGTGAATGGTTCCTTTTAACAGTATATAATTTCCTTCATTATCCCTTTTGATTAAATTAGTCTTGAAGTCGATTTAATTCAATTTGAGGATGGCCACCCCTGCTTGCTTATGAGGACCGTGTGCATGGTATATTTTTTCCCAACCTTTCACCTTCAGCCTGTGTATGTCTTTTCCATTCAGATATGTCTCCTGGAGGCAACATATTGTTGGATTTGTTTTTTGAATCCAAGTTACAAGCCTATGTTGCTTTATTGGAGAGTTTAAGCCATTAATGTTTAGAGTTACTATTGATATATGGTTTCTACTGCCATCCATGTTTGAATATTTATCGTTTTTTTAAATTTACTTTGTTTCTCCATGATTAGCTTTTCCCCCGCCCTCTGTCATTACTGAGGCACTTCCCACTGATGGTTTTGGTTGTTGTTTTTCATTTCTTCCTCGTGTAGTGTTTTGCTCAAGACACTTTGCAATGGTGGTTTTCTGGCTGCAAATTCTTTTAGCTTTTGTTTATCATGAAAGATTTTTATTTCGTTGTCGTACCTGAAGCTGAATTTTGCTGGATACAGAATTCTTGTTTGGCATCCATTGTCTTTCAATGTTTGAAATACGTTGTTCCAGGATCCTCTCACTTTCAGTGTCTGTGATGAAAAATAGGATGTTAACCATATTGGTTTACCCCTGAATGTAATCTTCCTCCTTTCTCTTGAAGCTTTCAATGTTTTCTCTTTGTTCTGTATATTGGATATCTTCATAACAATGTGTCTTGGCGTTGGTCTACTGTGATTTTGTGTGCTCTGTGTCCTGTAAGCATCTTCAATTTGTATATCCATTTCCTTTTTTATTTCTGGAAAATTTTCTGTAATTATTTCATTCAACAGGTTACTCATTCCCATGGTTTGAATCTCTGTACCTTCCTCTATCCAGATGACTCATAAGTTTGTTTTTTTTATGTTATCCCATATCTCTTGGATGTTTTTCTCGTGATTTTTTACCAGCCTTTCTGTGTTGGCTAGACTCTTTTCAAGATGATATATTTTGTCTTCATTATGTGACATTCTGTCTTCTACTTGCTCCACTCTGTTAGTGATACTCTCAATTGAGTTTTTAATTTGGTTTATCGTTTCCTTCATTTCTAGAATTATTCTTTGAATTTTTATAATCTCTATCTCCTGATAAAGAAGATTAACTTCTTCTTTTATCTGTTTATGTAATTCATTTTCAATGTGTACTTTCACTGTATTTATTTGCTCTCTCGTATCCTCTTTAAGGTTCCATTCCATCTGTCTAAGGTATTCCTTGAGTTCTTTATATGACCATTTTTCTGATGATTCTAGGTCCTCCTGAATATCTAGGTTATCCTTCATTGTTTGTACTCCTTTTCTATCTTGCTTTTTTATGCTGCTCATGTTACTTCTTGTTTGTTTGAGTGCTGAGTTACTGCTTATTCTTATAAATTTATTTGAAGCTTGGGAGGAAAGATATTAGAAGTGATGGGAAGAAGTCACTAAAGAGAATGAGAATAGGCAGGTAGAATTCAAGAATGGGGGAATAAGAAAAGTGAAAAGAAATGAAAAGACAAAAGAGAAAAATAGAAAATAAAGAAAGAAATAAATTTTTTTAAAATAATAATGATAATTAAAAATGAAAATTAAAATTTAAAATAATAATAGTAAAATTTAAAAAATAAAAACATTAAAATAAGTTAAAGAACAACAACAAAAAATGAAAATGAAAGAAAAAAAGTAAAAATAAAATAATAATAATAATAATACATGCAGTCATAGAGTTCAATTAACTTCTCTTCCATTAGGTGGAGCTGTGCTCACTGGGCCAAGCTTCTCCTCTCAATAGGTGGGAACCAATCACTGTGCAGCAGCTCTTCCTCCACGACTGGGCGGGTCTCCAATCCTGAGTGCCTAGGACCTTCTCTAGTGTTTCCTCAAGCCAGGCTCCGCTCAACTGTGACGCTCACCACAATACTTGCTACACGTCAGGTCTCTGCTCCTGGTAGCCCTGTTTTCATCAACGCCTGGCACTCTCTCCCTGTTTGCCTCCCTCAGACCCTAAGTTTGTAGAGCTTGGGGCTGGGAACCCCCAGAGAATTTGCTTGCTCTCTGGTATCCATGCCCACATTAGCTGGTGTAAGAGACCTCAGTTGTCAGCACTGGTGGGAGCGGTAGCCAGGAATTCCATGCCACAAGTCCCACAGCACACATGATTCCTTCGGTCTGGCCATCTTTCTCACGGGAGACCTGGGAGGGCCCCTTAAGGGAGAGCTGGGAGGGGCCCTTAATGTTTCCCCGCTGTGTGGAGAGAGATGCATAGGGAATTACACACCTGTCGTACTGGTTTCAATGAAGTTATCTCCTCTGCCCATGACGTCAGTTCTCTTCCATGGTGGTATCCCATGCAAATGGTGACCGTTCATTCCTTTTGGCAGGTGACCAATGCAACGGATGGGTCCTGACTGTGTCTCCGAAGCCCCATTTCAATTCAGTGGCCTTTTACCTCTGTAAATTCAGAAGGGCCGACCAGTTATTTCAGGGGGAATGTTAGTTCTGAGTCACAAGAAGCAGGCAAATCTGAGCTTCTATGCAGCTGCTCCGGGCTCTGTGTGTTTTCTGAGGGGCCTAGACTGTTCGCACCAGATCCACGTCAGGTCAGCATTGCCTAGTGATTCTGAACAAACAGCATTTAGACAGTTTATGACTCCCTATGCCTGCCCAGCTTAAGAGGTCAGAGACTTGATTTCTCCATGTTCACCACCATGTTGGATCTCCTATATTGCTACTTTTTAATGTCTGTGCGTGTGCGTGCGTATATAAATATAAATATATATATATATATATATATATATATATATATATATATATATACACTCTCCAGATTTTTCAAAATATGAAATATATGTGTCTTATTATACGCTCCCTAAATTCATTCATATTCATATATGTGGATTTATAACAAACTTTCCACAAGATTATACTCAGAAATAATCATCCACCTGAAATACATATTTCTTTCCTAGTACTGAAAAGTAACTTCATAGAATGGTGCATACAAACTCTAATATTTCTACAGATACTTACCCAGTGTAACATCAATGCAAGTAGATTCCTAGGGGACATGATGTGTATATTGATGTTCATTTCTTTTCAACACTGGTACATTACTATTTCTTCAGTTTATGCACATCATAGGATATATATTTCATCCACAAGTTAGAAAACTTATAGGCATTTGTTTAATGATCAGTCACTTCCTGCTTCAGAACACATGTATTCCTCCATGTTTCTTGACTGGTCTTTTCATAAGACTTTTTCCAATCACAATATTTTCATTTTTCATTATCACTTATGAAGCAAAACTCAAACACCCTTCATGATAAACCATAATCCTAAAATTACCATTAGATGTATAACTGGTTGGAATGAATGATTATATATCAATATAAAATTTCTTATATATTTTTAGATATCAATTCAATTCATTATTTAAAGTGGAACCAGTTAAATTATTTATTCACAGGATGGTCTATTCATGCATTATCTCTATATTCATAGACAAAGTGTACAACTCTGTGTACCCCTAACACTAATGTATATGTCTTCAAAATATTGCTCCCAGAAATGGTGGAAGAAATACTCATGTCACCTGATCCACATATATATTTTATCACAGTAAAATTCTGAACAAAAAATGTAAAGGTCACACTTATGATTGTACCGAAGCCTAAAAGGAAAGTGAACATGGATAACTAAAAACATCCATGTGAAGGTTGCCTAATGCTCTCAAATGTCAATCCTATTGGTGACAACATATTTGTTTCTTCCAATGATTATATATTCAAACTAAACCCTGTTGAAAATGTCTAATCCTATAACTCACTTTATTCTTTGCCTGATTTCATAATGTCTCTATTGATACCTGCTTTCCTACTTATTTTCCCCAGTTCATCATTGTGACTGACTCTTCACATGTGCTGACATTTTCATTCATTCTCTAACCGAAACCCTATTGCTAAAGAACTTTTGGTCCAAATCCTATACTCACTCTTCTTCCTAAACCTACCAACTATCTTCCTAATCTTACCGACTATACATTTTTGACTGCATGTTCTCTTCTACATTAAATCTACCAAGGTACAAGGTCCTGTGCTTCAAATCATACCTAGATTTCTGTTTCCATACTTATATTTCACCTCTATATTCTTGTAATTATCACACGTTCTCAATACCATTATTCATCGCACAAAATGATTCCTAACACAAATTGAACCTGTTATTAACCCTAAACATACAATGTTCCCTCAATCTCATTTTACAGAAGAGCAGCAACAGAGTTGTTCTTAAAATACAGGGAATTTAGGGACCTTCCACCTGCTGAAAACCTCAAAGGTCCATGCAGAAATGATACCTGGAGAAGTTGTAGGGAGGTATGACAGACCTGAGAGAGCAAAAGTTTTATTCCATGGCAAACAACCTGGTCAGAATAAAGGGATGTGTCTGAATCAGCATCTCTCTACTTATTTTAGAGAAGATGGACTAAACCAGACCTGTGTGGAGAGCTGTTCCCAGGTGCCTATGGTTGATATACCATTCTAACTTGTGAAAGTGTTCCAGGAAGTAGGAGCAGCCTCCATCTCATGGGACCCTTGGAAGCAAGTGTTAGGACAAAGTGGTTGCCAAGGCAGTGGCCTCATTCAGTTCCAAAGAAAGTGACATACCTCATTTCCTTGCTGATGGATCTCTCTGAACTTGCTATCCAAGAACCAAGACACCGAGAGGCAATCCCAGTCCAAGTCCCTGTGGGCTCACTTGATTGGATTTTCCAAGGACAGAGTCAGTCTTTCTCGGTACCTACTGATGTGAGTATAGCCAAATACCAGGAGAGCTCTGAAGAGGTACTTTTCCTGAGAAAGCAGGTAGTGGCTCGCCACTTTTTCCTGACAACTTCACAGAGTTGGTCAAGGAAACCAGATCTGATAGAGGACACGCCATTTTGGGGGAACATAATATGGCCCACCAGTCAGAGTTAACTCCGGAGAGTCACAGACCTACTTGAGGGAAGGAGGTGTCTTTGTGAGTGTGGGTTTGTTGTTTTGTCTCATGTTCAGAGAATAGGTAGGAAAGGCGGTTTGTTTGATTTGGAGTGAACTGTTTCTAGTAAGTCGTTTGACAAGATGAGTGTTTCTATGTCTGTGTATCCCACTGTGTCCGTGGTTGTAGACATGAGAAAAGAGAATGCAACAATGGATGTGTCCTGTCTAGTAGAAAGCTTCCCATTATGCATCCTGCCTAATTTATGAATAGAGTGCGGCTTGCCTTATGGATGGGCAATACCTACTACCTTCCTAAGTCTCTGTTTTCTTCTGAATTCTGGCCACTCTCCAGAATAGGCTCATGGTTTTGTGTCCAAGATATGTAACAACTCCAAGGTCTGTGACATGGCCATGTACAGGATAGCTGAAGGGAATGGCCAGCATCTCAGAAAACTCAGATATCAATGTGACCAGGAAAGTCTCAGTGGATATACCCTGCTTTTGGGGTTTTGCTTACCTATTGTTCTGTTGCCCTGAATTTCAGGAAGGTCTTTGCCTCAGGCCACCCCTTTGTGAAGCCTGAAGAAAACAGTTTTCAAATGGAAATGAATGGGCATCACTTGTGGCTCTTTCTTAATTGCTTTGGAAAGGGATGTATCTAAATTAGCCTCTTGGCCTTGTATGTGGCTGTGACTTTGATTCTCAGCAGCTGATGGATCTAAAGAATGATGCCATGTGTGCATCCAAAACCATTATTGCCAAAAAATCAGTCATTGTGGATGAAGTCTCTCATCTTCCTCTGTTAGGTTCCTGACCTCCATCAAGTGAGAATAGGTATTCCTTGGGTCAAATGAGTTCTTCAAATCACTGCAGAGGTGCTTAGGTTTTTGCATGACTCCAAATCACATAAAGAATCTATACTTGAAATTCAGTAGTCCTCAAATTGGAGAAACAGAGCAGTATTAACGGGAGGCTTATTTGATCACTCCTGGTTCACAGGAAGGGTGTCCAGGCCAACATGACTTTAGGTAAATGAGGGGCAAGGGAGTTTATTTGGACACTGTCTTTGGGTGAGCCCTTCATGGAAACCTTCAGCCAGAGGTTATGATGAGTGACTATATGGAAGAAGATGAGGACCATGTTTGAGTGTTTTGGTTTTAATTGTGGTCATTTGTGTGGTGGTTGTAAGAAATATCTTGGTCCACCTGGGCTTGAACTCTGGTTGGATTCCCCTTAGAGACTGCGTTCTGGAACTGAACTCAGAGAAGTATTGCCATGAATCGTGTTGGGATTTTAGGAGGCCACGCATGACAGTCGCCCTTGGAAACTGAGATCTAGGCCCAGGGTGGCTTTCCACAGAGCACTGAGAATCTCAGCCAGGATAACACATGATTTTATTCTGAAAGATTTGGAAGCCATAGTTGAGTGTCAAAACACACATGGACCTCACATTGTAGACCTCAATTTACCTGGCTTCATGTGACCTTTTGGCCACTCTTTGGGAAGCCTTGCCTGTGAGAGTTCTCCAGAGCTTTCATTGAAAATGAGCTTCCTCAATTTTTAATGGTTCCTGAATGAATTGAAACCCACAGTGCCTCCAACTTCATCCTTAAAAAATGGCTAGATGAATACCATGTAGTTATTGAAATTTCCATGACCAGGTGCCACTGGAGAACCTTTGAATGTCCTGTTGCTGATCATGAGTATACCAGACAGTGCCTTGATTGGCTGGATTTCATGAAAATGTTGTAGAAAAGAGATGCCAGTACGTTGGAGTCTGCTGAGTAGTGGGCCTAGAGCACTGGTGGGCAGGTGTGTGATAAAACATCAGTAGTAGGGCCATGAGGATCTACCATTGGATTCCAAATGGCTTGTGACTGACATGGTGCAGCCAGCAGAACCTTATTTGTAAAGTCATCTTTTTATATGGAGAGGTTTCAGGGCAATGTTCAGAATAAGGGTCATATGGACAAGGGGGCAATGGGGCAAGCTATGAGGGATAGAAGCCTGGTTGGTGCATTCTCCTGCACACCCTGACCCACCACACGTGACAGAACTCCCTCCAGCACTATGTCTCAGTTGGGCTCCTTGTATTTCATGAAGCAAATACTAAACTCTCAGTGCAGCAGGAAAAACACCACAAAAAGTGGAGGAGGACAAAATGGCTTCACAGTTCACACGGGGAGACATTTAGTCACCAGTGGTCACTGTTTACCAACAAAGAGAGGATTCAGGCCTCCTGCCTCATGTTAATTGGAAAATAAGAACCCATGTCCTTCAGGTCAAAGTGATGGAGACCCACCTTTGATGTTCTCACTACAAAAGAAGCTAAAGCTCCTGAAAACCACCTAAATTTCAAGTGCCCAACCTCAGAGTCAGATTCTCAAAAAGTCCTTAGGCCAGAAGAGCTCCATGTTTGTGGAGTGTTTACCCTGTCCCTTACTTTTAGAAAGTCCTCTACCTCCACCAAAGATATGAAATCTGGAGCATTTTCCATTCCAGATAGGTATTCACAGATTTTCTAACTCTTCTCCTCTAATTGTGTCTTACTTGAGGCGAAAGTAATGTTAAAGCATTGTTCTGGATGAGAGTGGGAAAATTTTTGTGTAGCATATATTTGCATACACATTGGATTCAATTTCCTATTTTCTATTCGAAATACTGAATCCCTGACACTAACACATACACTATCAGACTCTGAATACTATTTCTAATAGGATGGAGAAAAATAACCTAAACAGAATAGAAATACAAGCAGTTTAGAGGAGGCATGGTGTATATTTGGACTTGCCTTTTGCATGATACAGAATAGGAGTTAAATCTAGTCAATTTTTTGTTGAAATAGTTCTCCATGTGTTTTTAAAGTTAACAAATTGTGAATTTCTGTCTCCCTTTCTCTGTAGCCTATTCAGCACATATATTTTTATATGGATATAAAGAATCATACCTGGTACCACACATACATTCTTGTGAGGTGGATGAGTTGGCAGATACAAATTGTGAGAAGAGATCACTCCTACTAAACCGTGTTGGAACTGAATATTCAACCAATGGGTGAGGGTCCATGTTCAGTAAAATGAATATTTTTGGATCTGTGGATGATATATATTTTATGATGAATTTTGATTGACATATATGTTGCTATTTTTTTTTCTGTGTGTGTGTGTGTGTGTGTGTGTGTGTGTGTGTGTGTTTTGTGTCACTCGCCTGTTCTGTAAAACAACTTCAGAGAGAGAGGTTAAAAATTCATGCAAGGCTCTGATGGAGGTATCTAATATCTTAGTTTTGGTCTATTGCTTCTTCTAATTGGGTCATTTGTTGTGTCCCATGGACAAGGGCAGTGGTTCCTGTGCCCACCCCTGCAGCAACTCCTATTCTGAATAGGATGGCTAAAGTGAGGGATATATGTTCCCAGTGGAAACGGGTTGTATGCCCCCCTATTTGATCTTCAAATGAACCTGCATCATGATAGAGCACTCTGGGAAACATCTGCACCATTACACAATTAATCACATCTGTTGACAATTTCTTTAAAACATAAACAATGTTTAATTATATACAATTATGCTGTTGTAGGGACGGACAAGGCAAGGCACCTAAGATAGCAACGAAGACAGGGAAACCGTCCTATTTGGTTGCAACCAGATTCAGAGGGCATTGCTTCTTTTGTAATCAATTATTTTCCTGAAACTCAAGTTTAGGTAGTTTCAGAATTTTGTACCCAACATGTAAGGGAAGGGGCTCAGAAGTTCACAGTCTGCAGAAGTTCAGAAAAGCCGTTGTTGTTTCTGTTTTTTCCTCGGTTCTGGGCAAGTTAACTTTTCAAGGACACCTGGGAGGGAAAGAGCTTTTTCCTACCTTTCTTATTTTTCGCCCCTGACAGCTGTTACCATGGAGCCCTGATGGTAACTTCTTTATCTTAGATATATAGCCATCTCTGTAAAGCCCCAGGTCTGGGCCAGAGGCCTTGTTCATATATTTTGTGGAAAACAAGTAATGGGGTGTCTAGCATAGAAGTGCTTATTTTTTTAGCCAGTGGCCAAGTAGAACAAGGCAACACTAAAAGAGGAAGTTTATCTACATTGAACTCTTTTATAGGGACTCTTTTGCTGAAAGTCCTAAAGTCAGCCATGGTGAAGACTTCTGTAGAAAGTCAGTTAAGAATTTTTTGTAGGCCTGGTACACAAGGGGAAGACAGGGAAGGTGGGGCTGACAGCAGCTCCGAGGATCTGAGAATAAGGAAGGAGAGATGTAAAAGAATAATGGGAAAGGGGTTTGGGATTTTCCTAGTAACAAAAACTTGAGCTGTAGAACAGGTAGAGCAGAGGGGAAGACAAGAGTGAGTATCCCAAAATGCATGTGAGGGACGTTAAATTTTTAGTAAACTGTTTTCATTGATGACAAAGCAACTTTAAAGGCCATTTTCATTACATCTTTGATAGGAGTCTGAGGGCTCTCCTCTGCTAGTTTCAGCTTTGTGTTAGCTGGTAAGAGGACCTGGTGGGACCCGGTGCGGGCACGGACAGGAGAAGAGAGGAGTGAGTCGGTGGATGGGAACCTGAGTACCTGCTAACTCAGCAAGGGGGCGATGGTCTGAGAACCGGCAGAGGTTTGGGTTTTTGATCTAATAATTGGAGGGGAGAAATCAGGTTGCTGAGGTGAGAGTGACAGCAGAGACTCTGGAGCACAAGGCTGAAGGTGAGGATCTATTTGATAAGCATAGTTCAGGATATGAGTGAAGGATGGAAAAGGCCTGCCCATAGGGGAATCTCCTTTCACCCTTTTGAGCACTTGCAGAAGTTAAAAAGGTCACACAGGGCTGGGGATGTGGCTCAATTGTAGCACGCTCGCTTGGCATGCGTGCGGCCTGGGTTCGATCCTCAGCACCACATACAAACAAAGATGTCGTGTCCGCCAAAAACTAAAAAATAAATATTAAAAATTCTCTCTGTCTCTCTCTCTCTCGCCTCTCTCTTTAAAAAAAATGGTCACGCAGAATTTGAGTATCTAGAGACCCCTCTGGGGGCCATCGGTTTTGGTTATCTAATTGGTAATATGGCCAATGCTGTGTACTGAATTTGATGAGGAGTTTGTGTTCCTTCAGGCAGCCCCTGTATGCTCACATCCCCATGACATACAGAAAAAGTCGGCCAGGCATTCTGGAATTACTAAAAAGGAGTGATGGATTTTTCCTTTCCCCAGGTCCATGATCCTCTTAGTTGTACAAGTCCGATATTTACTGCCATTAGCCCCTTGAACTAGAGACCTTTTATTTGACAGAGGGCCCAATGGGGCCTTAAGCGCTGAGTTTATTGCCCCTGTATCCCCTTCAAAGTTTACTGGGGTCTCCTCCACTTCAAAAGATACGCTGAGCTCAGGGAGGGGATCTGAGCCCCGACTTTCGTAGTCATGCTGAAGAGTCAGAGTGGCTGGCTGGCGTGGCTGCCTCTTTCTAGGGCACTCTTGAACCCAGTGTCCTCTTTCTTTACAGTAGGCACATTGATCTGAGGTCAGGGGTGGCCTCTGGCGTGGGACCAGGTATCCCTTCCTGTCTCCCTGTTTCTTAATTTCTGGCCCTTTTGTTGTTGTGACCGGGACCTTAGTCAACTCCTTAGTCTGTCTTTTGTTTCTTTTATCCTCCTTTTGCTCCCTTCTTTTCCTCAGTTTCTCTCTTATAGTATACTTTCTCGGCTTCTCTGACTAAATCTCTCAAAGTCATATCTTGTAATCCATCTAAGCATTGTAACTTTCTTTAAATATCCAAGGCAGCATGCCCAATAAAGGCCATTGTGACAGATGCCTTTTGATCCTCTTCATGAGGATCGAAAGGAGTATATCTCCTATATGCCTCCGTAATTCTCTCTAGAAACATAGAGGAAGATTCATCAGGCCTGCAGGCGTGGTAGCCACGTCACCCCAAATGGAGTAGGGAAAGAGCAGTGCCGCTGCCCGTGCCTGGATAAGGCCCAGTCACCAGCTGGTGTGGTAGTCACGTCACCCAAATTGTAGCCCGCGCCCGCAACAAAAGCAGACCTGTGACTGACCTGCGAAACAGGCCCAGCAGCCTGCCACCATGGTAGACATGACACCCCAATTGGAGTAGTGGCAGAGCAGAGCTTTCTCCCGCGCCCAGTACAAGCACAATGGCCCACCGGCGTGGTAGTCACGTCAACCCAATTGGAGTAGGGGCAGAGCAGAGCCTTTGCCCGCACCTGGAACAGGCCCAGCGATCTGCCAGCATGGTAGTCATGACACCCCAATGGCAGTAGGGCCAGAGCAGAGCCACCACCCGCTCCCGCAAGGTAGGCAGACCTGCAACCGACCGGCGGAACAGGCCCAGCGGCCTGCAAGCGCGGCAGACACGTCAACCCATTTGGTTCTTTGAAAAAATAAAAAAAATCGACAGAACCTTAGCCATGCTAACGAAGACAGGAAGAGAGAGAACTCAAATTACTAGCATACGGGATGAAAAAGACAATATCATAACAGATATTTCAGATATACAGAAGATAATCCGAAATTATTTTGAATCTTTGTGCTCTAATAAAATAGAAGACGGTGAAGGCATCGATACATTTCTTAAGTCATATGATCTGCCCAGATTGAGTCAGGAGGATATAGACAACCTAAACAGACCAATATCAATTAAGGAAATAGAAAAAACCATCAAAACACTTCCAAGTAAGAAAAGCCCAGGACCTGATGGGTATACAGCAGAGTTTTACAAAACATTTAAAGAGGAACTAATACCAATACTTTTCAAGTTATTTCAGGAAATTGAAAAAGAGGGAGATCTTCCAAATTCATTCTATGAGGTCAACATCACTCTGATTCCTACACCAGACAAAGACACTTCAAAGAAAGAAAACTACAGACCAATATCTCTAATGAACCTAGAGGCAAAAATCCTCAATTAAATTCTGTCAAATCAGATACAAAAGCATATGAAAAAAATTGTGCACCATGATCAAGTAGGATTCATCCGTGGGATGCAAGGCTGGTTCAATATACGGAAATCAATAAATGTTATTCATCACATCAATAGACTTAAAAATAAGAACCATATGATCATCTCGATAGATGCAGAAAAAGCATTCGACAAAGTACAGCATTCCTTTATGTTCAAAACTCTAGAAAAACTAGGGATAACAGGAACATACCTCAATATTGTAAAAGCAATCTATGCTAAGTCTCAGGCTAGCATCATTCTGAATGGAGAAAAATTGAAGGCATTCCCCCTAAAATATGGAACAAGACAGGGATGCCCTCTTTCACCACTTCTGTTCAACATAGTTCTCGAAACACTGGCCAGAGCAATTAGACAGACGAAAGAAATTAAAGGCATATAAATAGGAAAAGAAGAACTTATATTATCACTATTGCAGATGACATGATTCTATACCTAGCAGACCCAAAAGGGTCTTCAAAGAAACTAGTAGAGCAAATAAATGAATTCAGCAAAGTGGCAGGATATAAAATCAACACTCATAAATCAAAGACATTCCTGAATATCAGTGACAAATCCTCTGAAACGGAAATGAGGACAACCACTCCATTCACAATATACTAAAAAAAAAAAATAATAATTGGGAATCAACCTAACAAAAGAGGTGCAAGTTTTATAGAAGGAAAACTACAGAACCCTAAAGAGAAAAATAGAGGAAGATCTTAGAAGATGTAAAAATGTACCCTGTTCATAGATAGACAGAACTAACATCATCAAAATGGCGATATTACCAAAAGTTCTCTATATGTTTAATGCAATGCAATTCAAAATCCCAACGGCATTTCTTGTAGAAATAGAGAAAGCAATCATGAAATTCATTTGGAAAAATAAAAGACCCAGAATAGCAAAAACAACACTAAGCAGGAAGTGTGAATCAGGCGCTATAGCGATACCAGACTTCAAACTATACTGCAGAACAATAGTAACAAAAATAGCATGGTACTGGTACCAAAACAGGTGGGTGGACCAATGGCACAGAATAAAGGACACAGAAACCAATCCAAAAAAATACAACTATCTTATATTTGATAAAGGGGCTAAAAGCATGCAATGGATGAATGATAGCATCTTCAACAAATGTTGCTGGGAAAACTGGAAATCCATATGTAACAAAAAGAAACTGAATCCCTTTCTCTCGCCATGCACAAAAGTTAAATCAAAATGGAACAAGGAGCTTGATATCAAATCAAGACATGGTGTTTGATAGAAGACAAAGTCGTCTACGATCTACATACTGTGGGGTCGCCTCCAAATTCCTCAATAGGACACCCATAGCACAAGCATTAATAACTAGAATCAACACATGGGACTAACTCAAACTAAAAAGTTTTTTTCTCAGCAGAAGAAACAGTAAGAGAGGTAAATAGGGAGCCTACATCCTGGGAACAAATCTTTCCTCCTCACATTTCAGATAGAGCACTAATATCCAGAGTATACAAAGAACTCAAAAAATTAGTCAATAAGACAACAAATAACCCAATCAACAAATGGGCCAAGAACCTGAACAGACACTTCTCAGAGGAGGACATACAATCAATCAACAAGTACATGAAAAAATGCTCACCATCTCCAGCAGTCAGAGAAATGTGAATCAAAACCACCCTAAGATACCATCTCACTCCAGTAAGTTTGGCAGCCATTATGAAGTCAAACAACAACAAGTGCTGGCGAGGATCTGGGGAAACAGGTACACTTGTACATAGCTGGTGGGACTGCAAATTGGTGCAGCCAAATGGGAAAGCAGTATGGAGATTTCTTGGAAAGCTGGGAACGGAACCACCATTTGACCCAGTTATTCCCCTTCTCGGTCTAAAACCTAAAGACCTAAAAAGAGCAAGCTTCAGGGACACTGCTACATCGATGTTCATAGCAGCACAATTCACAATAGCAAGACTGTGGAACCAACCTAGATGCCCTTCAATAGAAGAATGAATAAAAAAATGTGGCATTTATACACAATGGAGTATTACTGTGCATTAAAAAATGACAAAATCATAGAATTTGCAGGGAAATGGATGGCATTAGAACAGATTATGCTAAGTGAAGCTAGCCAATCCCTAAAAAAACAAATGCCTAATGTCTTCTTTGATATAAGGAGAGTAACTAAGAACAGAGTAGGGACGAGGAGCATGAGAAGAAGATTAACATTAAACAGGGATGAGAGGTGGAAGGGAAAGGGAGAGAGAAGGGAAACTGCATGGAAATGGAAAGAGAACCTCAGGGTTATACAAAATTACATACAAGAGGAAGTGAGGGGAAAGGGAAAAATAATACAAGGGGGAGAAATTTATTATTGTAGAGAGGGTAGAGAGAGAAGAGAGGAGGAGAGGGGAGGGGAGGGGAGGGGGGATAGCAGAGGATAGGAAAGGCAGCAGAATACAACAGACACTAGTATGGCAATATATGAATCAATGGATGTGTAACTGATGTGATTCTGCAATCTGTATACGGGGCAAAAATGGGAGTTCATAACCCACACAAATCAAAGTGTGAAATATTATTTATCAAGAACTATGTAATGTTTTGAACAACCATAAATAAAAATTTAAAAAAAAGATAACTAAATTCGGTGAATAATGCACGAGAATCCTAATATTTCTACAGTAACTGACCCAGTTTAAAATCAATGCCAGTAGATTCCTATGGGACATGATGTGTATTTTGACGTTCATTTTTATTCAACACTGGTACATTACTATTTCATAAGTTTATGCACATCATAGGATATATATTTCATACACAAATTAGCAAATTTATAGGCATTTGATTCAATTTCAATCGCTTCCTGCTTTACAACATATGCATTCCTCCAGGTTTCCTGACTGGTCTTTTCATGAGACTTCTTTCCAAACATATTATTTTCGATTTCCATAATCACTTTTGAAACAAAACTCACACACTCTTCATGATAAACCAAAACACTAATATTACCATTAGATGTATAATTGGTGGGAATGAATGATTGTATATCAATATAAGATTTCCTGTAATTTTTCAGATATCACTTCAATCCATTATTTAAAGTTGGAACAAGTTATATTATTTATTCACAGTATTGTCTATTCATGCTTTATCTCTAAATTCATAGACACAGGTTGCACCTCTTTGTAACCCCAATACTAATTTTACGTCTTGAATATATTGATTCCAGAAATGGTGGAAGAAATACTCATGTCACCTGATCTACATATACATTTTATCACAGTAGTATTCTGGACAAATAATGTAATGGTCACGGTTATGATTGCACGAAGGACTAAATGGAAAGTGAACATGGATTACAAAAACATCTATGTCCAGGTTGCCTAATGCTCTCAAATGTCAATCCTATTGGTGACTACATATTGTTTTCTTCCTAAGATTATGTATTCAAACTCAACCCTGTTGAAAATGTCTAATCCTATCACTCACTTTATACTTTGCCTGATTTCGTAATGTCTCTATTGATATCTGCTTTTCTACATTTTTTCCCAGCTCATCATAGTGACTGACTCTTCATATGTGCTGACTTTAACAATCACTCTGTAACCGAAACCCTTTTGTTAAAGAACTTTTGTTCCAAGTCCTATACTCACACTTCTTCCTAAACGTACTATCTTCCTATTTCTATCAACTATCCCTTTTTGACTGCATGTTCTCTTCTACATTCAATCATTATAGTAAATGTCCGGCGAGCTTCGCAGGAGGAAACCACCAACAGACTATCTCATGCAACAGCAAAGGGTTTATTGAGTGTCCAGCATGCTGGTGCTCAGAGCTCACTTGAATAGAGCAGATAGCCCTGAGAATAGCTTAAGTAGAGCTTATATACTTTACCTGGAGAGGGCAGGGAGGGAAGTTTATTGATGGATCGGGGAGAGTGGGCGATTTGCGTGCAACTGGGTGAGGGAGCACATTCTGCAGTTGGGCAGTTGGGGACAGCACATACTGGGAACAAGATTTGCAAGCATTTCTCAAGATTTCAACAGTGTTTTGTTAAGCATACAGAAAAACAGGAAGTGACAAGTACCTATTTTACTAACCTTTAATTCCCCACTTCTTCTTCTGGCTACTTTTAATCATAAAAATGATCATTGGGGGGTGTCACATTCTATGTATACTAGTAGGGTATTACCATAAGTTTAACTTGTCCAATTTGAGCCTGGAGAAAAGAAATTACACGGTTGAGAAAACAGGGTTTAATAGTTAGCAATAACATGAGGATTACTATTGGACCGGCCAGGGTTGATAAAAACGTAGTTAACCAGGAAGACTGTGTGAACCAAGACTCAAACCACCTTTTTTGGGCCTCTCTGTCTCGTTGATGCTTTTCAAGGCATCTTTTTAATTTACTCTTAGATTTTATTACAAGTCCAGTATGCTCGGCATACAAACAACTTTTTTCTCTCAATGCAGCACAAAGCCCCCTTCTCTCATGACGAGGAGGTCCAACCCTCGAGTTGTCTGAAAAACAACTTCAGAGAGAGAGGTAAAAGACTCATGCAAAGCTCTGATGGAGGCTTCTAATATCTTAGTTTTGGTCTATTGCTGTCATTTGTTGGGTCATTTGTTGAGTCCCGTGGACAAAGGCAGTGGTTCCCATGGCCACCAGTGCAGCAATTTCTATTTCTAATAGGATGGCTAAATTGAGGGATATATATTTTCAGTGGAACCGGGTTGAATGCCCCCCTATTTGATCTTCAAATGAACCTGCGTCGTGATAGAGCACTCTGGGAAACATCTGCACGATTACACAATTAATCACATCTGTTGACCATTTCATGAAAACATTAACAATGTTTAAGTATATAGAATCATGCTGTAGTAGGGACGGACAAGGCAACGCACCTAAGATAGCACTGAAGACAGGGAAACAGTCCTATTTGGTTGCAACCAGATTCAGAGGGCATTGATTCTGTTGTAATCAACTAATCCTCTGAAACCCAAGTTTAGGTAGTTTCAGAATTTTGTACCCAACATGTAAGGGAAGGGGCTCAGAAGTTCACAGTCTGCAGAAGTTGAAAAAAGCAGTTTTTGTTTCTGTTTTTTCCTCGGTTCTGGGCAAGTTAACTTTTCAAGGACACCTGGGAGGGAAAGAGCTTTTTCTTCCCTTTCTTATTTTCCCATTGCCAGCTGTTACCACGGAGCACAGTTGCTAACTTCGTTAACTTAGAAATGTAGCCATCTCTGTGAAGCCCCACGTCAAGGCCAGAGGCCTTGTTCACATATTTTTGTGAAAAACTAGTAAGGGGGTGTCTGGATTAGGAGTGCTGATTTTTTTAGCCAGTGGCCAAGTAGAACAGGGCAACATGAAAATAGGAAGTTTAACTACATTGAACTTTTTTATAGGGACTCTTTTGCTGAAAGTCCTTAAGTCAGCCATGGTGAAGACTTCTGGAGAAGGTCAGTTAAAGACATTTCTGTGGGCCTGGTATAGAGGGGAAAGACGGAGAAGGTGGGGCTGAGAGCAGCTCCGAGGATCTGAGAATGAGAAAAGAGAGATGTAAAAAAATAATGGGAAAGTGGTTTGGAATTTTCCTAGCAACAAATATTTGAGCAGTAGAACAGGTCAAGCAGAGGGGAAGATGGTAGTGAGTATCCCAAAACGCATGTGAGGGACTTTAAATTTGTAGTAAACTGTTTTCAATGATGACAAAGCAACTTTAAAGGCCATTTTCATTACATCTTGGATAGAGGTCTGAGGGCTCTCCTCAGCTGGTTTGAGCTTTGGGTTAGTTGGTAAGAGGACCTGGTGGGACCCGGTGCGGGCACTGACAGCAGAAGAGAGGAGTGAGTGGGTGGAGGGGTACCTCAGTACCTGCTACCTCAGCAAGGGGGCAATGGTCTGAGAACCAGCAGAGGTTTGGGTTTTGATCTAATAATTGTAGTGGAGAAATCAGGTTGCTGAGGTGGGAGTGACAGCAGAGACTCTGGAACAGAAGGCGGGGGGTGAGGATGTATTGGAGAAGCATAGTTCAGGATGTGAGCGAAGAATAGAAAAGGCCTCCACATAGTGGAATCTCCTTTCACCCTTTTGAGCACTAGCAGATGTTAAAAAGGTCATGCAGGATTTGAGGATCTAGAGTCCCCTCTGGTGGCCATCAGTTTTTGTTATCTAATTCGTAATATGGCCAATGCTGTGTACTGAATTTAATGCAGGGTTTGGGTTCCATCAGGCAGCCCCTGTATGCTAACATCCCCATGACTTACAGAAGAAGTCGGCTTTTCCCCCACACAGCCATGGCTGTTTTTGGCTTTGACAGTCGGCCGGGTAAACACAGTAATCTAGGCTAGCCAACCTGCATCTGGCTCGTGTGTCCCTACATCCATAGTATTTGTTTCCATTATCTATGGTAAGGAAGGGATTTAATGGAATTTTAGTGGGATCCTCTTCATCAGGGATATCCCTTTAGGAAAGACCTATAGCCAGCTGACAAATGTCTGGGTGGAGAGATGGTCACCAGGTCCCTAAGTGGGCTGTATGCAAGATAGATTATACTTCTTTTCCAGTAGAATTTGTGATCAGCCATCGCTGCTGAACGGGCTGATGAGGGTTAGGACTACTTGTGGCCAAGGGGAGAGTCTATAGGCTTATCCACACGGTGAATATGCAATTTGAAAGTGTTACCAGTCTTTTCCAGTTTCCAGCCAGAGTGTGGACAGGGCGCAGGCTTGAGATGAGAGGCATGGATCCAGGAAGTGATTCCGTCTACCTTTACCACTATAGATGTTATAAGTAGCACCTGGTATGGTCTTTTCCAGTGGGGTTCCAGGGATGACACCTGATATCATCTTACGTAGATGAAGTCTCTTACTTGATATCGATGTGGAGTCCCCTCGTCCCCAGTTTGGTACGCAGTGGCCAGCTGTTTCCACAGGTATCACTGAGATCTTTCAAGAGCTTTAAGTCTGTCAATCAAGGGGGTGTGAAAGGGATCGTTAGCTCTTAGAGTTGGGCTTTGGTCCGTTACTGGAGGAGAGGCACCCTAGATATTCACAGGGGGTGTGGTTACTCAAAGAAACAGAGGGCGTATTTCTTGCACGAAACATTGTATAAGGAATGAGCATAGTCCAATCATTTATGCTGGTCTCTAAGCTTAATTTCGTTGAGGTCTCTTAATGGTTCTTTTTATTCTTTCTACCTGTCCTGAACTCTAGGGTCTGTAAGCACAATTAAACTTCCAATGAATCCCCAGGTTCCTGGCTAACCCCTGACTTACTTGGGCCATGAATGCCGGTGCATTATCAGACCGTATTGCCTTTGGCAGGCCGTATCGTTGAAAAATGTCTTTCAGGATCTGCTTGACCACCATTAGCACTGTTTCTGTTTTTTTCTTTTAGTGGGGAAGGCTTCAATCCATCCTAAAAATGTATCTACAAAGACTAGAAGATATTTATGTCCATACCTTGCTGGCTTAATTTCAGTAAAGTCAACTTCCCAGAATTGTCCTGGTCTGGTTCCTCGTAGGTGCTTTCCTGCAGGAAGCTTGGAAGGGTAAGAATTTACCAATTGATGGACTCGACAGGCTTTTTTTTTACCCATTCAGTTATTTCTTTTTGCTGTGAGTCAGTTAGTGGAAAACTCTGTTCTTGATACTTCAGAAATACCTGCAGTTTCTTTGAACCAAGGTGAGTGAGTTGATGTGCATTTTCTACTGACATATTTAGAGATGTGACTATAGGAGTTTTTACTGAAGGATATAGAAATTCCACTTGGGGGCCTTCAGGGTTAAAAGTTATTTTGGCCCGGAACTTGGTGAGCAGATCTCTGTCCATCAATGGGGCTAGGAATTCTGGGATTACTAGGAAGGAGTGATGGATTTTTCCTTTCCCCAGGTCAATGATCCTCTTAGTTGTCCAAGCCCGATATTTACTGTCATTAGCCCCTTGAACTAGAGACCTTTTATTTGATAGAGGGCCCAATGTGACATTAGGGGTGAGTATATTGCCCCTTTATCCACTTCAATGATTACTGGGGTCCCCTCCACTTCAAAAGTTACCCTAAATTCGGGGAGGGGATCTGAGCCCCGACTTTCATAGTCATCCTCCAGAGTCAGAATGGCTGACTGGCGTGGCTGTCCCTTTCTAGGGCACTCTTTGGCCCAGTGTCCTTTTTTTCTACAGTTGGTACATTGATCTGAGGCCAGGGGTGGCCTCTGGCATGGGACCAGGTATCCCTTCCTGTCTCCCTGTTTCTTAATTTCTGGCCCTTTTGTTGTTGTGACCAGGACCTTAGTCAACACCTTTGTCTGTCTTTTGTTTCTTTTATCCTCACTTTGCTTCTTTCTCTTCCTCAGTTTCTCTCTTAAGGTATATTTTCTTGGCTTCTCTGACTAAATGTCTCAAAGTCATATCTTGTAATCCATCTAAGCATTGTGACTTTCTTTTAATATCCAGGGCAGCTTGTCCAATAAAGGCCATCATGACAGATGCCTTTTGAACCTCTGCCTGAGGATCGAAAGGAGTATATCTCCTACATGCCTCCATAATTCTCTCTAGAAACATAGAGGGAGATTCATCAGGCCTTTGAATAATCTCTATTACCTTGGCCAAATTAGTTGGTCGCCTAGTGGCCACTTGGAGGCCCACTATTAGAACCTGGCGATAAGTGGACAGATGCTTTCTAACTTCAATGTTGTTGGTGTCCCAGTTGGGTTGTTTCAAGGGAAAACCAGCTTTGATTAAGTTGGGAAGATGTGTCCGTCTCCAATCTGGTCGGAGGACATTTTTTTATAGCTTCCAGGAAGATTCTCTTTTGTTCCTCTGTCGTGAAGAGAGTCCCTAGTAATTGTTGACAGTCATCCCAAGTAGGCAGGTGTGAAAACATTAATGACTCAACCAGACCTGTGAGCCCGGTGGGGTCCTCGGAAAAAGGGGGATTGTTATTTTTCCAGTTTTATAGGTCGGAAGAGGAGAAAGGCCAATATTTGTAGGCTTGCATTTTCCCCCCATGGCCTTCGTCAATCAATGGTCCGTAGGGACATAGGGGGAGCATCACAGGAGGTCCAGGGTTTTCAATCATTCACCACCATCAATTTCCCTTAGCTGGGCTAGCTTCCTCCTGCGGAGGTGGGGCTGTGTGTGCTGCAGGGGAGTTATCTGGAGGGCGCTGGGCCAGCTTAGATTCCTCCAATGGTAGAGAGGCTGAGTCAGCTGCAGGAGAATCACTTAGAGGGTGTTGGTGGTTGGGGGACGAGGGCAGGGTATAATAAGGGGGAAGAGAGTCCAGTAGAGTCAAATCTTGTGACTCAGGGATTACAAAGGGTGGAGAAGGAGGAGGAGCAGAGGGTTTGAGAGAACATGTTGGAAGTAGTAGGAGCGGGGGAAGGAGTAGGAGCAGGGGAAGGGACAAAGAAAGGCTTCACCAATTGAGGAGGAGATTTGCAGAGGTCCTGCAAAGTTAAGATATATGGCTGTTGATCCGGATGGCTATGTGTGCCTGGGTGAAAGACAATATCTCTGACTTCTTAAATTAGTGGAAAGTAGAAAGATCCTTCTAGGGGCCATCCAAATTCAAAGGTGGGCCATTCTGAGGCACAGAGATTCTGAAAGGTCCAGCGTTTTACTAAAAAAGAAAGATTCTGAGCCCTTAAGCAGACTTTGGTCCAGTGATCAAGGGTCAGGGACAGGGGCATTGAAGTGCTGTGTCCCATAATGAAAGATACACAAAGAGTGAATGCAAGACACACGACACAGACAAGACAAGACAATAAAGACATTCAATGGACATCCAAAACTGAGACCAGGACTGAGTAGCCAGCAAAACCCAATGGGCTGGCAATTCCGAATCTGATACAAAATATTACTGAGTCGAGGAGACTATTGTTCCTCGATTTCCCGAGTCTTTGGGAAGTCCCCCAGGGACGTGGCCTGTGTCTCTGTGACACGTCTATCAGCCACCATCGGAGAGAACTCACACTCTTCATCGACAGCCATTTTGCCAAGCCCTAACCTTAACACTGAAACAAGAAAGAGGGGCCTTACTTAACCCGAGAGGAACCCGTTAGGGTCTTTTGTCTGCCGCTGCCAAAACTCGGTGGAATCTCCATATGTAAAGGTCGGGCGAGCATGGAAGGAAGAGACCACTAACAGACTGTCTTATCCAACAGCAAAGGGTTTATTCTGGGTCCAGCATGCTGGGGCTCGGAGCTTACTTGAATAGAGCAGAGAGCCCTGAGAACAGTTTAAGCAGAACATATATATTTTCCTTGGAGAGGGCAGGGAGGGAAGTTTACTGATGGGTCAGGGCGAGTGGTCAGTTTGCGTGCAACCGGGTGAGGGAGTACATTCTACACTTTGGCAGTTGGGGACAGCACATTCTGGGAACAAGATTAGCAAACAGTTCTCAAGATTTCAACAGTGTTTTGTTAAGCATACAGAAAAACAGGAAGTGACAAGTACTTATTTTATTAACCTTTCACTGCCGACTATCCTTTTTGACTGAATGTTCTCTTCTACATTCTATGATCCAAAGTACAAGGTCTTATGCCATTGTATATCAATTTATTCAAAGCTAAGTATCACAATCAAGGGCCCAGTGACTTCTGGGCTTCAAATGTTACTTAGATTTCTGTTTTTATACATATATTTCACCTATATATTTTTATACATATTGCAGGTTCCCAATACCATTATTTATTCAGCATAATGATTCCTAACCCAAATCAAACATGTTATTAACCCTAACCATACATGGTTCCCTCAATCTAACTTTACAGAAGAGCAGGGACAGAGTTGGTCTTACAATATAGGAATATAGGGAATCTTCCACCTGCTGATAACCTCAAAGGTCCATGCAGATATAATCTCTGGAGAAGATGTAGGCAACTCTGAAGGACCTGAGAGTGCAAAAGTCATCTTCGATGGAAAACAACCTGGTCAGGGTGAAGTGTTCTGTCTGAATCAGCCTCTCCATTCTTAATGTAGAGAAGATGGACCAAATGAGACCTGTGTGGAGAGCTGCTCCTGGGTGCCTATGGGTGATATACCATTCTAACTTGTGAAAGTGTCACAGGAAGCAGGGGCAGCCTCCATCTCATGGGAAGCTTGGAAGCAACTCTTAGGACAGATTGGTTGCCAAGGCAGTGAACTCATTCAGTTTCTGACGGAAGTGACCTCACCTCACTTCCTTGGTGATGGAACTCTGTGAACTTGCGATCCAGGAAGCCAGTCAAACATTGACAGTCCCAGTCCCAGTCTCAGTGGTTATACTTTTTGAATTTCCCAAGGACAGAGTCAGTCTTTCTTGGTACCTACTGATGTTAGGATGGCCAAATGGCAGGAAAACTCTGAAGAGGGGCCTTTCCTGAGAAAACAGGTAGTGGCTCACCGCTGGCTCCTGACAACTTCAGAGAGTTGGCAAAGGACACAAAATCTGAGACAGGACAGGCCATTTCGGGGGAACGTAGAATGGCCCACAGTCAGAGGACACTCCAAATAGTCACAACCTACTTGGAGGAAAGAGGTGCCTTTGTGGGTGTGGGTGTGGGTTTGTGGTTTTGGCTCATGTTCTGAGAAGAGGTAGGAAATGAGGTTTGTTTGGTTTGGGGTGAATTGTTTCTAGTAAGTCATTTGACAATGCGAGTGTTTCTGTGTCGCTGTATCCCACTGTATCCGTGATTGTAGATATTAGAAAAGAGAAAGCATCAATGGATGTGTCCTGTCTTTTAGAAAGCTTACCAGCATTCATGCTGCCCAATTTATAAATGGAATGCGGCTTGCCATAATGATGGGCAACACCTACGATCTTCCTAAGTTCCTGTTTTCTTCCTGAAATCTGGCCACTCTCCATAATAGGCGCATGGTTTTGTATCCAAGATATGTACCACCTCCATGCTCTGTGACATGGCCATGTACTGAATAACTGAAGTGAATGGCGAGCATCTCAGAAAACTCACATACCAGTGTGACCTGTAAAGTCTCATTGGAGAAACCATGCTTTGGGCCTTTTGCTTACCTATTGTTCTGTTTCCCTGAATGTCAGGAAGGTCTTTGCCTCAGGACAACGCTTTGTGAAGTCTAAAGAAAACCTTTTTCAAATAAAAAAGAATGGGCATCAGCTGTGGCTGTTTGCTTAATTGCTTTGCAAAGAGATGTGTCTGAATCAGCGTTTTGGCCCTGTGTTAGGCTGTAGCTTAGATACTCAGCAACTGATGGATCTAAAGAAAGATCCCATGTGTGCATCCAAAACCAAAATATCAAAAGAGCAGTCATTGTGGATGAAGTCTTTCACCTTCCTCTGTAAGGTTTCTGACATCAATCAAGTGAGAATAGGGATCCTTTAGAACTCCAAATGAGTTCTTCAGTTCCCTGCAGAGGCTAGCCCATAGGTGGTTGGGTTTTCTCATGACTCCAATTCATATAAACAATTTAAACCCCACAGTCAGTAGGTCTCAAATTTGAGAAGTGGATCAGTATTAACGGCAGGCCTATTTGATCACTTCTGGTTCACAAGAAGGGTGTCCAGGTCACGCAGAATTTAGGTAAATGAGGGGCAAGAAAGCATATTTTGGACACTCTCTTGGGCTGCATTCCTCATGAAAATCTCCAGTCAGAGGTTATGATGAGTGTCTCTATGGAAGAAGATGAGGGCCATGTGGGAGTGTTTTGGTTTTAATTGTGGTTATTTTTGTGGCAGTTGGAAGGGATGACTGAGTCCACCTGGGTTTGAACTCTGGTGTGATTCACCTTAGAGACTGAGTACAGGAACTGAACTTAGAGAAGTATTGCCATGAATTGTGTTGGGATTTTAGAAGGCCAAGCATGAGAGTCACCCTTGGAAACTGAGATCTAGGCCCAGGGTGCCTTTCCAGAGACCACTGGGAAACTCTGGCTTGATATCACATGATTTTATTCTTAACGACTTGGCAGTCTTAGTTGAGAGTCAAAACACACATGGACGTTACATTGTAGACCTCAATGGGCCTGGATTTATGTGACCCTTTGGCCAATCTTTGGGAAACCTTGCCAGTGAGAGTTCTCCAGAACTTCATTTGAAATGAACTTCCACAACATTTAATGGTCCCTGAATGAATTGAAGCCCACATGCTGCCAACTTCATCCTTGAAAAATTGCTAGATAAATACCATGAAATTTTTGAAATTCCCATGACCAGATGGCACTGGAGAAACTTTGGTTGTCCTGTTGCTGAACATGATTATGCAGGACAGTGACTTGATTGACTGAGTTTCATGAAAATGGTGTATAACAGAGATTCCAGGAAGTTGGACCCTGCTGAGTAGTGGGCCTAGTGCAGTGAAGGGCAGGTGTGTGATAAAAAAAAAAATCTGTGGTGGGGCCATGCGGATCTGCCATTGGCTTCCAATTGGCTTGTGACTGACATGGTGTAGCCAGCAGACGCTTCTATGTAAAGGTATCTTTTTATATGGAGAGGTTTCAGGCCAATGTTCAGAATCCGGTTGCTATGGTCAAGGAGGCAAGCTATGTGGAATAGAAGCCTGGTTGGTACATTCTTCTGCAGGCCCTGACCCACCACAGGTGACAGAACTCCCTTCAGCACTGTGTCCCAGGTGAATTCCTTGTATTTCGTGAAGCAAATACAAAACTCCCAGTGCAGCAGCAAGAAACACCAGGAAAACTGGAGGATGACCAAATGGCTTCAGAGTCCACAAGAGTAGACAATTAGTCCCCAGTGGCCACAGTTTACCTACAAACAGAAAATTAAAGACAGCTTCCTCATGTTTATTGGAAAATAAGAAATCATGTCAGGTCACATAGAAGCATACCCAGATTTGATTGTCTCACTACAAAGGAAGCTAAATCTCCTGACTACAACATATATTTCAAGTGCCCAACCTCAGAGGCAGTTCCTCAAGAAGTCTTTAGTCCAGCAGAGCTCCATGTTTGTGGAGTGTTTACCCTGTCCCTTACTTTTGGAATCTCCTCTACCACCTCCAAGTTTGTGAACTCGTGAGCATATTTGATTCCAGATATGTATTCACAGATTTTCTATCTCTTCTCTTCTTATTGTGTCTAACTTGGGGCCAAGGTAATCTCAAGGCATTGTTATGGATGAGAGTGGGAAGATACTTTTGTAGCATATATTTGCATAAACATTATAATCATTTTCCAAATTTTCATTCGAAATACTGAATCCCTGACACAAACCCATGCCAACTAGACTCTGACTACTAATTCTAATATGGTGGAGAAAATTAACCCAAATAGAATAGAAATACAAGCAGTTCAGAGGAGGAATGGTGTATCATTGGAATTGCCTTTTGCTTTATATAGGGTAGGAGTTATAAATCTAGTCAATTTTTTGTTGAAATGGTTCTCCATGTGATTTTCAAGTTAACAAATATGTGAATTCCTGTCTACCTTTCTCTGTATCCTATTCAGCACATGTATTTTTATATGCACATATAGAATCCTACCTGGTACCACACGTACATTCTTGTGAGGTGGCTGACTTAGCAGACACAAATTGTGAGAAGAGATCACTCCTCCTAAACGCTGTTGAAACTGAAAATTCAAACTATTGATGAGCTTCCTAGTACAATAAAATTATACATGAATCCATGTTCAGTAAAACGAATTTATTTGGATCTGTGGATGACATATATTTCGTGGTGAATTTCAACTGGCATATATTGCTACTTTTTAATGTCTGTTTGTGTGCGTGCCTGTGTGTGTGTGTGTGTGTGTGTGTGTGTGTTATATATATATACACACACACTCTACAGATTTTTCAAAATATGAAATATATGTGTCTTATTATACACTCCGTAAATTCATTCATATTCATGTATGTGGATTAATAATCAACTTTTCACAAGATTATTCTGAGAAATATTCATCCACCTGAACTACATATTTGATTCCTAGTAATGAAAACTAACAGTAAATGGTGCATACAAATCCTAATATCTCTGCAGTAACTGACACAGTTTTATATCAATGCAAGTAGATTCCTATGGGACGTGATGTGTATTTTGTCTTTCATTTTTATTCAATACTGGTACATTACTTTTTCTTCAGTTAATGCACATGGTAGGATATATATTTAATCCACTAGTTCAGAAATTTATAGGCATTTTGTCTTAATTTCCATCACTTCCTAATTCAGAAAACATGTTTTCCACAGGGTTTCTTAACTGGTCTTTTCATGAGACTTCTTTCACAAAATGCAAAGGTCACACTTATGTTTGTACCGAAGTCTAAATGGAAAGTGAGTATGGATTACTAAAAACATCTATGTCCAGGTTGCCTAATGCTATCAAATGTCAATCCTATTGGTGACTACATATTTGTTTCTTCCTAAGATTATATATTCAACCTCAACACTGTTGAAAATGCCTGATTCTATCACTTATTTTATACTTTGCCTGATTTCCTAATGTCTCTATTGATATATGGTTTCCTACATATTTTCCAGAGTTCATCAATGTGACTGGCTCTTCACATGTGTTTATATTTACATTCATTTTCTACCCGAAACCCTACTGTTAAAGAACGTTTGGATCAAATCCTATACTCACTCTGCTTTCTAAACCTACTGAATATCTTCCTAATCCTACTGACTATCCTTTTGACTGGATGTTCTTTTCGACATTCAATCATCCAAGGTACAAGGTCCTATGCCATTGTATATCAATTTATCTGAGACATCTGTGCAGAATATAATTCAAAGCTGAGTATCCCAATCAAGGGCCCAATGCACTTCTGGGCTTCAAATCTTACTAGATTTCTGTGTTCATACTTATATTTCACCTATATATTCTTGTAAATATCGCAGGTTCCCAAAACCGTTATTCATCGCACAGAATGATTCCTAACCCAAATCAAACCTGTTATTAACCCTAAGCATACACTGTTCCATCAATCTATCTTTACAATAGAGCAGGGGCAGAGTTGGTCTTACAATACAGGAATTTAGGGGATCTTCCACCTGCTGAAAACCTCAAAGGTCCATGCAGAAATGATCCCTGGAGAAGACTTAGGCAGCTATGAAGGACCTGAGAGTGCAAAATCATCTTCCATGGCAAAAAAACTGGTCAGGATGAAGTATTGTATCTGAATCAGTCGCTCTGTTCTTAATGTAGAGAAGATGGACAAAACCAGGCCTGTGTGGAGAGCTGTTCCATGGTGCCTGTGGTTGATATACCATTCTAACTTATGACTGAGTCAGAGAAAGTAGGGGCAGCCTCCATCTCATGGGACCCTTGTAAACAACTGTTAGGACAAAGTGGTTGCCAAGGTATTGACCTCATTCAATTCCTGAAGGAAGTGACCTACCTCACTTCCTTGGTGATGGAACTCTCTGAACTTGGGATCCAGGAAGCCAGGCACCCAGAGCCAGTGCCAGTCCCATTCCCAGTGGGCACAATTGTTTGAATTTTCCAAGGACAGAGTCAGTCTTTCTTGGTACCTCCTGATGTGAGGATTACCAAATGCCAGGAGAACTCTGAAGAGGGGCCTTTCCTGAGAAAGCAGGTAGTGGCTTATTGCTGGCTCCTGACAACTTAACAGAGTTGTCAAAAGGGACCTGATCTGATACAGGACAGGCCATTTTGGGGGAACATAGTATGGTCCACCAGTCAGAGGACACTCCGGATAGTCACAGACCTACTTGTGGGAATGAGGTGCCTTAGTGGGTGTGGGTGTGAGTTCGTGGTTTTGTCTCATGTTCTGAGAATAGGTAGCAAAGGTGGTTTGTTTGGTTTGGAGTCGACTGTTTCTAGTAAGTCGTTTGAGAAGGCGAGTTTTTCTATGTCTGTGTATCCACTGTGTCCGTGGTTGTAGTTATTAGAAAAGCCAATACATCAATGGAGGTGTCCTGACTAGTAGGAAGCTTCCAGGCATATATTCTGCCCTTTTTATGAATGGACTGTGGCTTGCCTTATGGATAGACAACACCTACTATCTTTCCAAGTTCCTATTCACCTCCTGATTTCTGGCCTCTCTCCAGAATAGGCTCATGGTTTTGTGTCCAAGATATGTACCACCTCCAAACTCTGTCACATAGCCATGTACTGGATAGCTGAAGGGAATGGGAACATCTCAGAAACCTCAGAGATCAGTGTAACCAGAAAAGTCTCAGTGGAGAAACCCTGCTTTGGGCAATTTGCTTACCTATGGTTCCCTTGCCCTGAATGTTAGGAATGTCTTTGCCTCAGGCCACCCCTTTGTGGAGCCTGAAGAAAAGAGTTTTCAAATTGAAATGAATGGGCATCACCTGTGGCTCTTTGCTTAATTACTTTAGAAAGGGATGTGTCTGAATCAGCCTCTTGGCCCTGTGTGAGGTTGTGGCTTTGATTCTCAGAACCTGATAGATCTAAAGAAAAATCCCATGTGTGCATCCAAAACCAAAATTGCCAAAAGAGCAGTCATTGCTGATGAAGTCTTTCGCCTCCCTCTGTAAGTTTTTTGACCTCTATCAAGTGAGAATAGGGAAGATACACCAAGTCAATTGATGGCTCCTATTGGAAAAATTCTATCACTGATGACAGCATCAGCATAAGTACCCCAACACTATGACAATTCGCTGCACCAGCAGATAGTTCACAATGCATACAAGTGAGTTCACAATGCATACAAGTGATACATAATCCAGGCAAGTTCTGCAAGCAGTTCAGTGATGGCTATTGCAGAATCTGTAGATTGGTTTTATCTTTGTCTTCACCGGCACTGGGATGAAGATAGGAATTCTGGCAATAATGGCTAAAGAAAAAATTATGCAACATTCCTGAGTACACTAAAAGAAAACAATTTTCTTAACAATTTACATTATCTTGAAGAGAATAATTAAGTATAATGAAAAGGAAAAGTGAAAGTAAACAAACACGTCTGTTAACCTCCTATTTTTTCACATATTAAGACAATCCTGAACAGTTGTTTACCCAATTTAAATTAAACAATTCAATTCACGTGAATAAAAAAAAATGGCTATATTATTTCAATAGCACTCATCATATGTGATATATGGACATACGCACATTCAAATATATAACACAAAACACAAGTGTGCACACATAATAAATACATACAACACATAATATAATAGTAAAGGCCTTATAACTTTTTACATGTGAAATCATCATTGCAATGTTTAAAAACTCTATAGTCAAAAAATAGAACTGATAAGCAAAACATTAACCTAGGTCTGTATGAGCTCAAAAAAACAAAAAAAGAACTTCATGATGTGGGAAAGGGCAATAATAAAATAGATATTGAAAAAAGCATCTCTGTTCTGTCGCAGATGTAAGGATAGCCAAACTGGAGTTTTGGATATCAGCTGTTATGGATTTGAGCCAAATCATCTTATTTTGGTCTATTGAAATCGCTTCAGTTAATCTCTCTGAAATCCAAATCGGCTGCTGTTCTCCCTGTGGAAACACATAAACAGACCCCCGACTCCAGGCAATCACTGGGTCGGGACCTTAGTTAATCTCTCTGGAATCCAAATCGGCTGCTGTTCTTCCTGTGGAAACCCAAAAACAGACCTCCAACTCCAGAAAATTAATGGGTCAGGAACTTTCCATTGTCCTGTTAGAATATCCTTCCAAAGTACCTCGGGCTTATACACATTTTTTGGACACTTATGCCTTTCTGCAGCACTAAGTCCTGAAAATCCAAATTTAAAAAGTTTAGAGTAAAAAGGGTTATTTTAAGTTTATCTTTGGGGAATTTATATCCCTTCCCAATTCTGTCTTCTTACTTTAATGAGTACATTTTAATAGTGTGATGTGCTCTTTCAACTATGGCTTGTCCCTGTGGATTGTATGGGTTTCCTGTTATATGAGTAATGCCAAATGATGAGCAAAATGGTTTAAAAGAGGTAGAAGTATAACCGGGGGCATTATCTGTTTTTAACTGTTTTGGAATGACCACAGTGGCAAAATTTTGTAAGCAATGAGCTATAACATCTTTAGTTTTTTTTCCCCATGAAGGGAGCCCATCAAAAATCCAGAAGAAGTATCAACTGTAACATGCAAATATTTTAATTTTCCAAATTCTGGCAAGTGTGTGACGTCCATCTGCCATATATGGTAAGGTATCAATCCTCTAGGATTGACTCTAAGATTAAAATGTGGTAAAATGGTCACACAATTTTGACATTGTTTTATTATTTGTCTAGCTTGTTCCTTAGTTATTTTAAAATGCTTTTGTAAAGTATTAGCATTGATATGGAACTTTTTATGAAAATTTATAGCTTCTTCTAGTGTAGAGAAAATATGTATGTATGTCATGTGTAGTTTTACCTGCTAAATCATTGCCCAAACTAAGGGCTCCAGGCAATCCTGTATGTGCCCAGATATGTCCTATTAAGAATGGATCTTTTCTGTCACAGATTAGACTTTGTATACTGGAAAGCAAAGAGAAAACAGTAGAGGAAGGGGAAATCCTACCAGCATCTTCAAGGGATACTATAGCATTAACTATATACTGACTATTGGAAAATAAATTAAACACAGAATCTTTAAACATCAAAAAAGCTTATAATACTGCATTATGCTCTACATTTTGAGCTGATTGTTGGGGTGCTAAAAATGTAAAAATTTGATCAGGTGTAACTATTGCTGCTGTACCATTATTTGACCCATTAGTGAATATATTTGGAGCATTCATGATAGGTGTTTTCTTGTAATTTTTGGAAAAATTACAGGATGCAATGACCCAAAAGACAATAAAAGATTAGATGGTAAGTGGTTATCAAATGAAACATTAGATTTACACATGATTATTGCCCAAGTATTTAACTCATTAGCTAATTCATCAATTTGATTCATAGTGTATGGAGTAATAATTTTATTGGGAGAAATTCCAAACACTCCCTTTGCTGCTTTTATTCCTATTAGTATTATTTGTCCCTCAGCCTCAGGATACCTAGTAATAATAGTGTTAGAAGAATAAGATAAATGTTTCCATAATAATGGACCTTTTTGCCAAAATACTGCTGTAGGAATATTTTTTGTTGGTAGCACAATGAATAATAGAGGCATTATTTTATCAAATCTATCCAAATGCATATTTCCCATATATGTTTCAATGATTTTTAATGCCTTTCTTGCTTCAGGCATTAACATTCTGGATGAATTTTGATCAGATGGACCTTTTAGGATATCAAATATAGGTCCCAACTCTCCTGTTGGTATACCTAGATAAGGCCTTATCCAATTAATGTCTCCTAATAACTTTTGAAAGTCATTAATTGATTTGAGTTGATCTACTCGTATTTGAATTTTTGGTGGACTGACCATGGTTGAGGATAATTGAACTCCTAAATAATTAATTGGAAAATTTAATTGTACTTTATCAATTGATATCCCTAGATTATAATTTTTTAATAAGTTTGTAAGTGTGGCATAACATTCTAGCAATGGGTTTTTAACTTGTGTGCTAATAACACATCATCCATATTGTGAAATATTTGTAGTTCAGGATTTTGATTTCTAAGTGGCTGGATTACTTTGTTAACATAAATTTGACAAATAGTTGGGCTGTTAGCCATCCCTTGAGGGAGTACTTTCCACTCATACCTCTGATCAGGACCTTCATGATTCAGTGCAGGGATAGTAAATGCAAAACTTGGACTATCCTCAGAAAGAATTGGAAATGAAAAAAAAATTTTTAATATGTATAACTAAAACATACCAAGTTTTTGGCAAAGCAGACAATTGAGGAATCCTTGATTGAGCAGGTCCCAAAATAACCATCTCATTATTAATGGCTCTTAAATCTTGCAATAATCTCCATTTACCAGATTTCTTTTTGATGACAAAAATGAAAGTATAATGGGGAGATGCAGAAGGTTGTATATGTTCTTCCGCTAATTGTTGTTTGACCAGGAACTGGGCTGCTTGTATCTTTTCTTTAGTCAGGGTCCACTGAAGAACCCATACTGGTCTTTCTGATTTCCAAGTAATTTTTATTGTCTCAGTGGCCCTTTCTGAAAATCCAACCCATGTCTGTCTGTTGCTTGGTCTATTTGTATTGGTGCTGCTATACCTTGTTCTTGTTTTTCTAATCTTTTTCCTTTCCTAAAACCTTCTCTAGCCATAATAGTGGGTGCATTTTGATTGATGTTATTTGTTATTGTCAAACCTAATTGATCTAGGACATCTCATCCCCATAAATTTACGGGAAGATGATCCAATACATATGGCTGTATAGTTCTTTCACATTCTTCAGGATCCTTCCAATCCAATACCATTGCACTTCTATGGGGATTAGTTGCCACTCCTAGGTCTCAAAGTGTTTGAGTGTACTGTTGTAATGGTCAATGTTTTGGCCATTCTTGATGAGAGACGATGCTAACATCTGCACCTGTATCAAGTAGCCCATTAAATTCATGTCCTTGAATATTTAGTTTTAGCCTGGGGCGAGAATCTAAATTTAAAGAAAGCATAACCAAATCTACACCTGTGGAGCCTAATCCCTTGGAACCTCTTTCTACAGCACGACTGGAAAATTGATCATGCAGACTGAGTATTATTAGTAACTGTGCTATTCTATCTCCTGGTGAAATTACTGATATGTCCTTTGGAGAACTGGGTATAAATTTTATTTCACCTTTATAATCGGGATCAATTACCCAAGGACTTATCATAAGTCCTTTTAGATTAGAAGAGCTGCGTCCCAATAATAAGCCTACCGTTCCTTTGAGAAGAGGTCCTCTCACCCTGTGTGAATGACTTGAACCCCCATCTCTACAGTTAGTACCGATCTGACAGAGGTGCAGATGTCTAACCCTGCGCTCCCTCTGATTTGTCTGATGAGGCGTCTGATGGACAATGTGTCCTGGGCACTACACTGATGGGGTTGCTGGGTTCCTCCAGTTCTCTGTATATTTGTGGTTTTGGGCCCCAGAGCATTGGGCTCCCCTGTCCATTTTTTGGCAATGGAGCCCAATGCCTTTCTCCATGATATCGTGGATAAACAGCTAGTCCTTGTTCGTTTTTGATAATGAAGTACCCTCTATGGTGGTTTGAGAACGGCATTCATTAGCCCAATGTCTCCCTCTACGGCATCGTGGGCAAATACCCGGTATTCTACTCCTTTGGTACCTAGTTTTGTTAAACCCTCTTCCTATGGAGCAATTCCTTTTAAAATGTTCTGTTTGTTCACAATTGTAGCATGTCCCTGGCCTGGCATCTAAAGCCTGTTTTACTGCAGCTGCCACAAATTGCCCTTGTTCATTGATGTCTCTGGCATCTAAAGCCTGTTTTACTGCAGCTGCCATGACTTTCTCTTATTCATTAATGTCTTTACATAATTTAATTTATGTGTTTAAATCTTCATGTTTCCATGGTCTAGAGATATCTCTGCACCAACGATTCGCTTGGTCATAAGCCAGTTTTTTATTAATGGCATTGCTTGTTCTGTATTCCCCAAAACTCTGGTAGCTGTTTGAATAAGCCTATCTACAAATTCAGTGTAAGATTCATTAGCTCCTTGTATTACCTTAGATAATTGACCTTGTAAACCTCCATGTCGTTGTAAAGTCTTCCATGCCCTAACCGCCTCTGCAGCAATTTTTGCGTATACGCCAGGATCATATGCAATTTGTTGCTGCTGATCCTCATAAGGTCCCTTTCCTAAAAACATATCTAGATTTCTCTGAGGATAACCAGCTTCTGCATTACGGCTAGCCGTCTCCTTGCAAAATTCCTCATTGGCAACCTTCCATAAAAGGTATTGACCTCCATTTAGCACAGCTTTACACATATTAGCCCAATCTACTGGCGTCATATTCAAGTTGTTAATGGATTCAACCAAGCTTACAATGAAGGGTGCTTGAGGACCATAGGTTGTTACAGCCCCTTTTAGCTGCTTCACTATTTTGAAATTTAAAGCATGGTGAATTCGCTGCCCTCCTACCTCAAATACAGGGCATGTTCATACTTGAGATCCTGTCTCAGGATCCGAACTATCAACTGCGGGGTTTGGGGGCCTCCCAGCATATGGAGGTGGCCTTGTTATTTGGACATTTACATCCTCTGGTGATAGAAAGGTGTTAGTAACAGTCTCCTGTAGAGGAGGCGTTGTTGGTTGGACACTTTCGCCCTCTAGTGATAGAAAGTTCTTAGTAGCAGTCTCCTTTTGTAACTTTGATCCTGATGGCTTTTTCTCCCCTAAGCTTTGTTCTTCTATCTTTGTCTGAACTGAAGTCTTTGGACTGAGCAAACCAGATATGAACGTCCTCAATAGCAATGTGCCAACTGGCAGAGTCCCTGGGCTGTTCTTTTGCCCCCTTTTAAATCTTCACCATGATGGTTCCATTATGGTATATTTAACAACTCCTTAAAAATCCATGGGCTACATTTTTGTATTGTATCAACGTATGCCCTGACTGTTCTTGACTTTACTGAGATGCCTCCTTCCTCTAACAATTTACTTAACACTCTTTCAGTTTGTTTTTTTTACTAATTTCTGATCCCATATTTCTATTATAATACAACCCAACAAGACAATGCCAAACAAAACCAAGACAGAATAAAATAAAAAGGGAACAACAAAAAGTCATTATAGCCTTTATATCCTACTGACATGTGCATCCGTCCTTTCTCCCTATCTGTTCCTCAGAAGTAAATAATTTTTTCTCAGATGTGAGCGGTTTTTCATCCATCTCACTCATCTCCATGGACAGGCAACAAAAGTGAAGCAAAAAAAAGAGGAATCTTAAAATGGCTACCCATCCTCTCGCCCTTCCCTCAGGGGTGAGCAGTTTACCTTATCACTTACCCTCAGTGGCTCCCCGTGTGAGCCACCAAATGCTGCAGTCTGGCTGGGCACGATTCAAGAGCCACTTTTCAAAAGAAACAAACTTTATTTTTAGAACCACACACGCCAAACAAAACAGCTCCTCAGGAAAAACCCTCAGAGCCCAACTGCCACCACTGGCTTCCTTACAAAGTTTCTGTCACAACCACAAGCCTCTCCACCTCCCACAATCCTCCTGCTCTTGAGGCCATTTAGCTGGGTCAGGTGGGTGGAGCCAAAAAAGTCCCACAATGAGCAGCTCTGTGGTCTGAAAGGGCAGGGAAACTGCCAATGAGCATCACCGCAGAGGAGCCAATCAGCTTGATGTTGCTGGGGCCGCTGTGAGCCAATAATCATATGGCAGGGGAATGTTGCTGGTAGCTGGAAGTTTGATGGGGCCCCTTAAGCTGTGGCTTTCAACAAATTGGTGTCTCCTTTCTCTGTAGACTATTCAGCACGTGTATTTTTATATGCACATATAGAATCCTACCTGTTATCACACGTACATTTTTGTGAGGTTGCTGACTAGGCAGATACAAGTTATGAGAAGAGATCACTCCTCTTAAATACTGTTAGAATTGAAAATTCAACCTATGGGTGAGCTTGCTAGTAGAACAGCATTATATATAGATCCATTTTCAGTGAAATCAATATTTTTGCACCTGTGGATGATACATATTTCATGATGAATTTCGATTGGCAAATATATTGCTAGTTTTAATGTCTGTGTGTGTGTGTGTGTGTGTGTGTGTGTGTGTGTGTATATATATATATATATATATATATATATATATACTCTCCAAATTTTTCAAAATATGAAATATATGAATCTTATTATACACTCCTTAAAATCATTCATATTTATGTATGTGGATTTATGATCAACTATTCACAAGATTATTCTCAGAAATATTCATCCACCTTAAATACAGATTTGTTTCCTAGTACTGAAGACTAACTTCAGTGAATGGTGCACACAAATCCTAATATTTCTACAGTAAAACCTAGTTCAACATCAATGCAAGCATTTTCCTATGGGACATGATGTGTATTTTGCGGTTCATTTTTATTAAACAGTGGTACATTACTATTTCTTCAGTTTATGCACATCATATGATATATATTTCATCCAAAAGTTCACAAATTTATAGGCATTTGTTTCAATTTCAATCACCTCCTGCTTCAGAACACATATATTCCTCCAGGGTTCTTGACTGGTCTTGTCATGAGACTTCTTTCCAAACACATTATTTTTGATTTTCATAATCATATTTGAAGCAAAACTCACACACTCTTCATGATAAACCATAACCCTAATATTACCGTTAGATGTATAACTGGTTGTAATGAATGTATGAATATCAATTTAAGATTTCCAGTATATTTTCAGATATCAAATCAATCCACTATTTAAAGTTGGAACCAGTTATATTATTTATTCACACTATGGTCTATTCATACATTATTTCTATATCCATTGACACAGGGTACTCCATTTTTTTCCCCCAATATTTATACGTCTTCAAAATATTGCCCCCAGTAATGGTGGAAGAAATGCTCATGTCACCTGATCTACATATAAATTTTAACACAGTAATATTCTGGACACAGAAAGCAAAAGTCACTCTTATGATTGTAGCAAAGCCTAAAAGGAAAGTGAGCATGGATTACTAAAAATATCCATGTCCCGGTTGCTTAATGCTCTAAAATGTAAATCCTATTGATAAATCCTATGTATTTGTTTCTTTCTAAGATTATATATTCAAACTCAACCCTGTTGAAAATGTCTAATCCTATCCCTCACATTATACATTGCCTGATTTCTTAATGTCTCTACTGATATCTGCTTTCCTACATATTTTCCCCATTTCATCATTGTGTCTGACTCTTCACATGTGCTGATATTTACATTCACTCTCTTATTGAAAACCAATTGCTAAAAAACTTTTGGTCCAAATCCTATACTCATTGTTGTTTCTAAACCTAGAGAATATCATCCTAAACCTACGGACTTTCCCTTTGTGACTGGATGATCTCTTCAACTTTCAATCATCCAAGGTACAAGGTCCTATGTCATTGTATATCGATTTATCTGAGACATCTGTGCAGAACATAATTCAAAGATAAGTAACCCACTCAAGGGCCCAATGCCCATCTGAGCTTCAAATCCTGCCTAGATTTCTGTTTTCATACTTTTATTTTACCTATATATTCTTGTAAATATTGCAGATTCCCAGAAAGAATATTCATCCTGCAGAATGATTCCTAACCCAAATCGGACGTGTTATTAACCCTAACCATACACTGTTTCCTCAATCTAACTTTACAGAAGAGCAGGGACAGTGTGACCAGGAAAGTCTCAGTGGAGAAACCCTGCTTTGGGCCTTTTGCTTACCTATTTTTCTGTTGCCCTGAATGTCAGGAAGTACTTTACCTCAGGCTAACCCTTTGTGAAGCCTGAAGAAAACAGTTTTCAAATGGAAATGAATGGGCATCACCTATGGCTCTTTGCTTAATTTCTTTGGAAAGGGATGTGTCTGAATCAGCCTCTTGGCCCTGTGTGAGGCTGTGACTTAGATTCTCAGCACCTGATGGATCTAAAGAAAGATCCCATGTGTGCATCCAAAACCAAAATGGCAAAAAGTTCAGTCATTTTTGATGAAGTATCTTCCCTTCCTCTATTAGATTCCTGACCTCCATCAATTGAGAATAGGGATCCTTTGGGTCATATGAGTTCTTCAATCCCTGAAGAGGTGCTTGGGTTTCTCATGATTCCAATTCACATAAAGAATCTGTACCTATCAATCAGAAGTAGTAAGTCAATATTGCTCTCAGAAATGGTGGAAGAAATACTCATGTCACCTGATCTTCATATGCATTTATTCACAGAAATATACTGGACACTAAATTCAAAGTTCACATTTATGATTGTACCAAAGCCAAAATGAAAAATTAACACGGATTGCTAAAATCATCCATGTCCAAGATTACTTATGCTCTCAAATGTCAATCCTATTGATGACTACATATTTGTTTCTTTGTAAGATTGCATATTCAAACTCAACCCTTTGAAAATGTCTAAGCCTATCTCTCACTTTTTACTTTGACTGATTTCATAATGTCCCTATTGATATCTGCTTACCTACATATTTTTCCCACTTCATCATTGTGACAGACTCTTCACATGTGCTGACATTTAAATTCATTTTCTAACCGAAACCCTATTGCTAAAGAAATTTTGTTCCAAATCATACACTCACCCTTCTTTCTATACCTACCTACTATCTTCCTATTCCTACTGACTATCCCTTTTTGTCTGTATGTTCGCTTCTACATTCAATCATCCAAGGTACAAGGTCCCATGCCATTGTATATCGATTTATCTGAGACATCTGTGCAGAATGTAAATCAATGCTAAGTATCACAATCAAGGGCACAATGCCCTTCTGGGCTTCCAATATTACTTGGATTTCTGTTTTTATACACACTGTTCACCTCTATATTCTTATAAATTTCGCAGGTTGCCAATACCATTATTCATCCACAAAATGATTCCTAACCCAAATTGAACCTGTTATTAAGCCTAAACATACAGTGTTCCCTCAATCTTACTTTACAGAAGAGCAGGGACAGAGGTGGTCTTATAATACTGGAATGTAGGGATCCTCTACCTGCTGAAAACTTCAAAGGTCCATGCTGAAAGGATCCCTGGAGAATATGTAGGCAGTTATGAAGGACCTGAGAGAGCACAAGTCATCTTCCATGGCAAACAACCTGGTCAGGATGAAGGGTTGTGTCTTAATCAGCCTCTCTCTTCTTAATGTAGAGAAGATGGACCAAATCAGGCCTGTATGGAGAGCTGTTCCCAGGTGCCTATGGTTGATATACCATTTTAACTTGTGAAATTGTCACATTAAGTAGGGGAAGCCTCCATCTCATGGGACCCTTGGAAGCAACTGTTAGGACAAAGTGGTTGCCAAGGCAGTGACCTCATTCAGATCCTGAAGGAAGTGACCTCACCTAACTTCCTCGGTGATGGAAATTGGCATCCAGGAAGCCAGGCACACAGAGCCTGTCCCAGTCCCACTCCCAGTGGTGTCACTACTTTTGAGTTACCAAGGACAGAGTCAGTCTATCTTGGTACCTACAGATGTGAGAATGGCCATATGCCAGGAAAGCTCTGAAGAGGGGGCTTGTATGAGAAAACAGATAGTGGCTCACCACTGGCTTCTGACAAGTCTCAGTGAAGAAACCCTGCTTTGGTACTTTTAATTACCTATTGTTCTGTTGCTCTGAATGTCAGGAAGTTTTTTGCCTCCGGCCACCCCTTTGGGAAGCCTGAAGAAAAGAGTTTTCAAATGGAAATGAATGGGCATCATCTGTGGCTCCTTGCTTAATTGCTTTGGAAAGGGATGTGTCTGAATCAGCCTCTTGGCCCTGTGTGAGGCTATGGCTAAGATTCTCAGCACCTGATGGATCTAAAGAAACATCCCACGTTTGCATCCAAAACCTAAAGGGCCAAAAGAGCAGTCATTGTGGATGAAGTCTCTCACCTTCCTCTGTAAGGTTCCTGACGTCCATCTATGAGAATAGGGATCCTTTGGGTCCAATGAGTTCTTCAAAGCCCTGCAGAGACTAGACCATACATTCATAGGTTTCTCATGACTCCAATTAACATAAAGAATCTAAACCCCGCAGTCATTAGGCCTCAAAATGGAGAATCAGAGCAGTATTAAGGGCAGGCCTCTTTGATCACTCCTGGTTCACAGGAAGGGTGTCCCAGCCACACTGACTTTAGGCAAATGGGGGCAAGGGCCCTTATTTTCGATACTGTCTTTGGCTGTGCCCCTCATGAAAAACTACAGCCTGAGGTTATGATGAGTATCGATATGAAAGAAGATGAGGGCCATGTGGAAGTGTTTTGGTTTTAATTGTGGTCATTTTTGTGGCTGTTGGAAAAGATGACGGGTCCACCTGGTCTTGAACACTGGTGTGATTCCTCTTAGAGACTGAGTTATGGAATGGACCTCAAAGAAGTATTGCCATGTATTGTGTTGGGATTTTAGGATGCCACGCATGAGAGTTGCCCTTGGAAACTGAGATCTAGGCCCAGGGTGGCTTTCCACAGAGCACTGGGAATCTCAGGAAGAATATCACATGATTTTATCCTTAAAGAATTGGCAGCCATTGTTGCAAGTCAAAACGCAAATGGACCACACATTGTAGACCTCAAACGCCTGGCTTAATGTGACTTTTTGCCTGTCTTTGGGAAGCCTTGCCTGTTAGAATTCTCCAGAGCTTTTATTGAAATGAGCTTTCTCTCCATTTAATGGTTCCTGAATGAATTGAAACCCACAGTGCCTCCAACTTCATCCTTGAAAAATGCCTGATAAATACCATGAAATTTTTGAAATTCCCATGACCACTTCGCACTGTAGAATCTTTGGATGTCCTATTGATGATCACTAGTGTACCAGACAGTGTCTGATTGACTGGGTTTCATGGAAATGGTGTAGAACAGAGATGGCAGTAATTTGGAGCCTGCTAAGTAGTTGGCCTAGAGAAGTGGTGTGAAGGTGTGTGTTAAAACATCTGTGGTTGGGTGATGTGGATCTGCCATTGTCTTTCAAATGGTTTGTGACTGACATGGTGCAGCCCCCAGACCCTTGTATGTAAAGGCATGTTGTTATATGGAGAGGTTTCAGTGCAATGTTTAGAATCAGATTGCTAAGGTGAAGGGGGCAAGCTATGTGGGATAGAAGCCTGATTGGTGCATTCTACTGCAGACCCTTACCCACCACATGTGACAGAACTCCCTCCAGTACTGTGTCCCAGTTGAACTCTTCGTATTTCATGAAGCAAATACCAAACTCCCAGTGCAGCTGCAAGAAACACAACAAAAAGTGGAGGATGAGCAAATGGCTTCCAAACTGGAAGACACTTAGCCCCCAGTGACAACAGTTTACCTACAAAGAGAGAATTCAGCACTGCTGCCTCATGTCCTTTGGAAAATAAGAAACCATGTCCTCCAGGTCACATACATGCAGACCCAGCTTAACGGTCTCACTACAAAGGGAGCTAAAGCTCCTGACAACAACATATATTTCAAGTGCCCAACCTCAGAGGCAGTTTCTCAAGAAGTCTTTAGTCCAGCAGAGCTCCATGTTTTTGGAGTTTTACCCTCTCCCTTACATTTGGAAACTCCTCTAGCACCTCCAAAGTTGTGAACTCCTGAGCATTTTCCATTCTTGATGTGTATTCACAGATTTTCTAACTCTTCTCCTCTAATTGTGTCTTAGTTGGGGTGAAGGTAATGTCAAGGCATTGTTCTGAATGAGAGTGTGAAGATTTTTGGGTAGCACATATTTGCATACACATTGGATTCTTTCTCCATTTTTCCATTTGAAATACTGAATCCCTGACTGTAAGGGGTAGAAGGAATTCTCCTTCAAAGAATAGCCTGACACTTACAAGAAACAGCCCCCAGGGAGACATCCTGTCTGGGAGACATCCTGTAGTCATCTGTGTTCCTGAGACATCCTGTGGCCATCTGTCTTCCTGAAATATCCTGAGGTTATCTCACCTTGTGAAGACATCCAGGAACTGCCGATAAGAGAGCTTTCAAATCTCCAGCATATAAATTCCCCTGTGTGAACAATAAAAGTTTGCATCTTGATCAGAACTTTTGTCTTGCTGTCATCTCTCGTGTCTCTTGTCCCTTCATTCCTCCCCATCTAGGTTTGCTACCCACGTTGATGTGTCCTGCAGGCCGGGACAACTGGCGCCCAACGACTGGGGCTCGAGCCTTTGACTGAGGGGGAACCCCGTCTTCCTGGAAGATTTGGACAAGCGGAACTCGCGATTGCCTCAGCAGACACCACTGAGAGACAGATCCAGGAGGAGAGTGGGGATGACGTACAGTGAGTGACCCACCATGGGACAAGCAGTTTCGTCACATGTTTTGTTTTTGTCAGGCCACAAGGAATCCTTAAATACATGGGGGCACATGTTAAGAAAAATGACTTAAAATTTTTCTTTTCATACATCGAAAAATTGTTTCCATGGTTTCCCCTTGAAGGGACCATTGATGGTAAAAGATGGCTTAGAGTAGGAGACATTTTAAAAGATTATTATGAATCCTTTGGCCCAGAAGAAGTGTCTGTTCCTACCTTTTCTTTCTGGAAATAAATTAGTGAAATTCTTAAAAGTTCACCCTTTGACAATGGTACCTTAATACTTGTCAGGATTGGGGAAGAGACTATGCAAAAGACCTCTCGTCCCTTCTCGGCATGCCCATCAGTTAGTATAATCCCAGAGAAACATTGACCCCTGGGGAGGAGGCTACCTTGGAGAAGGAAGCAGCTCGCTACCATTCAGAAGACCCTCCACCTCTCAGGACCCTGCCACAGCCTATAGGACTTACACATTCCACTCCCTCCTATATGGCTCCTGCCTTTTGTGCTCTGGCCCTTCAGGGGCCAAATGTCCCCCCAGATATTTTTTCCCCACTTCCCTTGCCTAACCTGGCTCCCTTGAGAGAGTCTCTCCAACATGGATGGTAACAGATCCAATTTTTAAAAGAATAAAGATCCCTTGACTCTGAGCTCTCTCCATTAGCCTTAGGAATGGAGTCAACACAAGCTGGCCCACAGTGGTCTAATACAAAGGCTAAGCCGCTCCATCGGCCTGTGCTCGCCTTCCCAGTCACCACCAGTCAGATAGATAAGCCTGCTCAGGTTGAGGTCAAAGACTTAGAAGAGGATCAAGAGGAGGAAGCGGGGGAAATGGATCAAGGAGATCAGGACTTAGAGGATGAGAAGTTCACCCCTAGGCAGGAAGGAACCCAGAGTGTCTACAAAAAATTTAGCCTCCATTTTCTTGAAAAACTTAAAAAGACTTGTGCTCACTATGGCCCCACTGTGCCCTACACGTTGGCTTTATTAGAAAGCCACAGCACACAATTTCTTACTCCCAATGATTGGAAATTTTTAGACCGAGCTGCCCTCAGTGCCGGAGACTTCCTGCTATGGAATGCAGATTTCAAAGAGCCCTGTCAGAAACTGCTCAAAAAAAATTTAACAAAGGCCTCCTCTAAATCCTGGACTTATGTTAAGCTAGTGGGCAATGCAACTTTTGACACTAAAACTAAACAGGCACGTTTCCCTGCTGGACTTTTTGTGCAGATTTAGATGGCTGGCTTACATACTTGGAGACGCCACCCTGAAAGGGCCTCGGCTATCACTTCCCTGGCAAGAATTCGACAAGGGCCTGACGAGCCTTATAGCGACTTTGTTCCCCGGCTTAACCTAGCTGCGGAATGCTTGCTTGGACCAAGCGAAAGCGAAAGCACCTTTGTAAAACATCTTGCCTTTGAAAACGCCAACCCAGCATGTCAGGATGTTCTTCGACATCATAAGGATAAAGGGAAACTTTCTGACTTTATTAGAGTCTGTGCAGGGGTGGGTGCAGCCCATGCCATGGATCTCACTTTAGTGCTCCCTTTACCAAGGCCTTTTACAATCCTGGCTCACGTATTTGCTTTACTTGTAAACAACCAGGCCATTTTGCATGCAAGTGTCCGACAGGCAAACAAAGAGTAAGAATAGCGTCTCCTCAAACTGGAGCTAAACCGCCCCCAGCTACACTTTGTCCTTGATATGGTAAAGGTCATCACTGGGCCAGTGAGTGTAGATCAATGACAAATGCCCTCGGACAGCCTATTTCTTCCTGCTTCTCAGGAAACTCCCTGAGGCAATAAAGTTTGTTCCCTTCCAAACTCCCAACCTACCTCAAAATCCTTCTCCACAATTGGCTCCCTCCAACTACCCACTCCAGGCAGTGCACGATTGGACCTCTGTACCACCACTGATACAACATTAGACTCAATGCAAGGGCCCCAGATAATACCAACTGGAATTATGGGTCCCCCTCCATCTCATACATGTGCCCTTATTCTTGGAAGAGCCTCTACTACCTTACAAGGTGTTCAGGTCTTCCCTGGCATTAATGATAATGATTTCACTGGAGAAATAAAAATACTGGCCACAGTTATTAATAGAGTTGCGGCCATCCCAGGAGGAAAAAGTCTTGCACAATTAATACTCCTTCCCTTAGATTAAGGGGTACTTCCACCACCCAAACCTACTGTGGGGACTGCCTCCTTGGGCTCCTCTGAGGTATATTGGGTTCATCCCATTTCTCATAATAGACACACCCTTACCTTACTTATTGAAGGAAAGGAATTCCAAGCAATTTTAGTTACTGGAGTTGATGCGACAATTATTTCTCAAAAATACTGGCGATCAGGTTGGCCCCTCACCCCATCCTTGACTGACCTTAAAGGGATAGGAAAGTCAAAAAATCCTCTGGTCAGCTCTATTGCTCTTAGCTGGACTGATAAAGAGGGTAATAAGGGAACTGTCACTTCTTTCGTTGTTCCTGACCTCCCTGTTTACCTATGGGCCCGAGATATTTTGAGTCAAATGGAAGTTATTCTTGCCAGTCCCAATTCCGTGATGACTCATCAAATGCTCCGTATGAATTTTGTCCCTGGTACAGGCCTTGGGAGGCTGAGACAAGGACTGGTGGGGCCTATACAACCCATAAAAAAAAAAAAAACAAATACATATGGACTTGGATATTTGGATTTTTAGTGTCGGTCCCTGACCCTCCTGTACCCCATGGAGATAAAATTATTTGGGAGACTCAGACTCTTGTGTGGGTGGATCAGTGGCCCCTTACCCAAGAAAATTTGGAGGCTGCCTCCATGTTAGTGAAGGAACAGCTGGCAGCCTGCCATGTAGAGCCCTCAACCTCACCATCGTACACTCCTATTTTTGTTATCAAGAAAAATTCAGGCAAGTGGCGCCTTTTACAAGATTTGTGTGCCATTAATAAAGTTATACTCCTGATGGGAGCACTACAGCCAGACATTCCCACACCAGTGGTTATTCACAAAAACTATTGTAAAATGGTTATGGACTTAAAAGTTTGCTTTTTTACCATTCCTTTACATCCTGAGGATAGACCCTAATTTGCCTTTAGTCTTTCTTGCATTAATATTCAGGGCCCTATGCAGAGACTTCAATGGAAGGTTCTTCCCCAAGGTATGGCCAACAGCCCTACTCTTTGCCAAAAATACGTTGCTCAAGCAGTAGACCCTGTGAGAGAGTGAGGTCCACAAATTTATATTTTACATTATATGGATGATTTGTTAATTGCTGCACCTAATACCCATGACCTTAATAATTGTTACTTGGACTTTTACAAAATCCTCACTACCTTGGGACTACAGATAGCTCCTAATAAGGTTCAAACACAGGACTCTTATAAGAGTTTGAGCCTTAAAATTCTAGAAAATCAGATCCAAATTTCTAAAATACAACGACGTGTGGACCATCTTCACACCCTTAAAGATTTTCAGAAATTACTGAGGGATATTCAATGTCTAATAACATATTTAAAATTATGCACTTGTGTACTTTTGACCCTTAATGATATTTTGAGAGGTAATTCCCACCCCTCCTCCCCTCAAAATCTTACTCCCAAGGCATGACAGGCATTAAACCAAGTCACAGAAGCCATTGCCCAACAATTTGTTACACAAATTTCTTATAACCTTCCTCTGGTTCTGGTTATTTTACACACTCCTCATACACCCACAGGAATATTTTGGCAGCGAGATCCACATTTTAAAAATAAAGACTGCCCCTTGTTTTGGGTCCATTTACCCACCACATCCTCAAAGTTTATTACTGTTTATGTTGCTCAGGTAGCTTCTATTATTTTTAAAGGTCATTTGATTTCTCTACAAAGACCCTGATAATATTTTTATTAAATATACTAAGGACCAAACCCAATTTTTACTAGAGACAAGGGATGAATGTGGTATTGCCCTATCAGGCTTTTGGGAACAATTGATCACTACCTCCCCAATGACCCCCTTTTACATTTTGTCCAGTTACATCCATTTACTTTTCCTGAAATTACTCAAAAGGCTTCCAATCCTCAAGTCCTTACTGTCTTTACAGACGGTTCCTCTAATGGCTGAGCGGTCTTTGTTGTCAATAACAAGCCTACCACCTTTGATACTGTCTATCAGTCACCACAGTTTGTGGAATTGTTTGACATAACACAAGTTTTTATAACATTTTTGATAATCCTGTTAATATTTATAAAGACAGTGCCTACATTGCTCATTCTGTGCACCTGCTGGTGATTTCACCCCCCATTAAGGCTTCTAACAATGCGGCCTTTCTGTTTCACCAGCTTCAGCAGCTAATTCAGCCCAGACAACACCCATTTTTCTTAGGACACATCAGGGCACACTCTGATTATCCCAGCCCTCTAATTCAAGGTAATGCCCAAGCTGATGCAGCAACTCGTTCCATCTTTCCAATTTTTGTTGGCTGCATTCAAAAGGCCACGGAGTTACACAATATACACCATTTAAATTTCCAGAGCCTTTGATTACTTGGTAAAATTACCAGGCAACAGGCACGAGAAATAGTAAAAGCATGCCCTGGTTGTGCTGTCTCCCTCCCCATTCAACACTTGGGAGTTAACCCCCGAGGATTACTGCCCGATCAGTTTTGGCAAATGGATGTTACTCATTTTCTTGAATTTGTAATAACCAAATATTTACACGTTTCTGTAGATACCTTCAGCGGCTTTATTTTTGTATCACCACATTCCAGAGAGGATACCAAAGATGTCCTTTCTCATCTTGTTTCATCCTTTTCTGTTATGGGTAAACCAATACATATTAAAACAGATATTTATCCTACATATACCATTGCCAAGTTTAAACAGTTTTGTGCTACCTTGCAAAATTGTCATACTACTAGAATTCCATACAAACCTCAGGGCCAAGGCATTGTGGAACTTGCCCACCTTAACTTAAAAACTTGGCTAACCCTCCTTAAGGCTTTCTCCCTTGTATTTACCACACCCAGGCATCGCCTTAACAATGCATTATTTGCACTTATTTTTCTTACCCTAGACAATGAAGGCGATTCGGCAGCAGACAGACACTGCCATCCCTCGTCCAATTCTGTTCACCCACCTGTTATGTGACACAATCCCCTTACAAATAAATGGAAAGGCCCAGATCCTGTCCTCATCTGGGGAGGAGGCTCAGCTTGTATTTTGGACCAAGATCAAACAGCCCCAAGATGGTTACCAGAACTCCTGGTTAAACAGGTTAATGACTTACCTCAAAACAGGGACAGAGGCACTCCTCATGAGGACAAAATTTCCTCTTTTTCAGATGCAGCCAACAATCTGCCAGCCTTGGAATAACAGTTCCTGTGGGCACAGGTACACTGGCTTAGGCACGTCTATTCACTCTTACCATCGCCTGTCTCAACAAATTATAAACTCCATCAGGAACAACTGATAAAAACTCTATCAGGAACCATTAAAGATTTGCAGGACCAAATAGACTCCCTGGCAGAAGTGTTCCTTCAAAAAAGATGAGGCTTAAATTTGCTGACAGCTAACCAGGGAGGTATTTGCTTGGCCTTAGGGGAACGATGCTGCATTTATGCCAATAATTCTGGCAAAGTATGCACTAAAATTAAGCAGCTTCAAGAAGATCTAGAAAAGAGATGAAGGGAAATATTTGAAAATCCCCTCTGGACTGGGCTTAATGGATTTTTACCCTACCTTCTTCCCCTATTAGGCTCTTTGTTGGGTTTACTTTTAATGGTGTCCCTAGGACCCTGCATTATAAACAGGCTGGTACAATTTATTAAAGAACAGATTAATATTTTGGCCTCTAAGCCCATACAGGTCCACTATCATCACCTGGATATTGAAGACCGTGCTGTCAACATTTAAAAGGATGTTCTACCCTCCTCACAAGCTTATTTCTTAAGTTTGCATGCCCACAGATCTCGCTTTCTTACATAAAACTCTAAATAACAGCTCTGACCAACCATCTTCTGCACTTGCCATAAGGGTTCGTCCTCCATGGGCCCCTCTGCTTGGGGGAGGACGCACCCATGGAGTGAGGACGTTAGGGCATAATAACGGAGGGTGCAGGAAGGACTGCAGGAGGATGGATACATGGTTCCCAAAACCCAAGTCTTCTGAGTGACATGCTCTGGTGCATGGCAGTTGGCATGCTTCCCCCTCAAAGCCGTCTCCTCAAAAAACATGCCAAGGCCACCACGAAATGTAGTAAACATGCTCGATCAGATCAGGAGATATTCTAAGGCCTGCTAGAGAAACAGAGCCTCTATAACCCCCTAAAACATTGGCCTGTAAGGTATGGTCAAATATTTTATATAAGAAAGGGAGGAGATGTCAGGGGCTAGAAGGAAGTTCTCCTTCAAAGAATAGCCTGACACTTACAAGAAATAGCCCCCTGCGAGATATCCTGCCTGGGAGACATCCCGAAGCCATCTATCATGCTGAGACATCCTGCAGCTATCCATCTTCCTGAAATATCCTGAGGTTATCTCACCCTGTGAAGACATCCAGCAACTGCCAATAAGAGAGCTTTCTCATCCGCAACATATAAATACACTGTGAGAACTATAAAAGTTTTCAGCATGATCAGAACTGTTGTCTTGCTGTCATCTCTCATGACTCTTGTCCCTTCATTCCTCCCCAACAAGGTTCAACGCCCACGTTGAAGTGTCCAGCCGGCCCGGACACCTGACACTAAACCATAACCTACTAGACTCTGACTACTAATACTAATATGATGGAGAAAAATAATCCAAACAGAATGGAAATGCAAGCAGTACAGATGAGGCATGGTGTATAGTTGGACTTGCCTTTTGAATGATATAGGGTAGGTGTTATAAATCTAGCTAATTTTTAATTGAAATAGTTCTCCACATGTTTTTTAAAGTTAACAAATATGTGAATACCTGTCTCCCATTCTCTGTAGCCAATTCAGCACATGTATTTTTATATGCACATATAGAATCCTACCTGGTATCACACGTATATTCTTCTGAGGTGTCTGACTTGGCAAATACAAATTGTGAGAAGAGTTCACTCCTCCTAAACTCTGTTGGAACTGAAAATTCAACCTGTGGGTGAGCGTCCTAGTAGAACAACTTTATACATAAATCCATGTTCAGTAAAATAAATATTTTTGCATCTGTGGCTGATGTACATTTCATGAAGAATTTCGATTGGCATATATATTGCTACATCTTATTGTCTGTTTTTGTTTTTTTAATATATATATATATATATATATATATATATATATATGTATATATATATATATATATATATATATATATATACATATATATGTACACTCTCCAAATTTTTCCAAATATAAAATATATGTGTCTTATATACACTACCTAAATTCATTCATGTTCATGTATGTGGATTTATAATCAACATTTTACAAGATTATTCTCAGAAATATTAATCCACCTGAAATACATATTTGTTTCCTATTACTGAAAACTAACTTCAGTGAATGGTGCATACAATCCTAATATGTCTACATTAACTGACCCTGTTTAACATCAATGCAAGTAGATTCCTATGGGACATGATGTTTATTTTGAAGTTTATTTTATTCAACACTGGTACAATACAATTTCTACAGTTTACGAACATCATAGGACATATATTTCATCCATTAGTTCACAAATTTATAGGCATTTGATTCACTTTCAATCATTTACTGATTCAGAACACATGTATTCCTCCAGGTTTCTTGACTGGTCTTTTCATGAGACTTCATTTCAAACACATTATTTTCGATTTCCATAATCATTTTGAAGCAAAACTCACACACTCTTCATGATAAAACATAACCCTAATATTACCATTAGATGTATTACTGGTTGGAATGAATAATTGTATATCAATATAAGATTTTCTGTATATATTCAGATATCAATTCAATCCATTATTTAAAGTTGGAACCAATTATATTATTTATTCACAGTATGGTCTATTCATGCATTATCTCTACATTCATAGACAAAGGGTACATCTATTTGTAACCCCAATACTAATTTATTCGTCTTCAAAATGTTGCTCCCAGAAATGGTGGAAGAAATACTCATGTCACCTGATCTACGTATGCATTTATCACAGTAATATTCTGGACACAATAAGCAGAGGTCACACTTATGATTATACCAAAGCCTAAATGGAAAGTGAGCATGGATTACTAAAAACATTCATGTCCAGGTTGCCTAATGCTCTCAAATGTCAATCCTATTTATGACAACATATTTGTTTCTTCCTAAGACTATATATTCAACCTCAACTCTGTTCAAATGTCTAATCCTATCACTCACTTTATACTTTCCCTGATTTCCTAATGTCTCTATTGATATCTGCTTTCCTAAATATTTTCACCAGTTCACCATTTTGACTAACACTTCACATGTGCTGACATTTACGTTCACTGTCTATGTGATACCCTATTGCTAAAGAACTTTTGGTCCAATTCCTGTACTCACTCTTCTTCTGAAACCTACAGAATATCTTCCTAATCCTACCGACAATCCCAGTTTGAGTGGATACTCACTTCTACATTCAATCATCCAAGGTACAAGGTCCTATGCCATTGATTATTGATTTATCTGAAACATCTTTGCAGAACATGAATCAAAGCTAAGTATCCCAATCAAGAGCGCAATGCCCTTCTGGGATTCCAATCTTGCCTAGATTTCTGTTTTCATACTTATATTTCACCTATATATTCTTATAAATATCACAGGTTCCCAATACTATTATTCATCAAGCAGAATGAATAAATCAAATTTGAATAAGCCCAAATCAAAACCTGTTATTAAGCGAAACCATACACTGTTCCCTCAATCTAACTTTACAGAAGAGCAGGGACAGTGTTGGTCCTAAAATAGAGGAATGTAGGGAATCTTCCACCTGTTGAAAAACTCAAAGTTTCATGAAGAAGTGATCCCTGGAGTAGATATAGGCACCACTGAAGGACCTGAGAGAGCAAAAGTCAAATTCCATGGCAAACAACCTGGTCAGGATGAAAGGTTGTTACTGAATCAGCCTCTCTGTTCTTTTTATTATTATTGGTTGTTCAAAACCTTACAAATCTTTTGACATAACATATTCGTACATTAGCATACATTAGCTTCAAGTGATTTATGAACTCCCATTTTTACCCCAGATACAGATTGAAGAATCACATCGGTTACACATCCACATTTTTACATAATGCCATACTAGTAATTGTTGTATTCTGCTACCGTTCCTATCCTCTACTATCCCCCCTCCCCTCCCCTCCCATCTTCTCTGTCTACCCCATCTACTGTAATTCATTTCTCACCTTGTTATTTTCCCATTCCATTCACAACCTCTAATATGTAATTTAGTATAACAATGAGGGTCTCCCTCCATTTCCATGCTATTCCTCTTTTCTCTCTCTTTCCCTCCCACCTCATGTCTCTGTTTAATGTTAATCTTTTCTTCCTGCTCTTTCTCCCTGCTCTATTCTTAGTTGCTCTCATTATATCAAAGAAGACATTTGGTATTTGTTTTTTAGGGATTGGCTAGCTTCAATAAGCATAATCTGCTCTAGTGCCACCCATTAGAATATGGACCCAAACAGTCCTGTTTGGAGAGCTGGTCCTGGGTGCCTATGGTTGATATACATTCTAACTTGTGAAAGTGTCACAGGACGTAGGGGCAGCCTCCATCTCATGGGACCCTTGGAAGCAACTGTTAGGACAAAGTGGTTGCTAAGGCAGTGACCTCATTCAGTTCCTGAAGGAAGTGACCTCACCTCACTTCCTTGGTGATGGAACTCTAAGAACTTGTTATCAAGGAAGACAGGCACCCAGAGCCTGTCCCAGTCCCAGTCCCAGTGGTCTCACTTGTTTAGATATACCAAGGACAGAGTCAGTCTTTCTTGGTACCTACTGATATGAGAATGGCCAAATGCCAGAAAAGCTCTGAAGAGGGGCCTTTCCTGAGAAAGCAGATAGTGGTTCACCACTGGCTCCTGACATCTTCACAGAGTTGGTTAAGGAGACCAGATCTGAGACAGGACAGGCCATTTCGGGGGAACATACTATGGCCCACCAGTCAGAGGACACTCTGGATAGTCACCGACCTACTTTGGGGAAGGAGGTGCCTCTGTGGGTGTCGCTGTGTGTTTGTGGAATTGTCTCATGTTCTGAGAATAGATAGAAAAGGCGTTTTGTTTGGTTTTGAGTGAACTGTTTCTATTAAGTCATTTGACAAGGCGAGTGTTTCTATGTCTGTGTATCCCACTGTGTCCATGGTTATAGACATCAGAAAAGAGAATGCATCAATTGATGTGTCCTGTCTAGTAGAAAGCTTCCCATCATTTATTCTGCCAAATTGATGAATGGATTTTGGCTTGCTTTATCGATGGGCAACACGTGCTATCTTCCAAAGTTCCTGTGTTCTTACTGAATTCTGGCCACTCTACAGAATAGGCTCATGGTTTTGTGTCCAAGATATGTACCACTTCCAAGCCCTGTTACATGGCCATGTACTGGATAGCTGAAGGAAATGGCGAGCATCTCAGAAAACTCAGATATCAGTGTGACCAATAAAGTCTCAGTGGAGAAACCCTGCTTTGCTTACCTATTGTTCTGTTGCCCTGAATGTCAGGAAGGTCTTTGCCTCAGGCCACCCCTTTGTGAAGCCTGAAGAAAACAGGTTTCAAATGGAAATGAATGGGCATCACCTGTGCCTCTTTGCTTAATTTCTTTGGAAAGGGATGTGTCTGAATCCGCCTCTTTTCCCTGTTTGAGGCAATGGCTTAGATTCTCAGCACCTGATGTATCTTAAGAATGATCCCATGTTTGCATCCAAAACCAAAATGGCCAAAAGAGCAGTCATTGTGGATGAAGTCTCTCCCCTTCTTCTGTTAGGTTCCTGACCTCCATCAAGTGAGAATAGGGATCCTCTGGGTCAAATGATTTCTTCAAACCCTTCAGAAGCTAGCCGATAAGTGCTTGGGTTTTCTAATGACTCCAATTCACATAAAAAAATAAACCCCACAGTCAGTAGGCCTCAAATTGGAGAAGCAGAGAAGTATTAACAGCAGGCCTATTTGATCACTCCTGGTTCACAGGAAGTGTGTCCAGGCAACCCTGATTTTAGGCCATTAAGGGGCAAGGGAGATTATTTTGGAGACTGTCTTGGGCTTCGCCCCTCATGGAAACACCCAGCCAGAGGTTATGATGAGTGTCTATATGAAAGATCATGAGGGCCATGTGGGAGTGTTTTGGTTTTAATTGTGGCCATTTGTTTGGTGGTTTGAAGAGATGACTGGGTCCACATTGACATGAACTCTGGTGTGATTCCCCTTAGAGACTGAGTTCTGGAACTGAACTCAGAGAATTATTGCCATGAATTGTGTTGGAATTTTAGGAGGCCATGCATGAGAGTCCCCCTTGAAAACTGAGATCTAGGCCCAGGGTGGCTTTCAACAGAGCACTGGGAATCACAGCCAAGATATCACGTGATTTTATTCTGAAAGACTTGGCAGCAATAGTTGAGAGTCGAAACACACATGGACCTCATTGTAGACCACAATGGGCCTGGCTTCATGTGACCATTTGGCCACTTTTTGAGAAGCCTTGCCTGTGAGAATTCTCCAAAGCTTTCAGTGAAATGTGCTTCCTCTACATTTAATGGTTCTGGAGTCAATTTTAACCCACAGTGCCTCCAACATCATCATTGAAAAATGGCTACAAAAATACCATAAAATTTTTGAAATTCCCATGACCAGGTGGCAATGGAGGACCTTTGGATGTCCTGTTGCTGATCATGAGTATACCAGACAGTGCTTTGATTGACTGGGTTTTATGAAAATCGTGTAGAACAGAGATGCCAATAAGTTGGAGCCTGCTGAGTAGTGGGCCTAGAGCCGTGGTGGTCAGGTGTGTAATAAAACATCTGTGGTGGGGCCTTGTGGATCTTCCATTGGCTTCCAAATGGCTTGTGACTGACATGGTGCAGCCAGCAGTCCCTTCTATGTAAAGGCATCTTGTAATATTGTGAGATTTCAGGGCAATGTTCAGAATCATGTTGCTATGGTCAATGGGGCAATATATGTGGGCTAGAAGTATGTTTGGTGCATTCTCCTACAGAAACTGACCCACCACATGTGACAGAACTCTCTCCAGCACTGTGATCCACTAAAACTCCTTGTATTTTTGAATCAAATAGCAAACTCCCAGTGCAGCAGCAAGAAACACCATGAAATTTGGAGGATGACCAAATGGCTTCACAGTCCACATGGGGAGACACTTAGACCCCAGTGGTCATAGTTTACCTACAAAGAGCAAATTCAGCACTTCTGCCTCATCTTCACTGGAAAATAAGAAACCATGTCCTCCAGGTCACATAGATGCAGACCCAGCTTTGATGGTCTCACTACAAATGAAGCTAAAGCTCCAGAAAACAACATATTTTTCAGGTGCCCAACCTCAGAGGCAGTTCTTCAAGAAGTCTTTAGGCCAGCAGAGCTCCATGTTTGTGGAGTGTTTACCCTGTCCCTTACTTTTGGGAACTCCTCTACCACCTCCAGTGTTGTGAACTACTGAGCATATTCCATTCCAGATATGTATTCACAGATTTTCTAACACTTCTCCTCTAACTGTGTCTTACTTGGGGCAAAAGTAATGTCAAGCCATAGTTCTTGATGAGAGTGGGAATATTTTTGTGTAGCACATATTTGCATACACATTGGATTCATTTTCCAATTTTCCATTTGAAATACTGAATCCCTGACACTAACACCTACCCTACTATACTCTAACTACTAATCGTAATATCATGGAGAATAATAACCCAATCAGAATAGATATACAAGCAGTTCAGAGGAGGCATGTTTGGTATTGTTGGACTTGCCTTATGCATTATATACGGTAGGAGTTATAAATCTAGTCAATTTTTTTGTTGAAATAGTTCTCCATGTGTTTTTAAAGTTCACAAATATGTGAATTTATTTCTCCCTTTCTCTGTAGCCTAGTCAGCAAATGTATTTTTATAAGCATATATAGAATCCTACCTGGTATCACACGTACATTTTTGTGAGATGGCTGACTTGGCAGATACAAATTGTGAGAAGATATCACTCCTCCTAAACGCTGTTGAAACTGAAAATTCAACCTATGGGTGAGCCTCCTATTTGAACAACATTATACATAAATCCATGTTCAGTAAATTTAATATTGTTGAATCCGTGGATGATATGTATTTCATGATAAATTTTGGTTGGCATACATAATGCTACATTGTAATGTCTCTGTATATATATATATATATATATATATATATATATATATATATATATACTCTCCAGATTTTTCAAAATATGAAATATATGTGCCTTATTGTGCACTCCCCAAATTCATTCATATTCATGTATGTGGATTTATAATCAACTTTTCAAAAGATTATTCTCACAAATATTCATCAACCTGAAATACATATTGGTTGCCTAGTACTGAAAACTATCTTCAGTAAATGGTGCATACAAAACCTAATATTTCAACATTGCAAGTTGGCCGCAAATAGAGTGCATCACACCCAAGGTACCACGCCACATTGCAGGTGAATAACGAGTTAGAATGACAAAAGAATATCTTGTTAGGATCTTACAGAAAAATGGGTGTGCACCGAAACCTAAAAGAATAATTTCCACCAACGAGGCCCGGTAATTGAGTCTCAAACGCGAGCTGAATATGCAACTGGAGATCCGGGCTTACTGATCCATGCGGCCCGCCCCGTGGCTGCAGACATCGGGGCACCACCGAGAAGCGACTAGCATCCAGGGAGAAACGTTGCTGCAGATTCTGTGGAATCCTGCCGGCTGACCCCCCACTGAGCCCCAGGCCGAGTTCGGGATTTCAGTCAGGGAAGGAAGCGCTACAGTTCTATGCCCCACAACGGAAACTCCACCAAGGAAACCAACGGCCACCATCTTGGAGAGCTAAAGTAACCACCGCCACTCTCCGACAGATTGCAACAATAAAACAGTTGTGTGTTTTCCGCTCATCTCCCATACAGTAGGAAATTTGCATAAAATCTCTCCTAAGCTTTCCAGGGGAGGGATTTTCAGAGAGAGCCTGCATAAAGAGGGGGGGGGGGCTAGAGACACCTGACCTTCAACTCCCCCTCCCATCAGTGGTGAAAACGAAATCTGTCTAGCCAGCGATGGGGGAGGGGCAAACGGAAAAAATAAAAAAAAACAGAGTGCTGGGGTTCCCAATAGACACAATCCACACCAAAGAAACGGCAAGCCAGAGTACAGTTTGAGCTCTCGAGGGCATTACTCAGGGGAAATCTGGTCTAGCAGGAGAAACCAGGACTAGCAGGAGAAACCAGGGGACTAGAGGCCAGGCCCGCGTGACTGGGCGCCTGGAGAACGCTCGCCCGCCGGCAACAGCCGGCCCGCTGCAGGTGCGACTGGACGGCTGGAGACTGCCTGCCCACCAGCGACCAATCGCCTGCCATATGCCCGCCCTAATGGGTGGCTAGAGATCGCACAACCGCCGGTGACAGCCCACCCGCTGACTGCGCAACTGGACAGCTTGTGACCACTTGCACGCCGGCGACCGGGAGCTGAAACCAAACAGAGACAGTACAGTCCCACACCCCCATGCGAACACCCGGGCAAAGAGCCTGGGGCCCACCATAGCAGAGAGGTGACATCACTGGAGCTCGGCCGTCGGAATTCCTTCCCAGTGGAATCCACTTTAGCATTCACAGTCTACCAACACAAAGGAGAGACCATAGAGATATTTAAAACCAAAACAAATATATAGAAGTGAGCAGAAACACAGCAATCAAATGGAGCTGGAAAGTAATGTGAACTTCATGAAAAAACAAGGGAAAAAGGTGTACAAATAATGCCGGACAACTTAATTCTACAGGAGGACCTAGAATCATCAGAAACAGGGATAGGGAAAAAACTCAATGCATCCCTACCTCAGATGGAAAGAAATATTAGAGAAGACATGAGGCAGCAAGTAAAAGCAATAAAAGAATATTTTGAAAATGAATTAAACAAACAAATTCAAATGGCAAAGAACGAGCTTTACCAAAAGACAGAGATCTTAAAAAAAATCAAACAGTAATCCTAGGAATGCAGAAAAATATAAACCACATTAAAAATTCAAACGAGAATATTGTAAATAGACAAGATCAAGTAGAAGTCAGAAGATCAGATAATGAAGACAAAGTTTATCAACTTGAAAAGAATATAGTCAACATAGAAAAGATGCTTATATCCCATGAGCAATCTATTTAAGAGATATGGGATGTCATAAAAAAACAAATTTGAGAGTCATCAGGATAGAAGAAGGCAGAGAGATTCAAACCAAAGGAATGGACAACATATTAAATGAAATAATTCTAGAAAACTTCCCAGAGATGAAAGATGGAATGAATTGCCAAATCCTTGAAGCCTACATGACCTCAAACATTCAAAACCATAATAGACCAAATCCAAGACATAGAATTATGAAGATAGCCAACATACAGAACAAAGAGAGAATATTAAAAGCTAAAAGGGAAATGAGGCAGATTACATTCTGGGGTAAACCAATTAGGTTAACGACTGATTTTTCATCACAAACTTTGAAAGCGAGTAGATCCTGGAACAATGTATTTCAAACGCTGAAAAATAATGGATTCCAACCAAGAATACTGTATCCAGCAAAATTAAGTTTGGGATTTGACAATGAAATTAGTGTCTTTCACGATAAACAAAAGCTAAAAGAATTTGCAGAAAGAACACCAGCACTGCAAAGCATTTTGAGCAAAATACTACAAGAAGAGGAATTGAAAAATAGTGCCCCAAACTAACAGCGGGAGGTATCTCAGTAAAGGGGGAGGAAAATAACCAAAAAGTAAAAACTAGCCAAACTAAAAATAAATAAATAAATAAACATGAATGAAAGTAAAAATTATATTTCAATTGTAACTTTAAATGTTAATGGCATAAACTCACCAATCAAGAGACATAGGTTAGTATCCTGAATCAAAAAAAAAAAAAATCCAACAGTCTGCTGCCTTCAGGAGAATCATATGATAGGTAAAGACATACACAGGCTGAAAGTAAAAGGTTGGGATAAATCATACCACTCACACGGCCCTCGGAAGCAAGCAGGAGTAGCCATACTCATATCAAATAAAATCAATTTCAAACCTACGTTAATCAAAAGGGATAACGAAGGACACTATATACTGTTAAAAGGAACCATGCACCAACAAGACATAACAATTATCAATTTGTATGCACCAAACAATTGAGCTGCAACGCTCATGAAACAAACTCTCCTCAAGTTCAAGAGTCAAATAGACTACAACACAATAACTACGGGTGACTTCAACACACTGATCTCGCCATTAGACAGATCCTCTAGACAAAAACTGAATAAAGAAACTATGGAATTCAACAGCACAATAAATAACCTAGACTTAACCAACATATAGAGAATATATCAACCATCATCAAGTGGATACACGTTCTTCTCAGCAGCACAAGGATCCTACTCAAAGATAGATCATATATTATGCCATAGGGCAAGCCTTAGTAAATATAAAGTCATGGAGATAATACCATGCACCATATCTGATCATATTGGAATAAAACTGGAAATCAATGATAAAAGAAGGAAGGAAAAATCCTACATCATATGGAAAAATGAACAATATTCTTCTGAATGTTCAATGGGTTACAGAAGACATAAAGGAGGATATAAAAAATTCTTAGAGACAAATGACAATACAGACACAACATACTGGAATCTATGGGACACAATGAAAGAAGTTTTAAGAGGGAAATTCATTTCTTGGAGTTCTTTCCTCAAAAAAAAAACAAATAAATGAACTCACACTACACCTCAAAAACCTAGAAAAAGAAAAGGAAAACAACAGCAAATGTAGTAGAAGACAAGAAATAATTAAAATTAGAGCAGAAATCAACGAAATTGAAACAAAAAAAAACCATTGAAAAAATTGATAAAACTAAAAGTTGGTTCTTTGAAAACATAAATAAGATTGACAGGCCCTTAGCCATGCTAATGAAGAGAAGAAGAAAGAGAATTCAAATTACTAACATACGGCATGAAAAAGGCATTATCACAACAGACACTACAGAAATACAGAAGATAATTAGAAAGTATTTTGAAACCCTATATTCAAATGAAATAGAAGATAGTGAAGATATCAATAAATTTCTTAAGTCATACGATGTGCCCAGATTGAGTCAGGAAGACACACACAATTTAAACAGACCAATAACAAAGGAAGAAATACAAGAAGCCATCAAAAGACTACCAACCAAAAAAAGCCCTGGAGTGAATGGGTATAGAGCGGAGCTCTACAAAACCTTAAAGGAAGAATTAATACCAATACTTTTCAATCTATTTCAAGAAATAGAAAAAGAAGGTGCTCTTTCAAATTCATTCTATGAGGCCAAAATCACCCTGATCCCGAAACCAGACAAAAACACTTCAAAGAAAGAAAACTACAGACCAATGTCTCTAATGAACTAGGATGCAAAAATTCTCAATAAAATCCTGGTGAATGTAATTCAAAAGCATATCAAAAAATTGTGCACCATGATCAAGTAGGATTCATCCCAGGGAAGCAAGGCTAGTTCAATATACGGAAATCAATAAATGCTATTCACCACATCAATAGACTTAAAGACAAGAACCATATGATCATCTTGATAGATGCAGAAAAAACATTCGACAAAGTTCAGCCTCCCTTTATGTTCAAAACACTAGAAAAACTAGGGATAACAGGAACTTACCTCAACATTGTAAAAGCTATATATGCTAAACCTCAGGCTAGCATCATCGTAAATGGAGAAAAACTGAAGGCATTCCCTCTAAAATCTGGAACAAGACAGGGATGCCCTCTATCACCACTTCTATTCGATTTAGTTCTTGAAATACTAGCCAGAGCAATTAGACAGACAAAAGAAATTAAAGACATAAAAATAGGAAAAGAAGAATGTAAATTATCGCTATTTGCAGATGACATGATAATATATTTAACAGACTCAAAAGGGTCTACAAAGCAACTGCTAAAGTTAATAAATTAATTCAGCAAAGTGGCAAGATATAAAGTCAACACGCATTAATCAAAGGCATTCCTGTATATCAGCAGCAAAACTTCTGAAATGGAAATGTGGAAAACCACTCCATTCACTATATCCACAAAGAAAATAAGATACTTGGGAATCATCCTAACGAAAGAGGTGAAAGATTTAGATAATGAAAACTACAGAACCCTAAGGAGAGAGATAGAAGAAGATCTTAGAAGATGGAAAAATGTACCCTGTTCATGGATAGGCAGAACTAACATCATCAAAATGTTGATATTACCCAAAGTTCTCTACAGGTTTAAATCGGTGCCAATAAAAATCCCAACAGCATTTCTTGTAGAAATGATAAAGCAATCATGAAATTCATATGGAAAAACAAAAGACCCTGAATACCAAAAGCAATTCTAAGCAGGAAGTGTGAATCTGGAGGTATAGCGATACAAGAGTTCAAACTGTACTACAAAGCAATAGTAATTAAAACATCCTGGTACTGGTACCAAAACAGGCAGCTGGACCAATGGTATAGAATAGAGGACACAGAAACCAATCCACAAAATTACAACTTTCTTATATTTGATAAAGGGGCTAAAAACATGCAATGGAGGAAAGATAGCATCTTCAACAAATGGTGCTGGGAAAATTGGAAATCCATATGCAACATAATGAAACTGAATCCCTTTCTCTCACCATGCACAAAAGTTAACTCAAAATGGATCCAGGAGCTAGATATCAAATCAGAGACACTGTGTCTAATAGAAGAAAAAGTTGGCTACGATCTACATACTGTGGGGACGGGCTTCACATTCTTTAATAGGATGCCCATAGCCCAAGAGTTAATAACAAGAATAAACAAATGGGACTTACTTAAACTAAATTGTTTTTTTCTCAGCAAGAGAAACAATAAGAGAGGTAAATAGAGAGCCTACATCCTGGAAACAAATTTTTACCCCTCACACTTCAGATAGAGCCCTAATATCCAGAATATACAAAAAACTAAAAAAAATTAAACAATAAGATAACAACCCAATCAACAAATGGGCCAAGGACCTGAACAGACACTTCACAGAGGAGCACATTCAATCAATGAACAAGTACATGAAAAAATGCTCACCATCTCTATCAGTCAGAGAAATGCAAATCAAAACCACCCTAAGATACCATCTCACTCCAGTAAGATCAGCAGCCATTATGAAGTCAAACAAAGTAAGTGTTGGTGAGAATGTGGGGAAAAGGGTACACTTGTACACTGCTGGTGGGACTGCAAATTGGTGAGGCCAATTTGGAAAGTACTATGGTGATACCTGGGAAAGCTGGGAATGGATCCACCATTTGACCCAGCTATCACCCTTCTCGGACTATTTCCTGAGGATCTTAAAAGAGCGTACTATAGAGATACTGCCACATCAATGATCATAGCTGCACAATTCACAATAGCTAGACTGTGGAACCAACCTAGATGCCCTTCAATAGATGAATGGATAAAAAAAATGTGGCTTTTATACAAAATGGAGTATTACTCTTCATTAAAAAATGACAAAATCATAGAATTTGCAGGGAAATGGATGGCATTAGAGCAGATTATGCTAGGCGAAGCTAGCCAATCCTTAAAAAACAAATGCCAAATGTCTTCTTTGATATTAAAAGAGCAACTAAGAAAAGAACATCGAGGAAGAGCATGAGGAAAAGTTTAACATTAAACAAAGACGAGTGGGGGGAGAGAAAGGGAGAGAGAAGGGAAAGCATATGGAAATAGTAGAAGACCCTCAATGTTACACAAAATTACATATAAGAGGATTTGAGGGGAAATGGGGGGGAAAAAGTGGAGAGAATTGAACAACAGCAGATGAGGTAGAGAGGGAAGATGGGAGGGGAGAGGAGGGGGGATAGTGGGGGATAGGAAAGGTCGCAGAATACAACAGTCACTAATATGCTATTAAGTAAAAATGTGAATGTGTAACCAATGTGATTCTGCAATTCATATTTGGGGAAAAATGAGAGTTTATAACCCAATTGAGTCAAATGTATCAAAGATGATATATCATGAGCTTTGTAATGTTTGGAACAACCAATAGAAATAAATAAATAAATAAATAACGGTTTAAAATTGAGTGGGAAGAAATCAGCTAAAAATGGGTTGAGATGCATTCATTTTGCTAAGCAGAAACTTTGTTTTGTTTAGTTGTAACTATCACAAATTTATTTTACCAGGAAATTGGCTTTTGAAAATGCACATAAATTGAGATTAAAGGATAATTCACCTACCTTCTTGAAAAATTCATAGCATTTCCTATATTTTTCAAATTTCATTTTTTTCGTGAATATTTTGTCATGGACCAGGTCTAGTCTTAGGCTATTCTTCCAGAATACTACCTCATCTGACAAATTCGTACAATGTGTTGGATTGTTGTTTTCACCTTTTATTTAATAGTTTCTAGCTGATAATGTGTATTTTCTTTATCTTTATTTGGACGTATATACCCAACAATATCTTTGCATTTTATATTTTACTGGGGAAGAGACTGATCAAAAGCTCTTTGTTAAATGTATCAACAATCAGACATTTAGAGCACGCAATTATTCTTAATTTTGCATGAAAATATCTTTGTACTATTTTCTTATACAGATTTAGAATTATTTTTTTAAGAGAGAGTGGAGAGAGAGAGAGAGAGAGAGAGAGAGAGAGAGAGAGAGAGAGAGAGAATTTTTTTTAATATTTATTTTTTAGTTTTTCGGCAGGCACATCTTTGTTTGTATGTGGTGCTGAGGATCGAACCCGGGCCGCACGCATGCCAGGGGAGCGCGCTACCGCTTGAGCCATATCCCCAGCCCCAGATTTAGAATTATTAATATGTCCCTACTGTAATAAGTAATTACTTACAAGAAGAATTAAACAATTGACTTTATTTCAATTATGAATATGAAAAGTACTAAAATAAGCATTTGGCAATTAATACACAATTGATAGAAATTGAAATCACAAGAAAGCCATTTAAAATGTCAGTGCATATGGTCCTTAAATAATAGGTAATTCAAAAAACTTTTTCTAATTCATAAGATTTAATATGCCGTATTACAGCTTAATGTGATATAAAACCTTAAATTATCAGTATTGATAAAAAAGAATGATACCTGTTTATTTAAATATGTTTATTTGATTTTCACTGTAAGATGTTAATTCTGGAAGGCTTGAGAATTAAGAAAGTTTTGGTCTATATTATTTTTAACAGGCTAATCAAAGTACTTTTAAATATATATGTGTATATATATATATATATATATATATATATATATATATATATATATATAATATGTAATGCATATGCATGAATATAGATACATATGTATAAAATGTATTTTAATATATCTATCAGGTGATTATAATCATTAAATTTTTTCAAGAAAAAAACAATGACTTTAAAAAACAGTCTTAAATTTAAGTTTCATAGCATACTACTGTTTGTAATGACATGAGAGAAAAACAGATATGAAAGGAAACGAAAAAGGAAGATAGAGAAGGGGGAAAATGAGGAAGAAGTGAGTAAAGATGAGGGAGAGGCGTGTTCGATGTAAAGATAAAAGTGGAGGGGCTGGGTTTGTGGTTCAGTGGTAACATGCTTTTCTAGCATGTGTGGGACACTGGGTTCTATTCTAAGCACCACATACAAATAAACAAAATGAAGGTCAATCACAACTGAAAAAATAAAAAATAAAAAAGTAGAAATATTACCAAAACTCCAAGCTTTTATGAATGTAAAATTTAAAAAAAAATTATGTTACATAGCCTTATGTAATTTCTAGACTATCCAAAAGAGTCATTAAATGTTAGATTATTAGTGTGATAACTAAAAATCCATTGCTCTTTCCTCAGCATTCTGTGGCATGCTAGTGGTAAAATAAATTCTATTATAACACCAAAAAATAATCTAATATTTCTATAGTAACTGACCCAGTTTAATATTAAGGCTAGCAGATTCCTATGGGACATGATGTGTATTTTGACATTCATTTTTATTCAACACTGGAACATTACTATTTCTTCAGTTTATGCACATCATAGGATATATATTTCATCCACAAGTTCGCTAATTTATACGCATTTGTTTCACTTTCAGTCACTTCCTGCTTCAGAACACATGTATTTCTCTATGTTTCTTGACTGCTCTTTTCATGAGACTTCTTTCCAAACACATTATTGTCGATTTCCATTATCACATTTGAAGCAAAACTCACACACACGTCATGATAAACCAAACCCTAATATTACCATTAGATGTAAAAATAGCTGGAATGAATGATTGTATATCAATATAAGATTTCTTACTTAGTTTCGGATATCAATTAAATCCATTATTTAAAGTGGAACCAGTTATATTATTTATTCACAGTATGGTCTTTTCATGCATTATGTCTATATTCATAGACACAGGGTACACCTCTTTGTACCCCCAATACTAATTTATACGTCTTCAAAATATTGCTCCCAGAAATGGTGGAAGAAATGCACATGTCACCTGATTTACATATACATTTTATCACAGTAATATTCTGGACACAAACAGCAAAGGTGACACTTATGATTTTACCAAACCTAAATGGAAAGTGAACATGGATTACTAAAAACATCGATGTCCAGGTTGCGTAATGCTCTCAAATGTGAATCCTATTCTTGACTACATATTTGTTTCTTCCTAAGATTATATATTCAACCTCAAGCCCCTTGAAAATGTCTCATCTTATCACTCACTTTATCATTTGCCTGATTTCCTAATGTCTCTATTGATATCTGCTTTCCTACATATTTTCCCCAGATTATCATTGTGACTGACTCTTCACATGTGCTCACATTCACATTCAATCTCTACCAGAAACCCTATTGCTAAAGAACTTTTGGTCCAAATCTTATACTCACTCTTCGTTCTAAACCTACCGACTATCTTTCTAATAATACCAACTATCCCTTTTTGACTAGAAGTTCTCTTTGACATTCCATCATTCAAGGTACAAAGTCCTATGCCATTGAACATCGATTTATCTGAGACATTTCTGCAGAACATAATTCAAAGCTAAGTATCCCAATCAAGGGCCCAATGCCCTTCTGGGCTTCAAATCTTACCTAGATTACTTTTTTCATTCTTATATTTCACTTTTACATTCTTGTAAATATTACAGGTTCCCATTACCATTATTCATCCCACAGAATGATTCAAATCGAACTTTTATTAACCGTAACCATACACTCTTCCCTCAATCAAACATTACAGAAGAGCAGGGACAGAGTTGCTTTTACAATACAGGAATGTAGGGGTTCTTAAACCTGCTGAGATCCTCAAAGGTCCATGCAGAAATGATCCCTGGAGAAGATGTAGGCAGCTATGAAGGAGTTGAGAGAGCAAAAGTCATCTTGCATGGCAAACCCCCTTGTCAGGATGAAGGGATGTGTCTGAATCAGTCTCTCTATTCTAAATGTAGAGAAGATGGACCAAACCAGGCCTGAGTGGGGAGATGTTCCCAGGCGCCTATGTTTGATATACCATTCTATCTTGTGAAATTGTCACCGAAAGTAGGGGCAGCCTCTATCTCATGGGACCCTTGGAAGCAAATGTTAAATCAAAGTGATTGCCAAGGTAGTGACCTCATGCAGTTCCTGAAGAAAGTGACCTACCTCACTTCCTTGGTGATGTAACTCTCTGAACTTGGGATCCAAGATGCCAGGCTCCCAGAGCCAGTCCCAGTCCCAATCCCAGTGGGCTCACTTGTTTGGATGTGCCAAGGACAGAGTCAGTATTTCTTGGTATCTACTGATGTGAGGATTGCCAAATGCCAGGACAGATCTGAAGAGGGGCCTTTCCTGAGAAAGCAGGTAGTGGCTCACCGCTGGCTCCTGAGAACTTCACAGAGTTGGCAAAGGAGACAGATCTGGGACACGACAGGACATTTCATTGGAACATAATATGGCCCAACAGACAGAGGACACTCCAGATAGTCAGAGACCTACTTGCGGGAAGGAGATGCCTTTGTGAGTGTGAGTGTCAGTTTGTGGTTTGTCTCATGTTCTGAGAATAGGTAGGAAAGACAGTTTGTTTGGTTTGGAATAGACTGTTTCTAGTAAGTCTTTTGACAAGGTGAGTGATTCTATGTCTGTGTATCCCACTGTGTCCGTGGTTGTAGACATTAGAAAAGAGAATGCATCAATGGATATGTCCTGTCTAGTAGAAAGCTTCCCAGCATTCATTCTGCCCAATTTATGAATGAACTGCAGCTTGCCTTATGGATGGACAACACCTACTATCTTCCTAAGTTTCTGTTTTCTTCCTGAATTCTGGCCACTCTGCAGAATAGGCTCATGGTTTTGTGTCCAAGATATGTACCACTTCCAAGCTCTGTGACATGGCCATGTACTGGATAGCGGTAAGGAATGGGAGCATCTCAGAAAACTCAGATATCAGTGTGACCAGGAAATTCTCAATGGAGAAACCCTGCTTTGGGCCATTCTCTTACCTATGTTTCTGTTGCCCTGAATGTCAGGAAGGTCTTTGCCTCAGGCCACCTCTTTGTGAAGCCTGAAGAAAACAGTTTTCAATTGAAAATGAATGGCCATCACCTGTGGCTCTTTTCTTAATTTCTTTGGAAAGGGATGTGTCTTAATCAGCCTCTTGGACCTGTGTGAGGTTGTGGCTTAGATTCTCAGCACCTGATGGATCTGAAGAAAGATCCCATGTGTGCATCCAAACCAAAATGGCAAAAAGATCCGTTATGGTAGATGAAGTGTCTTGCCTTCCTTTGTTAGGTTCCTGACCTACATCAAGTGAGAATAGGGATCCTTTGGGTCAAATGAAATCTTCAAAGCCCTAAAGAAGTGCTTGGGTTTTCTCATTATTCCAAATCATCTAAAGAATCTATACCTGACAGGCAGTAGGCTTCAAAATGGAGAAGTAGAGCAGTATTAACTGCAGTCCTATTTTATCACTCCTGGTTCAAATGCAGGGTGTCCAGGCCCCCATGACTTTATGCAAATGAGGGATAAGAGAGCTTATTTTGGACACTAACACATACCCAACTAGACTCTGACTACTAATCCTAGCATGATGGAGAATAATAACCAAAACAGAATAGAAATACAAGCAGTTCAGAGGAGTCATGTTGTATAATTGGACTTGCCTTTTGCATTATATAGGGTAGGAATTATAAATCTAGTCAATTTTTAATTAAAACAGTTCTCCATGTGTTTTTAAAGTTAACAAATATGTGAATTCCTCTCTCCCTTTCTCTGTGGCCTATTCAGCACATGTGTTTTTATATGCACATATAGAACCCTACCTGGTATCACATGTACATACTTGAGAGGTTGCTGACTTGGCAGATGCAAATTGTGAGAAGAGATCACTCCTCTTAATGCTGTTGGAACTGAAAATTCAAACTATTGGTGACCTTCGTGGCTGAACAAAATTATATATAAATCCATGTTCAGTAAAAAGTATATTTTGGGATGTGTGGATTATATATATTTCATGATAAATTTCGGTTGGCATATATATTGCTACTTTTTAATGTCTGTGTGAGTGTGTGTGTGTGCATATATGTAGATATATATATATATATATATATATATATATATATATATATATATACTCTCCAGATTTTTGAAAATATGAAATATATGTGTCTTATTATACACTCCCTAAATTTATTCATGTTCATGTATGTGGATTTATTATCAACTTTTCACAAGATTATTCTCAGAAATATTCATCTACCTGAAATACATATTTGTTTCCTAGTACTGAAAACTAACTTCAGTGAATGATGCATACAAATCCTAATATTTCTACAGTTACTGACCAAGTTTAAGATCAATGCAAGTAGATTTCTATGGGAAATGACATGTATTTTGATGTTCATTTTTATTCAACACTGGTACATTACTATTTCTTCAGTTTATGCACATCATAGGATATATATTTCATCCACAAGTTCGCTAATTTATATCAATTTGTTTCACTTTCAATTACTTCCTGCTTCACAACACATGTATTCCTCCATGTTTCTTGACTAGTCTCTTCATGAGACTTCTTTACAAACACATTATTTTCGATTTCCATAATTACTTTTGAAGCAAAACTCACCCACCCTTAATGACAATCCATAACCCTAATATTACCATTAGATGTATAACTGATAGGAATGAATGACTGTGTATCAATATAAGATTTCTTATATATTTTAAGATATCAATTTAATCCATTATTTAAAGTGGAATCAGTTATATTATTTATCCACAGTATCATCTATTCATGCATTATCTCTATATTCATAGACACAGGGTACATCTCTTTGTACCCGCAATACTAATTTATACATCTTCAAAATATTGCTCCCTGAAATGGTGGAAAAAATACTTATGTCACCTGATCTACATATACATTTTATCACAGTACTATTTTGGATACAAAATGCAAAGATCACACATATGTTTGTACAAAAGCCTAAATTGAATGGGAGCATGGATTACTAAAAACATTGATGTCTAGGTTGCCTAATTCTCTCAAATGTCCATCCTATTGGTGACTACATATTTGTTTCTTTGAAGATTATATAGTGAATATCAACCCTGTTAAAATGTCTAATCCTATCACTCACTTTATACTTTGCCTGATTTCCTACTGTCTCTATTGATGTTTCCTTTCCTACATATTTTCCCCAGTTTACCTATGTGGCTGACTCTTCACATGTGCTGACATTGACATTCATTCTATTACCTAAACCCTATTGATAAAGAACTTTTGGTCCATATCCTGTACTCACACTTCTTGCAAAACCTACCGACTATCTTCCTAATCCTATGGACTATCCCTGTTTGAGTGGATGTTCTTTTCTACAATCTATCATCCAAGGTACAATGTCCTATGTCATTGATTATCGATTTATCTGAGACATCACTGCAGAACGTAATTCAAAGCTAAGTATCCCAATCAAAGGCCCAATGCCAATATGGACTTTAAATCTTACTACATTTCTGTTTTCATACATATTTTTCAACTCTATATTCTTATATATATCACAGATTCCCAATACCATTATTCATCCAGCAAAATGATTCCTAACCCAAAACAAACATGTAATTAACCCTAACCATAAACTGTTCCCTCAATCTACCTTTACAAAAGAGCAGGGACAGAGTTGGTCTTACAATACAGGAAAGTAGGGGATTGTCCACCTGCTTAGAACCTCAAAGGTCCATTCAGAATTGATCCCTGGAGAAGATGTAGGCAGGTATGAAGGTCCTGAGAGATCAAAAGTCATCTTCCATGGCAAACAACCTGGTCAGGATGAAGGCTTTTGTCTGAATCAGCCTCTCTCTTCTTAATGTAGATAAGATGGACCAAATGAGGCCTGTGTGGAGAGCTGTTCCCGGGTGCCTATGGTTGATATACCATTCTAACTTGTGAAAGTGTCACAGAAATACGGTCAGCCTACATGTCATGGGAACCTTGGATGCATGTGTTAGGACAAACTCGTTGCCAAGGCAGTAACCTCATTGAGTTCCTGAAAGAAGTTACCTCACCTCACTTTTTTGGTGATGGCACTTTCTGAACTTGGGATCCAGGAAGCCAGGCACCTAGAGCCTGTCTCAGTCCCAGGCCTAGTGGTCTCACTTGTTTGATTTAACAAAGACAGAGTCAGTCTTTCTTGGTATCTACTGATGTGAGGATGGACAAATGACAGGAAAACTCTGAAGAGGGGCCTTTCCTGAGAAAGAAGGTAGTTCCTCACTGCTGGCTCCTGACAACTTCACAGAATTGGCCATGGACACCAGATGTGAGATAGGAGAGGCTATTTCGGGGGAACATAGTATGGCCTATCAGTCAGAGAACACTCCGGATAGTCACAAACCTACTTGGAGGAAGGAGGTGCTTATCTGTCTGTGGGTGTGGGTTTGTGGTTTTTTTCTCATGCTCTGAGAATATGTCCGAAAGTCGGTTTTTTTGCTTTGGAATAAAGTGTTTCCAGAAAGTTGTATGAAAAGGCGAGTGTTTCTATGTCTGTGTATCTCACTGTGTCCGTGGTTGTAGACATTAGCAAAGAGAATGCATCAATGGATGAGTCTTGTCTAGTAGAAAGCTTCCCAGCATTCATCCTTCCCAATTTATGAATGGACTGCGTCTTGCCTTATGGATTGGCAACACCTGCTATCTTCCTGAGTTACTGTTTGCTTCCTGAATTCTGGTCACTCTCCAGAATAGGCTCATGGTTTTGTGTCCAAGATATGTACCACCTCCAAGCTCTGTGACACGGCCATGTATTGGTTAAATGAAGGGCATGGCGAGCATCTCAGAAAACTCAGATATCAGTGTGACCAGTAAAGACTCAGTGGAGAAACCATGCTTTGGGCCTTTTCTTTAACTATTGTTCTGTTGCCCTGAATGTCAGGAAAGTCTTTACCTCACGCCACCCTTTTTGAAGCCTGAAGAAAAGTTTTCAACTTCAAATGAAGGGGCATCAACTGTGGCTCTTTGCTTAATTGCTTTGGAAAGGGATATGTCTTAATCAGCCTCTTGGCCTTGTGTAATTCTGTGGCTTAGATTCTCTGCACCTGATGGATCTAAAGAGAGATCCCATGTATGCATCCAAAAGCAAAATGTCCAAAGGAGCAATCATTGTGGATGAAGTCTCTCTCCTTCCTTGGTAAGGTTCCTGACCTCCATCAAGTGAGAATAGGGCTCCTTTGGGTCAAATAAGTTCTTCAAAGCCCTGCAGATTCTAGCCCATAGGTGACTGGGTTTTCTCATGACTCCAATTCACATGAAGAATCTAAATCCCACCATCAGTAGGCCTCAAATTTAAGAAGCAGAGCAAAATAAACGGCAGGCCTATTTGATCACTCTTAGTTCACAGGAAGGGTGTCCAGGCCACCCTGACTTTAGGCAAATGAGGGGCAAGGGAGCTTATTTTGGACACTGTCTTGGGCTGCACCCCCCACGGAAACCTCCAGCCAGAGGTTATGATGAGTGTCTGTATGGAAGAAAATGAGGGCCATGTGGGAGTGTTTTGGTTTTAATTGTAGTCATTTTTGTGGCGGTTAGTAGAGATGACATGGTCCACCTTGGCTTGAACTTTGGTGGGATTCCGCATAAAGACTGAGTTCTCGTACTGAACTCAGAGAAGTATTGCCATGAATAGTGTTGGAATTTTAGGAGGCCACGCATGAGAGTCGCCCTTGGAAACTGAGATATAGGCCCAGGGTAGCTATTCACAGAGCACTGGAAATCTCAGCCAGGATATCACATGATTTTATTTTGAAAAACTTGGCAACCATTGTTGAGAGTCAAAACACACATGGACCTCACATTGTAGACCTCAATGTTCCTGGATTCATGTGACCTTTGGCCACTCTTTGGGAAGCCTTTCCTGTGAGAGATCTCCAGATATTTCATTGAAATGAGCTTCCTCACCATTTAATAGTTCCAGAATGCCTCCAACTTCATCCTTGAAAAATGGCTAGGTCAGTATATCATGAAATTTTTAAAATTCCCATGACAAGTTGGCACTGGAGATTCTTTGGATATCTTTTGGCTGATCATGAGAATAACAGTCAGTGCCTTGATTGACTGGTTTTCATAAAAATTGTGCAGAACAGAGATGCCAGGAAGTTGGAGCCTCCTGAGGAGTGGGCCTAGAGCAGTGGTGGGCAGGTGTGTGATAAAACATCTGCGGTGTGGTCATGTGGATCTGCCTTTGGCTTCCAAATGGCTTGTGACTGATATGGTGCAGCCAGCAGTCCCTTCAATGTAAAGGCATCTTGTTATAGGCAGAGGTTTTAGGGAAATATTTAGAATCAGGTTGCTATGGTCAGGGGGGCAACTATGTGGGATATAAGCCTGTTTGGTGCATTCTTCTGCAGACCCTGACCCACCACACGTGACAGAACTCCCTCATGCACAGAGTAACAGTTGAATTCTTTGTATTTCGTGAAGCAAATACCAAAATCCCAGTGCAGCAGCAAGAAACACCACGAAAAGTGGAGAATGACCAAATAGCTTCACAGGCCCATGTGGATACACTTAGCCTCCCGTGTCCACAGTTTACCTACAAAGAGAGTATTCAGCACTGCTGACTCATGTTCAGTGGAAAATAAGAAACCATGTCCTCCAGGTCACATAGATGAAGACCCTGATTTGATGGTCTCACTACAAACGAAGCTGAAGCTCCTGACAACAACATATATTTCAAGTGCCCAACCTCAGAGGCAGTTTCTCAAGAAGTCTTTAGGCCAGCAGAGCTCCATGTTTTTGGAATGATTACACTGTCCCTTACTTTTGGGATCTCCTCTACCTCCTCCAAGGTTGTGAACTCCTGAGCATATTCCATTCCAGATATTTATTCACAGATTTTCTAACTCTTCTCTTCTAATTGTGTCTTACTCTGGGCGATTGTAATGTCAAGGCATTGTTCTGGATGAGAGTGGAAAGATTTTTGTGTATCACATATTTACATACACATTGGATTCATTTTCCAATTTTCCTTTCAAAATACTGAATACCTCACACTAACACCTACCCTACTAGACTCTGACAACTAATCCTAATAAGATGGAGAAAAATAAACCAAAAAAAAAAAAAAATAGAAATGCAAGCAGTTCAGAGAAGGCATGGTGTATAGTGGAATTGCCTTTTGCATTATTTAGGGTAGGAGTTATAAATCTAGTCAATTATTTGTTAAAATATTTCTCCATGTGTTTTAAAGTTAACAAATATGTGAATTCCTGTTTCCCTGTCTCTGTAGCCTATTCAGCACATGTATTTTTACATGCAATTATAGAATCTTACCTGATACCACACGTACATTCTTGTGAAGTGGCTGACTTGGCAGATACAAATTTTAAGAGATCACTCCTCCTAAACGCTTTAGAACTGAAAATTCAACCTATGCGTGAGCTTCCTAGTTGAACAACATTATACATAAATCCATGTTAAGTAAAATAAATATTTTTGGATCTCTGGATGATATAAATTTCATGGTGAATTTCATATAGCATATATTATGCTATTTTTAATGTCTGTGTGTGTTTGTGTGTGTATGTGTATATATATATATATATATATATATATATATATATATATATATATATATATATTCTCCAGATTTTTCAAAATATGAAATATGTGTCTTATTATAAACTCCCTTAACTCATTCATATTCAAGTATGTGGATTTATAATCAAATTTTCTCAAGAGTTTTCTCAAAATATTCATTGTCCTGATATACATATTTGTTTCTTAGTACTGAAAACTAACTTTAGTGAATGGTGCATACAAATCCTAATATTTCTACAGTAACTGACCTAGTTTAACATCAATGCAAGTAGATTCCTATGGGACATGATGTGTATTTGGATGTTCATTTTATTCAACACTGGTACATTACTATTTCTTCAATTTATTCACATCATGGGATATATATTTCATCCACAAGTTCGCAAGTTTATAGGCATTTGTTTCACTTTCAATCATTTTCTTCTTCAGATCACATGTATTCCTCCATGTTTCTTGACTGGTCTTTTTATGAGACTTCTTTCCAAACACATTATTTTCGATTTCTATGATCACTTTTGAAGCAATACTCACACACCTTTCATGATAATCCATAACCCTAATATTACATTTAGATGTATTACTGGTTGGAATAAATGATATTATATCAATACAAGATTTCTTATAATATTTCATATATTAATTCAATCCATTATTTAAAGTGGGAACAGTTATATTATTTATTCAAAATGTGGTCTATTCATGCATTATGTCTATATTCATGGACACAGGGTACACCTCTTTGTACCCCCAATACTAATTTATAGGTCTTGGAAACCTTACTCCCATAAATGCTTGAAGAAATGCTCATGTCACCTGATCCACATATACATTCTATGACAGTAATATTCTGGACAAAAAATGCAAAGGTCACACTTATGATTGTACCAAAGCCTAAAAGGAAAGTGAACATGGATTACTAAAAGCATCCATGTCCAGGTTTCCTAATGCTCTCAAATGTCAATCCTAATGGTCACTGCATATTTGTTTCTTCTTAAGATTATATATTCAAACTCAACAGTGTACAAAATGTCTAATCCTATCACTCACTTTATACTTTGCCTGATTTTGTAAAGTCTCTATTATTATCTGCTTTTCTACATATTTTTCAAAGTTCATCATTGTGACTGAATTTTCATATGTGCTGACATTTACATTCACTCTCTAACTGAAACCCTATTTCTAAAGAAATTTCCGTCCAAATCCTGTACTCACTCTTCCTCCTAAACCTACCGACTATCTACCTAATCCTACCGACTATCCCTTTTTGACTGGATGTTCTCTTCCTCATTCAATCATCCAATGTACAAGGTCCTATGCCATTGTAAATGGATTTATCTGAGACATCTGTGCAGAACCTAATTCAACACTACGTATCCCAATCAAGGGCCCAATGCCCTTCTGGGCTTCAAATCCTAGATTCTGTTTTCATACATATATTTTACCAATATAATTTAATAAATATCGCAGGTTCCCAATACCATTATTCATCGCGCAGAATGATTTCTAACCCAAATCGAACCTGTTATTACCCAAACCATACACTGTTCCCTCAATCTAACTTTACAGAAAAGCAGGGACAGAGTTGGTCTTACAATACAGGAGTATAGGGAAACTTCCACCTGCTGAGAACCTCAAAGGTCCATGCAGAAATGATCCATGGAGAAGATGTAGGCAGCTATGAAGGACCTGAGGGAGGAAAAGTCAACTTCCATGGTAAACAACCTGGTCAAGATGAAGGGATGTGTCTGAATCAGCCTCTTTCATCTTAATGTAGAGAAGATGGACCAAACCAGGCCTGTGTGGAGAGCTGTTCCCGGGTGCCTATGGTTGATATACCATTCTAACTTGTGAAAATGTCAGAGCGAGTAGGTGCATCCTCCATCTCATGGTACTCTTAGAAGCAACTTTTAGAACAAAGTTGTTGTCAAGGCAGTGACCTCATTTAGTTCCTGAAGGAAGTGACCTCACCTCACTTCCTTGATGATGGAACTCTCTGAACTTGGGATACAGGAAGTCAGGCACCCAGAGCCAGTCCCAGTTCATGGCCCAGTGGTCAAACTTGTTTGGATTTTCCAAGGACAGAGACAGTCTTTCTTGGTACCTACTGATGTGAGGATGGCCTAATGCCAGGAAGGTCTGAGGAGGGGCCTTTCCTGAGAAAGAAGGTAGTGGCTCACCGCTGGCTCCTAACAGCTTCACAGAGTTGGACACGGAGACCAGATCTGAGACAGGACAGCCCATTATGGGGGAATATATTATGGCCCACCAGTCAAAGGTCACTCCATATTTTCACAGACCTACTTGGGGGTCTGTGTGGGTGTGGGTGTGGGTTTGTCGTTTTGTCTCATGTTCTGAGAATAGGCAGGAAAGTCATTTTGTTTGGTTTTGTGTGAAATGTTTCTAGTAAGTCTTTTGACAAGGCGAGTGTTTCTATGTCTGTGTATCCCACTGTGTCCGTGGTTGTAGACATTAGAATAGAGAGTGCATCAATACATATGTCCTATCTAGTAGAAATCTTACCAGCATTCATCCTGTCCTATTTATGAATGGTCTGCGGCTTGCCATATGGATCGGCCACTCCTAATATCTTCCTAAGTTCCTATTTTCTTTCTGAATTTTGGCCAAACTCCAGAATAGGCTCATGGTTTTGTGTCCAAGATATGTACCACCTTTAAGCTCTGTGACATGGCCATGTACTGGATAGCTGAAGGCAATGGTGAGCATCTCAGAAAACTCAGATATCAGTGTGACCAGGAAAGTCTCAGTGGAGAAACCCTGCTTTGGGCCTTTTGCTTACCTATTGTACTATTGCCCTGAATGGCAGGATGGTCTTTGCCTCAGGCCACCCCTTTGTGAAGACTGAAGAGTTTTCAAATGGAAATGAATGGGCATCACCTTTGGCTCTTGGCTTAATTGCTTTGGAAAGGGATGTGTCTGAATCAGCTTCTTGGCCCTGTGTGAGGTTGTGGCTTAGATTCTCAGCACCTAATGGATCTAAAATAATCCCATGTGTGCATCCAAAACCAAAATAGCCAAAAGAGCAGTCATTGTGGATGAAGTCTCTCACCTTCCTCTGTAAGGTTCCTGACCTCCATCTTTGAGAATAGTGATCCTTTGGGTCAAATGAGTTCTTCAAATCACTACAGAGGCTAGGCCATAGGTGCTTGGGTTTTCTCATGACCCCAATTAACATGAGGAATCTAAACCCCACAGTCATTAGGCCACAAAATGGAGAATCAGAGCAGTATTAAGTCAGGCCTCTTTGATCACTCCTGGTTCACAGGAAGGGTGTCCCTGCCACACTGACTTTAGGCAAATGGGGGAAAGGGACCTTATTTTGGATACTGTCTTTGGCTTTGGCCCTCATGGAAACCTACAGCCTGAGGTTATGATTAGTGTCTATATCGAAGAAGATGAGGGCCATGTGGGAGTGTTTTGCTTTTAATTGTGGTCATTTTTGTGGCCGTTGGAAGAGATGACTGGGTCCACCTGGGCTTGAACACTGGTGTGATTCCCCTGAGAGACTGAGTTATGGAACTGACCTCAAAGAAGTATTGCCATGTATTGTGATGGAATTTTAGGAGGCCACACATGAGAGTCGCCCTTGGAAACTGAGATCAAGGCCCAGGGTGGCTTTCCACAGAGCACTGGGAATCTCAGGAAGGATATCACATGATTTTATTCTTAAAGAATTGGCAGCCATAGTTGCAAGTCAAAACACAAAAGGATCACACATTGTAGACCTCAAACGTCTGGCTTAATGTGACCTTTTAGCCTGTCGTTGGGAAGCATTGCCTGTTAGAATTCTCCAGAGATTTCATTGAAATGAGCTTCCTTTCCATTTAATGGTTCCTGAATGAATTTAACCCCACAGTGCCTCAAACTTCATCTTTGAAAAAAGGCTAGATAAATACCATTAAATTTTTGAAATTCCCATGAACAGGTGTCAGTGGAGAACCTTTGGATGTCTTATAGATGATCATGAGTGTACCAGACAGTCCCTTGATTGACTGGGTTTCATGAAAATCGTGAAGAACAGAGATGCCAGTAATTTGGAGCCCGATGAGTAGTCGGCCTAGAGCAGTGGAGTGTAGGTGTTTGTTAAAACATCTGTGATGGGGTTATGTGGATCTGCCATTGGCTTCCAAATGGTTTGTGACTGACATGGTGCAGCCCCCATACCCTTGTATGTAAAGGCATCTTGTTATACAGAGAGGTTTCAGGGCAATGTTTAGAATCAGATTTCTATTGTCAAGGGGGCAAGCTATGTGGGATAGAAGCCTGGTTGGTGCACTCTCCTGCAGACCCTTAACCAACACACGTGACAGAACTCCCTCCAGCACTCTGTCCTAGTTGACCTCCTCGTATTTCATGAAGCAAATACCAAACTCCCAGTGTAGCTGCAAGAAACACCATGAAAAGTAGAGGAAGACCAAATGGCTTCAAAGTCCACACTGGGAGACACTTTGCCCCCAAATGGCAACAAATTACCTACAAAGAGAGAATTCAGCCCTGCTGCCTCATGTTTATTGGAAAATAAGAAACCATGTGCTCCAGGTCACACAGAAGCAGACCCAGATTTGATGGTCTCACTACAAAGGAAGTTAAAACTCCTGACAACAACATATATTTATGTGCCAAACCTCAGAGGCAGTTTCTCAAGAAGTCTTTAGGCCAACAGAGCTTCATATTTGTGGAGTTTTTACCATGTACCTTACTTTTTGAAACACCTCTACCACCTCCAAGGTTGTTAACTACTGAGCATTTTCCATTCCAGATGTGTATTCACAGATTTTCTAACTCTTCTCCTCTTATTGTGTCTTACTTGGGGTGAAGGTAATGTCAAGGCATTGTTCTGAATGAGAGTGGGAAGACTTTTGGGTAGCATATATTTGCATACACATTGGATTCATTTTCCAATTTTCTATTCGAAATACTGAATCCCTGGCTGTCAGAGGTAGAAGGAATTCTCCTTCAAAGAATAGCCTGACACTTACAAGAAACAGCCACCAGGAGACATCCTGTCTGGGAGACATCCTGTAGCCATCTGTCTCCCTGAGACATCCTGTGCCCATCTGTCTTTCTGAAACTTCCTGAGGTTATCTCACCTTGTGAAGACATCTAGGAACTGCCGATAAGAGAGATTTCCCACATCCAGCATACAAATACCCCTGTGTGAACAATAAAAGTTTGCAGCTTGATCAGAACTCCTGTCTTGCTGTCATCTCTCGTGTCTCTTGTCCCTTCATTCCTCCCTATCTAGGTTCGCTACCCACATTGATGTGTCCTGCAGGCCGGGACATCTGGCACCCACCGACTGGGGCTCGAGCTTTTGATTGAGGGGGACCCCGTCCTCCTGGAAGATTTTGTCAAGCAGAGCTTGCAAAAACCGCAGAAGACACCACCGAGAGACAGATCCAGGAGGAGGGTGGGGATGACACACGGTGATTGACCCACCATGGGACAAGCAGTTTCGTCCCATGATTTGTTTTTGTCAGGCTACAAAGAGTCCTTCCAGACATGGGGGCGCGTATTAAGAAAAAAGACTTAATTTTTTTTTCTTTTCACACATAAGAGAGCAGTGTCCATGGTTTCCTCTTGAAAGGACCATTGATGGTAAAAGATGGATTAGAGTAGGAGACTGTTTAAAAGATTATTATGAATCCTTTGGCCCAGAAAAAGTGCCTGTTCCCACCTTTTCTTACTGGAACTTAAATTATAAAATTCTTAAAACTTCACCCTTTGACAATGGTACCTTAAAACTTGTCAAGGTTGGAGAAGAGACTATGCAAATACTTCTCATATCCCCTCGGCATGCCCATCAGTAAGAATAGACATAGACCCTTCTCAGGCTCCCCAGGACCGTGGGAACCTTCCTGGTGCCCCTCAAAATACCACCCTAATAAATAAGGCTCCAATGGTTACCAACTGCCTTTATCCAGTTTTAAATACCGGAGACTCATTGACCCCTGTAGAGGAGGCTACCTTGGAGAAGGAAGCAGCTCGCTACCATTCAGAAGACCCTCCACCTCTCAAGACCCTGCCACAGCCTATAGGACTTACACATCCACCTCCCTCCTATATCCCTCCTGCCTTTTGTGCTCTGGCCCTTCAGGGTACAAATGCCCCCCCCTCGATATTTTTTCCCCACTTCCCTTGCCTAAACTGGCTAGTTTGTGAGCATCCTATCAACATACACAGGAACAGATCCAACATTTAAAAGAATTAAGATCCCTTCACTCTGAGCTCTGTTCATTAGCCTTAGGTATGGAGTCAAAGCAACTGGCCTACAGTGGTCTAATACAAAGGCGAAGCCACTCCATTGACCTGTGCTCGCCTTCCCAGTCACCACCAGACTGATAGATAAGCCTGCCCAGGCTGAGGTCAAAGACTTAGACGAGGATAAAGAGGAGGAAACGGGGAAATGGATTAAGGAGATCAGGACTCAGAGGATGAGGAGTTCAGCCCTAGGCAGGCAGGAACCCAGAGTCTACAAAAAATGAAGCCTGCATTTTCCTGAAAAACTTAAAAAGGCTTGTGCTCACTATGGCCCCATTGCACCCTACACGTTGGCTTTATTAGAAAGCCACAGCACACAATAACTTACTCCCAATGATTGGAAATTTTTAGACCAAGCTACCCTCAGTGCCAGAGACTTCCTGTTATGGAATGCAGATTTCAAAGAGCACTGTCGGGAAACTGCTCAAAAAATTTTAACTGAGACCTCTTGTAAATCCGGGACTTATGTTAAGCTAGTGGGCAATGAGCCTTTTGACACTAAAACTAAACAGGCACATTTCCCTGCTGGACTTTTGATGCAGATTCAGATGGCTGGCTTAGATGCTTGGAGACACCTCCCTCAAAAGCCTCGGCTACCACTTCCCTGGCAAAAATTCGACAAGGGCCCGACGAGCCTTATAGTGACTTTGTTCCCCGGCTTAACCTAGCTGTGGAATGCTTGCTTGGACCAAGCAAAAGCAAAAGCGCTTTTGTAAAACATCTTGCCTTTGAAAACGCCAACCCGGCATGTCAGGATGTTCTTCAACCACATAAGGATAAAGGGAAACTTTCTGACTTTATTAGACTCTATGCAGGGGTAGGTGCAGCCCATGCCATGGGTCTTGCCCTAGGTGCCACCTTTACCAAGACCTTTCACAATCCTGGCTCACGTACTTGCTTTACTTGTAAACAACCTGGCCATTTTGCACGCAAGTGTCCGACAGGCAAACAAAGCCTAGGAATAGCGTCTCCTTCAACTGAGGCTATACCGCCCCAAGCTACCCTTTGCCCTAGATGTGGTAAAGGTCATCACTGGGCCAGTGAGTGTGGATCTAAGACAAATGCCCTCAGACAGCCTATTTTTTACTGCTTCTTGGGAAACTCCCTGCGGGGCCATCCCCGGGCCACGACATCCCCCAGGACAAACCCAGGGGCAATAAGATTTGTTCCCTCCCAAACTCCCAACCTACCTCAAAATTCTTCTCCACAATTGCCTCCCTCCAACTAGCCACTCCAGGCAGCGCAGGATTGGACCTCTGTGCCACCACCGATACTATATTGGACTCAATGCAAGGGCCCCAGATAATACCCACTGGAATTATGGGTCCCCCTCAATCTCATATGTGTGCCCTTATTTTTGGAAGAGCCTCTACTAACTTACATGGTGTTCAGGTCTTCCATGGCATTAATAATAATGATTTCACTGGAGAAAAAAAATACTGGCCACAGCTATTAATGGAGTTGTGGCCATCCCAGCACGAACAAGTCTTGCACAATTAATACTCCTTCCCTTGAATCCAGGAGGCACTTCCACCGCCCAAACCTACCACGGGGGACTGCCTCCTTGGGCTGCTCTGATGTAAATTTGGTTCAACCCGTTTCTCACAAAAGACCCACAATTTCCTTACTTATTGAAGGAAAGGAATTCCAAGGAATTCTAGATACTGGAGCTGATGCCACAATTATTTCTCAAAAATATTGGCCTTCAGCTTGGACCCTCACCTCATCCTTGACTGACCTTAAAGGGATAGGACAGTCAAAAAATCCTCTGGTCAGCTCTACGGCTCTTAGCTGGACTGATAAAGAGGGTAATAAGGGAATTGTCACTCCTTTCATTGTTCCTGACCTCCCTGTTAACCTATGGGCCCGAGATATTTTGAGTCAAATGGAAGTTATTCTTGCCAGTCCCAATTCCATGGTGACTCATCAAATGCTTTGTATGAGTGAATTTAAATGTCAGCACATGGGAAGAATCAGTCACTATGATGAACTGGGGAAAATATGTAGGAAAAGAGATATCAATAGAGACATTAGGAAATCAGACAAAATATAAAGTGAGTGATAGGATTAGACATTTTCAACATGGTTGAGGTTGAATATGTAATCTTGGGAAGAAACAAATATGTACTCACCAATACGATTGACATTTGAGAGCATTAGGCAATGTGGACATGGATGTTTTTAGTAATCCATGTTCACTTTCCATTTAGGCTTTGGGACAATCCTAAGTGTGACCTTTGCATTTTGTGTCCAGAATATTACTGTGATAAAATGTATATGTAGATCAGTTGACATGAGTATTTCTTCCACCATTTCTGGGAGCAAAATTTTGAAGATATACAAATTATTATTGGGGGTACACAGAGGTGTACCCTGTGTCTATCAACATAGAGATAATGCATGAATAGACCATACTGTGATTAAATTATATAACTGGTTCCACTTTAAATAATGGATTGAATTGATATTTGAAGGTATACAAGAAATATTATATTGATATACAATCATTTATTCCCACCAGTTTTACATCTAATGGTAATATTAGGGTTATGGTTTATCATGACGGGTGTGTGAGTTTTGCTTCAAAAATGATAATGGAAATGAAAAATAATGTCTTTGGAAAAAAGTCTCTTGAAAGGAGCAGTCAAGAAACGTGGAGGAATACATGTGTTCTGAAGCAGGAAGTGATTGAAAGTAAAACAAATGCGTATAAATTTGCTAAATTGTGAATGAAATATACATACTATGATGTGCATAAACTGGAGAAATAGTAATGTAGCAGTGTTGAATAAAAATGAACGTCAAAATACAATTATATACCATAGGAATCTTCTTGCATTTATGTTAAACTGGGTCAGTTACTGTAGAAATATTAGAATTTTTTTGGTGTTATAATACAATTTATTTAAGCACTAGCATGCCACAGAATGTCGAGGAAAGAGCAATGGATTTTTAGTTATCGCACTAGTAATCTATCATTAAATGACTATTTTTGGGAGTCTAGAAATTACATAAGGCTATGTAACAATTTTTTTTTATTTAGCATTCAAAAAAACTTGGAATTTTGGTAATATTTCTACTTTTTTAAAAATTTTTTCAGTTGTTGATCGACCTCAATTTATTTATTTATATGTGGTGATGAGAATATAACCCAGTGCCTCACATATGCTAGCCAAGCATGTTACCACTGAGCCAGACACCCAGACCCTCCACTTTTATCTTATAATCAAACACTCCTCTCCCTCTTCTTTACTCACTTTCTTCCTCATTTTCCCCCTTCTCTCTCTTCCTTTTTCATTTTCCCTCCATAGGAGTTTTTCTCTCATGTCATTACAAACAGTAATATGCTATGAAATTTACATTTAAGAATGTTTTTTATAGTCATTCTTTTTTCTTTAGAAAATTTAATAATTATAATAACCTATAGATATATTACAATACATTTATTATACATATGTATCTATATTCATGCATATGTATTACATATGTTATATATATATACATATATATTTAAAAGTACTTTGATTAGCCTGTTAGAAATAATATAGACCAAGTCTTTCTTAATTTTCATGTCTTCCAGAATTAACAACTTACAGTGAAAATCAAATAAACATATTTAAGTAAACAGGTATCATTCTTATTTATCAATACTTATCATTTAAGTTTTTATATTACATTAAGCTGTAATATGGCATATTAACTCTTATGAATTAGAGAAATTTCATTTGAACAACCTATTATTTAAGGACCATATGCACTGACATTTCAAATGGCTTTCTCGTGATTTTAATTTCTATCAATTGCATATTTATTGCCAAATACTTATTTTATTAATTTTCATATTCATGATTGATATAAAGTCAATTGTTTAATTCTTCTTGTAAGTAGTTACTTATTACAGTAGGGACAGTATTAATAATTCTACATCTTTATAAGAAAAATGGTACAAAGATATTTTCATGCAAAATTAAGAATAATTGCATGCTCTAAATGTTTGATTGTTGATACATATAATAAAGAGCTTTTGATGAGTCTCTTCCCCAGTAAAACATAAAATGCAAAGATGTAGTTGGGTATGTATGTCCAAATAAAGATAAGGAAAAATACACATTATCAGCTAGAAACTATCAAATAAAAGATGAAAAGAACAATCCAACACATTGTACGAACTTGTCAGATGAGGTAGCCTAAGACTAGACCTGGTCCATGACAAAATATTCACGAAAAAAATGAAATATGAAAAATATAGGAAATGATATGAATTTTCCATGAAGGTAGGTGGATTATCCTTTAATCTCAATATATGTTCATTTTTAAAAGCCAGTTTTCTGGTAAAATAAATTTGTGATATTTTCAACTACACAAAACAAACTTTCTGCTTATCAAAATGAATGCATCTCAACTCTTTTTTAGCTGATTTCTTCCCACTCAATTTTAAACCTTTGTTTATTTATTTTTATTGGTTTTTCAAAACATTACAAAGCTCATGATATATCATCTTTCATTCATTTGACTCAAATGGGTTATGAACTCCCAATTTTCCCCAAATACGAATTGCAGAATCACATCAGTTACACATTCACATTTTTACATAATGTCATATTAGTGACTGTTGTCCTCTGCTACCTTTATTATCCCCTACTATCCCCCCTCCCCTCCCATCCTATCTTCCCTCTCTTCCTCATCTGCTATTCTTCACTTCTCTCTCTTGTTCCCGCCTTTCCCCTCACAACGTCTTATATGTAATTTTTTGTAACAATGAGGGTCTCCTACCATTTCCATATGCTTTCCCTTCTCTCTCCCTTTCTCTCTCCCACTCGTCTTTGTTTAATATTAATCTTTTCCTCATGCTCTTCCTCCCTGTTCTATTCTTAGTTACTCTCTTTTAATCAAAGAAGACATTTGGCATTTGTTTTTTTAAGGATTGGCTAGCTTCTCTTAGCATAATCTGCTCTAATGCCATCCATTTCCCTGCAAATTCTATGATTTTGTCATTTTTTAGTGCTGCATCCATCGTGTATAGATGCCACATTTTTTTTATCCATTCATCTATTGAATTGCATCTAGGTTGGTTCCACAGTCTAGCTATTGTGAATTGTGCCACTATGATCATTGATTTGGCAGTATCCCTTTAGTACACTCTTTTAAGATCCTCAGGGAATAGTCCGAGAAGGGCGATAGCTGGTTCAAATGGTGGATCCATTCCTAGCTTTCCCAGGAATCCCCATACTGCTTTCCATGTTGGCCTCACCAATTTGCAGTCCCACCAGCAGTGTACAAGTGTCCCCTTTTCCCCACATCCTCGTAAACACTTGTTGTTGTTTGACTTCATAATGCCTGCCAATCATACTGGAGTGAGATGGTATCTTAGGGTGGGATTGATTTGCATTTCTCTGACTGCTAGATGTGGTGAGCATTTTTTCATGTACTTGTTGATTGATTGTATGTCCTCCTCCGTGAAGTGTCTTTTCAGTTCCTTGGCCCATTTGTTGATTAGGTATTTGTTATCTTATTGATAGTTTTTTTTTTAATTCTTTGTATATTCAGGATATTAGGCCTCTATCTGAAGTGTGAGGGGTAAAAATTTGTTCCCAGGATGTAGGCTCTCTATTTACCTCTCTTATTGTTTCTCTGGCAGAGAAAAAAAAACTTTTTAGTTTAAGTAAGTCTCATTTTTTTATTCTTGTTAATAACTCTTGGGCTATGGGCGTCCTATTAAGAAATTTGGAGCCCGACCCCACAGTATGTAGATCGTAGCCAACTTTTTCTTCTATGAAATGCAGTGTCTCTGATTTTATATCTAGATCCTTGATCCATTTTGAGTTAAATTTTGTGCATGGCAAGAGAACGGGATTCAGTTTCATTTTGTTGCATATGGATTTCCAATTTTCCCAGCACCATTTGTTGAAGATGCTATCCTTCCTCCACTGCATGCTTTTAGCCACTTTATCAAATATAAGAAAGTTGTAATTTTGTGGATTGGTTTCTGTGTCCTCTCTTCTGTACCACTGGTCCACCTGCTTTTTTCGGTACCAGTACCATGCTGTTTTTGTTACTATTGCTTTGTAGTACAGTTTGAACTCTGGTATCGCTATACTTCCAGATTCACACTTCCTGCTTAGAGTTGCTTTTGCTATTCTGGGTCTTTTGTTTTTCCATATGAATTTCATGATTGATTTATCTATTTCTACAAGAAATGCCATTGGAATTTTGATTGGCATTGCATTAAACCTGTAGAGAACTTTGTGTAATATTGCCATTTTTATGTTGTTAGATCTGCCTATTCATGAACAGGGCACATGTTTCCATCTTCTGAGATCTTCTTCTATCTCTCTCTTTGTCAAGTGCTTTTTCTGCATCTATCGAGATGATCATATGGTTCTTGTCTTTAATTCTATTGATGTGGTGAATGGCATTTATTGATTTTCGTATATTGAACCATCCTTGCATCATGGGGATGAATCCTCCTTGATGATGGTGCACAATTATTTTGATATGCTTTTGTATTTGATTTGTCAGGATTTTATTGAGAATTTTTGCATCCAAGTTCATGAGAGATATTGGTCTGTAGTATTCTTTCTTTGAAGTGTCTTTGTCTGCTTTCGGGATCTGGGTGATGTTGGCCTCATAGAATGAATTTGGAAGAGCTCCTTCTTTTTCTATTTCTTGAAAAAGCTTGAAAAATATTGGTTTTAATTCTTCTTTGAAGGTTTTGTAGAAATCCGCTGTATACCCATCCGGTCCAGGGCTTTTTTTTGGTTGGTAGTCTTTTGATTGCCTCTTCTATTTCTTCCTTTGTTATTGGCCTGTTTAAATTGTTTGTGTCTTCCTGACTCAATCTGGGCAGATCGTATGACTTAAGAAATTTTTCAATATCTTCACAATATTCTATTTTATTGGAATATAGTGTTTCAAAATACTTTCTAATTATCTTCTGTATTTCTGTAGTGTCTGTTGTGATATTGCCTTTTTCATCCCATATGTTAGTAATTTGAATTCTCTTTCTTCTTCTTTTCCTTAGCATGGCTAAGGGCCTGTTGATCTTATTTATTTTTTCAAAGAACCAACTTTTAGTTTTATCAATTTTTTCAACGTTTTTTTTTTTTTGGTTTCAATTTCATTGATTTCTGCTCTAAATTTAATTATTTCTTGTCTTCTACTACATTTGCTGTTGTTTTGCTCTTCCTTTTCTAGGTTTTTGAGGTGTAGTTTAAGTTCATTTATTTGTTGTATTTTTCTTTTTTTGAGGAAAGAACTCCAAGAAATGAATTTCCCTCTTAAAACTGCTTTCATTGTGTCCCATAGATTCCGGTATGTTGTGTCTGTATTGTCATTTGTCTCTAAGAATTTTTTTATCTCCTTCTTTATGTCTTCTGTAACACATTGATCATTCAGTAGCATGTTGTTCATTTTCCATGTGATGTAGGATTTTTCCTTCTTTCTTTTCTCATTGATTTCCAGTTTCATTCCATTATGATCATATATGGTGCACGGTATAATCTCCATGCCTTTATATTTACTAAGAATTGCCCTATGGAATAATATATGGTGTATCTCTGAGTAGGATCCATGTGCTGCTGAGAAGAACATGTATCCACTTGATGATGGTTGATATATTCTATATATTTCGGTTAAGTCTAGGTTATTGATTGTGCTGTTGAGTTCTTTAGTTTCTTTATTCAGTTTTTGTCTAGAGGATCTCTATAATGCCGAGAGTGGTATGTTGAAGTCACCCATAATTATTGTGTTGTAGTCTATTTGACTCTTGAACTTGAGGAGAGTTTGTTTTATGAACGTTACACCTCCATTGCTTGGTGCATACAAATTGATAATTGTTTTTTTCTTGTTGGTGGATGATTCCTTTTAACAGAATATAGTGTCATTCTTTATCCCTTTTGATTAACTTAGGTTTGAAGTTGATTTTATTCCATATGAGTATGGCAAATCCTTCTTGCTTCCGAGGGCCATGTGAGTATTATGATTTTTCCCAACCTTTTACCTTCAGCCTGTGTATGTCTTTTCCTATGATATGAGTCTCCTGAAGGCAGAATATTGTTGGATTTGTTTTTTTGATCCAGGTTACTAGCACATGTCTCTTGATTGGTGAATTTAGGCCATTAACATTTAAGGTTACAATTGAAATATGATTTGTACTTCCAGTCATGTTTATTTATTTATTATATTTTAGTTTGGATAGTTTTTACTTTTTTGGTTACTTTCCTCCCGCTTTACTGAGATACTTCCCACTGTTAGTTTTGGGCACTATTTTTTAACTCTTCTTCTTGTAGTATTTTGCACAACATGCTTTGCAGTGCTGGTTTTCTGGCTGAGAATTGTTTTAGCTTTTGTTTATCGTGAAAGACTTTAATTTCATTGTCAAATCTGAACCTTAATTTTGCTTTATATGGTATTCTTGGTTGGAATTCTTTTTTTTTCAGCATTTGAATTACATTGTTCCAGGATCTTCTCACTTTCAAAGAATGTGATGAAAAATCAGTTGTTAACCTAATTGGTTTACCCCTGAATGTAATCTGCCTCCTTTCTCTTATAGCTTTTAATATTCTCTCCTTGTTCCTGTATGTTGGCTATCTTCATATTTATATGTCTTGGAGTTGGTCTATTTTGGTTTTGAATGTTTGGGGTCCTGTAGGCTTCCAGGAATTGGCAATCCAATCCATCATTCATCTCTGGGAAGTTTTATAGAATTATTTCATTTAATATGTTGTCCATTCCTTTGGTTTGAATCTCTATGCCTTCTTCTATCCTGATGACTCTCAAATTTGTTTTTTTATGACATCCCTTATCTCTTAAATAGATTGCTCATGGGATATAAGCATCTTTTCTATGTTGACTATATTCTTTTCAAGTTGATAAACTTTGTCTTCATTATCTGATGTTCTGACTTCTACTTGATCTAGTCTATTTGTAATATTCTCGTTTGAGTTTTTAATTTGGTTTATATTTTCCTGCATTTCTAGGATTACTGTTTAATATTTTTTTTAAGATCTCTATCTCCTGGTAAAGCCCATTCTTTGCCATTTGAATTTGTTTGTTTAATTCATTTTCAAAATATACTTTTATTGCTTGGACTTGCTGCCTCATGTCTTCTCTAATATTCCTTTCCATCTGAGTTTGGTATGCCTTGAGTTCTTTCCCTATCCCTGTTTCTGATGCTTCAAGATCCTCCTGTAGAATTAAGTTGTCCTGCATTGTTTGTACTCCTTTTTTGCCCTTGTTTTTTCATGATGTTCACGTTACTTTCCAGCTCTATTTGATTGCTGTGTTTCTGCTTTATTCTTTAGATTTGTTTTGGTGTTGTATATCTCTGTTGTCTCTCCTTTGTGTTGGTAAACTATGCCTGCTAAAGTGGATTCTGCTTGGAAGTAATTCCGAAGGCCGAGCTCCAGTGATGTCACCTCTCTGCTTTGGCATACGTCAGTTCTAAAGTGGGGTACACATTGAAACTGATTGGTTTAGGCCCTGTGATGCCTATGTGCCAGGCCAAAAAGGGTACTAGGTTATTAAACAATCAGGCAGTCAGGGGAAAATTTACTGGGCAGTCCGGGAATTGTCTTACAAGCTACAGGAATTTCAGGTTTTGTGTATAGCATAGGAACGTAACAATACCTGGTCCTTTACATTTTAACTCAGACCTTGCAGCTTAGAAACTTTACAAAACCCAGTCTTTTAAACTTTAAATTTTACACATTAATTTCAATTTCTTTTACACTTACAGATTACTTCTGGTTCACAACAAGGGTGTCAAAGCCACCCTGACTTTAGGCAAATGAGGGGCAAGGGAGCTTATTTTGGACACTGTTTTTGGCTGTGCCCCTCATGGCAACCTCCAGCCAGATGTTATGATGAGTGTCTTTATGGAAGAAGATAAGTGCCATGTAGGAGTCTTGTGGTTTTAATTGTGGTCATTTGTGTGGCGGTTGAAAGAGAAGACTGGGTCCACATGGGCTTGAACTCTGCTGTGATTCCTCTTAGAGACTGAGTTCTGGAACTGACCTCAGAAAAGTATTGCCATGAATTGTGTTGGGATAACAGGAGGCCACGCAAGAGCATCGCCCTTGGAAACTGAGATAGAGGCCCAAGATGGCTTTCCACAGAGCACTGAGAATCTCAGCCAGGATATCACATGATTTTTTTGTGAAAGACTTGGCAGCCATAGTTGAGAGTCAAAACACACATGAACCTCACATTCAAGACCTCAATGGGCCTGGCTTCATGTGACCTTTTGGCCACTCTTCGGGAAGCCTTGCCTTAAAGAGTTCTGCAGAGCTTTCATTGAAATCAGCTTCCTCACCATGTAATGGTTCCTGAATGAATTGATACCCACAGTGCCTCCAACTTCATCCTTGAAAAATGGCTAGATAAATGCCATGAATTTTTTTGAAATTTTCATGACCAGGTGGCCCTGGAGAACCTTTGGATGTTCTATTGCTGATCATGAGTGTACCATACAGTGCCTTGATTGACTGGGTTTCATGAAAATGTTGTAGAACAGAGATGCTAGTGAGTTGGAGCCTCCTGAGTAGTCGGTGTAGAGAAGTGGACTATAGGTTTGTGAATAAATACCTGTGGTGGTATCACGTGGATCTGCCATTGGCTTCAAGAGACGTGTGACTGACATGGTGCCGGCCACAGATCCTTATATGAATAGGCATCTTGTTATATTGAGAGGTTTGAGGGCAATGTTCAGAATCCAGTTGCTATAGTCAAGGGGGAAAGCTATGTGGGATAGACCCCTGTTTTGAACATTCTCCTGGAGACCCTGACCAACCACACGTGACAGAACTCCCTCCAGCACTGTGTCCTTGTTGAACTACTTGTATTTCATTAAGCCAATACCAAACTCCCAGTGCCACAGTAAAAAACACCACGAAAATGGAAAATGATGACCAAATGGTTTCACAGACCACACGGGGAGACACTTAACTACCAGTGACCACAGTTTACCTACAAAGGGAGAATTCAGAACTCCTTCCTCATGTTCATTAGAAAATAAGGAACCATTTTCTCCAGGTCACATAGATGCAGATCCAGATTTGATGGTGTCACTACAAAAGAAGCTAAATCTTCTGACAACTACATATATTTCATGTGCCCAACCTCAGAGGAAGTTTCTCAAGAAGTCTTTAGGCCAGCAGAGCTCCATGTTTGTGCAGTTTTTAACCTCTCCCTTACTTTTGGAAACTGTTCTAACACATCGAATGTTGTGAACTCCTGAGCATCTTCAGTTCCACATATGTAATCACAGGTTTTCGAACTCCTCACCACTAATTGGGTCTTACTTGGAGCGAAGTTAATGTCAAGGAATTGTTCTGGATGAGAGTGGCAAGATTTTTGTGTAGCACATACTTGCATACACATTAGATTCATTTTCCTATTTTCCATTGTAAATACTGATTCCTGACACTAACACATACCCGACTAGAATCTGAAAAATAATCCTAATTTGATGGATAAAAAGAAACCTAACCGAAGAGAAATACAGGCCTTCCATAGGAGGCATGGTGTATACTTTGATTTGCCTTCTGCTTAATCAAGGGTATGTGTTATAAATCTTGTCAAATTTTCTTTGTAATATTTCTCCATGAGATACATATATATATATATATATATATATATATATATATATATTTTTTTTTTTTTTCTCAAAACATGAAACTTATGTGTATTATTAAACACTCCCTAAATTCATTCATGTTCCTGTATGTGGATTTATAATCAACTTTTCACAAGATTATTCTCAGAAATATTCAACCACCTGAAATACATATTTCTTTCCTAGTACTGAAAACTAACTTCAATGAATGGTGCTTACAAATCCTAATATTTCTAAAGTAACTGACCCAGTTTAACATCAATGCAAGTAGATTCCTATGGGACATGATGTGTATTTTGAAGTTCATTTTTATTCAACACTGGCACATTACTATTTCTTCAGTTTATGGAAATCATAGGATATATCTTACATCCACAAGTACACAAATTTATAGACATTTGGTTCAATTTCAATCACTTTCTCCTTGAGAACACATATATTACTCCATGTTTCTTTATGGTCTATTCACTAGACTTCTTTCTAAACACATTATTTTCGATTCCATAATCAGTTTTGAAGCAAAACTCACACTCTTCATGATAAACCGTAACCCTAATATTACCATTAGATATATAACTGGTTGGAATGAATGTATGTATATCAATATAAGATTTGCTATATATTCTCAGATATCAATTCAATCCATTATTCAAAGTTGGAAATAGTTATATAATTTATTCACAATATTGTCTATTCATGCATCATCTCTAGATTCATCAACACAGGTTACAACAATTTGTATCCTCAGTACTAATTTATAAGTTTTCAAAATTTTGCTCCCCAAAATGGTGGAAGAAATATTCATGTCACATGATGTACATATACATTTTATCACAGTGATATTCTGGACACAGTATTGATAAATAAGAATGATACCCTTTTACTTAAATATGTTTACTTGATTTTCACTGTAAGATGTTAATTCTGGAAGACTTGAGAATTAAGAAAGATTTTGTCTATATTATTTCAAACAGGCTAATGAAAGTACTTTTAAATAAATAAATAAATAAATAAATATATATATATATATATATATATATATATTATATATATACATATATATATATATATATATATATATATATAACATATGTAATACATATGCATGAATATAGATACATATGTATAATTAATGTATTGTAATATATCTATCAGGTGATTATAATTTTTAAATTTTCTCAAGAAAAAAGAATGACTATAAAAAACTGTCTTAAATGTAAATTTCATATCATACTACTGTTTGTAATGACATGAGAGAAAAATACATATGGAGGGATAATGAAAAAGGAAGAGAAAGAAGGAAGAAAATGAGGAAGAAAGTGAGAAAAGAAGAAGGAGAGGAGTGTTTGATGATAAGATAAAAGTGGAGGGGCTGGGTTTGTGGCTCAGTGGTAACATGCTTGTCTACCATTTGTGAGGCACTGGGTTATATTCTCAGCACCAGATACAAATAAATAAAATGAAGGTCTATCACAAACTGAAAAAATAAAAAATAAAAAACTAGAAATATTGCCATAATTCCAAGGTTTTATGAATGTTAAATAAAAAAAAATGTTATATAGCCTTATGTAATTTCTACACTCCCCAAAGTAGTCATTTAATGTTAGATAATTAATGCTATAACTGAAAATCCATTGCTCTTCCCTCTACATTCTGTGGCATGCTAGTGCTAAAATAAATTGTATTATAACACCAAAAAAAATTCTAATATTTCTACAGTAACTGACCCAGTTTAACATCAATGCAAGAATATTCCTATGGGATATAATGTGTATTTTGATGTTCATTTTTATTCAACACTGGTATATTACTATTTCTCCAGTTTATGCACATAATAGGATGCATATTTCATCCACAATTTAGATAATTTATACGCATTTTTTTTTACTTTCAATCACTTCCTGCTACAGAACACATGTATTCCTCCATGTTTCTTGACTGCTCTTTTCATGAGACTTTTTTCCAAACACATTATTTTCGATTTCCATTATCACTTTTGAAGCAAAACTCACAAACCCGTCATGATAAACCATAACCCTAATATTACCATTACATGTATAAGTGGTGGGAAAGAATGATTGTATATCAATATAAGATTTCTTACTTAGTTAAAGGTATCCATTCAATCCATTATTTAAAGTGGAACCAGTTATATTATTTGGTCACAGTATGGTGTATTAATGCATTATCTCTATATTGATAGAAACAGGGTACACCTCTTTGTACACCCAATACTAATTTATACGTCTTCAAAATATTGCTCCCAGAAATGGTGGAAGAAATACTCATGTCAACTGATTCTACATATGCATATTATCACAGTAATATTCAGGACACAAAATGCAAAACTCACACGTATGATTGTAGCAAAGCCTAAAAGGGAACTGAACATGGATTACTAAAAACATCCATGTCCAGGTTGCCTAATGCTCTCAAATGTCAATCCTATTGGTGACTACATATTTGTTTCTTCCTAAGATTATATATTCAATCTTAAAACTGTTGAAAATGTCTATTTTTTTACTCACTTTATACTTTGCCTGATTTCCTAATGTCTCTATTGATATCTGCTTTCCTACATATTTTCCCCAGTTCAACATTGTGACTGACCCTTCAAATGTGCTGAAATTGACATTCACTCTCTAACCGAAACCCTATTGCTAATAAACTTTGGTTCAAATCCTATACTCACTCTTCTTCCAAAGCATACTGACTATCTTCCTGAACCTATCGACTATCCCTTTTTGAGTGGATGTTCTCTTCTACATTCAATCATCTAAGGTGGAAGGTCCTATGCCATTGTTTATCGATTTATCTGAGATATGTATGCAGAACGTAATTCAATGCTATGTATCCCAATCAATTGCCCAATGCACTTCTGAGCTTCAAGTCTTACTTAGATTTCTGTTTTTATACTTATATTTCACCTATATATCCATGTTAAGTAAAATGAATATTTTTGGATCTGTAGATGATATATATTTCATCATGATTTTTCTACTCACCTGATATACATATATATTTATCTCAGTAATATTCCAGACACAAAATACAAGGGTCACACTTATGATTGTACCAAAGCCTAAATTGAATGTGACCATGTATTACTAACATCATCCATGTCCTTGTTCCCTAACACTCTCAAATATCATTGCTATTGGTGACTACATATTTGTTTCTTCCTAACATTATATATTCAACCTCAACCCTGTTAAAAATGTATTTTCCTATCACACACTTTGAACTTTGCCTGATTTCCTAATGTCTCTATTGATAAATGCTTTCCTACACCTTTTCTCCAGTTCATCATTGTGAATGACTCTTCACATGTGCTGACATTGACATTCACTCTCTCACTGAATCCCCATTGCTAAAGAACTTTTGGTCCAAATGCTTTACTCAGTCTTCTTTTGAAACCTACCAACTATCTTCCTTATCCTACCAACTATCCCAGTTTGAGTGGATGTTCTATTCTATATTCAATGATCCAATGTACAAGGTCCTATTACCATGATTATCTATTTAACTGAAACATCTGTGCAGAATGTAATTCAAAGCTATGTATACCAATCAAGTGCCCAATGATCTTCTGGGCTTCCAATCGTTCCTAGATTTCTGTTTTCATACTTATATTTCACCTCTATAGTCTTATAAATATCACAGGTTCCCAATAACATTATTCATACAGCAGAACAATTCCTAACCCAAATCGAACATGTTATTAACCCTAACCATACACTGTTCCCTCAATCTAACTTTACAGAAGAGCAGGGAAAGAGTTGGTCTTACAAGACAGGAATTTAGGGGATCTTCCACCTGCTGAGAACCTCAAACGTCCATGCAGAAATGATCCCTGAAGAAGATGTAGGCAGCTATGAAAGACCTGAGAGAGTAAGAGTCACTTTCCATGGCCAACAACCTGGTCAGGATGAAGGGATGTGTCTGAATCTGCCTCTCTCTTCTTAATGTAGAGAAGATGGACCAAAACAGGCCAGTGTGGAGAGCTGTTCTGGAGTGCCTATGGATGATATACCATTCTAACTTGTGAAAGTGTCACAGGAAGTAGGGGCAGCCTCCATCTAATGGGGCCTTTGGAAGCAACTATTAGGACAATGTGTTTGCCAAGGCAGTGACCTCATTCAGTTCCTGAAGGAAGTGACCTCACATTTATTCACAATGTGGTCTATTCATGCACTATCTCTATATTCATAGACACAGTGTACACCTCTTTGTACCACCAATACTAATTTATAGGACTTCAAAACATTGCTGCCAGAAATGCTGGAAGAAATACTCATGTCACGCGATCTACATATACATTTTATCACAGTAATATTCTGGACACAAAATGCAAAGGTCACACTTATGATTGTACCAAAGCCTAAAAGGAAAGTGAACAGGGATTACTAAAAACATCCATGTCCACATTGCCTAATGCTCTCAAATGTCAATCCTATTGGTGACTTCATATTTGTTTCTTCCTAAGATTATATATTCAAACTCAACCCTGTTCAAAATGTCTAATCCTATCACTCACTTTGTACTTTCCCTGATTTTGTAATGTCTCTATTATTATCTGATTTCCTACATATTTTCCAAAGTTCATCATTGTGACTGAATCTTCATATGTGCTGACATTTACCTTCACCATCTAACAGAAACCCTATTGCTAAAGAAGTTTTTTTTTTCCAAATCCTATACTCACTCTCCTTCCAAAACCTACCAACTATCTTCCTAATCTTACCTACAATCCCTTTTTGACTGGATGTTCTCTTCCACATTCAATCATTCAATGTACAAGGTCCTATGCCATTGTATATGGATTTATCTGAGACATCTGTGCAGAAAGTAAGTCAACACTAAGTATCCCAGTGAAGGGCCCAATGCCCTTCAGGGTTTCAAATCTTAGATTTCTGTTTTCATACATATATTTCACCTACATATTCTTATAAATATCGTAGGTTCCCAATAACATTATTCATCCAGCAGAATAGTTCCTAACACAGATTGAACATGTTATTAACCCTAACCATACACTCTTCCCTCAATCTAAATTTACAGAAGAGCAGGGACAGAGTTGGTCTTACAAGACAGAAATTAAGGGATCTTTCACCTGCTGAGAACCTCAAAGGTCATTAAAGAAATGATCCCTGGAGAAGATGTAGGCAGCTATTAAGAACCTCAGAGAGCAAAAGTCATCTTTCATGGCAAACAACCTGGTCAGGATGAAGGGTTGTGTCGGAATCAGCCTCTCTCTTCTTAATGTAAAGAAGATGCAGCAAACCAGGCCTGTGTGGAGAGCTGTTCCTGGGTGCCTATGGTTGTATACCATTCTAACTTGTGAAAATGTCAGAATAAGTAGGTGCAGCCTCCATCTCATGGGACCCTTGGAAGCAACTGTTAGGACAAAGTGGTTGCCAAGGTAGGGACCTCATTCAGTTCCTGAAGGAAGTGACCTCACCTCACTTCCTTGGTGATGGCATTCTCTGAACTTGGGATCCAGGAAGCCAGGCATCCAGAGCCAGTCCCAGTCCCAGTCCCAGTGGTCAAAATTTTTCGGATTTACCAAAGACAGAGTCAGTCTTTCTTGGTACCTACTTATGTGAGGATGGCCAAATGCCAGGAAGGTCAGAAGAGGGGCATTTCCTGAGAAAGCAGATAGTGGCTCACCACTGGCTCCTTACAGCTTCACAAAGTTGGCCACAGAGACTAGATCTGAGACAGGACAGCCCATTATGAGGGAATTTATTATGGCCACCATCAAATGACACTCTGTATTGTCACAGACGTACTTGGGGGTCTGTGTGGGTGTGGGTGTGGGTATTTGTTTGTGGTTTTGTCTCATGTTCTGAGAATAGGTAAGAAAGTCGGTTTGTTTGGTTTGGTGTGAACCGATTCTAGTAAGTCGTTTGACAAGGCTAGTCTTTCTATGTCTGTGTATCCCACTGTGTCCATGGTTGTAGACATTAGAAAAGAGAATGCATAAATACATGTGTCCTTTCTAGTAGAAATCTTCCCAGCATTTATTTTGCCCAATTTATGAATGGTCTGCGGATTGCCTAATGGATGGGCAACACCTAATATCTTCTTAAGTTCCTATTCTCTACCTGAATTATGGGCAATCTCCAGAATACACTCATGGTATTGTGTCCAAGATATGTACCACCTCCACGCTCTGTGATACGGCCATGCACTAGAGAGCTGAAGGAAATGATGAGCATCTCAGAAAACTCAGATATCAGTGTGACCAGGAAAGTCTCAGTGGAGAAACTCTGCTTTGGGCCTTTTGCTTACATATCCTTCTGTTGCCCTGAATGTCAGGAAGGTCTTTGCCTCAGGCTACGCCTTTTTGAAGCCTGAAGAAAACAGTTTTCAAATGGAAATGTATGGACATTACCTGTGGCTCTTTCTTAATTGCTTTGGAAAGGGATGTGTCTGAATCAGCCTCTTGGCCCTGTGTGAGGCTGTGGCTTAGATTCTCAGCACCTGATGGATCTAAAGAAAAATCCCATGTGTGCATCCAAATCAAAAAGCCAAAAGAGCAATCATTTTGGATGAAGTCTCTCGCCTTCCTCTGTAAGGTTTCTGACTTCCATTATTGAGAATACAGATCCTTTGGGTCAAATGAGTTCTTCAAAGCCCTGCAGACACTAGACCATAGGTTCTTGGGTTTTCTCATGACTCCAATTAACATAAAGAATCTAAACCCCACAGTCAGTAGGCCTCAAAATCGAGAATAAGAGCAATATTAACGGCAGGCCTCTTTGAACACTCCTGGTTCACAGGAAGGATGTCCTGGCCACACTAACTTTAGGCAAATGGATGCAAGGGAGCTTATTTTGGACACTGTCTTGGGCTGTGCCCCTCATGGAAACCTCCAGCCAGAGGTTATGATGAGTGTCTATATGGAAGAAAATGAGGGCCATGTGGGAGTGTCTTGATTTTAATTGTGGTCATTTGTGTGGCGCTTGGAATAGATGACTGGGTCCACCTGGGCTTGAACACTGGTGTGATTCTCTTTAGAGACTGAGTTCTGGAACTTACCTCAAAGAAGTATTGCCTTGTATTGTGTTGGGATTTTAGGAGGCCACGCATGAGAGTCGCCCTTGGAAACTGAGATCTGGGCCCAGGTTGGCTTTCCACAGAGCACTGGGAATCTCGGGAAGGATATCACATGATTTTATTCTTAAAGACTTGGCAGCCATAGTTGCAAGTCAAAACACACATGGACCTCAAATTGTAGACCTCAGTAGGTCTGGCTTCATGGGCCTTTTGGCCTGTCTTTGGGAAGCCTTGCGTGTGATAGTTCTCCAGAGCTTTCATTGAAATGAGCTTCCTCTCCATTTAATCGTTCCTGAATGAATTGAAACCCACAGTGCCTCCAACTTCACCCTTGAAAAATGGCTAGATAAACACCTTTAAATTTTTGACATTCCCATGACCAGGTGGCCCTGGAGAACCTTTGGATGTCCTATTGATGACCATCAGTGTTCCAGAAAGTGCCTTGATTGACTGGGTTTCATGAAAATGGTGTAGAACAGAGATGCCAGTAATTTGGAGCCTGCTGAGTAGTCGGCCTAGAGCAGTGGTGTGCAGGTGTGTGTTAAAACATCTTTGGTCGGGTCATCTGCATCTGCCCTTCGCTTCCAAATGGTTTGTGACTGACATGCTACAAGCCACAAACCCTTGTATGTAAAGGCATCTTGTTATATGGAGAGGATTCAGGGCAATGTTTATAATCAGATTGCTATGGTCAAGGGGGCAAACTATGTGGGATAGAAGCCTTGGTGGTGCATTCTCCTGCAGACCCTTACCCACCACACGTGAAAGAACTCCCTCCATCACTGTGTCCCAGTTGAACTTCTTGTATTTCGTGAAGCAAATATCGAACTCCCAGTGCAGCTGCAAGAAACACCACAGAAATTGGAGGATGACCAATGGCTTCACATTCCACACTGGGAGACACTTAGCCACCAGTGGCCACAGTTTACCTACAAAGAGAGAATTCAGCACTGCTGCCTCATGTTCATTGGAAAATAAGAAACAATGTCCTCTATGTCACATAGATTCTGACCCAGCTTTGATCGTCTCATTAAAAAGGAAGCTAAAGCTCCTAAAAACAACCTCAGATGAAGTTTTTCAAGAAATCTTTAGGCCAGCAGAGCTCCATGTTTGTGGAGTTTTTACCCTGTCCTTTACTTTTGGAAACTCCTATACCACCTCCAAGGTTGTGAACTCCTGAGCATTTTCCATTCCAGATGTGTATTCACAGATTTTCTAACTCTTCTCCTCTAATTGTGTCTTACTTGGGATGAAGGTAATGTCAAGGCATTGTTCTGAATACACATTGGATTCTTTTTCCAATTTTCCATTCGAAATACTGAATCCCTGACTGTCAGGGGTAGAAGGAATTTACATTAAAGAATAGCCTGACACTTACAAGAAACAGCCCCCATGGTGACATCCTGTCTGGGAGACATCCTGTAGCCAACTGTGTCCCTGAGACATCCTGTTGCCATCTGTCTTCCTGAAATATCCTGAGTTTATCTCACCTTGTGAAGACATCCAGGAACTTTGGATAAGAGAGCTTTCCCATTTCCAGCATATAAATGCCCCTGTGTGAAAAATAAAAGTTTGCAGCTTGATCAGAACTCCTGTCATGCTGTCATCTCTCCTGTCTCTTGTCCCTTCATTCCTCCGCATCTAGGTTCGCTGCCCCTGTTGATGTGTCTTTCCAGCCGGGACTACTGGCACCCACTGACTGGGGCTCGAGCCTTTGACTGATTGGGATCCCCATCCTCCTGGAAGACTTCATCAAGTGGAGCTCACGATTGCCTCAGCAGACACCACCAAGAGACAGATCTAGGAGGAGAGTGGGGATGACGCACGGTGAGTGACCCACCATGGGACAAGCAGTTTCGCCACATGATTTGTTTTTGTCAGGCCTCAAGGAGTCCTTCAAGACATGGGGGGTGCGTGTTAAGAAAAAGGACTTAAAATTTTTCTTCTAATACATAGGAGAATTGTGTCCATGGTTTCACCTTGAAGTGACCATTGATGGTAAAAGATGGCTTAGAGTAAGAGACTGTTTAAAACATTATTATTAAACCTTTGGCCCAGAAAAAGTGCCAGTTCCCACCTTTTCTTACTGGAACTTAATTAATGAAATCCTTAAAAGTTCACCCTTTGACAATGGTATCTTACAACTTGTCAGGATTGGAGAAGAGACTATGCAAAACACCTCTCGTCTCCCCAAGGCATGCCCATCAGTTAGTATAGACATTGACCCTTCTCAGTCTCCCCAGGACCCTGGGAACCTTCCTGGTCCCCCTCAAAATACCACCCTAATGAATAAGGCTCTAATGGTTACCAAACGCCTTTATCGAGTTTTAAATCCCAGAGACACATTGACCCCTGGGACGGAGGCTACCTTGGAGAAGGAAGCAGCAAGCTACCATTCAGAAGATGCGCCACCTCTCAGGACCCTGCCACAGCCTATAGGACTTACACATCTACCTACCTCCTATATCACTCCTGCCTTTTGTGCTCCAGCCCTTCAGGAGCAAAATGCCACCCAGATATTTTTTCCCCACTTCCCTTGCCTAGCCTGGCTCCCTTGTGAGAGTCTCTCCAACATAGACGGGAACAGATCAAACTTTTAAAAGAATTAAGATCCCTTGACTCTGAGCTCTGTTCATTAGCCTTAGGCATGGAATCAATGAAAGCTGGCCCACGGTGGTCTAATACAAAGGCTAAGCCACTCCATCAGCCTGTTCTCGCCTTCCCAGTCACCCACAGTCAGACAGATATGCCTGCAAAGGCTGAGGTCAAAGAATTAGAGGAGGATGAAGAGGAGGAAGCGGGGGAAATGGATCAAGGAGATCAGGACTCAGAGGATGAAGAGTTCACCCCTAGGCAGGAAGGAACCCAGAGTGTCTACAAAAAATTAAGCCTGCGTTTTCTTGAAAAACATAAAAAGACTTGTGCTCACAATGGCCCCACTGTGCCCTACACGTTGACTTTATTAGAAAGCCACAGCACACAATGGCTTACTCCCAATGATTGAAAATTTTTAGACCGAGCTACCCTCAGTGCCGGAGATTTCCTGTTATGCAATGCAGATTTCAAGGAGCACTGTCAGGAAACTGCTCAAAAAAAATTAACTAAGACCTCCTATAAATCCTGAACTTATGTTAAGCTAGTGGGCTATGAGCCATTTGACACTAAAACTAAATAGGCACGTTTCCCTGCTGGACTTTTGGCGCAGATTCAGATGGCTGGCTTACATGCTTGGAGATGCCTCCCTCAGACGGGCTCAGCTACCACTTCTTTGGCAAAAATTTGACAAGGACCCAACGACCCTTATAGAAACTTTGTTCCCCGGCTTAACCTAGCTGCAGAATGCTTGCTTGGACCAAGCGAAAGCAAAAGAACTTTTGTAAAATATCTTGCCTTTGAAAACGCCAACCCAGCATGTCAGAATGTTCTTTGACCACATAAGGAAAAAGGAAAACTTTCTGACTTTATTAGACTCTGTGCAGGGGTGGGTGCAGCCCATGCCATGGGTCTCGCCCTACGTGCCCCCTTTACCAAGGCTTTTCACAATCCTGGCTCATGTACTTGCTTTACTTGTAAACAACCTGGCCATTTTGCACGCAAGTGTCCGAAAGGCAAACAAAGCCTAGGAATGTCGTCTCCTCAAACTGGGGCTAAATCGCCTCCAGCTACCCTTTTTTCTAGATGTGGTAAATGTCATCACTGGGCCAGTAAGTGTAGATCTAAGACAAATGGCCTCAGACAGCCTATTTCTTCCTGCTTCTCAGGAAACTCCCTGCGGGGCCAGCCCCTGGCCACGACCTCCCCCAGGACAAAACCAGGGGCAATAAGGTTTGTTCCCTCCCAAACTCCAAACCTACCACAAAATTCTTCCCCACAATTGCCACCCTCCAACTAGCCACCCCAGGCAGCGCAGGATTGGATCTCTGTGCCACCACCGATACAATATTAGACTCAATGCAAGGGCACCAGATAATACCCCCTAGAATTATGGGTCCCCCTTCATCTCATACGAGTGCCCTTATTCTTGGAAGAGCCTCTGCTACCTTAAATGGTGTTCAGGTCTTCCCTGGCATTAATGATAATGATTTCACTGGAGAAATAAAAATACTGGCAACAGCTATTAATGGAGTTCCGGCCATCCCAGCAGGAACAAGACTTGCACAATTAACATTCCTTCCCTTGGATTCAGGAGGCACTTCCACCGCCCAAACCTACAACGGGGGACAGCCTCCCTCGGCTCCTCTGATGTATATTGGGTTCAGCCCATTTCTCACAATAGACCCACCCTTACCTTACTTATTGAAGGAAAGGAATTCCAAGGAATTCTAGATACTGGAGCTGATGCCACAATTATTTCTCACAAATACTGGCCATCAGGTTGGCCCATCACCCCATCCTTGAATGATCTAAAAGGGTTAAGAGTCAAAAAATTCCCATGTCAGTTCTAGAGCTCTTAGCTGTACTGATAAAGAGGGTAATAAGGTGACTGTCACTCCTTTCATTGTTCCTGACCTCCCTGTTAACCTATGGGGCCGAGATATTTTGAGTCAAATGGAAGTAATTCTTGCCAGTCCCAATTCAATGGTGACTCATCAAATGCTTTGTATGAATTTTGTCCCTGGTACAGGCCTTGTGAGACTGAGACAAGGACTGGTGGGGACTATAAAACCCATAAAAAAAACAAATACATATGGACTTGGGTATTCTGATTTTTAGTGTCGATTCCTGACCCTCCTGTACCCCATGCAGATAAAATTATTTTGGAGACTCAGACTCTTGTAAGGGTGGATCAGTGGCCCCTTACCCCCCAGAAAAATTGGAGGCTGCCTCCATGTTAGTGCAGGAACAGCTGGCAGCCCGCCATGTAGAGCCCTCAACCTCACAATGGAATACTCCTATTTTTGTTATCAAGAAAAAATCAGGCAAGTGGCGTCTTTTACAATATTTGTGTGCCATTAATAAAGTTATGTGCCTGATGGGAGCACTACTGCCTGGAATTTCCACACCAGTGGCTATTCCCAAAAACTATTGTAAAATAGTTATTGACTTAAAAGTTTGCTTTTTTACCATTCCTTTACATCCCGAGGATAGACCCTATTTTGCCTTTAGTCTCCCTTGCATTAATTTCCACGGCCCTATGCAGAGATTTCAATGGAAGGTTCTTCCCCAAGGTATGGCCAACAGCCCTAGTCTTTGCTAAAAATAAGCTGTTCAAGCAGTAGACCTTGTGAGAGAATGATGACCACAGTTTTACGTTTTACATAATATGGATGATTTTTTAATTGCTGCACCTAAATACCATGACCTTAATAATTGTTACTTGGACCTTTAGAAAACCCTCACTACCTTGAGACTACAGATAGCTCCTGATAAGGTTTAAACACAGGACCCTTATACCTATTTGGGCCTTAAACTTCAAGATAATCAGATCCAAATTCCTAAAATACAACTATGTGTGGACCATCTTCACACCCTTAATGATTCTCAAAAATTACTGGGAGATATTCAATGGCTAAGAACATATTTAAAATTACCCACTTGTGTACTTTTCCCCCTTAATGATATTTTGAGAGGTGATTCCTACCCCTCCTCCCCTCAAAAGCTTACTCCCGAGGCATGACAGGCATTAAACCAAGTCACAGAAGCCATTGCCAAACAGTTTGTTACACAAATTTCTTATAACCTTCCTCTGGTTCTGGATCTTTTACACACTCCTCATATACCCTCAGAAAAATTTTGGCAGGATATCCATATTTTAAAAATAAAGGCTTCCCCTTGCTTTGGGTCCATTTATCCACCACATCCTCCAAGTTTATTACCGTTTATCTTGCTCAGGTAGCTTCTATTATTATTAAAGGTCGTTTGCTTTCTCGACAACATCTTGGCAAAGACCCTGATAATATTTTAATTCCATATACTAATGACCAAACCAAATTTTTACTACAGAGAGGGGATGAATGGGGTATTGCCCAATCAGGCTATTTGGGAACAATTGATAACCATGTCCCCAATGACACCCTTTTACATTTTGTCCAGATACATCCATTTATTTTTCCCAAAATTACTCAAAAGGCTCCCAGTCCTCAAGCCCTTACTGTCTTTACAGACGGTTCCAGTAATGGCTGTGCGGTCTCTGTTGTCAATAACCAGCCTACCACCGTTGATACTGTCTATCATTCAGCACAGTTTGTGGAATTGTTTGCCATAACACAAGTTTTTATAACATTTTGTGATAATCCTGTTAATATTCATACAGACAGTGCCTACATTGCTCATTCTGTGCCCCTGCTGGAGATTTCACCCGCCATTAAAGCTTCTTCCAATGCGGCCTTTCTGTTTCACCAGCTTCAGCAGCTAATTCAGGCCAAACAACACCCATTTTTCTTAGGACACATCAGGGCACACTCTGATCTTTCCGGTCCTCTAACACAGGTAATGCTCAAGCTGATGCAGCAACTCCTACCATCTTTCCAATTTTTGGTGGCTCCATTCAAAAGGCCACGGAGCTAAACAATCTTTACCAACTAAATTCCCAGAGCCTTTGATTACTTTGTAAAATTACCAGGCAACAGGCACGAGAAATAGTAAAAGAATGCCCTGCTTGCGCTCTCTCCCTCCCCATTCAACACTTGGGAGTTAACCCCCGAGGATTACTGCCAAATCAGGTTTGGCAAATGGATGTTACTCATTTTGCTGAATTTGGAAAAACCAAATATATACACGTTTCTATCGATACCTTCAGCAGCTTTATTTTTGCATCACCACATTCTGGAGAGGCTACCAAAGATGTCCTTTCTCATCTTGTTTCAGCCTTTTCCATAATGGGTAAACCAGTACATATTAAAGCAGATAATTGTCCTCCATATACCAGTGCCAATTTTAAACAGTTTTGTGCTACCTTGCAATTTTGTCATACTACTGGAATTCAATACAAACCTCAGGGCCGAGGCATTGTGGAACGTTCCACCTTACCTTAAAGACTTGGCTATCCCACCTTAAGGCTTCCGCCCTTGTATTTACCACTCACAGGCATTGCCTTAACCATGCATTATTTGCCCTTTTTTTCTCTTACCCTAGACAGTGAAGGCCTTTCGGCTGCAGACAGACACTGGCATCCCTTTTCCAATTCTGATCACCCACCTGTTATGTGGCGAAATCCCCTTACAAATAAATGGAAATGCCCAGATCCTGTCCTCATCTGGGAACGAGGCTCAGCTTGTGTTTTGGACCAAGAGCTAGCAGCCCCAAGATGGTTACCAGAACACCTGGTTAAACAGGTTAATGACTTACCTCAAACCGGGGACGGAGGCCCTCCCCATGAGTACAATATTTCCTCTTTTTCGGATCCATCCAACAATCTGTGTGAGGATCCTGCTTAAGGCACTTCTGCTGAACAGGTTTGTGCACGGAGGCCTTGGCCCTCCACCTTCCAACATCATGGAGTACCTTTTTGCCCCCCCCCCCCCGTGAATGCAAGGGAGGATCTTGGACTCAGGCTCCCACTAGTTGGACCCAGACTGCTGACTGCATGACTAAGGTGGCTTACCTCCATGCCGAGGTTGACTATAAACTCAGAGGAGTTCATCAGCCTAAATGGGTATGTGTTAACAAGCCAAAGATTATTCCCCCTAGTACAAGTAAAGCTCTCCAAAATTGTTCTGCAACCCGTACGCATACCCAGGCGATGCATGTCTCTTGTTATGTGTCGGCCTCAATTTGTGTTAACAAGCAGGGAGAATGATTTTTTGAAGCCTCCCTAATTAAAACTCATGAAGCAGGGGGGACCACTATTCATTATACCCCCGTTCTCTTTGACCGGGGAGGAGAAGGCAAATACACCAAGCTACAGTCAGCTGGGTGCCAAGGCACTGTCGGAAAACCTTCCTACTGGCCCATTAAGGCTCCTACAGGGGTCTCTGATGGTAGAGGACCCACTGATGCTGTCAAGCATCCTCAGATAATCAAAATTTTGAAACCCCAAATCCCTGAGCTCACATATCATCCCTTAATGTAGCCGAAATCCCAGTTCCCAGGTTTAGATACCAATACATTAGATATTTTGCAAACTACCTTCTCCTTCCTTAATAATTCCAACCCCACCCTTGCTGGTAATTGCTGGCTCTGCATGACAACAGGGGCAAGCATTCCTATGGCAGTTCCTATTAATTCTACTATGGACAATGATAATACATGCCAACCCTTATTTCCCTTTAAAGAACAGCCTATAGGCACTTCTACATTATGTCTTTTAGGCGCGATGCAGAATAATACCTATGATATGGATTTTGGAATTACTTCCTTTGGAAATTGCTCAACAGTACAAAATTATTCCTCACCCATCCCATCTCTTTGTCCCCCCAATGGCACAGTTGTTATGTGTGGAGGAAATGTGGCCTTCCCCAGGCTTCCAGCGAATTGGACCAGTGACTGTGTTTTTGCCTTATTACTCCCTGATATAACTATTGTCCCAGGAGACAAACCTCTAGCCTAGACACCTTAGTCAAAAGACAGAGGCGGGCGATACAGGCCTTACCACTTATTGCCAGCCTTGGAATAACAGCTGCTGTGGGCACAGGTACCCTGGCTTTGGCACGGCTATACACCCTTACCATCGCCTGTCTCAACAACTTAAAATGATGTACAAACTCTATCAGAAACCATTAAAGATTTGTAGGACCAAATAGACTTCCTGGCAAAAGTGTTCCTTCAAAACAGACGAGGCTTAGATTTGCTGATTGCTAACCAGGGAGATATTTGATTGGCCTTAGGGGAACGATGCTGCTTTTATGCCAATAAATCAGTCATAGTATGCACTAAATTTAAGCAGCTTCAAGAAGATCTAGAAAAGAGATGAAGAGAACTATTTGAAAATCCCCTCTGGACTAAGCTTAATGGATTTCTACCCTACCTTCTTCCCCTATTAGGCCCTTTGTTGGGTTTACGTTTGTGACCATAGGACCCTGCATTATAAACAGTGTGGTACAATTTATTAAAGAACACATTAATATTATGGCCTGTAAGCCCATACAGATCCACTATCATCATCTGGAGATGGAAGACTATGCTGTCAACTTTTAAAAGGATGTTCTACCCTTCTCACAGGCTTATTTCTTAAGTTTACATCCCCACAGATCTCTCTTTCTTACATAAAACTATAAGTAAAAGCTGTGACAAACGATTTTCTGCCCTTGCCATAAGGGTTTGTCTCCATGGGCCCTTCGGCTTGGGGGAAGATGCACCCATGGAGTGAGGACGTTAGGCCATAATATCGGAGGGTGCAGGAAGGACTGCAAAAGGATGGATCCACGGATCCCCAAACACAAGACCTCTGAGTGACACGCTCTGGTGCATGGCGGTTGGCATGCTTCCCCTTCAAGGCCATCTCCTCCAAAAACATGCCAAGGCCACCACGAAATCTGCTAGTAAAGATGCTCGCTCAGATCAGGAGATATTCTAAGGCCTCCTAGAGAAACAGAGCCTCTAATCCCCCCTAAAAACATGGCCGGTAAGGTAGGTCAAATATTTTATATAAGAAAGGGGGAGATGTCAGGGGCTAGAACGAAGTTCTCCTTCAAAGAATAGACTGACACTTACAAGAAACAGCCCCCTGGGAGACATCCTTCCTGGGAGATATCCCACAACCATCTATCTCCCTGAGACATCCTGTCGCCATCTGTCTTCCTGAAATATCCTGAGGTTATCTAACCCTGTGAAGACATCCAGTAACTGCCGATAAGAGAGCTTTCCCATCGGCAGCATATAAACACCCTGTGAGAACATTAAAAGTTTGCAGCTTGATCAGAACTCCTGTCTGGCTGTCATCTCTCCTGTCTCTTGTCCCTTCATTCCTCCCCAACTATGTTCGATGCCCACGTTGATGGGTCCTGCCGGCCGGGACGCCTGGCACTAACCCATACCCTACTAGACTATGACTACTAATCCTAATATGATGGATAAAAATAACCCAAATAGAATAGAAATACAAGCAGTTCAGAGGAGGCATGGTGTATAGTTCGAGTTGCCTTTTGCATGATATAGGGTAGGTGTTATAAATCTAGCTAATTTTTAATTGAAATAATTCTCCATGTGTTTTTAAAGTTAAAAAATATGTGAATACCTGGCTCCCTTTCTCTGTAGCCTATTCACCACATGTATTTTATATGCACATATAGAATCCTACATGGTATCACACGTATATTCTTGTGAGGTGGCTGACTTAGCAGATTCAAATTGTGAGAAGAGATCACTTCTCCTAATCGCTGTTGGAACTGAAAATTCAAAGTATGGGGGAGCCTCCTAGTAGAAAAACATTATACATAAATCCATGTTAAGTAAAATAAATATTTTTGCATCAGTGGATGATATATATTTCATGAAGAATTTCGATTGGCATATATATTGCTACTTTTTATTGTCTGTGTTTGTGTTTTGTGTGTGTGTGTGTATATATATATGTATATATATATATATATATATATATATATATATATATATATATATACTCTCCAAATTTTTCAAAATATAAAATATATGTGTCCTATATACACTACCTAAATTCATTCATGTTCATGTATGTGGATTCATAATCAACTTTTCACACGATTATTCTCAGAAATATACATCCACCTGAAATACATATTTGTTTCCTAGTACTGAAAAGTAACTTCAGTGAATGGTGCATACAATCCTAATATTTCTACAGTAACTGACCCAGTTTAACATCAATGCAAATAGATTTCTATGGGACATGATATGTATTTTGAAGTTCATTTTATTTAACACTGGTACATTACTATATCTTCAGTTTATGCAAACCATAGGATATATATTTCATCCACAGGTTCACAAATTAATAGGCATTTGTTTCACTTTCAATCATTTCCTGCTTCAGAACACATGTATTCCTCCAGGTTTCTTGACTGTTCTTCTCATGAGACTTCTTTCCAAACACATTATTTTCGATTTCCATAAAAATTTGAAGCAAAACTCCCACACTCTTCATGATAAACCATAACCCTAATATTACCATTAGATGTATAACTGGTTGGAATGAATGATTGTATATCAATATAAGATTTCCTGTATATTTTCAGATAACAATTCAATCAATTATTTAAAGTTGGAACCAGTTATATAATTTCTGTTGAGTGTCTATATGGAAGAAGCTGAAGGCCATTTGAAAGTGTTTTGGTTTTAATTGTGGTCATTTGTTGGTGGTTGGAAGAGATGACTGGGTCCACCTGGGCTTGAACACTGGTGTGATTCCCCATAAGACTGAGTTCTGGAACCGAACTCAGAGAAGTATTGCCATGAAGTCGTGTTGGGATTTTAGGAGGCCACGCATGAGAGTCGCCCTTGGAAACTGAGTTCTAGGCCCAGGATGGCTTCCCACATCGCCATGGGAATCTCATCCAGGATATTACATGATTTTATTTTTAAAGAGTTGGCAGCCATAATTAAGAGACAAAACACACATGGATCTCACATTGTAGACCTCAATGGGCCTGGCTTCATGTGACCTTTTGCCCCCTCTTTGGGAAGCCTTGCCTGTGAGAGTTCTCCAGAGGTTTCATTCAAATGAGCTTCCTCAAAATTTTATGGTTCCTGGATGAATGGAAAACTCACAGTGGCTCCAAATTCATCTTGAAAAATGGCGAGATAAATACCATGAAATTTTGGACATTCCCTTGACCAGGTGGCACTGGAAAACATTTCCATGTCCTATTGCTGATCAGAAGTATACCAGACAGTGCCTTGATTGACTGGGTTTCATGAAAATGCTGTAGAACAGAGATGCCCGTAATTTGGATCCTTCTGAGTAGTGAGCCTAGAGTAGTGGTTAGCAAGTGTGTGATAATACATCTGTGCTGTGGCCATGGAGATCTGCCATTGGCTTCCAAATGTCCTGTGACTGACATGGTGCAGCCAGCAGACAATTATATAAAAAGGCATCTTGGTATATGGAGACGTTTCTGGGCAATGTTCAGAGTCAGGTTGCTATGGACAAGGGTGCAAACTATGTGGGATAGAAGCCTGGTTGGTGCGTTCTCCAGCAGACACTGACCAACCACATGTGACAGAATGCCGTGCAGCACTGCGACCCATTTGAACTCCTTGTATTTTGTGAAGCCAATACCAAACTCCCATTGTAGCAGCAAGAAAGACCATTAAAAGTGGAGTATGACCAAAGGGCTTCACAGTCCACACGGGGAGAGGCTTAGCCCCAATGGCCATTGTTTACCTACAAAAAGAGAATTCATCGCTGCTGCACCATGTTCATTGGAACATAAGAACACATGTCCTTCAGCTCACATAGATGCATATCTAGCTTTGATGGTCTCACTACAAAGGAAGCTAAAGCTACTGACAACAACATATATTTCAAGTGCCCAGCCTCAGAGGCAGTTTATCAAAATGTCTTTAGGCCAGGAAACCTCTATATTCATAGACACAGGGTACAACTTTTTGTACCCCCAATACTAATTTATACGTCTTCAAAATATTGCTCCCAGAAATGGTACGAGAAATACTCAGGTCACCTGACCTACATATACATTGTATCACAGTAATATTCTGAACACAAAATGCAAAGGTCACACTTATGATTGTACCAAAACCTAAATGGAAAGTGAACCTGCATTACTAAAATCATCCATGTCCACTTGCCTAATGCTCTCAAATGTCAATCCTATTGATGACTAAATATTTCTTTTTTCCTAAGATTACATAATTAAAGTCAACCCTGTTGAATGTGTAATCCTATCACTAACTTTATGCTTTGCCTGATTTCATAATGTCTCTATTGATATCTGCTTTCCTACATGTTTGCTCCAGTTCATCATTGTGACTGACTCTTCACATGTGCTGACATTTACATTCACTCTCTATATGAAACCCTATTGCTAAAGGACTTTTTTTTCAAATCCTATATTCACTCTTCTTCCTAAACCTACCAACTATATTCCTAATCTTACTGACTATCCCGTTTTGAATGGATGTTCTTTTCTACATTCAATCATCCAAGTAAATGTCAGGTGAGCGTCGGAGGAAGAGGCCACCCAGAATCTATCTCATGCAACAGCAAAGGGTTTATTGGGGGCCCAGCGTGCTGGTGCTCATAGCTCACTTGAATAGAGCAGAGATCCCTGAGAACAGCTTAAGCAGAGCTTATATACTTTCCTTGAAGAGGGCAGGGAGGGAATTTTATTAATGGATCAGGGCGAGTGGGCAGTTTGTGCGCAACCGGGTGAGGGAGTGCATTCTGTAGTTTGGCAGTTGGGGACAGCACATTCTGGGAACAAGATTAGCAAACATTTCTCAATATTTCAACAGTGTTTTGTTAAGCGTACAGAAAAACAGGAAGTGACAAGTGCCTATGTTATTAACCTTTCATTCCCCACTTCTTCTTCTGGCTACTTTTAGTCATAAAAGTGAACATTGGGGGGTGTCACATTTTATGTCTGCTAGTTGGGTATTAACATAAGTTTAACTTGTCCAATTTGAGATTGCAGAAAAGAAATTACATGGTTGAGCAAACAGAGTTTATAGTTAGCAATAATATGAGGATTATTATTGGACCTGCCAGGGTTGATAAATACTTAGTTAACCAGGGAAACTGTGTGAACCATGACTCAAACCACCCTTTTTTGGCCTCTGTCTCTCGTTGACACTCTTCAAGTTGTCCTTTTAATTTACTCATAGATTTTTTTACAACTCCAGAATGGTCAGCATAAACACAACATTCTTCCATCAATGCACAACAAAGGCCCCCTTCTCTCATGAAGAGGAGGTTCAACCCTCGACTGTTCTGTAAAACAACTTCAGAGAGAGAGGTTAAAGATTTCTGCAAAGCTGTGATGGAGGTTTCTAATATCTTTAAGTTTTGGTCTATTGCTGCTTCTAATTGTGTCATTTGTTGTGTCCCATGGACCAAGGCAGTGGTTCTTGTGCCCACCTCTGCAGCAACTCCTATTTCTAATAGGATGGCTAAAGTGAGGGATATATGTTCCCGGTGGAACCGGGTTTTATTTCCCCCTATTTGAATTTCAAATGAACCTGCATCAGGATAAAGCACTCTGGGAAACCTCTGCAACATTACACAATTAATCATATCTGTTGACAATTTCATGAAAACATAAAAAATGTTTAAGTATATAGAATTATACTGGTGTAGGGACAGACAAGGCAAGGCGCCTAAGATAGTACCGAAGACAGGAAACAGTCCTATTTGTTTGCAACCAGATTCAGAGGGCATTACTTCTGTTGTAATCAATAAATCCCCTGAAACCCAAGCTTAGGTAGTTTTAGAATTTTTTACCCAACATGTAAAGGAAGGGGCGCAGAAGTTCACAGTCTGCAGAAGTTCACAAAAAACAGTTTATTTTTCTGTTTTTTTCCTCTGTTCTTGTCAAGTTAAATTTTCAAGGACACCTGGGTTAGGGAGAGCTCTTTCTTCCCTTTAATTTTCACCCTGCCAGTTGTTACCATTGAGCCCAGTTTGTAACTTCTGTATCTTAGAAATGTAGCCATCTCTGTGAATCCCTAGCTCATGGCCAGAGGCCTTGTACACACATTTTGTGAAAAACTAGTAAGGGGGTGTCTACCTTAGGAGTGCAGATTTTTTTAGCCAGTGGCCAAGTAGAACAGGGCAAAACGAAAAGAGAAATTTTATCTACTCTGAAGTCTTTTATAGGGACTCTTTTGCTTTAAGTCCTAAAGTCAGCCATGATGAAGACTTCTGAAGAAGGTCAGATAAGACTTTTCGGTGGGCCTGGTACAGAGGGGGAAGATGGGGTAGGTGGGGCTGAGAGCAGTTCTGAAGATCTGAGAATGAGGAAGGAGAGATGTAAAAGAATAATGGGAAAGGGGTTTGGAATTTTCCTAGCAATAAAAACGTGAGCAGTAGAACAGGTAGAGCAGAGGAGAAGACCAGAGTTAGTATCACTAAAAGCCTGTAAGGGACTTTAAATTCTGAGTAACCTGTTTTCAGTGATGACAAACTTTTAAGTCCATTTTCATTACATCTTGGATAGGGGTCTGAGTGCTCTCCTCAGCTGGTTTGAGATTTGGGTTAGCTGGTAAGAGGACCTGGTGGGATCCGGTGCGGACACTGATAGGAGAAGAGAGGAGGGAGTTGGTGGAGGGGGACTTCATTACCTGCTACCTCAGCAAGTGGTCAATGGTCTGAGAACTGGCAGAGGTTTGGATTTTTGATCTAGTAATTGGAGGGGAGAAATCATGTTGCTGAGGTGAAAGTGACAGCAGAGAGTCTGGAGCAGAAGGCTAAGGGTGAGGATCTATTGGAGAAACATAGGTCAGGATGTGAGCAAAGGAGGGAAAAGGCCTACACATAGGGGAATCTCCTTTCACCCTTTTGAGCATTTGCAGAAGTTAAAAGTGTCACGCAGAATTTGAGGATCTAGAGACCCTACTGTGGGTCATCGGTTTTGGTTATCTAATTGGTAATATGGCCAATGCTGTGTACAGAATTTTTTTCATTGGTTATTCAAAACATTACAAAGATTGCAGAATCACATTAGGTTACACATCCACATTTTTACATAATTCCATAATAGTAACTGTTGTATTCTGCTACCTTTCCAATCCTCTACTATCCCCCCTCCCCTCCCCTTCCATCTTCTCTCTCTACCCCATCTACTGTAATTCATTTCTCTCCATATTTTTTTTCCCATTCCCCTCATAACCTCTTATATGTAATTTTGTATAACAATGAGGGTCTCCTTCCATTTCCATCCAATTTCTCTTTTCTTTCCCTTTTCTCTACAGAATTTGATGAGAAGCTTGAGATCCATCAGGCAGTCCCTGTATGCTCACATCCCCATGACTTACAGAAGAAGTCGGCTTTCCCCCTACACAGCCGTAATTTCATGTGGCTTTGATAGTCCACCAGGCAATCATAGTAATCTAGGCTAGCCAACCTGCATCTGGCTCGCTTGTCCCTACATCCATTATGTTTGTTTCCATTGTCTATGGTTCGGAAGGGATTTAATGGAATTTTAGTGGCATCCTCTTCATCAGGGATATCCCAATAGGAAAGACATATAGCCAGCTGATAAATGTCTGGGTGGAGAGATGGTCACTAGTTACCTAAGTGGGCTGTATACGAGATAGACCATACTGCTTTTCCAGTAGTATTTGTGATCAGCCATCGCTGCTGAACGAGCTGATGAGGGTTAGGACTACTGGTGGTCAAGGGGAGAGTCTATAGCTATATCCACACGGCGAATACACAATTTGAAAGGGTTACCAGTCTTTTCCAGTTTCCAGCCAGAGTCTCAACAGGCCGCAGGCTTGAAATGAGAGGTATGGATCCAGGAAATGATTCTGTCTACCTTTACCGCTGTAGGTGTTATAAGTAGCACCTGGTATGGTCCTTTCAAGTGGGGTTCCATGGATGACACCTGATGTCGTCTTACATAGAAGAAGTATCTTACTTGATGTTGATTTGGAGTCCTCTCGTCCCCAGGTTGTTAGGCAGTGGCCATCTGTTTTCACAGGTATCCTGAGTTCTTTCAAGAGCTTTAAGTCTGTCAAGCAAGGGGGTGTGAAAGAAATCATTAGGTCTTAGAGTTGGGGTTAGGTCCCTTACTGGAGGAGGGGCACCATAGAAAATTTCATAGGGGGTGAGGTTAAACAAAGAAACAGAGGGAGTATTTCTTGCATGAAACAGTTCATAAGGCAGTAGCATAATCCAATATTTTATGCCGGTCACTAAGCTTAATTTCGTTATGGTCTCTTTAATGGTTCTATTCATTCATTCTGCCTGTCCTAAACTCGGGGGTCTATAAGCACAATGTAACTTTCAATAAATCCCCAAGGTCCTGGCTAACCCCTGACTTATGTGGGTTATGAACGCCAGTCCATTATCACACCCTATTACTTTAGGCAGGCCGTATCTTGGAAAAATGTCTCCCAGATTCTTCTTCACCACAATTTGCACTGTTTCTTTTTTTTCTTTTTTTTCCTTTTCTTTTTTTTTGGGGGGGGGAAGGCTTCAATCCATCTGAAAATGTATCTACAAAGACTAGGAGATATTTAAGTCCATAACTTGCTGGCTTTATTTCAGTAAAGTACACTTCCCAGAATTGTCCTTGTCTGGTTCCTCATAGGTGCTTTCCTGCAGGAAGCTTGGAAGGATAAGAATTAACCATTTGATGGACCTGACAGGCTTTTGTTAACCATTCAGTTATTTCCTTTAACTGTGAGTCGGTTAGTGGAAAACTCTGTTCTTGATCCTTCATGAATGAATGTAGTTTCTTTAAACTAAGGTGAGTGATTTGGTGTACATTATCTACTGACATAGTTAGAGCTGTGAATATAGGAGTTTTTACTGAAGGATTTAGAAATTCCACTTGGGGGCCTTCAGGGTTAAAAGTTATTTTGGCCTGGAGCTTGGTGAGCAGAACTCTGCCCATCAATGTGGCCGGGCATTCTGGAATTACTAGGAACAAGTGACGGATTTTTCCTTTCCCCTGGTCCCAGGTCCTCTTAGTTGTCCAAGCCCGATATTTACTGCAATTAGCCCCTTGAATTAGAGACCTTTTATTTGATAGAGGGCAAAATGGGGCCTTAATGGCTGAGTATATTGCCCCTGTATCCACTTCAATGTTTACTGGGGTGCCCTCCACTTCAAAAGTTAACCTGAGCTCGGGGAGGGGATCTGATCCCCAACTTTCTTAGTCATCCTCAAGAGTCAGAATGGCTGGCTGGCGAGGCTGTCTCTTTCTAGGGCTCTATTTGGCCCAGTGTCCTTTTTCTTTACAGTAGGCACATTGATCTGAGGCCAGGGGTGGCCTCTAGTTTGGGCCCAGGTATCCCTTCCTGTCTCCATGTTTCTTATTTCTGGCCTATTTGTTGTTGTGACCAGGACCTTAGTCAATTCCTTAGTCTGTCTTTTGTTTCTTTTATCCTCCCTTTGCTTCCTTATCTTCCTCAGTTTCTCTCGTATAGTGTACTTTTTTGGCTTCGCTGACTAAATCTCTCAAAGTCATATCTTGTAATCCATCTAAGTGTTGTAACTTTCTTTAAATATCCAGGGCAGCTTGCCCAATAAAGGCCATCATGACAGATGCCTTTTGAGCCTCTGCCTGAGTATCAAAAGGAGTATATCTCCTATATGCCTCCATAATTCTCCCTAGAAACATAGAGGGAGATACGTCAGGCTCTTGAATAAACTCTATTACCTTGGCCAAATTAGTTGGTCGCCTAGCAGCCACTAAGATACCCGCTATTAGAGCCCGGAGATAAGTGGACAGATGCTCCCTACCTTCAAAGGTATTGGGGTCCCTGTTTCATCGATTCTAGGGAAAGCCGGGTTGAATATGTTCGGAAGTTGTGTCAGTCACCCACCTTGTCTGAGGATATTATTTTCTAGCTTCCAGGAGGATTCTCTTTTGTTCCTCTGTCATGAAGAGAGTCCCTAGGTGTTGTTGGCAGTTATTCCAAGTAGGCTGGTGTGAAAACATCTATGAATCAACCACACCTGAGAGACGAGTGGGGTCCTCGTTAAAAGGGGGATTGTTATTTTTCCAGTTATATAGGTCTGAAGAGGAGAAAGGCCAATACTGGTAGGCTTGCATTTTTTCCCCATGGCCATCATCAATCATTGGCACATAGGGACAGAGGGGGAGCATCACGGGAGTTCCAGGGTTTTCAATCATTCATTGCCGGTGAGTTCCTTTAGCCGGGCCAGGTTCCTCCAGGGGAGGAGGGGCTGTGTGTGCCACGGGGGAGTTTTCTGGAGGGTGCTGGACTGGCTTAGCTTCCTCCAATGGCGGAGAGGCTGAGTCAGCAGCAGGGGAATCACTTAGAGGGTGTTGGGGGTTGGGAGACCAGGGCAAGGGATAAGGAGAAGGATGAGAGTCCAGTAGAGTTAAATCTTGTGACTTAGGCAGAAAAGAGGGTGGAGGAGGAGGAGGAGCAGAGGGTTTGAGAGATTGTGGGGGAAAGATTAGGAGCGGGGGCAGGGGCAAAGAAAGGCTTCACCCATGGAGGAGATTTGCAGAGGTAATGCCGGGTTAAGATATATGGCTTTTGATCTGGATGGCTATGTGGCCCTTCCTGAAAGACAATATCTCTGACTTTTTAAATTAGTGAGAAGTAGAAAAATCCTTCTCAGGGCCATCCAAATCCAAAGGTGGGCCATTCTGAGGCACAGAGAGTCTGCCAGGTCCAGCGGTTTACTGAACAAGAAAGATTCTGAGCCCTTAAGCGGAATTTGGTCCAGTGATCAAGGGTCAGGGACAGAGGCATTGAATTGCTCTTTCCCATAATGAAAAATGCACAAACAGTAAAAGCAATGACACATGACACAGACAAGACAAGACAATAAAGACAGGCAATGGACGTCCAACACTGAGACGAGGACTGAGTAGCCGGCAATACCTGATGGGCTGGCAATACCGAATCTGAAACAAAATATCACTGAGTTGAGGAGACTATTGTTCCTCGATTTTCAGAGTCCTCTGGGGTGTCCCTCAGGGTGGTGGCCTGTGGCTCTGTGACACATCTGTCAGCCACCGTGAGAGAGAGCTCACGCTCTTTATTGACAGCCATTTTGCCAAGACCTAACCTGAAACCTGACATCAGAAAGAGGCACCTTACAAATCCCGAGAGGAGCCTGTTGGGGTCTCTCGTCCGCTGCTGCCAGAACTCGGTGGAACCTCCATATGTAAAGGTCGGACGAGTGTCAGGCGAAGAGACCTCCAAGAATCTGTCTCATGCAAAAGCAAAGGGTTTATTGGGGGTCCAGCATGCTGGGGCTCAGAGCTCACTTAAATAGAGCAGAGAGTCCTGAGAACAGCTTAAACAGGGCTTATATACTTTCCTTGGGGAGGGCAGGGAGGGAAGTTAAGTATACAGAAAAACATGAAGAGACAACTACCTATTTTACTAACTTTTCACTAACGACTATACTTTGCCAGATTTCCTAATGTCTCTATTGATATCTATTTTCCTACATATTTTTCCCAGTTCATCATTGTGACTGACTCTTCACATGTGCTGACATTTACATTTACTCTATACCCGAAAAGCTATAGCTAAAGATCTTTTGGTGCAAATTCTATACTCACTCTCCTTTCTAAACTACCGACTATCTTCTTAATCTTACCGACTATCACTTTTTGACTGGATGTTATCTGTGACAATCAATCATCCAAGGCACAAGGTCCAATGCAATTGTATATCGATGTACCTGAGACATCTGTGCAGAAAATAAATCAAAGCTAAGTATCACAATCAAGGTCCTAAAACACTTCTGGGTTTTAAATCTTACCTAGATTTCTGTTTTCATACTTATATTTTACCTATATATTCTTGTAATTATCACAGGTTATCAATACCATTATTCATCCAGCTGAATGATTCCTAACCCAAATCAAACCTGTTATTAACCCTAACCATTCACTGTTGCCTCAATCTAACTTTACAGAAGAGCAGGGACAGAGATGGTCTTACAATACAAAAATGTAGGATTCCTTCCAACTACTGAGAAACTCAAAGGTCCATGCAAAAATGATCCCTGCAGAAGTTGTAGGCAGCTATGTAGGAACTGAGAAAGCAAAAGTCATCTTCCATTGTAAAAAACCGGGTCAGGATGAAGAAATGTGTCTGAATCAGCCTCTGTCTTCTTAATTTAGAGAAGAAGGACCAAACCAGGCCTGTGTTGAGAGCTGTTCCCGGGTGCCTATGGTTGATATACCATTCTAAGTTGTGAAAGTGTCACAGGAAGTAGGGGCAGCCTCCATTTCATGGGACCCTTTGAAACAACTGTTAGGACAACGTGGTTGCCAAGGCAGTGACCTTATTCAATTCCTGAAGGAAGTGACCTCACCTAACATCCTTAGTGACAGAACTCTCTGAACTTGGGATCCAGGAAGCCAGTCACCCAAATCCAGTCCCAGTCCCACTCCCAGGGGTCTCAATTTCTTGGATTTACCAAGGACAGATTTAGTCTTTCTTGGTACCTACTGATGTGAGGATGGCCAAATGCCAGAAAGCTCTGAAAAGTCGCCTTTACTGAGAAAGCAGGTATTGGATCACCGCTGGCTCCTCAGTACTTCACAATGTTGACCAAAGAGACCAGATCTGAGACAGGACAGGCCATTTTGGGGGAAGAAAATATGACCCACAATCAGAGAAACTCTGGATAGTCACAGACCTACTTTGGGGAAGGAGGTGCCTTTTTGGGTGTGGGTGTGAGTTTGTGGATTTGTCTCATGTTCTCAGAATAGGTAGGAAAGTCGGTATTTTGGTTTGGTGTAGACTGTTTCGAGTAAGTCGTTTGACAAGGCGAGTGTTTCTATGTCTGTGTATCCCACGGTGTCCATGGTTGTAGACATTAGAAAAGAGAATGCATCAATTGATATGTCCTGTCTAGTTGAAAACTTCCCAGCATTCATCCTGCCCAATTTATGAATGGATTTCAGCTTGCCTTATCGATGGGCAACACTTGTTATCTTTCAAAGTTTCTGCTTTCTTCCTGAATTCTGGCCACTTTCCAGAATAGGCTCATGGTTTTGTGTCCAATATATGTACCACTTCCAAGCCCTGTGACATCATCATGTACTGGATAGCTGAAGGGAATGGCGAGCATCTCAGAAAACTCTGATACCAGTGTGATCAGGATAGTCTCAGTGGAAAAACCCTGCTTTGGGCCTTTTAATTACCAATTGTTCTGCTGCCCTGAATGTCTGAAAGGTCTTTGCCTCAGGCCACCCCTTTTTGATGCCTGAAAAAAACTGTTTTCACATGGAAATGAATGGGCATCACCTGAAACTTTTTGCTTAATTCCTTTGGAAAGGATGTGTCTGAATCAGCCTTTTGGCCCTGTGTGAGGCTTAGGCTTAGATTCTCAGCACCTGATGGATCTAAAGAAAGATCCCATGTGTGCATCCAAAACCAAAATAGCCAAAAGAGCAGTCATTCTGTATGAAGTCTCTCCCCTTCCTTTGTGAGGTTCCAGACCTACATCAAGTTAGAATAGGAATGCTTTGGGTCAAATAATTTCTTCAAAGCCCTGCAGAGGCTAGCCCATAGGTGCTTGGGTTTCCTCATGTCTCCAATTCAGACAAAGAATCTAAACCCCACAGTCAGTAGTCCTCAAATTGGAGAAGCAGAGAAGTATTAACAGCAGGCCTATGTGATCACACCAGGTTCACAGGAAGGGTTCCAAGCCACCCTGATTATAGGCAAATTACGGGCAAGGGAGATTATTTTGGAGACTGTCTTGGTCTGCGCCCCTCATCGAAACTTCCAACCAGAGGTTATGAAGAGTGTTTATATGAAATATCATGAGGACCATGTGGGAGTGTGTTGGTTTTAATTGTGGTCATTTGTGTGGTGGTTGGAAGAGATGACTGGGTCCACCTTGACATGATCTCTGGTGTGATTCCCCTAAGAGACTGAGTTCTGGAACTGACCTCAGAGAAGTATTGCCATGAATTGTGTTGGGATGTTAAGAGACTACGCATGAGAGTCACCCTTGGAAACTGAGATGTATGCCCAGGTTGTATTTCCACAAAGCACTGGGAATCACAGCCAAGATATCACATGATTTTATTCTGAAAGACTTGGCAGCCATAGTTGAGAGTCAAAACACACATGGACCTCACATTGTAGACATCAATGGGCCTGGATTCACGTGACCATTTAGCCACTCTTTGGGAAGCCTTGACTGTGAGAATTCTCCATTGTCTTTCATTGACATGAGCTTCCTCAAAATTTAATGGTTCTGGATTGATTTGAAACGCACAGTGCCTCCAACTTCATCTTTCAAAAATGGCTAGATAAATACCAAGAAATTTTTGAAATTCCCATGACCAGGTGGCACTGGAGAACCTTTGGATCTCCTGTTGCTGATCATGGGTATACCAGACAGTGCCTTGATTGACTGGGTTTCATGAAAATGGTGTAGAACAGAGATGCCAATAAATTGGAGGCTGCTGAGTACTGGGCCAAGAGCAGTAGTGGGCAGGTGTGTGATAAAACATTTGTGGTGGGGCCATGTGGATCTGCCATTAGCTTCCAAGTGTCTTGTGACTGACATGGTGCAGCAAGCAGTCCCTTCTATGTAAAGGCATCTTGTAATATTGAGAAGTTTCAGGGCAAGTTTCAGAATCAAGTTGCTATGGTCAATGGGGCAAGCTATGTGGGATAGAAGCATGGTTGGTGCATTGTCCTAGAGAAACTGACCCACCACACGTGACAGAACTCCCTCCAGCACTGTTACCCAGTTGACCTCTTTGTATTTTGTGAAGCAAATACCAAACTCCCAGTGAAGCCGCAAGAAACACCATGAAAATTTTAGGATCACAAAATGGCTTCAGAGTCCACACGGGGAGACACTTAGACCCCAGTGGCCACAGTTTAGCTACAAATAGCAAATTCAGCACTGCTGCTCATGTTCAGTGGAAAATAAGAAACCATGTCCTCCATATCACATAGATGCAGACCCACCTTTATTGGTCTCACTAGAAACGAAGCTAAAGCACTTGACAACAACATATGTTTCAAGTGCCCAACCTCAGAGGCAGTTCCACAAGAAGTCTTTAGGCCAGAAGAGCTCCAGTGTGTGGAGTGTTTACCCTGTCCCTTACTTTTGGAAACTCCTTAGCATATTCCATTCCAGATATATATTCACAGATTTTCTAACTCTTCTCTAATTTTGTCTTAATTGGGGAGTAGGTAATGTCAAGCCATTGTTCTGGATGACAGTGGGAACAATTTTTTTGTAGCACATATTTGCGTACACATTGGATTCATTTTACAATTTTCCAGTCAAAATAGTGAATCCCTCACACTAACCCCTATGCTACTAATCTCTGACTACTAATCATAATATGATGGAGAATAATAACCCAAACAGAATTGAAATACAAGCAGTTCAGAGGAGGCATCGTGTATAGTTGGACTTGCCTTTTGCATTATATAGGGTAGGAGTTATGAATCTAGTCAATTATTTGGTTGAAAGAATTCACCATGTTTTTTTAAAGTTAACAAATATGTGAATTCCTGTCTCCCTTTCTCTGTAGCCTGTTTAGCACATGTAATTTTATATGCACATATAGAATCATACCTGGTATCACACGTATATTTTTGGTGAGGTGGCTGACTTGGCATATAGAAATTGTGAGAAGATATCACTCCTTCTAAAAGCTGTTGAACTGAGAAGATATCACTCCTTCTAAAAGCTGTTGGAACTGAGAATTCAACCTATGGGTGATCCTCCTATTTGAATAGCATTATACATAAATCCATGTTCAGTAAAATGAATATTTTTGAATCTGTGGATGATATGTATTTCATGATGAATTTCGATTGGCATATATAATGCTACTTTTTAATGTCTCTCTGGGTGTGTCTGTGTATATATATATATATATATATATATATATATATATATATATATATATCTCCTCCAGATTTTTCAAAATATGAAATATATGTGTCTTATTATGCACTCCCAAATTTCATTCATATTCATGTATGTGGATTGATAATCTACTTTTCAAAAGATTATTCTCAGAAATATTCATCCACCTGAAATACATTTTGGTTTACTAGTACTGAAAACTATCTTCAGTAAATGTTGCATAGAAATCCTAATATTTTGACATTGCAAGATGGCCATGAATAGAGTGCATCACACCCTTTGTACTGCGCCACATCACATGTGAATAAGGAGTTAGAATGACGAAAATGTATCTTGTTAGGATCTTACAGAAAAATGGGTGTGCCTGGAACCTAGAAGAATGATTTCCACCACCAAGGTCCGGTAATTGAGTCTCAAACAAGAGCCAACTATGCGACCGAAGATCTGGGGTGACTGAACCATGCGGCCCGTGCCATGGCTACATACGGCAGGCCTCCACCGAGAAGCGACCAGCATGCAGGAAGAAACGTTGCTGCGGATTCTGTGGAATCCGGCTGGCTCACCAGCCACTGAGCCCAGGGCTGAGTTCGGGATTTCAGATGGGGAAGAAAGCGCTACAGTTCTATCCCCCACAACCGAAACTCCATCGAGGAAACCAACGGCCACCATCTTGGAGAGCTGAAGTATCCACCGCCACTCTCCGACAGATTGCAACAACAAAATAGGTGTGTGTTACTCAGCTTATCTCCCATACAGCAGGTAATTTGCAAAAATTCTCTCTTAGGCTTTCCGGAGAAAGCCTTCATAAAGACGGGGGGAAAATTAGTGGCACCTGACCTTCAACTTCCCCTCCTATCACCGGTGAAAACGAAACTTGTCTAGCCAGCGCAATGGGTGGGGCAAGCGGAAAAAATCAAAACAATAGAGTGCCAGGGTTCCCAATAGACACCCTCCACACCCAAGAAACGGCAGGCAAAGAGTACAGTTTGAGCTGCCGAGAGGCATCACTCAGGGGAAATCTGGTGTAGCAGGGGAAATCAGGACTCGCAGAGGAAACCAGGGTACTAGAGGACAGACCCGCGTGACTAGGTGGCTGGAGAACGCCTGCCCACCAGCAACCAATCACCCGCTGGCTGCCTGCGCAATTGGGCAGCTAGAGATCACCCGCCCGCCGGTGACAGCCCATTCGCTGATTGCACGACTGGATGGCTGGAGACCGCCCGCCTGCCAGCGACCGGGTGGTGAAACCAACCAGAGACAGTCCAGTCCCACCCCCCCCATTCAAACACCCCGGCAAGGAGCCTGGGGCCCGCCATAGCAGACAGGTGACATCACTGGAGCTCAGCTGTCGGAAATCCTTCCAAGCAGAATCCACTTTTGCAGGCATAGTCTACAAACACAAAAGAGAGACAACAGAGATATACAAAACCAAAACAAATCTATTGAAGAGAGCAGAAACACAGCAATCAAATAGAGCTGAAAAGTAATGTGAACATCATGAAAAAAACAAGGGAAAAAAAGGTGTGCAAAAAATGCAGGACAACTAAATTCTACAGGAGGACCGAGAAGCATCAGAAATAAGGATAGGGAAAAAAACTCAAGGCATACCTAACTCAGATGGAAAGGAATATTAGAGAAGACATGAGGCAGCAAGTCCAAGCAATAAAAGTATATTTTGAAAATCAAATAAACAAACAAATTCAAATGGCAAAGAACGAGCTTTACCAGGAGATAGAGACCTTAAAAAGAAATATCAAACAGTAATCCTAGAAATGCAGAAAACTATAAACCAAATTAAAAACTCAAACGAAGAATATTAAAAATAGACTAGATCAATTAGAAGTTAGAACATCAGATAATGAAGACAAAGTTTATCAACTTGAAAAGAATAGAGTAAACACAGAAAAGATGCTTAAATCCCATGAGCAATCTATTCAAGAGATATGGGATGTCATAAGAAAACAAATTTGAGAGTCATCGGGATAGAAGAAGGCATAGAGATTCAAACCAAAGGAATGGACAACATATTAAATGAAATATTTCTAGAAAATTTCCCAGAGATGAAAGATGGAATGAATTGCCAAATCCTGGAAGCCTACAGGACCCCAAGCATTCAAAACCGTAATAGACCAACTCCAAGACAAATAATTATGAAGATAGCCAGAACAAGGACATACAGAACAAAGAGAGAATATTAAAAGCTACGAGAGAAAGTAGGCAGATTACATTCAGGGGTAAACCAATTAAGTTAACGACTGATTTTTATCACAAACTTTGAAAGCAAGAAGATCCTGGAAAAAAGTATTTCAAACGCTCAAAAATAATGGATTCCAACCAAGAATACTGTATCCAGCAAAATTAAGCTTCAGATTTGACAATGAAATTTAAGTCTTTCACGATAAACAAAAGCTAAAAGAATTCACAGCCAGAACACCAGCAGTGCAAAGCATTTTGAGCAAAATACTACAAGAAGAGGATTTGAAAAGTAATGCCTGAAACTAGCAGCGGGAGGTATCTCAGTAAAGGGAGAGGAAAATAACCAAAAAGTAAAAACTAACCAAAATAAATAAATAAATAAATAAATAAACATGACTGGAAGTACAAATCATATTTCAATTGTAACCTTAAATGTTAATGGCCTAAACTCACCAATCAAGAGACATAAGCTAGTAACCTTGATCAAAAAAGAAAAAATCCAACAATATGCTGCCTTCAGGAGACTCATATGATAGGTAAAGACATACAGAGGCTGAAATTAAAAGTTTGGGAAAAATCATACCACTCACATGACCCTCGGAAGCAAGCAGGAGTGGCCATACTCATATCAAATAAAATCAACTTCAAACCTACGTTAATCAAAAGGGATAAAGAAGGACACTATATACTGTTAAAAGGAACCTTGCAGCAACAATGCATAACCATTATCAATTTGTATGCACCAAACAATTGAGCTGCAACACTCATAAAACAAACTCGCCTCAAGTTCAAGAGTCAAATAAACTACAACACAATAATTATGGGTGACTTCAACACACCGCTCTAGCCATTAGACAGATCCTCTAGACAAAAACTGAATAAAGCAACTATAGAATTCAACAGCAAAATCAGTAACCTAGACTTCACCGACATATATAGAATATATCAACCATCAAAAAGTGGATACACGTTCTTCTCAGCAGCACATGGATCCTACTCAAAGATAGACCATATATTATGCCATAGGGCAATTCTTAGTAAATATAAAGTCGTGGAGATAATACCATGCACCATATCTGATCATAATGGAATGAATCTGGAAATCAATGATAAAAGAAGGAAGGAAAAATCCTACATCACATGGAAAATGAACAACATGCTACTGAATGATAAATGGTTTACAGAAGACATAAAGGAGGAGATAAAAAAAATTCGTAGAGACAAATGACAATACAGACACAACACACTGGAATCTATGGGACACAATGAAAGCAGTTTTAAGAGGGAAATTCATTTCTTGGAGTTCTTTCCTCAAAAAAAAAAAAGAAAAGAAAAAAACAGGAAATAAATGAACTCACACTACACCTCAAAAACCTAGAAATGGAAGAGCAAAACAACAGCAAATGTAGTAGAAGACAAGAAATAATTAAAATTAGAGCAGAAATCAACGAAATTGAAACAAAAAAAACTTTGAAAATATTGATAAAAATAAAGTTGGTTCTTTGAAAAAATAAATAAGATTTATAGACACTTAGCCATGCTAAGGAAGAGAAGAAAAGAGAGAACTCAAATTACTAACATACGGGATGAAAAAGGCAATATCACAACAGACACTACAGAAATAAGAAGATAATTAGAAAGTATATGGAAACCCTATGTTCCAATAAAATAGATGATAGTGAAGATATCAATAAACTTCTTAAGTCATGTGATCGGCCCAGATTGAGTCAGGAAGACAGACACAATTTAAACAGAACAATAACAAAGGAAGAAATTGAAGAAGCCATCAAAATACTACCAACCAAAAAAAGCCATGGACCGGATGGGTATACAGCGGAGATCTACATAACCTTCAAAAAGGAATTAATACCAATATTTTTCAAGCTATTTCAAGAAATAGAAAAAGAAGAAACTCTTCCAAATTTATTCTATGAGGCCAATATCACCCTGATCCCAAAACCAGACAAAGACACTTCAAAGAAAGAAAACTACAGACCAATATCTCTAATAACCTTGGATGCAAAAATTCTCAATAAAATCTTGGTGAATCGAATGCAAAAGCATATCAAAAAAATTATGCACCATGATCATGTAGGATTCATCCCTGGGATGCAAGGCTGGTTCATTATACGGAAATCAATAAATGCTATTCACCACATCAATAGACTTAAAGACAACAAACATATGATCATCTCGATAGATTCAGAAAAAACATTCGACAAAGTTCAGCATCCCTTTATGTTGAAAACACTAGAAAAACTATGGATAACAGGAACTTACCTCAAGATTGTAAAAGCTATATATGCTAAACCTCAGGCTGGCATCATCCTAAATTGAGAAAAGCTGAAGGCATTCCCTCTAAAATCTGGAACAAGAGGGATGCCCTCTATCACCACTTCTATTTAATTCAGTTCTTGAAATACTAGGCATAGCAATTAGACAGACAAAAGAAATTAAAGGCATAAAACTAGTAAAAGTAGAACTTAAATTATCGCCATTTGTGAATGACATGATAATATATTTAACAGACCCAAAAGGGTCTACAGAGGAACTGCTAGAGTTAATAAATGAATTCAGCAAAGTGGCAGGATATACAATCAACTCGCATAAATCAAAGGCATTGCTGTATATCAGCAGCAAAACTTCAGAAATGGAAATGAGGAAAACCACTCCGTTCAAAATATCCTCAAAGAAAATAAGATAATTGGAAAAACAATAAAATAGTTGGGAAACAACCTAACGAAAGAGGTGAAAGATTTATAAATGAAAACTACAGAACCCTAAAGAGATAGAAGATCTTAGAATATGGAAAAATATACCCAATTCATGGATAGGCAGAACTAACATCATCAAAATGGCGATATTACCCAAATTCTCTACAGGTTTAAATTGATGCCAATCAAAATCCCAACGAAATTTCTTGTAGAAATGATAAAGCAATCATGAAATTCATATGGAAAAACAAAAGACCCAGAATAGCAACAGCAATTCTAAGCAGGAAGTTTGAATCTGGAGGTATAGCGATACCAGAGTTCAAACTGTACTACAAAGCAATAGTAACAAAAACAGCATGGTACTGGTACCAAAACAGGCAGGTGGACCAATGGAACAGAATAGAGGACACAGAAACCAATCCACAAAATTACAACTTTCTTATATTTGATAAAAGGGGCTGAAAACCTGCAATATACGAAGGATAGCATATTCAACAAATGGTGCTAGAAAAATTGAAAATCGATATGCAACAAAATGACACTGAATCCCTTTCTCTCGCCAAGCAAGGAAGTTAACTCAAAGTGGATCAAGGATCTAGATATCAAATCAGAGACACTGCATCTGATAGAAGAAAAAGTTGGCTACGATCTTCATACTGTGGGGTCGGGCTCCAAATTCCTTAATAGGACACCCATAGCCCAAGAGTTAATAACAAGAATAAATTAATGGGACTTACTTAAACTAAAAAGTTTTTTTTTTCTCAGCAAGAAAAACAATAAGAGAGGTAAATAGAAAACCTACATCCTGGGAACAAATTTTTACCCCTCAAACTTCAGATAAAGCCCTAATATCCAAAATATACAAAGAACTCAAAAAATTAAAAAATAAGATAACAAATAACCCAATCAACAAATGGGCCAAGGACCTGAACAGACACTTCACAGAGGAGGACATACAATCAATCAACAAGTACATGAAAAAATGCTCACAATCTCTAGCAGTCAGAGAAATGCAAATCAAAACCACCCTAGGATACCATCTCACTCCAGTAAGATCGGCAGCCATTAGGAAGTCAAACAACAGTAAGTGTTGGCGAGGATGTTGGGAAAAGGGGACACTTGTACACTGCTGGTGGGACTGTAAATTGGTGCAGCCAATTTGGAAAGCAGTATGGAGATTTCTGGGAAAGCTGGGAATGGATCCACCATTTGACCAAGATATCACCCTTCTTGGACTATTCTCTGAGGATTTTAAAACAGCGTACTATTGGGATACTGCCACATCAATGATCATAGCGGCACAATTCACAATAGCTATACTGTGGAACCAACTTAGATGCCCTTCAATAGATGAATGGATAAAAAAAAAATGTGGAATCTACACACAATAGAGTATTACGCAGCACTAAAAAATTACAAAATCATAGAATTTGCAGGGAAATGTATGGCGTTAGAGCAGAATATGCTAAGCGAAGCTAGCCAATCCTTAAAAAACAAATGCCAAATGTCTTCTTTGATATAAAGAGAGCAACTAAGAACAGAAAGGGAGGAAGAGCATGAGGAAAAGATTAACATTATACAAAGATGAGTGGGGGGAGAGAAAGGGAGAGAGAACAGAAAGCATATGGAAATGGTAGGATAACCTCAATGATACACAAAATTACACATAATAGGTTGTGAGGGGAAATGGGAGGGAAATAATGGAGAGAATTAAACAACAGCACATGAGGTAGAGAGGGAAGATGGGAGGGGAGGGGAGGGGGGATAGTAGGGGATAGGAAAGGTAGAAGAATACAACAGTCACTAATATGCCATTATGTAAAAATGTGAATGTGTAACCAAAGTGTTTCTGCAATTCTTATTTGGGAGAAAAATGGGAGTTCGTAATCCAAATGAGAAAAATGTATCAAAGATGATATATCATGAACTTTGTAATGTTTTGAACAACCAATAAAAATAAATAAATAAATAAATGTTTAAAATTGAGTGGGAAGAAATCAGCTAAAAAAGTGTTGAGATGCATTCATTTTCTAAGCAGAAACTTTGTTTTGTGTAGTTGTAACTATCACAAATTTATTTTACCAGAAATTTGGCTTTTGAAAATGCACATAAATTGAGATTAAATGATAATTAACCTACCTTCATGAAAAATTCATAGCATTTCCTATATTTTTCATATTTCACTTTTTTAGTTAATATTTTGTCATGGACCAGGTCTAGCCTTAGGCTATTCTTCCAGAATACTACCTCATCTGACAAGTTTGTACAATGTGTTGGATTTTTCTTTTCATCTTTTATTTAATTGTTTCTAGCTAATAATGTGTATTTCTCCTTATCTTTATTTGGACATACATACCCAACTATATCTTTGCATTTTATGTTTTTACTGGGGAAGAGACTCATCAAAAGCTCTTTGTTATATGTATTAACAATCAAACATTCAGAGCATGCAATTATTCTTAATTTTGCATGAAAATATCTTTGCACTATTTTTCTTATAAAGATTTAGAATTATTAATAATGTCCCTGCTGTAATAAGTAACTACTTACAAGAAGAATGAAACAATTGACTTTATATCAATTATGAATATGAAAAGTACTAAAATAAATATTTGGCAATTAATACACAATTGATAGAAATTGAAATCACGAGAAAGCCATTTAAAATGTCAGTGCATATGGTTCTTAAATAATAGGTTTTTTAAAAAATTTTTCTCTAATTCTTAAGATATATTATGCCATATTATCGCTTAATGTGATATAAAACCTTAAATTATCAGTATAGATAAATAAGAAAGAAACCTGTTTACTTAAATATGTTTAATTGATTTTCACTGTAAGATGTTAATTCTGGAAGACTTGAGAATTAAGAAAGATATGATCTATATTATATCTAACAGGCTAATCAAAGTACTTTTAAATATAAATGTATATATACATATATAATATATGTAATGCATATGCATGAATATAGATACATATATATAATAAATGTATAGTGATATATCTATCAGGTGATTATAATTTTAACATTTTCTCAAGAAAAAAGAATGACTATAAAAAACAGTCTTAAATTTAAATTTCATAGCAAGATACTGTTTGTAATGACATGAGAGAAAAATTGATATGGATGGAAAATGAAAAAGGATGAGAGAGAAGGGGGAAAATGAGGAAGAAAGTGAGTAAAGAAGAGGGAGAGGCATATTCGATGTTAAGAAAAAAGTGGAGGGGCTGGGTTTGTGGCTCAGTGGTAACATGATTGTCTAGCATGTGTGAGGCACTGGGTTCTATTCTCACCACCACATAAAAATAAACAAAATGAAGGTCCATCAACAACTGAAAAATAAAAAATAAAAAAGTAGAAATATTACCAAAATTCCAAGCTTTTTTGAATGTTAAATAAAAAACAATATGTTACATAAACTTATGTAATTTCTAGACTCCCCAAAATAGTCATTAAATGTTAGATCATTAGTGCTATAACTAAAAATCCATTGTTCCTTCCTCTACATTCTGTGGCATGCTAGTACTAAAATAAATTGTACTATAACACCAAAAAAAAAAAAAGCCAAATCATAATATGTCTACAGTAACTGACCCGAGTTTAACATCAATGCAAGTAGATTCCTATGGGACATGATGTGCATTTTGACGTTCATTTTTATTCAACACTGGAACATTACTATTTCTTCAGTTTATGCACATAATAGGATACATATTTCATCTACAATTTAGCAAATTTATACGCATTTGTTTAACTTCAAATCACTTCCTGCTTCAGTACTCATGTATTCCTCCATGTTTATTGACTGCTCTTTTCATGAGACTTCTTTACAAACACATTATTATCGATTTCCATTATCATATTTGAAGCAAAACACCCGTCATGATAAACCATAACCCTAATATTACCATTAAATGTATAAGTGGTTGGAAAGAATGATTGTATATCAATATAAGATTTCTTACTTAGTTACAGATATCAATTCAATTCATTATTTAAAGTGGAACCAGTTATATTATTTATTCACAGTATGGTCTATTCATGTATTATCTCTATATTCATAGACACAGGGTACACCTCTTTGTACCCCCAATACTAATTTATACGTCTTCAAAATATTGCTCCCAGAAATGGTGGAACAAATACATGTAACCTGATCTACATATACATTTAATCACAGTAATATTCTGAACAGCAAAATGCAAAGTTCACACTTATGATTGTACCATACCTAAATGGAAAGTGAACATGGATTACTAAAAACATCCATGTCCAGGTTGCCTAATGATCTCAAATGAAAATCTTATTGGTGACTACATATTTGTTTCTTCCAAAGATTATATATTCAAACTCAACCCTGTTGAATATGTCTAAAGCTGTCACTCACTTTACACTTTGAATGATTTTGTAATGTGTCTATTGATATCTGCTTTCCTACATATTTTCCCCAGTTCATCATTGTGACTGAATCTTCACATGTGCTATCACTAACATTCACTCTCTAACCGAAACCCTATTGCTAAAAAACTTTGGTCCAAATCCTATATTCACTCTTCTTCCTAAACCTACCTACTGTCTTCCTAATCCTACCGACTATCCCTTTCTGACTGGATGTTCTCTTCTACATTCTGCACAGATGTCTCAGATAAATCGATATACAATGGCATAGGACCTTGTACCGAAAGTAATTCAATGCTAAGTATCCCAATCAAGGACCCAATGACCTTCTGGGCTTCAATTCTTACTTAGATTTCTCTTTTCGTTCATATATTTCACCTCTATATTCTTATAAATATCGCAGGTTCCCAATACCATTGTTCATCGAGCAGAATGGTTCCTAACCAAAATTGAAAATGTTATTAACACTAACCATACACTGTTCCCTCAATCTAACTTTACAGAAAAGCAGTGACAGTGTTGGTCTTACAATACAGGAATGTATGGGATCTTCCACCTGATGAGAACCTCAAAGGTATGTGCAGAAATGATCCCTGGAGAAGATGTAGGCAGCTATGAAGGACCTGAGAGAGCAAAAGTCATCTTCCATGGAAAACAATATGGTAGGATGAAGTTTGGTGTCTGAATCAGCCTCTGTCTTCTTAATGTAGAGAATACAGACCAAACCAGGCCTTATGGAGAGCTGTTCCTGAGAGCCTATGGATTATATCCCATTGTAACTTATGAAAGGGTCACAGGAAGTAGGGGCAGCCTCCATCTAAAGGGACCATAAGAAGCAACTGTTAAAACAAAGTGGTTGCCAAGGCAGTGATCTCATTCAGTTCCTGAACGAAGTGACCTCACCTCACTTCCATGGTGTTGGAACTCTCTGAACTTGGGATCCAGGAAGCCAGGCACCCCGAGCCAGTCCCAGTCCCAGTCCCAGTTGTCTCACTTGTTTGGATTTACCAAGGACAGGGTCAGTCTTTCTTGGTACCTACTGATTTGAAGATGTCCAAATGCCAGAAGAGCTCTGAAGAGGGGCCTTTCCTGAGAAAGAAGGTAGTGGCTAACCGCTGGTTCCTGTCAACTTCACAGAGTTGGCCAAGGAGACAAGATCTGAGAGAAGACAGGCCATTTCGGAGGAACATAGTATGGCCCAGCAGTCAGAGAACACTCCGTATAGTCACAGACCTACTTGGGGGAAGGAGGTGCCTTTGTGGGTGTGGTTGTGGGTTTGTGGTTTGGTCTCATGTTTTGAGAATAAGATTTTTTCAGATATCAGCTCCGGAGCCCAGGAATTAGTTCTCATTGGGGCTAAGGTTCCCCACCAGCGAGATTTGAAATTGGCGCTGGCTGCAGAGTTAACAAGGGCGGGGACTTTTCACGCCACTGCAGAAAAGAAGAAGGTAGGAAGAAGAAGTCCTTAGGCTCCATGTTGGGGTTTTTCTCTGGGGTATGGCTGCCATTTATACTTTTCTTAACATTCCTCCCTTTTTGTTTTCTTAGAAATTGGGGTGTTGTTTGTCATTTCTGGCTGCTTCCTGCTGTGTAGGGGTGCTGTGGGGCCTAGAAAGGGAGGTGGATGAATGCTCGGGGGGCAGGTCTGGGGATATCATGGCAGCCAGAAATAAAACCCAGTGGTATAGATATCTACTTCAGTAGGGGTAAAGTCTATGAAAGTTCCCTGATGCCACAAGTTGTCGATGGCATGAAACCAGTCCTGGATGGAGGAGATTGTTGGTATCAGCCACTGGTCCTGTAACAGAGACTCAAGGAAATACTGGAAGTGTTGCCTGGACATGGCGTCACCAGCACCTGAAGAAGATCAGAGCGAATAAAAACAGAATGAAGATAAAAATTAAAGCAATGGTCAATTTTTGGCAGAAGTTCCATGTTGGGGGACTGACATAGAAGAGGCCAAGGGCCATGAGGAAGCTTAGAAGGTGATAAAGACTCATGAATCCAGGATGGCAGATTAGGAGGTTCTCCAAGCTCGTTGTCTCCTGCTGTCTGATGTACGTTGCATTCCATCATGCCTGGTAGTGAGCTTCATCACTGAGTGAACTGTTCTCTTGGAGATGTTAGGGGTTCATCGGTCATCAGAGGCTGGTAGTGCCTAAGCAAAAGCTGGTTGAAATTTTGATTAAAAATTTTTTGCAGTTGGGTTTGAAGGAACTTCATTATGCATGGCAAGAGAGCACAAAAAGGGAGCATCCCAATAAGGGGCCCCAAGATAGGTAGTAAGTACATGGCAAGATAGGATTGGAAGAACCCTGTTATGGGATTGGAGGAGCTAGGTTTGAGCAATTTGGTCGATAATTCCTGCAATTTAACAACATTTTTTTCTATCAGCCCAGATTCATTAACATAATAGCAACATTCCTCTCTGAGGAATAGGCATGTACCCCCTTTTTCTGCAGTGAGAAGATCAATTGCCCTTTGGTTCTGTAAAGCCACGTGTGCCAGTGAAGTAACCTGGCACTGCAAGGAGCCCAGAGACTCAGCAGTGGTATCGAGTGCTTCCTGCAGTTTTTGTTGCAGGTCATTGGATGCCCATAGAGCATGACCTATAGCTCCACCAGAGAGTCCGAGACCCGCCATTGAGGTTGTTAAAGTGAGGCCTACCAGAACCGGCAGAAAGACTGCCCTACAGGTTCGGGAAGGTAGGGCCAACTGTCGGAATTCGGTGGGAGTATACAAAGACAACTGAGGAACTACAGTAACCAAGAAACAGGTGCCAGAGACATTGATCGTTGAGGTACTTAAAGACCCATTACACCAGAGGAAATTTCCAGGTTGCATAAACGCAGGGCTCGATTGGATGCTTAAGCTCAAGGAACAAATGGGTAAAGGATTTATTATTGGCAGGTGGAAACAGATGAAAGCAAATAAAGCATTGGTGGAATAACTTTCCCACAGTGGGATACGTGTCACATGTAGGGGTTGTCCTTTCTTAGAGAAATTGTAGGTTTTTGCTGAAATATTTCCTGCCGCTAATGGGACCGCTGCTAGAAGTGGACGACTAAGTGAAGCACAGAGAAATCACTGAGAAGGAGGCACAGAAAGAGGGGTGGATTTTAATAATCGAAGAGTTTGGTGTAACAAATTGAGCCATGTGTCAGGGGGACCTGAGGGGGTTGAAGGGTCTGAATCCTTTTGGATGAGCTATGGATAAGATCTCAAAGTTTTGATTCTGACTCCTTAATGTGTTCGACTACCTGGATGGTTGCCTTAGGTGGCATAATCAGGGTGCGGCCAACAGTCATCCACATTGTGGGTCTGGCTGAGGTTGTCCGAGCATAGACAGCAAACTCAACATAGTCCCAACGTTTGGCCTTGGGGTCAGGTATATCTAAAGTTTACCATCCATTGTTATCAGATGAAGAGCCTTTATGCCACTTTCGGTAACTAGAAGTCCACCCTTTTGGGTAACCAAGTGAGTGGTAAGAATAGCTACCATGTTCATCATGGAACCTGCATGACCAATAGGGGCACCCATTATATATCTCAGGCCACCAATGACAATAGTCTTTTGTTTGATCAAAAAGGAAGCAAATGAAAGGCCAGTTCCAGCTACCAGGGACGAAGGTCCTTGAAGGTGACAATTTTAGGGAAATAGAGGTGCAGTTGTGGATGAAGCAAGTAGTTGCATCCACTGCATGGACCTTCTGCATGCCATGTTCTGAGTATCGTTCCTGAAGAGTGAATAAATACATGGTAGGAGAGGAGGGTAAAGACCAGTCCCGATAGAGCACAGAAAATAAGCAGAACACAAAAAACAAGCAGTTACAGAAGATTAGGGTGTTGGGAGAGCTCATTGTGACTTTTTTTTAGAGGAATTGGGCTGCATGGAACACCGTGTGAGCTGCAACTTAAATGGGTGAGATGAGTGTGGAGAGCAGGAGATAAGGGGAGGTTCAGGAGGTGATTCTTGGAGTTCCTCTGGGTGGTCCTGTGGTCAGCAGGTGGGACCTCCGGGTGATATGGCTTCAACCTAGAAATGTGAATCCAGGGAGTGAGATGGTTGTCTGGTAAGGAGAGTTTGGCGGCAGTGGGGGTACAGAGAATGACAGGATAGGGACCTTCCCATTTTGGGGCAAGAGTCCCTTTCTCCTCTGGGGTATTATAATCGACTAGACTCCCAGGTGTTAAGGGAGGAGTGTTTGGAGAGGACACTGGGTCCGGATGAAGCCAGTCCTGATATTTCCAGATTTCTGAGCAGAGATGATATAAAGGAGGCAAAGACAAATCTCGGGTGAGAGGTCCTTGTGAAATGACCAACCCAGGGGGTATAAGAGGTCTTCCATACATTATCTCAAAGGGAGACAGTAAAGATGGTTTTTAGGGAGAGCTCTGATTCGAAGCAAATCCAAGGGAAGGAGTTTGACCCAGTCTAAGTTTAATTCCATTGTCAATTTGGTAAGGACTTCCTTTAGAGTACGATTTACCCTTTCCACTTTCCATGAAGCTTGGGGGTAATATGGACAGTGGGAATGCCACTTGAATGAGAGGGCTTGAGGGACCTTTTGTGTGATCCTAGAAATAAACTCAGGGCCATTGTCATATTGTAGAGAAGTGGGCATACCAAACCTGGGGATGATGTTTGTCAGTAAGATTAAAGCTACAGTGGAAGCCGTTTTATTGGAAGTGGGAAATGCCTCAATCCAACCAGAGAAAGTGTCCACAAAGACAAGGAGGTATTTAGTGCGCCATACTGTGAGCATGTTGGTGAAGTCTACCTGCCAGTCAGCAGTGGGAATGTGTCCCCAGGCTTGGTGGGAAGGGAAAGGTTTGGGCCTTAAAGGAGCATAAGTGTTGGTCCACTGACAGATCTGACAATTAGAGGCTATATTCTGTAGCATGGCTTTGTCAGAGAGGGTGAGCGAGAAGAAGCTCTGTAAAAAGAGGGTCAAAGACTGAGAATTGGAAAGGAATAGATTATGAAGGAACTTGAAGAGATCCTTGTTCTTACTGGAAGAAGTAGGGGCTTCAGATGAGCTGTCTAAAGTGGCCATTATATGTCCCCCAGGGGGTCCATCATTGGAAGTGGTAGCAGCCATGTGTGCCACCTGGTCAGCTTTGGCATTGCCCTCAGTGATAAGAGAGACGTCCTTCTGATTAGACCTACAATGGACAACTCCCACCTGGGTTGGTAAGTGGGAGGCCTCTATCAGATTTGTTATAAGAGCCGAATTAGTGATCACATTACCTTTGGTGGTAAGTAGGCCTCACTCCTTTCATATTGCAGCATGGGATAAGATATGGAAGACATATTTTGAATCAGTATAAAGGGTGAGGGATTTGCCTTGTGATAGAAGGCTGGCACGAGTGGCTACTATAAATTCAGACTGCTGGTTGGTAGTTCCTGAAGGCAGAGCTTTGGCCTCTATAATCTCAGTGGCTGATACTACAGCGTATCCAAAGTAATGAGTGCCGTTCTGCCTAAAGGTACTGCCATCAGTAAACCAGATAAGGTCAGGCTTGGCTAGTAGTCACTCAGAAATGGAAGAATGACAGGGGAAGAAATCATCTAAGGCTTCCAACCAATTATGAGTTGGTGTGTTAGACGTGGGAGTCATTGGGAACAGTGAGGCAGGGTTCTGTGCAGAGCAGGGGAGGAAAGTAATATTAGGGTTTTCCAGAAAGGAAGTGAGGAGCGACAGAAATCTGGATGGAGGAAGGGTTTGAAAGCCCTTATAAGCTAAAAGATCCTTCAAGTGATGTGGGGAGTGGATAGTTAAAGGGGCCCCAAATGTAAGCTTAGAGGCTTCTTTGTGTAAAATTTGTCCAGCAGCCAGAGCTCTTAAGCAAGGGGCCCACTCACGGATGGTAGGGTCAAGTTGCTTGGACAAATATGCCACAGGTGCAAATGTAGGCCCATAGTTTTGACCTAAGACCCCAAGTTCTTGCCTCTCTTTTTCATGGACATATAAATGAAATGGTCTTGAAAGACCAGGAAAATGAAGGGCAGGTGCCTTTAAGACAAGTTGCTGAAGCCTGCGCAAGTGGTAGTTTGGGGAGGAGGCAAGAGATTCACTAGGGGGTCCCTTTGCTAGGTCATACAGGATTTGTAAAGAAGAGAATAATTTGGGATCCAGTCCCTAAAATAACCTGCTAGTCCTAGGAATGATAGTATTTTGGCTATTGTATGGGGCACTGGAAGATAAGAGAGGAGTTGCCTCCTATCCAGTGATATTTCCTTTTTTCTGGGTGTAAGGCAAAAACCGAGATAGGTGACAGAAGACTGGGAAACCTGGGCCTTGTGGGGAGACTCCCTATTTCCCTTGTCTGCTAGGAAATTAAGAAGCTGAGCGGTGTGGGATTGAGAGTGTTCCCAGAGGGACTACATAGAAGAAGGTCATCGACATATTGAAGGAGAGTAGAGTCAGGACAGGTCGGGTGAAAGGATGTGAGGTCCTGGGCAAGAACTTGGCCAAAGAGATGGGGGCTATCCCTGAATCCCTGTGGGAGGACAGTCCAGGTAAGCTGATGAGAATGGCGGGTGTGAGAGTCAGTGCAAGTAAAAGCAAAGATATACTGAGATTCTGAGAACAAGGGATTAGAAAAGAACGCATGTTTTAAATTTAGGACCAAGAAGTGGGTAATAGTGGCAGGGATCTGAGAGAGGAGGGTGTAAGGGTTGGACACTAGCGGGTGGATGGGGACCACAGAAGAGTTGACAAGGGGAAGGTCTAGAACCAGCCTGTAGGACAAGTTAGGTTTCTTTACTGCCAGAATGGGGGTGTTGAAAGGAGAGTGTGTAGGCCTAGGATACCCCTTTCATAATAAATCCTGGATGATGGCTTCTAATCCGAGGAAGGCTGTTGTTGTGAGTGGATATCATGGTTGACTAATAAATCTTGAAGGGTCCCTAAGACAATATGAATAGGACTGCATTTAGCCATAAAGGGTGTAGTTGTGTCCCAAAACTCAGGGTTAACTGGTTTAGATAGTCGTGGGAGAGTGCATGAAGGAGGTGTATCTGCCCCTAGGAACATCATGAGGAAATGAGAGGTAGGAGAGGTGTGGGGTGATATGTGAATCGTGACTTTTAATAGTGAGAGTATGTCCCTTTCCAGAAGGGGAATGGGTCAATGGCTCATAACGAGAAAGGAGTGAGTGAAGGACAAAAGGGATTTTGAGGGAAAATATGTTTACCTCCTACCACGACAATAGGAGTTTTTGAGGGTGTGGTAGGACCCCAATACTCCCTCAAGACTGAAAAAGTGGCACCAATATCCAAGAGGAAGGTAATGAAGCGTCCATCCACCAGGAAGGTGACCCTAGGCTCTTGATTCTTGATGGTAATACTCTGGAGGGAAGGCCCAGGACTCCATCAATCCTCCTCTGCCAAGCCCAGGAGAGGCTGGGGTTGCCGGGTGGCTGACCAACCTCCCTTCCGGGTTGTTGGGCAGTCTGCCCCCCAGTGTCTCCTTTGATGGCATGTTGGGCAGGGGTTTTACGATGTTCTCGGCGAAGGACAATCCTTACCACATTTGAAGCAAGCTCCAGGGGGTGTCACATTTGGACGGCGTGGTGATGGCCTTCTCTAAATGACCTGGGCCAACATTTGGAATTTGGCATTTTCAGCTCTCTGCCTAGGGCATTCACTTTCATCCTCTCTACCATGAAAAACCTTTAAAGCGACAGCGAGGATTTCGGTCTGAGGAGTAGCAGGGCCCTGTTCAAGCTTTTTAAGCTTGGCTTTAATGTCAGAGTATTTTTGGGCCAGAACATATGTCATTAAGACATGACGGCCATCAGGGGTTTCTGGGTCGAGTTATGTGCACTGTTGAAGGGCCTTGGTTAGTCTATCCAGGAATTCTGAAGGTGTTTCCTCCTTCCTTTGAATGACCTCCTGCACCTTTTTAAAGTTAACAGCCTTGCGGGTGGCCTTTTTCAGGCCCGCCAAGAGGCAGGATGTAAAAAGATCATGAGTCTGTAAGCCTTCAGGGGTGTTGTAATCCCATAGGGGATCCTGCTCTGGGACACCATGAGGGCCCGTGGGGTGGTTAGGATTGGTCCTATGATTTTCATCAGCATGGGCTTGGGCTAGCTCCCAGACCCATTGCCTTTCCTCAGGGAGAAGTGTATTGGCCAAGAGCATGTATATGTCATGAAGAGTGAGGCTATATGCTTGCAGGACCCATTGAAACTCCCGTATGTAAGTGGTGGGTTTAGTGGTGATTGAGCCTAACTTCCTCTCTAGCTGAGTAATGTCTGACCTGGAGAAGAACATGTGGACTCTGATGACACCCTCAGGACCAGCTACCTCACGAAGGGGTGCGATTGTCTTAGGGGTGGGAAGGAGTCCTTTAGACCTGGTAACAGGAGGACTGAAAGAGGCAGGCAGCGGACAGGAAGGAGAGGGAGGGGAAGGGAGTGTCTCTTTGGAAGAGGAGGAGGTAGAGCAGGCAGAAGAGGACGGAGGGGAGGGGGATAAAATGGAAGGCTGAGGATCCATGGAATCAGGCAGAGGATGAGGAGGGTATAGCAGAAGAGAAGGGGCAGATGGGGCTGGGGATAAGGTGGGGGTTCATCTGCTGGGTCGAATGAGGAAGAATCTGTGAAGTCAGAAGTAGAAGTAGGGGAAGAGAGGTGATTGCAAGCAAGGAGGACCTGAGGGGGAGGGCAGGAGGAGCAGAGACAAGGTGCTGTGTGGGAAGGCTAAAACCTTCAATGCAGGGAATCTTCCTCCACTTTTTCAGACGCTGGCAGTAGTTAAAAAGGTCCCGGGGGAGGTTTGGATCTAAGGAGCCTTCTGGAGGCCAATGATTGCCATTATCCAGTGGATATGTAGGCCAATCTTTGGTACAGAATTTGATTAAAAGTTTGGGCTTGATGTCTGGTTTGAGGGAGAGTGTGGCCAGATTTTTTATCAAACATTTGAGAGGTGAGGCTTCAGGTACAGATGAAGAGGTGCCCATTGTCACAGGGAGAGATGGAAGAGAGAGAGAGAGAGAGAGAGAGAGAGATAGAGAGAGAGAGAGAGAGAGAGAGAGAGAGAGAGAGAGAGAGAGAGAGAAAGAGAGAGAATAAGAGTAAGCGAGAGAGACAAAGAGAAAACCCGAGCTGGAACAGCTTCCAGGAAGCTCGGGGTGAACGGGGATCAGGTGGGTGTCCCCAAGATGACCAGCTGTCGGGAGGAAATACAGAGGGTACTACCTGGTCGTCAAGAGTGAAGTGCGATCTGGAAGACCCAATGGGTTTGGAGCAACGGGCAACCTGACGTCAGGAAAGTTTTCGAATGCAGCTGAAGAAGTCAATAATGAAAACAGAACTCCAGCTCCAGCAGAATGCAGTTCTAGGACGGGAGTTCAGTTTTCCCTGAGCAGAGAGGCAGCTTCAGCCAGACACAGCAGCCCAGCAGGAAACAGCAAATCTAGCCGGCAGCAGCAGTGGCAGCAGAGGAGGAAAAACCACAGAGCCTCTCGTGTAAACTCAGAACCCTCATGCCCCAAAGGGAAACGGATCGCCAGAGGGTCCACTGTGACCATTAAAGCTCTTGGTGGGAGGAATTCCCTCTCCCCTACCGGGCGTCTAGAGTGTGCCGGACGATCACTGTCACAAAACAAGCGGTAGCCCAAAGGGAGTTGGCGAGCCGGGGTCAGGGGAGGCTTACATACATCAGATCAGTGGTGAGTGCAGGAAGCTGGCCTCTGAAAAGAGCGGACCAGGGCGGAATGTCTCGGTGGAACGGGGGACGGGGCTCCTGTTGGAAAGAGCTCACCAGTATCCTCAAACGGGGCACCAGAATGAAAGAACTCCCCATGCAAAGACACTTCGCCGGGAGAATTCCCATTTTATTGCAAAAAGCTGTGTGCTTATATAGAACTAAGGAGGAGATGGAAGGGCTTAGATAAATGGCAGGCAACCCGTTTATTGGCAAGTTCTTTCAGATATCAGATCCGGAGCCCAGGAGTTAGTTCTCATTGGGGCTACGTCCCCGCCAGCGAGATTTGAAATTGGCGCCAGTGGGAGAGTTCACACGGGCGGGAACTTTTCGCGCCACTTCAGAAAAGAAGAAGGTTGGAAGAAGAAGTCCTTAGGCGCCATGTTGGGGTTTTTCTCTGGGGTATGGCTGCCGTTTATACTTTTTCCAACAATGAGTATACCAGACAGTGCCTTGATTGACTGGTTTTCATTAAAATGGTGTTTAACAGAGATGCCAGAAAGTTGGATCCTGCTGAGTAGTGGGCCTAGAGCAATGGTGGGCAGGTGTGTGATAAAACATCTGTGGTGGGGCCATGTGGATCTGCCATTGGCTTCCAAATGGCTTGTGACTGACATGGTGAAGCCAGCAGACCCTTATATGTAAAGGCATCTTGTTATATGGAGAGGTTTCAGGACACTGTTCAAAATCAGGTTGCAATAGTCAAGGGGGCAAGCTAGGTGGGATAGAAGCCTGGTTCTTGTATTGTCCTGCAGACCCTGACTCACCACACGTGACAGAACTCCCTCTCGTACTGTGTTCCATTTGAACTCCTTGTATTTCGTTAAGCAAATACCAAACTTCCAGTGCAGCAGCAAGAAACACCACGAAAATAGAGGATGACCATATGGCTTCACAGTGCACACGGGAGACATTTAGCCCCCAGGGGCCACAGTTTACCTACAAAGGGAGAATTCAGCAATGCTGCCTCATGTTCATTGGGAAAAAAGAAACAATGTCCTCCAGGTCACATAGATGCAGACCCAGCTTTTATGGTCTCACTAGAAAGGAAGCTAAAGCTCCTGACAACAACATATATTTCAAGTGCACAACCTCAAAGACAGTTTCCCAAGAAGTCTCTAGGCCAGCAGAATTCCATGTTTGTGGAGTCCCTTACTTTTGAAAACTCCTCTCCCACTTCCAAGATTGTGAACTCCTGATCGTTTTCCATTCCAGATATGTATTCACGGAATTTCTAACTCTTCTCCTCTAATTGTGTCTTACTTGGGGCGAAGGTATTGTCAAGGCATTGTTCTGGATGAAAGTGGGAATATTTTTGTGTAGCACATATTTACATACACATTGGATACATTTTCCAATTTTTCATTCGAAATACTGAAACCCTGACACTAACCCATACCCTACTAGACTCTGACTACTAATCCTAATATGATGGAGAAAAATAACCCAAACAGAATAGAAATACAAGCAGTTCAGAGGAGGCATGGTGAATAGTTGGTCTTGCCTTTTGCATGATATAGGGTAGGAGTTATAAATCTTGTCAATTTTTTCTTGAAAAAGTTCTCCATGTGTTTTTAAAGTTAACACACATGTGAATTCCTGTCTCCCTTTTTCTGTAGCCAATTCAGCACATGTATTTTTATATGCACATATAAAATCCTACCTGAAATACACGTACATTTTTGTGAGGTGGCTTACTTGGCAGATACAAAGTATGAGAAGAAATCACTCCTCCTAAATGCTTTTGGAACTGAAAATTCAAACTATGAGTGAGCTTTTTATTTGAACAAAATTATACATAAATTCATGTTCAGTAAAATTAATATTTTTGGATCTGTGGATGATGTATATTTCACGATGAATTTTGATGGACATATATTTTCTACTTTCCAATGTATCTGTGTGATATATATATATATATATATATATATATATATATATATATATATATACACTCTAGACTTTTCAAAATATGAAATACATGTGTCTTATTATACACTCCCTAAATTCACTAATGTTCATGTATGTGGTTTTATAATCAACTTTTCATAAGATTATTTTCAGAAACATTCATCCACCTGAAATACATATTTGTTTTCTAGTACTGAAAACTTACTTTAGTGAATGGTGCAAACAAATCCTTATATTTCTACAGTAACTATCCCACTTTAACATCAATGCTAGTAGATTCCTATGGGACATGATGTGTATTTTGATGTTCAATTTTATTCAACACTGATACATTTCTATTTCTTCAGTTTTTGTACATCATAAAATGTACATTTCATCCACAAGTTCACAAATTTAAAGACATTTGTAACACATTCAATCACTTCCTGCTTCAGAACAAATATATTCCTCCTTGTTTTTGACTGCTCATTTCATGAGACTTCTTTCCAAACACATTATTTTCGATTTCCATAATCAATTTTGAAGCAAAACTCATACACATTTTATGATAAACCACAATCCTAATATTACCATTAGATGTATAACTGGTTGGAATGAATGTATGTATATCAATATAAGATTTGCTATGTATTTTCAGATATTAATTTATTCCAATTTGTAAAGTTGGAACAAGTTATATTATTTATTCACAGTATGGTCTATTCAATCATTCTCTCTATATTCATACACACATGGTACACCTATTTGTGCCCCCAATACTAATTTATACCTCTTCAAAATATTGCTCCCAGAAATGGTGTAAGAAATACACATGTCACCTGATTCTACATCTACATTTTATCACAGTAATATTCTGGCAACAAAATGCAAAGTCACACTTACGATTGTACCAAAGCCTAAATGGAATATGAGTATGGATTATAAAAATCATCCGTGTCCAGGTTGGCTAATGCTCTCAAATGTCAATCCCATTGGTGACTACATATGTATTTCTTCCTAAGATTATATATTCAACTTCAAGCCTGCTGAAAATGTCTAATCCAATCAATCACTTTATCATTTGCCTGATTTCCTATGTCTCTATTGATATCTGCTTTCCTACATATTTTCCCCAATACATCATTGTGACCAACTCTTCACATGTGCTGACATTTACATTTTCTCTCTACCCGAAACCCTATTGCTAAAGAACTTTATGTCCAAATCCTATACTCACTCTTTTTTTTCTAATTCTACCAACTATCTTCCTAATCCTACCATTTATCCTTTTTAGACTGGATGTTCTCTTCGACATTCAATCATCCGAGGTACAAGGTCCTATACCATTGTGTATAGATTTATCTGAGACACGTGTGCAGAACATAATTCAAAGCTAAGGATCCCAATCAAGGATCCAATGCCCTTCTGGGCTTCAAATCTTACCTAGATTTCTGTCTTCATACATATATTTCACCTCTATATATACATATAAATATCACAGGTTCCAAATTCCATTATTCATCCAGCAGAATGATTCCTAACCCAAATCAAACATGTTATTAACCCTAACCATACTCTTTGCCCTCAATCTAACTTTACAGAAGAGCAGGGACAGAGTTGGTCTAACAATACAGGAACACAAGAGATCTTCCACCTGCTGAGAACCTCAAAGGTCCATGCAGAAATGAACCCTGGGGAAGATAGAGGAAGCTATGAAGGACCTGAGAGAGAAAAAGTCATCTTCCACGACAAACAACATGGTCAGGATGAATGGGTGTGTCTGAAGCAATCTCTCTCTTCTTAATGTAGAGAAGATGGACCAAACCAGGCCTGTGTGGAGAGCTGCTTCCAGGTGCTATGTTTGATATACCACTCTAACTTGTGAAAGTGTCACAGGAAGTAGGGGCAGCCTCCATCTATTGGGACACTTGGAAGCAACTGTTAGGAAAAAGTGATTGCCTAGGCAGTGACCTCATTCAGTTCCAGAAGGAAGTGACCTACATCACTTTCTTGGTGATGGAACTCTCTGAACTTGGGATCCAAAAAGCCAGGCACCCAGAGGCAATCCCAGTCCCAGTCCCAGTAGTCTCACATGACTGGATTTACCAAGGACAGAGTCAGTCTTTCTTGGTAACTACTGATGTGAAGATGGCCAAATGCCAAGAGAGCTCTGAAGAGGGGCCTTTTCTGAAAAAGCAGGTAGTGGCTCACCACTGGCACCTGACAACTTCACATTGTTGGCAAGGAGAACAGATCTGACATAGGATATCCCATTTCAGGGGAACATAGTATGGCCCATCAGTCACAGGACACTCCGGATAGTTACAGACCTACTTGGGGGAAGGCGGTGACTTTGTGGGTGTGCGTGTGAGTTTGGGGTTTTGTCTCATGATCTGGGAATAGGTAGGAAAGTCGGTTTTTTTGGTTTGGAGTGGATAGTTTCTAATAAGTCTTTTGATAAGGCGAGTGTTTCTATGTCTGTTTATCCCACTGTGTCTGTGGTTGTAGACATAAGAAAAGAGAATGCTTCAATGGATGTTTCCTGTCTTGTAGAAAGCTTCACAGCATTCATCCTGCCCAATTTATAAATGGACTGTGGCTTGCCTTATGGATGGGCAACAACTACTATCTTCCTAAGTTCCTGTTTTCTTCTTGAATTCGGGCCACTCTCCAGAATAGGCTCATCGTTTGATGTTCACAATATGTACCACCTCCAAGCTCTGTGACATGGCCACGTACTGGATAGCTGAAGGGAATGGGATCATCTCAGAAAACTCAGATATCATTTGAGAAACCCTGCTTTGGGCCATTTGCTTACCTATTGTTCTGTTGCCCTGAATGTCAGAAACGTCTTTGTCTCAGTCCACCCCTTTGTGAAGCCTGAAAAAAACGGTTTTTAATGGAAATTAATGGGCATCACCTATAGCTCTTTGCTTAATTGCTTTGGAAAGGGATGTGTCTGCATCAGACTCGTGGCAATGTGTGAGGCTGTTGCATAGATTTTCAGAACCTGATGGATCTAAAGAAAGATTACATGTGTGCTTCCAAAACCAAAATGGCCAAAGAAGCAGTCATTGTGGATGAAATCTCTCGCCTTCCTCTGTAAGGTTCCTGACCTCCATCAATTGAAAATAGGGATCCTTTGTGTCAAATGAGTTCTTCAAACCCTGCAGAAGATAGCCCATAGGTGCTTGGGTTTTCTCATGATTCAAATTCACATAAAGAATATATATCCGAGAGTCAGTAGGCCTCAAATTCGGGAAGCAGAGGAGTATTTATGGCAGGCCTATTTGATCACTCCTGGTTCTCAGGAAGGGTGTCCAGGCAACCCTGACTTTAGGCAAATGAGGGGCAAGGGAGGTTATTTTGTACACTGTCTTGGACTGATCCCCTCATGGAAACCTCAAGCCACAGGTTATGATGAGTGTCTATATGGAAGAAGATGAGGGCCTTGTGGGAGTGCTTTGGTTTTAATTGTGGTCATTTGTGTGGTAGTTGGAAGTGATGACTGGGTCTACCAGGGCTTGAACTCTGGTGTGATTCCCCTTAGAGTCTGAGTTCTGGAACTGATCTCAGAGAAATATTGCCATGAACTGTGTTCAGATTTTAGGAGGCCACGCATGGGATTCGCCCTTGGAAACTGAGATCAAGGACAGGGTGGCTTTCCACAGAGCCTTGGAATCTCAGCTAGGATATCATATGATTTTATTCTGAAAGATTTGGCAGCCATAGTTGAGCGTCAGTACACCCATGGACGTCACATTGAAGACCTCAATGGGCCTGACTTCATGTGACCTTTTGAAGACTCTATGGGAAGACTTGCCTGTGAGAGTTCTCCAGAGCTTTCATTGAAATGAGCTTCCTCACCATTTAATGGTTCCTGAATGAACTGAAACCCACAGTGTCTCCAACTTCATCCATGAAAAATGGCTAGATAAATACAATGAAATTTTTGAAATTCCAATAATCAGGTGGCACTGGAGAACCTTTGGATGTCTTCTTGCTGATCATGAGTGTACGAGAGAATGCCATGATTGACCGGGTTTCATCTAAGTGGTGTAGAACAAAGATGCCAGTAAGTTGGACCCTGCTGAGTAGTGGGCCTATTGCAGTGGTGGGCAGGTGTGTGATAATACATCTGTGATGTGGCCATGAGGATTTGCCATTGCCTTCCAAATGGCTTGTAACTGACATTGTGCATCCAGCAGACCCTTCTATGTAAAGGCATCTTGTTACATGGAGAGGTTCCAGGGCAAAGTTCAGAGTCAGATTTCTATGGACAAGGGGGCAAGCTCTGTGAGATATAAGCTGGTTGTTGCATTCTCCTGCAGACCCTGACCCACCACAAGTGACTGAACTCCCTCCAAAACTGGGTCCCAGTTGAACTCATTGTATTTCATGAAGCAAATACCAAACTCCCAGTGCAGCAGCAAGAAACACCACGAAAAGTGGAGGATGAACAAATGGCTTCACAGTCCACACGGGAAGACACTTAGCACCCAGTGGCCACAGTTTACCTACAAGGAGAAAATTCAGCACTGCTGCCTTATGTTCATTAGAATACAAGAAACCATGTCCTACAGGTCACATAGATTCAAACCCAGCTTTGATGGTCTCACTAGAAAGGAAGCTAAAGCTCCTTACAACAACATATATTTCAAGTGCCCAACCTCAGAGGAAGTTCCTCAAGAAGTCTTTAGGCCGGCAGAGCTCCATGTTTTTGGAGTGTTAACTGTTAGACCAGGACAAAGAAAAGACCGCTGACTCTAATTAAAATCAAATTAAATTAATCTTATTATTTCCACCTTTCATGCTGCCTCCCCTCCCAAAACAGCCGGAACAAGACAGCAACCCCAGCTTTCCTACAGCCCAGCTTTATAGCCCAGAAAGTTACACAAAAGGGGTGTTACAGATAACAGAACTCTGACAAGCATCACACTAATGGTAGTTTAGATTTTTTTTTGCTGTCCTTACATCAGAATTCAGAGGACCATTAGAGCCTCAGAGAGGGATGTTGTCTGGCCAGAGAAGGCAAATATTTATGATGTGTCACTAAAGTTTCAGAGAGGGCTGCTATCTGGTCAGAGAGCCGGGCATGCGTGAGTTCAAGGCACGGGCAGGCATTTCAAGCAGGTTCAGGACTTGCAGTAATTTATGGTAAAGCCAAAATTATCTTTTCATGGCTTTGTGGGAAGATGGCTCCCAATTTTAATAAAAGATCAGGTTGGGTCTATCATTTCCCCCTTTTCTCTGTGTCCCTTTCAAATCTTTAATAGATTAGGGGAAGAGCACTGAGGAAATTTTAATCCCTCAGGTAAGATTCTCCAAATTTTTAGAACTCACCCAAAACCGATCTCCCTGATTTTACCTGACTTAATTAATTACTTATATTGATAGTCTATTTATCTTTCTCTTCATTGTTGTAAGAAGAGTGGCGTCAATCATTATTTCTTCTTCTGACCTGAGACAGGGTGAAGTGAGTGGGCACGGCGTGAGGGACATGAGTTGCCTTTTATAAGTCAGTTGGGGGACATGAGTTGCCTTTTAGAAGTCAGTTCGGATTGAAGTCTGGTTGGGGAAGAACAGGTTGTAAAGTCATCTGGGGATGGGTTCTTCTATGAGAGAAACAAAAACCATGAGTACTGAATAAATGTTGCAGCAGCTGGAACATGTCACTGTATGGAAGTTCCCTCACCAGTCTTTAATATCCCCAGTTATCAGGACTATCAAATTAATATTTAACTTTTACTGTTACAGTTGTCCCTCCCCGTAAGATACAGTTTAACAATTTAATGTCATCTGATCTTGTAAAATCCTTTTTTTTTTTTTTTGGTATGACCTCTATGTCTAATAGAGAAACCTTTAATTCTGTTACTCAGGGCTGGATAATCGTACTAGCAAACACCAAGCCTACCTGTGTAGGTTAGGAATATCTGCAGGCCTTAAATTAGAAATTTCTGCCTGTGGCAGCTCTTCTTGATAGTCTCTTTTTATAAGTATCAGGCATTCCTGTCTGAGAATCCTTCTTTGTAGCCTCCAGTCTTACTTATTTTTGGAGGCTAAAATAAAGTGCATATCTTAAAATATTAATATTATTATTATTATATTATTATTTAAAATGCCCAGGAATGGCTGTATTTTGGTCTTAACTGTCTTTCCAAAGTGTTTAAGATGAAGCAGTCAAACTGACTTTTGTTTCTATCTATTGTTAACAGTCAGCTGAGCTTTATGGGAGTCAATTCTGGAAAAACGAGAGCAGATTTTCAATTCTGCTAGTGCCATTTGCGCTAGGTGGGTCCAGGTCTTGCTTGACCATTTGGCTTCCCTCAGAAGCATCAGGGATATCTCCTTTCTCTGATGACTCTCGTAACAAATGCACTCATTGGCTTTCTGTTCTCCAGTGGTCTCATTAATCTCCATGATAAGGAGGTTATGTGGCTCAGAGTTGCAAAGCAATTTAGAGAAGTCCCCTGTTCCCTGGATTCAGATTGACTCAGAGAGTAAGAGCCAAAATATTGGTTTTCTTGGCCCTTTTCATTTAACTTTAATTTTAAATCCTAATCTTAAACATCCAGCAAATAAATTTTAACAGCCTTATATTAAGAGTACTGGACTTTAATGTCTATAACTGTATAATTATCTTTTAATTAATTGGGATCTGTATTATTCTATCTGTATTGTAGGTGATGACTTATTATCTTGAATAAACCCATGTTGTGTTCTTAAAGCAACACATTTGTAAAACACTAACAGGGAATCTTTAGATCACTTATAAGAAAATTTCAAAATAAAATTAACAAAAGTAAAAATACTTAGTTCGTGTGATAGCTACCCTAAATTTTTTGGCTGAGTATTACATTATATTCCCTGTTTGAGATCCTAGGAATCTTGACATTTTTTATGTTTTTAACATAACTTTAAAGAAATATTATCTGACCTACTGGTTTTGTAGTTATTCTCACATATAGTAAGATGGGACACACAGCCTTATCTCAGGTAAGGCAGGGCTCTTTATAAATCTTAAGTATTTTAGTTCTAAAGCTGATCTTTATTTTTAAATATCATTTGACAAAGTTTACATAAATTGCGGTATCATGAACATTAGCTAACACCATATGATATCACATTTAAAACATGAATTAAAGAAAGCCTGACAGTTTTCAACTTTTACATAGATTAGGCTCTCATTAACTTAAAAATGCATTTAAATTGTTCCACAATGTAAAAAGTAACATAAAACTTTACATATCTTATTGATAACAGGTAAATAAATCTCCAATATATTTTTTTTACCATACAACTTCAGAACACCAGCTTGATAAAATGCTCTTTTAAAGTTTCTACCTTACAGACTTGCATACCTGTAAGATATGAAAACATTAATAGCATCACAATTACATTGATGTTTCTACATTAACCAAGTTTAGCTTTTAAAGAAATGGCAGTACAGTGCTCTAAAATAACAGTTCTGATTTAATAAGTTGTTTAATTTTTATGGTTCCTTGCTCTAGAAAAAATAAAACTTAATAAACACAATGTTATGGGTAAACTTATGTTTCAAAAAATTTTTGTCTCATTAACACATGACTGATTTTTAAAAATCTTATATAGAGTTTAGTAAAAACTTATACAGACCTTAGTAAATGAATCAGATATCTAACAAAAGTACTCACGAATGAGTAATCCCATATCAAATTTACTTTACTTATTTATCAAAATATTAGAGAAATGTATTGAACAGTGTAAACCATTTTTATGTTGAAGAAAATGTCCTAGAACCAAGGCACATTAGACGTTTTGTAGATATTAATATTTTATTAGATTTTTGAACACCTAGAAAAACTTGTAAGCTTAAATTTAAAAGCATTTATTTTTATCTGTTATCCAATTTAAATTGAAACATTTAAACCACGTGAACTAAAGATCTTTGGATCCACTTTTTAAAATTTGTTTTTATGAGCGCTCTTTTTTATGAGCGCTCCTTATATATGTTAATTTGTGTATCATATATATGATATACGGATATATGTCTATATAGACAGACAACACATAACAAAATTGTGCACACATAATAATAGTAAAGGCCTTGTAGTTTTTCGCAGGTTAAATCTTTATTGCAATGTTTCAAAAAGTCCACAGTTGGTCAAAGATAGAACTCATCAGAAAAACATTAACCTAGGTCTGTATGCTCAGAATCATGAGCTCAAAAAGAAAATACAGAATCTAAGGAAAAAAATAAGAGTCCTAGAAAAAATGACTGGCCAGTAATTAGTAAATACCATACAATTTACTTTTTTTTTCCGTTAGGCATCAAATCAGTCTCCTACTAAGCTTGCAGGCTTCTTTCATTTGCATTTCAACATAAGTCATGGCTGAGGTCTGGAAGGAGCAGGAAAAAACTGCTATTATGAGCAGAAACCTCAGGCCTAAGGCATTTTAACCATAATTTTCAGGTTCGGGTGTTGAAAATTATGATACAAGTTTAAGATACAATTCACAAAATTTTATGACTTTACATCTTATTTTGTCAACAGATACCATACTATGGTTTACTATTCTTGTCCAAATTAATGCACTGGTACACACAGTGACATTTTCCCTGGCTACTGAATTCAAAATTGGTTAAAAAAAAAAAAAGACTGAATGATTGGGAAGTTACTTGCCAACTTGGAAGTAGAGTTCTTCAGTTTTCCATCCTAAGTATTTAAGTTCTCTGGCATGAATTACCTGAAATCTTAAACTAAACAATTACCTAAACCCGACTTTTAACTGCAAGATTGTGCAATGCTTCAAAAACCCATTCAGATACCAGTTTGTTATGATAAAACATCATCATTTAGACACACATTCAGCTAAGATCATTCCCAAGAAAAATTTTATAATATCAACACATTATTGCACATGTCTTAAAGGACCAGAAACAAAGACACAAGACAGACAGAAAGGAGGTAGAGACTATGGTTGTCAGACAGAATCCTTTAAACCAGAGCAGATAAGAGAAAAATCTACTACACCAGTGGCACCATAAAAATCTACTACACCAGTGGCACCACGGGGGGGACCAGATGTTTTAACAGAGGGGCAACCTGAAATGTAAAATAAAGTGTCTATATGGTGACTTTACTGAATTTAGTGTCCCCTTTTTCTTTTTCTCTTTTTTAACAAGACAGAGGTGGCATAATCCTTACAGTGCACAGAAGGAAGGAGGGTATTCCCTGAATCAACAGGGCTTTGGCAGCTGCTGGGGGTCCCTCAGTCCCTCCTTTTACTTACAGGATTAGCTCCTCTGGTTCAGTTCCACCCCAAGCAAGCTCCATCTCCTAACATTTCAGTAGACAGCTCTCACAAAGTTCTGGGGCGGAGGGGGGGTACCAAATTTGTAACTTAAAGGTCGGTTCCTGACCTAGAAGCCAATTTATACCAATTAAATAATGAGGAATGGGTTCTGAGAAAAAGAAAAGGGGAGGTTAATTGCTTTGCTAACAAAGGAGAAACACAGGGGACTCTGCCAAATGTTGTGACTCTCTTGATCTGGAGGGACAAGGGGTTTTAAAGGAGTTTCACTTGTTAACCTGGGAGATACTCAGTTCTTAGGTCCCCAGCAGGCATTGCCCTCTGCAATGGGTGTGCTCCAGGTAGTCAGCTAGGGGCTTCTATCATCCTGCTTAACAAAGGGGGGTAAAGTTCATCGAAGTTCCTTAAAACACAGTTCAAACGGGTGTCAGGCTTACTCTCTTTATTACCCATTTTCACGTCCAATATCCTTAAGTTTTTAAAACTGAAATCACACAACAAAATGAACAAAAGCAAACAAACAAACAAAAAAAATAGAACGCAGAACAAAACACACACACACACACACACACACACACACACACACACACAAAGAAAAACAGAAACCCGGCGCCTAAACAGAAAAACAGTGGTACAGTGCAAGATCTTGCTAAAGCTCCAGGGTACGAGCGCGTGCGTGCCCGTGGGCACCTCTCTACACTTCCAGAGGAATTTCCTACAGAACAGAACAGAGGACAGAATGATTCTTGTTACTGTCCTGGACAGGAGTACATGTGAGCCTCCCCGGGCCACATCTCTGTCATCAGAATAGATCTCCCTTAACCGGATATCAGATGTTACAAAGGCGCCACTTACCTATGGAGGCCTCCTCCATCAGGTGCTTGCTAATAGTTTTAGTGCGGAGGTTCACTGCAATGCTCCCGGGACTAAAGGCTCTCTTCCTAATATAGAGAAGATGGACCAAACCAGGCCTTAGTGGAGAGCTGTTCCTTGGTGCCTATGGTTGATATACCATTCTAATTTGTGAAAGTGCCACAGAAAGTAGGGTCAGCCTCCTTCTCATGGTACGCTTGGAAGCAACTGTTTGGACAAAGTGGTTGCCAAGGCAGTGACCTCATTGAGTTCCTGAAGGATGCGACCTCACCTCACTTCCTTGGTAATGGAACTCTCTGAACTTGGGATCCAAGAAGCCAGGCACACAGAGCCAATCCCAGTCCCAGTCCCAGTGGTCTCACTTGCTTCGATTTAGCAAGGACAGAGTCAGTCTTTCTTGGTACCTACTGATGTGAGGATGGCCAAATGCCAGGAAAACTCTGAAGAGGGGCCTTTTTTGAAAAAGCAGGTAGTGGCTCACAGCTGGCTCCTGACCACTTCACAGAGTTGGACAAGGAGACCAGATCTGAAACAGGACAGGCCATATCGGGGGAACACAGTATGGCCCAGCAGTCAGAGGACACTCCGGAGAGTGAGAGACCTACTTGGGGGAAGGAGGTGCCTTTGTGGATGTGGATGTGTGCTTGTGGTTTTGTCTCATGTTCAGAGAATAGGTAGGAAAGTCGGTTTGTTTGGTTTGGAGTGAACTGTTTCTAGTAAGTCGTTGGACAAGGCGAGTGTTTCTATGTCTGTGTATCCCACTGTGTCCGTGGTTGTAGACATTAGAAAAGAGAATGCATCAATGGATGTTTCCTGTCTATTAGAAAGCTTCCCAGCATTCATCCTGCCCAATTAATGAATGCTCTAGGGCTTGCCTTATCAATGGGCAACACGGGCTATCTTCCTAAGTTCCTGTTTTCTTCCTGAATTCTGGCCACTCTCCAGAATAGACTCATGCTTTTGTGTCCACGATATGTAGCACCTCCAAGCACTGTGACATGGACATGTACTGGATAGCTGAAGGAATTGGCAAGAATCTCAGAAAACTCAGATACCAGTGTGACCAGGATAGTCTCAGTGGAGAAACCCTGCAATTGGCCTTTTGATTACCTATTGTTCTGTTGCCCTGAATGTCAGGAAGGTCTTTGCCTCAGGCCAAGCCTTCGAGATTCCTGAAGAAAACATCACCTGTGGCTGTTTGCTTAATTGCTTTGGAAAGGGATGTGTCTGAATCAGCCCCTTGGCCCTGTGTGAGCCAAGAGCTTAGATTCTCAGCACCTGATGGATCGTAAGAAAGATCCCATGTGTGCATCCAAATCAAAATGGCCAAAAATCAGTCATTGTGGATGAAGTCTCTCGCATTCCTCCGTAAGGTTCTTAACATCCCTCAAGTGAGAATAGGGATCCAATGGGTCAAATGAGTTATTCAAAGCCCTGCAGATGCTAGCCCATAGGTTCTTGGCTTTTCTTATGAATCCAATTCAAATAAAGAATCTAAACCGACAGTCACTAGGCCTCAAATTGGAGAACAGAGCTGTGTTAACGGCAGGCATATTTGATCACTCCTGGATCACAGGAAGGTTGTCCAGGCCACCCTGACTTTTGGTAAATGAGGGGAAAGGGAGCTTATTTGGGACACTGTCTTGTGCTGCGCCTCTCATGGAATCCTCCTGCCAGAAGTTATGATGAGTGTCTATATGGAAGAAGATGAATGTCATGTGAGAGTGTTTTGGTTTTAACTGCGGTCATTTGTGTGGAAGTTGGAAGAGATAACTGGGTCCAACTTGGCTTGCACTTTGGTGTGATTCCCCTTAGAGACTGTGTTTTGTAACTGACCTCCGAGAAGGTACAAGGTCCTATGACATTGTATATCCATATTTCTGGGACATCTCTACAGAACGTAATTCAATGCTAAGTATATCAATCAAGGGCCAAATGAACTTCTGGACTTCAAATCTTACCTAAATTTAGGTTTTCATACTTATATTGAAAGGTTAATAAAATAGATACTTGTCACTTCCTGTTTTTCTGTATGCTTAACAAAACACCATTGTAATCTTGAGAACCGTTTACTATTCTTGTTCCCAGAATGTGCTGTCCCCAACTGCCAAACTGCAGAATGTACTCCGTCAACCAGTTGCACGCAAACCGCCCACTCGCCATTACCCATCAATAAATTTCTCTCCCTGCCCTCTCCAAGGAAAGTATATAAGCATTTCTTAAGCTGTTTTCAGGGCTCTCTGCTCTGTTCAAGTGATCTCTGAGCCCTTCATGCCGGACTCCCAATAAACCCTTTGCTGTTGCATGAGACAGTCTCTTGGTGGTCTCTGCCACAGATGCTTGCCCAACCTTTACATCTGGTGGCCCTAGCGAGATCCGGCAGCTGCAGACAAAATCCCCCCAAGGGGCTCCTCTGGGGGTAAATAAGGCCCATCTTTCTGGTTTCAGGCTTCAGGTTAGGGTATGGCAAAATGGCTATTGGTAAAGAATGTGAGCTGTCTCCCATGGTGGCTGACACACATGTCACAGAGCTACAGACCATGTCCCTGGGGGATAGACTCGGGAAATCGAGGAACAATAGTCTCCTCGACTCAGTGATATTTTGTTTCTGATTCGGTATTGCCAGCCCTTCAGGTTTTGCCGACTAGTCAGTCCTGGTCTCAGTATTGGACGTCCATTGCCTGTCTTTATTGTCTTGTCTTGTCTGTGTTGTGTGTCGTTGCTTTCACTGTCTGTGTATATTTTATTATGGGACAGATCATTTCAATGCCTCTGTCCCTGACCCTTGATCACTGGACCAAAATCTGCTTAAGGGCTCAGAATCTTTCTTTTTCAGTAAAACGCCAGACCTGGCAGATTCTGTGTCACAGAATGACCCACCATTGCAGTCGGATGGCTCCTAGAAGGATCTTTCTACTTCACACTTATTTGAAAATCCGAGATATTGTCTTTCAGCAGGGGCCACATAGAAATCCAGATCAACAGCCATATATCTTAACTTGTCAGTACCTCTACAAATCTCCTCCTCCATGGGTCAAGCCTTTCCTTGTCCCTGCACCTGCTCCTACTCCTTCCCCCACAATTCTATCTCTCAAACTCTCTGCTCCTCCTCCTCCACCCTCTGTTCTCCTTGAGTCTCAAGACTCTACTGGACTCTCCTCTCCCTCCTTATCATCTGCCCTCGTCTCCCAACCCCCAACACCTTCTAAGTGATTCCCCTTCTGCTGACTCAGCCTCTCCACCATTCGAGGAAGCTAGGCTGGCCCAGTGCCATCCAGATGACTGTCCCGTGGCACACACAGCCCCTCCTTACCTGGAGGAAGCTGGCCCGGCTAAAAGAACTCAGAGAACGCACCGACGTTTTCACACCTGCCTACTTGGGGTGACTGCCAACACCACCTAGCGACTCTCTTCATGACAGAGCAATGAGAGAAAAATCTCCTGGAATGTACAAAAAATATCCTCAGACCTGATGGGCGACCAACACAACTTCCCAACATAATGAAAGCTGGCTTCTCCTTAAACCCATTCAACTGGGACCCCAACACGTTTGAAGATAGGGAGCATCTGTTCAATTATTGCCAGGCTCTAACAGCGGGTCTCCAAGGGACCGCTGGGTGACCAACTAATTTGGCCATGGTAAGAGAAATTATTCAAAGGCCTGATGAATCTCCCTTTATGTTTCTAGAGAGAATCATGGAGGCATATAAGAGATATACTTCTTTCGATCCTCAGGCAGCTGATTAAAAGGCATCTGTCATGATGGCCTTAATTGAGCAAGCTGCCATGGATATTAAAAAAAAAAAATTTAAAAGAGAGATTTAGTCAAAGAAGCCGAGAAAGTATACTATAAGAGAGAAACAGGGAGAAAGAAAGGGAGCAAACGGAGGATGAGAGAAGCAAAAGACAGACTAAGGCATTGACTAAGGTCCTGATCACAACAAGAAAGAGGCCAGAAATTAAGACATAGGGTGACAGGAAGGGCCCATGCCAGAGGCCACCCCTGGCCTCAGATCAGTGTGCCTACTCTAAAGAAAAAGGATACTGGGCCATAGAGTTCCCTATAAAGAGACAGCCACTCCAGCTGGCCATTCTGACTCTGGAGGATGACTAAGAAAGTCGGGGCTCAGATCCCTTCTCCTAGCTCAGGGTAACTTTTGAAGTGGAGGGGACTCCAGTAAACTTTGAATTGAATACAGGAGCAGTATACTCAGCCCTTAAGGCCCCATTGGGCCCTCTATCAAATAAAAGGTCTCTAGTTCAAAGGGCTGATGACAGTAAATATCGGGCTTAGACAACAAAGAGGACCATGGACCTGGGGAAAGGAAAAATCCATCACTCCTTCCTAGTAATCCCAGAATGCCCGCACCCATTGATGGGCAGAGATCTGCTCACCAAGCTCTGGGCCAAAATAACTTTTAACCCTGAAGGCCTCCAAATGAAATTTCTAAATCCTTCAGTAAAACTCCTATAGTCACCGCTTTAACTATATTAGTAGAAGATGAACGTCCACTCTTCACACCCCCCAAGACTGATCAAACAGGCAAGCTACCCCAAAAATGGATAACAGATTACCCAGATGCCTGGGCAAAAACTGCTGTGTTAGGTCTGGCCGTGAAACAACCTCCAATAACAGTGGAGTTAAAAACCTCAGTCTCCCCAATCAATGTCAAATAATATCCTCTAAGCAAAAAAACTAAAGGTGGGATAAGGCCCCATATTCAGAAATATCTGGCCTTAGGGGTCCTAAGGCCCTGTCAATCAGCCTGGAACACTCCCCCGCTACTAGAAAAAAAAAGCCAGGAACCGGGGACTATTGCCCCATTAAAGACCTAAGAGAGATCAACAAAAGAGTGCAGGACATTCACCCCACGGTACCTAATCCGTACAATCTGCTTAGCACTCTGAACCCTGAGTGGAAATTATATACTGTTCTGAACTTAAAAGATTCTTTCTTTTGCTTGCCTCTGCATAAAGATAGTCAGTTGCTGTTTGCTTTCGGGTGGGTAGACACAGAAACCAAAACGTCTGGTCAACTAACTTGGACTAGACTCCCACAGGGGTTCAAAAACTCCCGCACTCTCTTTGATGAAGCCCTCCACAGAGATCTCAACAACTTCAGAACTACGCACCCTGAAGTTACCCAGCTTCAATACGTGGATGACCTGCTACTGGCAGCCAACACCAAGGAAAACTGTGAGTCTGGGACCCAAGCACTATTATATGAGCTTGCTCAACTCGGGTATAGAGTTTCGGCCAAAAAGTCCCAAATTTGCTAGCATGAAGTAATCTTCCTGGGCTACTCCCTTAGGGGCAGTAAACGATGGCTCACTGAGCCAAGAAAACAAACCATTGTGTAGATACCACCCCCATCTTACAGCAGACAACTCAGAGAATTTCTTGGGACTGCTGGCTGTTGCAGGTTATGGATTCCTGGGTTTGCGTCCTTAGCTGCTCCTTTATACCGCTGTTAAAGGAAGATGCCCAATTCCAATGGAACCCTGAGTACCAGGAAGTTTTTGATAACATCTAAGGACACTGACACTGAACACCTCAACTTCACTGAGCTCAGCCTGCAATTACAGCAAGCCCTACACTACGTTAAAAATGTACATCAACTCACTCACCTTGGTTCAAAGAAACTGCAGGCATTACTGTAGGATTAAGAACAGAGTTCTCCACTAACCAACTCACAGCAAAAGGAAATAACTGAACGGGTAACAAAAGCCTGTCGGGTCCGTCAAGTGGGTAATGCTTACCCTTCCAAGTTTCCTAGAGGAAAGCACCTATGAGGAACCAGACCAGGACAATTCTGGGAAGTGGACATTACTGAAATTAAGCCAGCAAGGTATGTACTTAAATATCTCCTAGTCTTTGTAGATACATTTTCAGGATGGATTGAAACCTTACACACACACACACACACAAAAAAAAAAAAAAAAAAAAAAAAAAAACGGCGCAAATGGTTTTCAAGAAGATCCTGAAAGATATTTTTCCAAGATACGATCTGCCTAATGGACTGATAATGGACTGGTGTTCATGGCCCAGGTAAGTCAGGTGTTAACCAGGACCCTGTAGATTAATTGGAAGTTACATTATGCTTATATATCTCAGAACTCAGGACAGGTAGAAAAAATAAATAGAACCATTAAAGAGACCTTAACGGCCCCCTTAGGGATCTGGTGGCTATCTCTCCACCCAGACATTTTTCAGCTCGGTAGAGGTCTTTCCTATTGAGATATACCTGATGAAGAGGATCTCACTAAAATTTCATTAAATCCCTTCCATACCATAGATAATTGAAACAAACATTATGGATGCAGGGACACGCGAGCCAGATGCAGGTTGGCTAGCCTATATTACTATGTATGCCCGGCAGACTATCAAAGCGACAAACAGCCACGGCTTTGTGGGGGGAAAGCCAACTTCTTGTGTAAGTCATGGGGATGTGAGCATACAGGGGCTGCCTGGTGGAACCCAAACTCCTCATCAAATTCAGTACACAGCATTGGCCATATTACCAATTAGACAACCAAAAACTATGGCCCCCAGAGGGTTCTCTAGATCTTCAAATTCTGCATGACATTTTTAACTTCGGCAAGTGCTCAAAAGGGGGAAATTCCCTTATGTGGAATCCTTTTCCCTCCTTCGCTCACATCCTGTACTATGCTTCCCCAATAGTTCCTCACCCTCAGCCTTCTGCTCTAGACTCTCTGCTTTCACTCCCACCTCAGCAACCTGATTTCTCCCCTCCAATTACTAGATCAAAAACCCAAACCTCCGCTGGATCTCAGAACATTGCCCCCTTGCTGAGGAAGCAGGTACCGAGGTACCCCTCCACCCACTCACTCCTCTCTTTTCCTGTCAGTGTTTGCACTAGGTCCCACCAAGTCCTCTAGCAAGCTTAGCCAAAGCTCAAACCAGCTGAGAAGAGCCCTCAGACCCCTATCCAAGATGTAATGAAAATGACCTTTAAAGTTGATTTGTCATCACTGAAAACAGGTTCTAAGAATTTAAAGTCCCTCACAGGCTTTTTGGAATACTCACTCCCATCTTCCCCTCTGCTCTACCTGTTCTACTGCTCAAGATTTTGTTCTAGGAAAATCCCAAACCCCTTTCCCATTATTCTTTGGCATCTCTCCTTCCTCATTCTCAGATCCACAGAGCTGCTCTCAGCATCGCCTTCCCTGTCATCCCCCTCTGTACCAGGTCCACAGAAATGTCTTAAATGACCTTCTCCAGAAGTCTTCACCAAGGCTTACTTTAGGTCTTTCAGCAAAAGAGTCCCTTTGAAAAAGTTCAATGGAGATAAACTTCCACTCTTCATGTTGCCCTGTTCTACTTGGCCACTGGCTGGAAAAATCACCACCCCTAAGCTAGACATCGCCTTACCAGTTTTTCACAAAATATGTGAACAAGGACTCTGGCCTTGAGCTGGGGCTTCACAGAGATGGCTACATTTCTAAGATAAAAAAGTTACCAACTGGGCTCCATGGTGACAGCTGGCAAGGAGGAAAAAAAAGAGACAAAAAAGCTCTCCCGTTCCAAGGTGTCCTTGAAAAGTTAACGTGCACAGAACAGAGGAAAAAAAACAGAAACAAAAACTGATTTGTGTAAATTTCTGCAGACTGTGAACTTCTGAGCCCCTTCCCTTACATGTTGGGTACAAATACTAAAACTACCAAAACTTGGGGTTCAGGGGATTAATTGATTAGAACAGAAGCAATGCCCTCTAAATATGGATGTGACCAAATAAAACTGCTTTCCTGTCTTTGGTGCTATCTTAGTTGCCTTTCCTTGTCCATCCCTACAACAGTATAATTCTATACACTTTAACATTATTTATGTTTTCATAAAATGGTCAATAGATGCGATTAATTATGTAATGATGCAGATGTTTTCAAGAGTGCTCTATCAGGACGCAGGTTGATTTAAAGATCAAATAGGGGGGCATACAACCCGGTTCCACCGGGAACCTGTATCCCTCACTTTAGCCATCCTATTAGGAATAATAGTTGCTGAAGGGGTGGGCACAGGAACAAATGCCCTAGTCCATGAGACACACCAAAGACACAATTAGAAGCAGAAATAGACCAAAGCTTAAAGACATTAAAAACCGACATCACAGCTTTACAGAAATTTTAACCTCTCTCTCTCTGAAGTTGTTTACAGAGCAGGCGAGTGTTGGCCCTCCTCTTCATGAGAGAAGGGTGCCTTTTTGCTTGCATTGAGGAAAGAATGATGTTTTTATGCCGACAATACTGGAGTTGTAAAAGAATCTATGAGTAAATTAAGAAAACGACTTGAAGAGCGTCAAAGAAAGACAGAGGCCCCCAAAGGGAGGTTTGAGTCTTGGTTCACATAGTCCACCTGGTTAACTACGCTTTTATCCACCCAGGCTGGTCCATTAATAATTCTCATATTATTGTTAACTGTAGGACCCTGTTTGCTCAACCATGTAGTTTCTTTTCTCACCCAAATTGAACCTGTTATTAACCCTAACCATACACTGTTCTCTCAATCTAATTTTACAGAAGAGCGGGGACAGAGTTGGTCTTAAAATACAGGAATATAGAGGATCTTCCACCTGCTGAGAACCTCAAAGGTCCATGAAGAAATGATCCCTGGAGAAGATGTAGTCAACTATGAAGGACCCGAAAGAGCAAAAGTCTTCCATGGCAAACAACCTGCTCATGATGAAGGGATGTGTCTGAATCAGCCACTCTCTTCTTAATGTAGAGAAGATGGACCAAAGCAGGGATGTGTTGAGAGCTGCTCCTGCGTGCCAATGGTTGACATACCATTCTAACTTGTGAAAGTGTCACAGAAAGTAGGGGCAGCCTCCTTCTCATGGGAACCTTAGAAGCAACTGTTAGGACAAAGTTGTTGCCAAGGCAGTGACCAAATTCAGTTCCAAAAGGAAGTGACCTCACCTAACTTCTATGGTGATAGAACTCTCTGAACTTGGAATCCAGAAAGCCTGGCACCCAGAGACAGTCCCAGTCCCAGTCCCAGTTGTCAGACTTATTTTGATTTACCAAGGACAGACTCAGTCTTTCTTGGGACCTACTGATGTGAGGATGGCCAAATGCAAGAAAAGCTATGAAGAGGGGGCTTTTCTGAGAAAGCAGGCATTGGCTCACCACTTGATCCTGAAAACTTCACAGAGTTGGCCGAGAAGACCAGATTTGAGACAGAACAGGCCATTTCCGGGAACATAGTATGGCCCACCAGTCAGAGGACTCTCCGGATAGTCACAGACCTACATGGGGGAAGGAGGTGCCTTTGTGATGTGGGTGTGAGTTTGTGGTTTTGTCTCATGTTCTGAGAATAGGTATGAAAGAAGGTTTGTTTTGTTTGGAGTGAACGGTTTCTAGTAAGTCGTTTGACAACGCGAGTGTTTCTATGTCAGTGTATCCCACTGCGCCCGTGGTTGTAGACATTAGAAGAGAGAATGCATCAATGAATATGTCCTGTCAGGTAGAAAGCTTCCCAGCATTCATCCTTCCCAATTTATTAATGGACTGCAGCTTGCCTTATTGATGGGCAACACCTACTATCTTCCTAAGATCCTGTTTTCTTCCTGAATTCTGGCCACTCTCCAGAATAGGCTCATGGTTTTGTGTTTAAGATATGTACAACCACGAAGCTCTGTGAAATGACCATGTACTAGATAGCTAAAGGGAATGGCGAGTATCTCAGAAAACTCAGATATCAGTGTGATCAGTAAAGTCTCAGTGGAGAAACCCTGCTTGGGGCCTTTTGCTTACCTATTCTTCTGTTGCCCTGAATGTCAGGAAGGCCTTTTCCTCAGGCCACCACTTTGTGAAGCCTGAAGAAAACAGTTTTCAAATGGAAATGAATGGGTATTACCTGTGGTTCTTTGCTTAATTGTTTTGGAGAGGATGTGTCTGAATCAGCCTATTTGCCCTGTGTGAGGCTGTGGCTTAGATTCTCACCTTCTGATGGATATAAAGAAAGATCCCTTTTGTACATCCAAAACCAAAACGGCCAAAGAGCAGTCCTTGTGGATGAGGTCTCTCGCCTTCCTCTGTAACTTTCCTGAACTCCATCAAGTCAGAATAGGGATCCTTTGAGTAAAATGAGATCTTCAAAGCCCTGCAGAGGCTAGCCGATGGTTGCTTGGGTTTTCTCAGGACTCCAATTCACATAAAGAATCCAAACCCCACAGTCAGTTGACCTCAAATTGAAGAAGTGGAGCAGTATTAATGTGAGGCCTATTTGATCTCTCCTGGTTCACAAGAAGGGTGTCCATGCCACCCTGAATTAGGCAATTTAGGTGCAAGAGAGCTTATTTTGGACACGGACTTGAGCTGTGCCCCTCATGGAAAACTCTAGCCAGAGGTTATTATGTGTGTCTATATGGAAGAAGATGAGCGCCAAGTTGGAGTGTTTTAATTTAAATTGTGGTCATTTGGGTGGCGGTTAGAAGAGATGACTTGGTCCACATGTGCTTGAACTCTGGTGTGATTCCCTTAGAGACTGAGTTCTGCAACTGAACTCAGAGAAGTATTGCCATGAATAGTGTTGAGATTTTAGGAAGCGAGGCATGAGTGTCGCCCTTGGAAACTGAGTTCTAGGCCCAGGGTGGCTTTCCACAGAGCACTGGGCCTCTCAGCCAGGATACCACATGATTTTATTCTGAAAGACTTGGCACCCATCGTTGAGAGTCAAAACTCATATGGACCTCACATTGTAGAGCTAAATGAGCTAAACATCATGTGATCTTTTCACCACTCTTTGGGAAGCCTTACCTGTGAGTGTTCTCCAGAGCTTTCATTGAAATGAGCTTCCTAACCATTTAATGGTTCCTGAATGAATTGAAACTCACAGTGCCTCCAACTTCATCCTTGAAAAATGGCTAGATAAATACCATGAAATTTTTGAAATTCCCATCACCAGGTGGCACTGGAGAACCTTTGGATGACCTGTTGCTGATCATGAATGTTCCAGACAGTGTCTTGTTTTACTGGGTTTCATGTAAATGGTGTAGAACAGAGATGTCAGTAAGTTGGACTCTGTTGAGTAGTGGGCCTAGAGCAGTGTTGGGCAGGTATATGATAAAACATCTGTGTGGGGCCATTTGGATCTGCCATTGGCTTCCAAATGGCTTGTGACTGACATGGCGCAGCCAGCAGAACCTTCCGTGTAAAGGCAACTTGTTATATGGAGAGATTTCAGGACATTGTTCAGAATCAGGTTGCTATGGTCAAGGGGTCAAGCTATGTGGGATAGAAGCCTGGTTCTTGTATCATCCTGCAGACCCTGACCCACCACACGTGACAGAACTCCCTCTTGCACTTTGTCCCAGTTGAACTCCTTGTATTTTGTGAAGCAAATACCAAACTCCCAGTGCAGCAGGAAGAAACACCACGAAATGGAGGATGACCATATGGCTTCACAGTCCACACGGGGAGACACTAAGCCCCCAGTGGCCAAAGTTTACCTACAAAGAGAGAATTCAGCACTGCTGCCTCGTGTTCATTGTAAAATAAGAAACTTTGTCCTCCTGGTCACATAGATGCAGACCCAGCTTAGAGGGTCTCACTACAAAGGAAGCTTAACTCATGACAACAACCTATATTTCAGTGCCCAACCTCAGTGGCAGTTTCTCAAAAAGTTTTAGGCAAGCAGAGCTCCATGTTTGTGGAGTGTGTACCCTGTCCTTATTTTTGGAAACTCCTATACCACCTCCAAGTTTGTGCACTCTTGAGCATTTTCCATTCCAGAAATGTAATCACAGATTTTGTAACTCTTCTTCTCTAATTGTGTCTTACTTGGGGCGAAGGTAATGTCAAGGCATGGTTCTGGATGAGAGTGGGAAGATTTGTTGTAGCACATATTTGCATACACATTGGATTAATTTTCCTATTTTCCATTCGAAATTCTGAATCCCTGACACTAACCCATATTCTACTAGACTCTGACTACTAATCCTAATATGATGGAGAAAAATAACCCAAACAGTAGATAAGTACATGCAGTTCAGAGTTCGACTTGCCTTTTGCATGATAAAGGGTAGGTGTTATAAATCTAGTCAATTTTTAATTGAAATAGTTCTCCATGTGTTTTCAAAGGTAACAAATATGTGAATTACTGTCTCCCATTCTCTGGAGCCTATTCAGCACATGTATTTTTATATGCACAAATAGAATCCTGCATGGAATCACACGTACATTCTTATCACACGTACTTAGCAGATACAAAGTGTGAGAAGTGATCACTCCTCCTAAACCCTGTTGGAACTGAAAATTCAACCTATGGGTGAGCTTCCCACTAGAACAACATTATACATAAACCCATGTTCAGTAAAATGAATGTTTTTGCATCTTTATGATATATATTTCATGATGAATTTCGATTGGCATATATATTGCTACTTATTAATGTCTATGTTTGTGTGTGTGTGTGTGTGTGTGTGTGTGTGTGTGTGTGTGTGTGTGTATATATATATATATATATATATATTTATACTCTCCAGATTTTTAAAAATATGAAATATATGTGTCTTATATACAATCCCTAAATTCATTCATGTTCATGTATGTGGATTAATAATCAACTTTTCACAAGATTATTCTTAGTAATATTCATCCACCCGAAATACATATTTGTTTCCTAGTACTGAAACTAACTTCAGTGAAAGGTGCATACAAATCCTAATATGTCTACATTAAATGACCCAGTTTAACATCAATGCATGTAGGTTACTATGGAACATGATGTGTATTTTGACGTTAATTTTTATTCCACACTGGTACATTGCTATTTCTTCAGTTTATGTACATCATAGAATATATATTTGATTCACTAGTTAGAAAATTTATAGGCATTTGTTTCACTTTCAATCACTTCTTGCTCCAGAACACATGTATTCCTCTATGTTTCTTGACTGGTCTATTCATGAGACTTTTTTCCAAATATATTATTTTCGATTTCCATAATCAATTTTGAAACAAAACTCACAAACCCTTCATGATAAACCATAACCCTAAGATGATCATTAGATATATAACTGGTTGGAATGAATGATTGTATATCAATATAAGATTTTTCATATTTTCAGATATCAATTCAATCCACCATTTAAAGTGGAACGAGTTATATTACTTATTCACAGTTGGTCTATTCATGCATTATCTCTATATTCATAGACACCGGGTACACCTGTTTGTACCCCAAATACTAATTTTTAAGTCTTCAAATATTGCTCCCAAAAATGGTGGAAGAAATACTTATGTCACCCGATCTATATATACATTTTATCACAGTAATATTCTGGACACAAAATTCAAAGGTCAAACTTATATTTGTACCAAAGCCTAAATGGAAAGTGAACATGGATTACTAAAAACATCAATGTCCAATTTGCCTAATGCTCTCAAATATCAATCCTATTGATGACTACATATTCGTTTCTTCCTAAGATTATATATTCAAACTCAACCCTGTTGAAAATGTCTAACCCTATCACACACTTTATGCTTTGCTTGATTTCCTAATGTCTCTATTGATATCTGCTTTCCTACATGTTTTCCCCAGTTCATCATTGTGACTGACTCTTCACATGTACTGACATTTACATACACTCTCTACCCGAAACCCTATTGCTAAAGAACTTTTGGTCCAAATCCTATACTCACTCTTCTTTCTAAACCTAGCGACTACCTTCCTAATCCTACCAACTATCGCTTTTTGACTGGATGTTCTCTTCAACATTCAATCATCCAAAGTACAAGGTCCGATGCCAGTGTATATTGATTTATTTGAGACATCTGTGCAGCACATAACTCAAAGCTAAGTATCCCACTCAAGTCCCCAATGCCCTTCTGGGCTTCAAATCTTACCTAGATTTCTGCTTTCATGGTTGTATTTCACATATATACTCTTGTAAATATCGCAGGTTGCCAATGCCATTATTCATCCTGCAGAATGATTCATAACCCAAATCGAACCTATTATTAACCCTAACCATACACTCTTCCTTCAATACAACTTACAGAAGAGCAGGGACAGAGTGGGTCTTACAATATAGGAATGTAGATGATTTTCCACCTGCTGAGAACCTAAAAGATCCATGGAGACATGATCCTTGGAGAATATGTAGGCAGCTATGTAGGACCTGAGAGAGCAATAGTCATCTTCCGTGGCAAACAACCTGGTCAGGATGAATTGATGTGTCTGAATCAGCCTCTGCCTTCTTAAAGTAGAGAAGATGGACCTATGCAGGCCTGTGTGGAGAGCTGTTCCCGGGTGCCTATGGTTGATATACCATTCTAACTTCTGAATGTGTCACAGGATTTTGGGGCAGCCTCCATCTCATGGGAACCTTGGAAGCAACTGTTAGGACAAAGTGGTTACCAAGGCAGTGACCATATTCAGTTCCTGAAAGAAGTGACCTCACTTCACTTCCTTGGTGATGGAATTCTCTGAACTTGGGATCCAGGAAGCCAGGCACCCAGAGTCAGTCTCACTCCGAGTACCAGTGGGCTAACTTGTTTGCTTTTCCCAAAGACATAGTCAGTCTTTCTTGGTACCTACTGATGTGAGGATGGCCAAATTCCAGCAGAGTTCGGAAGAGGGGCCTTTCCTGAGAAAGTAGGTAGTGGCGAACCACTGGCTCCTGACAACTTCACAGAATTGGCCAAGGAGACCAGATCTGAAACAGGACAGGCCATTTTTTGGGGAACGTAATATGGCCCACCAGTCAGAAGACACTCCGGATAATCACAGACCTACTTGGGGGAAAGAATCGCCTTTGCCATTGTAGGTGTGAGTTTGTGGTTTTTTCTGATGTTCTGAGAATAGCTAGGAAAGGTGGTTTGTTTGGTTTGGAGTGGACTATTTCTAGTAAGTCCTTTGACATGGTGAGTGTTTCTATGTCTGTGTATCCCACTGTATCCGTTGTTTTAGACATTAGAAAAGAGAATGCATCAATGGAAGCGTTGTCTCTAGTTGAAAGCTTCCCCGCATTCTTACTGCCCAATTGATGAATGGACTGCAGCTTGCCTTATGGATGGGCAACATCTACTATCTTCTTAAGTTCCTGTTTTCTTCGTGTTTTCCAGCCACTCTCCAGAGTAGGCTCATGGTTTTGAGTCCCAGATATGTAACACCACAAGGCTCTGTGACATGGCCATGTACTGGATAGCTTAAGGGAATGGGAGCATCTCAGAAAACTCAGATATCAGTGTGACCAGTAATGTCTCAGTGGAGAAACCCTTCTTTGGGCCATTTGCTTACTTCTGTTTCTATGATCCTGAATGTCAGGAAAGTCTTTGCCTCAGGCCACCCGTTAAGAAGACTGTTTTCATATGGAAATGAATGGACATCACCTGTGGCTCTTTGCTTAATTGCTTTGGAATGGAATGTGTCTGAATCAGCCTCTTGTCCTTGAATGAGGTTGTGGCTTAGATTCTCAGCACCTGATGGATCTAAAGAAAGATCCCATGTGGTTCCAAAACCAAAATGACCAAAAGAGAAGTCATTGTGGATGAATATTTTTGCCTTCTTGTTTTAGGTTCCTGACCTCCATCAAGTGAGAATAGGGATCCTTTGGGTCAAATGAGTCTTTGAAATCCCTGCAGAGGCTAGCCCATATGTGCTTGGGTTTTCTCATGACTCCAAATCACATCACGAATTTATTGGCTTCAGCCAGTAGGCCTCAAATTGGAGAAGCGGAACACTTTAACAGCAGGAATATTTGATCACTCCTGGTTCACAGGAATAGTGTTCAGGCCACCATGTTTTTAGGCAAATGAGGGGCAAGTGAGCTTATTTTGGACACTACCTTGTGCTCATTGAAACCTCCAGCTAGAGGTTATGATGAGTGTCTACAAGGAAGAAGATTAGGGCCCTGTGAGAGTGATTTTATTTTAATTTTGGTCATTTTTGTGGCAGTTGGAAGGGATGACTGGGTCCACCGGGGCTTGAAACCTGGTATGATTTACCCTTAGAGCCTGAGTTCTGGAACTGACCTCAGAGAAGTATTGCCATGAATTGTGTTGGGATTTTAGGAGGCCACGCATGAGACTCACTCTTGGAAAATGAGATCTAGGCCCAGGGTGGCTTTCCACAGAGGCCTGGGAATCTCAGCCAGGATATCACATGATTTTATTCTGAAAGACTTGGTAGCCATAGTTGAGAGTCAAAACACACATGGACCTCACATTGTAGACGTCAATTGGCCTGTCTTCATGTGACCTGTTGGCAACTCTTTGAGAAGCCTTGACTTTAAAGTTCTCCAGAGCATTCATTGAAATGAGCTTTCTCAACACTTAATGGTTCCTGAATGAATTGAAACCCACAGTGCCTCTAACTTCATCCTTGAAAAATTGCTAGATAAATACCATAAAAGTTTTGAAATTCCCATGACCAGGTGGCACTGCAGAAACTTTGGATGTCCTGTTGCTGATCATGTGTATACCAGACAGTGCCTTGTTTGACTGGGTTTCATGAAAATGGTGTAGAATACGAGATGCCAGGAATTTGGAGCCTGGTGAGTAGTGGGCCTAGAGTAGTGGTGGGCATGTGTGTGATGAAACATCAAGGTGGGGCCATGTGGATCGGCTATCGGCTTACAAATGGCTTGTGACTGATATGGTGCAGCCCCCATTCCCTTGTAGGTAAAGGCATCTTGTTATGTGGAGAGGTTTCAGGGCAATGTTCATAATCAGGTTGCTATGGTTATTGGGACAAGCTATGTGGGATAGAAGCCTGGTTGGTACATTCTCCTGCAGACGCTAACCCACCCCAAGTGACAGAAAACCCTCCAGCACTGTATCCCAGATGAACTTCTTATATTGTGTGAAGCAAGTACCAAATTCCCAGTGTAGCAGCAAGACACACCACGAAAAGTGGAGGATGATCAAATGTCTTCACAGTCCCCACTGGGAGACACTTAGCCTCCAGTGGACACAGTTTACCTACAAAGAGAAAATTGAGCACTGCTGCATCATGTTCATTGGAAAATAAGAAATCATGTCTTCCAGGTCACATAGATGCAGACCCAGCTTTGATGGTCTCACTACAAAGGAAGCCAAAGCTCATGACAACAACATATATTTCATGTGCCCAACCTCAGAGGCAGTATTCCAAGAAGACTTAGGCCAGCAGAGCTCTTTGTTTCTGGAGTGTTTACCCTGTTCTTTACTTTTGGAAACGCCTCTACCACCTCCAAGGTTGTGAACTCCCGAGCATATTCCATTCCATATAAGTGTTCATAGATTTTCACACTTTTCTACTATAATTGTGTCTTACTTGGGTGAAGGTAATGTCAAGGCATTGTTCTGGATGTGAGTGAGAAGATTTTTGTGTAGCACATATTTACATACGCATTGGATTCATTTTTCAATTTTCTATTTGAAATACTGAATCCCTGACACTAACCCATACCCTACTAGACTCTGACTAATGATCCTAATATGATGGTGAAAAATAACCCAAAAAAATAGAAATACAAGCAGTTCAGAGGAGGCATGGTGTATAGTTGGAATTGCCTTTTGCATTATATTTTGTAGGAGTTATAAATCTAGTCAATTTTTTGTTGAAATAGTTCTACATGTGTTTTTAAAATTAACAAATATATGAATCCCTGTCTCCCTTTCTCTGTAGCCTATTCAGCACATGTATTTTTATATGCACTTATAGAATCCTACCTGATATCACTCGTATACACTTGTGAGGTGGCTGAATTGGCAGATGCAAATTGAGAGAAGAGATCACTCCTCCTAAACGCTGTTGGAACTGAAAATTCAACCTATGGGTGAGCTTCCTAGTTGAATAACATTATACATAATTTCATGTTCAGTAAAATTAATATTTTTCAATCTGTGGATTATATATATTTCATGATGAATTTCTATTGGCATATATATCGCTACTTTTTTTTATTGGTTGCTCAAAACATTACAAAGCTCTTGACATATCATATTTCATACATTAGATTCAAGTGGGTTATGAACTCCCATTTTTACTCCAAATACAGATTGCAGAATCACATCAGTTACACATCCATATTTTTACATAATGCCCTATTAGTTACTGTTGTATTCTGCTACCTTTCCTATACTCTACTATCCCCCCTCCCTTCTCTTCCCATCTTTTCTCTCTACCATACCTACTGTAATTCATTTCTCTCCTTGTTTATTTTCCCACAACCTCTTATATGTAATTTTGTGTAACAATAAGTGTCTCTCTCCATTATCATGCAATTTCCCTCTTCTCTCCCTTTCCCTCCCACCTCATGTTTCTGCTTAATGTTAATCTTTTCTTCATGCTCTTCCTCCCTGCTCTGTTCTTAGTTGCTCTCATTATATCAAAGAAGACATTTGGTATTTGTTTTTTAGGGATTGGCTAGATTCACTAAGCATAATCTGCTCTAGTGCCATGCATTTCCCTGCAAATTCCATGATTTTGTCATATTTTAGTGCTGCGTAATCCTCCATAATATATAAAAGTCACATTTTTTTTATTCATTCATCTATTGAAGGTCATCTGGGTTGGTTCCACAGTGTAGAAATTGTGAATTGTGCTGCTATGAAAATCGATGTGGCAGTATCCCTGTAGTACGCTCTTTTAAGGTCTTCAGGGAATAGTCCAAGAAGGGCAATAGCTGGGTCAAATGGTGCTTCCATTCCAAACTTTCACAGGAGTCTCCATACTGCTTTCCAAATTGGCTGCACCAGTTTCAGTCCCACCAGCAATGTAAAAGAGTACCCTTTTCCCCACATCCTCGCCAGCACTTGTTGTTGTTTGACTTCATTATGGCTGCCAATCTCACTGGATTGAGATGGTATTTTAGGGTGGTTTTTATTTGCATTTCTCTTACTGCTAGAAATGGAGAGCATTTTTTCATGTACTTGTTAATTGATTCTATGTCCTCCTCTGAGAAGTTTCTGTTCAGGTCCTTGGCCCATTGGGTTATTGGTTATATTATTGTCTAATTTTCTGAGTTCTTTGTATACTTTGTATACTCTAGATATTAGGGCTCCATGTGAAGGGTGAGGACTAAAAATTTGTTCCCATGATGTAGGCTCCATATTTACCTCTCTTATTGTTTCTCTTTCTGAGAAAAAAAAAATTCAGTTTAAGTAAGTCCCATTTCTTGATTCTTGTTATTAACTCTTGTTCTATGGGTGTCCTATTAAGAAATTTGGAGCCTGACCACACAATATGTAGATCTGAGCCAACTTTTTCTTCTATCAGACGTAGAGACTCTGATTTGAATCTAGCTCCTTGATCCACTTTGAGTTAACTTTTGTGCAGGGCGAGAGGAGGGGATTCAGTTTCATTTTGTTGCATATGGATTTCCAGTTTACCCAACACCATTTGATGAAGATGCCATCCTTCCTCCATTGCAGGCCATTAGCTCTTTTATCAAATATAAGATAGTTGTAGCTTTTTGGATTAGTCTCTGTGTCCTCCATTCTGTACCATTGGTCCACCCGCCTGTTTTGGTACCAGTACCATGCTGTTTTTATTATGATTGCTCTGTAATATAGTTTGAAATCTGGTATCGCTATACTGCCTGATTCACACTTCCTGCTTCGAATTGCTTTTGCTATTCTGGGTCTTTTATTTTTCTATTCGAATTTCATGATTGCTTTATCTATTTCTACAAAAAATTCCTTTGGGATTTTGATTGGCATTGCATTAAACCTATAGAGAACTTTTGGTAATATCGCCATATTGATGATGTTAGTTCTGCCTATCCATGAAAGGGGTATATTTTTCGATCTTCTAAGATCTTATTCTATTTCTCTTTTTAGGGTTCTGTAGTTTGCATTATATAAATCTTTCACCTCTTTTGTTAGGTTGATTCCCAAGTATTTAATTATTTTGAAGAAATTGGGAATGCAGTGTTTGGACTCATTTTTGTTTCAGAAGTTTTGTCGCTAATATACAGAAATGCCTTTGATTTATGCATGTTGATTTTGTATCCTGCCACATTGCTGCATTCATTTATTAGTTCTAGTAGTTTTTTCTGTAGACCCTTTTGGGTCTTCTATGTATAGAATCATGTCATCTGCAAATAGTGATAATTTAAGTTCTTCTTTTCCTATTTTTATGCCTTTAATATCTTTCATCTCTCTAATTGCTCTGGCCAGTTTTTCGAGAAATATATTGAATGGAAGTGGTGATAGAGGACATCCCTGTCTTGTTCCAGATTTTAAAGCGAATGCCTTCAATTTTTCTCCATTCAGAATGATGCTAGCCTGAGGCTTAACATAGATAGCTTTTACAATGTCGAGGTAAGTTTCTGTTATCCCTAGTTTTTAAAATGTTTTGAACATAAAGGAATGCTCTACTTTGTTGAATGGTTTTTCTGCGTCTATCGAGATGATCATATGGTTCTTATCTTTAAGTCCAATGATGTTGTGAATAACATTTATTGATTTCCATATATTGAACCCTCCTTGCATCCCAGGGATGAATCCTAGTTGATCATGGTGCACAATTTTATTGATGTGCCTTTGTATCCAATTCACCAGAATTTTAATGAGGATTCTTGCATCTAGGTTCATCAGAGATATTGGTCTGTAGTTTTCTTTCTTTGAGGTGTCTTTGTCTGGTTTCAGAATCAGGGTGATGTTGGCCTCATAAAATGAATTTGGCAGAGCTCCCAGTTTTTCTATTTTCTGAATAACTAGAAAAGTATTGGTATTAATTCTTCTTTAAAGGTTTTGTAAAACTCTGCTGTATACCCATCCGGTCCTGGGCTTTTCTTGGTTGGTAGTCTTTTGATTGCTTCTTCTACTTCATCCATTGATATTGGTCTGTTTAAATTGTGTGTTCCCTTATGACTCAGTCTGGGCAAATCATATGACATAAGAAATTTATCGATGTCTTCACTATTTTCTATTTTATTGGAATACAGTTTTCCAAATAATTTCTAATTTTCTTCTGTATTTATGTTGCATCTGTTGTGATATTGCCTTTTTCATCCCGTATGTTAGTAATTTGAGTTCTCTCTCTTCTTCTCTTCGTTAGCATGGCTAAGGGTCTGTCAATCTTATTTATCTTTTCGAAGAACCAACTTTTAGTTTTGTTAATTTTTTCAATAGTTTCTTTTGTTTCAATTTCGCTCTGATTTTAATTATTTCTTGCCTTCTGCTACATTTGCTGTTGTTTTGCTCTTCCTTTTCTAGGGCTTTGAGATAAAGTGTGAGCTCATTTATTTGTTTTTTTTTTTTTCTTTTTTTGAGGAATGACCTCCAGGCGATGAATTTACCTCTTAAAACTTCTTTCATTGTGTCCCATAGAATCTGATATGCTGTGTCTGTATTTTCATTTATCTCTAAGAATTTTATTATTTCCTCCTTTATGTCTTCTGTAACCCATTGATCATTCAGTAACATATTGTTCATTTTGTAGGTGATGTATGGTTTTTTCTTTTTTCTTTTATCATTGGTTTCCAGTTTCATTCCATTATGATCACAAAAAATTCATGGTATTATCTCCTCCCCTTTATATTTACTGAGGGTTGCCCTATGGCATAACATATGGTCTATTTTTGAGAAGGATCCATGTGCTGCTGAGAAAAAAGTATATCCACTTGATGATGGTTGATATATTCTATATATGTCAGTTAAGTCTAGGGTATTGATTGTGATTTTGAGTTCTATAGTTTCTTTATTCAACTTTTGTTTGGAGGATCTGTCCAATGGTGAGAGAGGTGAGTTGAAGTCACCCATAATTATTGTATTGTGGTCTATTTGATTCTTGAACTTGAGGAGAATTTGTTTTATGAACGTCGCAGCACCATTATTTGCTGCGTGAATATTGATAATTGTTATGTCTTGTCAGTGAATGGTTTCTGTTAAAAGTATATAATGTCCTTCCTTATCCCTTTTGATTAAATTAGTCTTGAGGTCGATTTTATTCGATAGGAGGATGGCCACCCCTGCTTGCTTACGAGGACTGTTTGCATGGTATACATTTTCCCAATCTTTCACCTTCAGCTTGTGTATGTCTTTTCCATTCAGATGTGTCGCCTGGAGGCAACATATTGTTGGATTTGTTTTTTTTTTTTTAATTCAAGTTACAAGCCTATGTCACTTTATTGGAGAGTTTAAGCCATTAACGTTTAGAGTTACTATTGATATATGGTTTGTACTGCCACCCATGTTTGCTTATATCTTTTTTTTAAATTAGTTTGTTTCTCCATGATTAGCTTTTCCCCGCCCTCTGTCATTACTGAGGCACTTCCCACTGATGGTTTTCGTTGTTGATTTTCATTTCTTCCTCGTGTAGTGTTTTGCTCAAGATGCTTTCCAATGCTGGTTTTCTGGCTGCAAATTCTTTTAGCTTTTGTTTATCATGAAATATTTTTATTTCGTTGTCTTACAATAAGCTTAATTTTGCTGGATACATAATTCTTGGTTGGCATCCATTGTCTTTCAGTGTTTGAAATACGTTGTTCCAGGATCTTCTCACTTCCAGCATCTGTGATAAAAAAATCCATTGTTAACCTTTTTGGTTTACCCCTGATTGTAATCTGCCTCCTTTCTCTGGTAGCTTTTAATATTTTCTCTTTGTTTTGTATATTGGATATCTTTATAACAATGTGTCTTGGCATTGGTCTACTGTGATTTTGTGTGCTCAGTGTCCTGTAAGCATCTACAATTTGTTTATCTGTTTCCATTTTTATTTCTGGAAAGTTTTCTCTAATTATTTCATTCAGCAGGTTACTCATTCCCTTGGTTTGAATCTCTGTACCTTCCTCTTTCCGGATGACTCATAAGTTTGTTTTTTTATGTTATCCCATATCTCTTGGATGTTTTCTCATAATTTTTTACAGCATTTCTTTCTTGGCTAGAGTTTTTTTTCAAGATGATATATTTTGTCTTCATTATCTGACATTCTGTCTTCTACTTGCTCCACTCTGTTAGTGATACTCTCAATTGAGTTTTTAATTTGGTTTATCATTTCCTTCATTTCTAGAATTATTGTTTGATTTTTCTAATAATCTCTATCTCCTGATAAAGATGCTTAATTTCTTATTTTATCTGTTTATGTAATTCATTTTCAATGCGTTCTTTCACTGTTTTTGTTGTCTCGTATCCTCTTTAAGGTTCCATTCCATCTGTCTAAGGTATTCCTTGAGTTCTTTATATGACCATTTTTCTGATGATTCTAGATGCTCTTGAATATTTAGGCTGTGCTTCATTGTTTGTACTTTTTTTCTTCCTTGCTTTTTTATGCTGCTCATGTTACTTCTTGTTCTGTTTGACTACTGAGTTACTGCTTACTCTTATAAATTTATTTGATGCTTGGAAGGAAAGATATTAGAAGGGAAGGGAAGAAGTCACTAAGGAGAATGAGAGTAGGCAGGTAGAATTCAAAGAAGGGGGTATAAGAAAATTGAAAAGAAATGAAAAGATAAAAGAAAAAAAATAGAAAATAAAGAAAATTTTAAGTAATAATGATAATTTAAAAATGAAAATTAAAATTTAAAATAATAATAATAATAATAAAATGAAAAATTAAAAAAATAAAAACATTAAAAAAGTTAAAGAACAAAAACAAAAATGAAAATCAAAGAAAAAGAAAAACATAGAAATAAAATAATAATATTAATACATGCAGTCCTAGAGTTCAATTTACTTCTCTTCCAGTAGGTGGAACTGTGTGCACTGGGCCAAGATTCTCCTCTCAATAAGTGGGAACCAATCACTGTGCAGCAGCTCTTCCTCTCAGACTGGGCGAGTCTCCAATCCTGAGTGCCTAGGGCCTTCTCTTGTGCTTCCTCAAGCCAGGCCCCGCTCACCTTTGACGCTCACCACAATACTGGTTACATGCCAGGCCTCTGCTCCTGGTAGCCCTGTTTTAATGAACGCCTGGGCACACTCTCTCTGTTTGCCTCCCTCAGACCCTAAGTTTGTAGTGCTTTGGCCTGAGAACCCCCAGCGAATTTTCTTGTTCTCCGGGAGCCATGCCCCCGGTAGGTGGTGTAAGAGACCTCAATTGTCAGCACTGGTGGGAGTGGTAGCCGGGAATTCCACGCCGCGAGTCCCAAGCCAATCCTGATTTCCTAGGTCTGGCTATCGAGCTCCTGGGAGAGCTGGGAGGGGCCATTACGGCAGAGCTAGGAAGGGCCCTTGAGGTTTCCCCGTGGTTTTGAGAGAGATGGCAATGGGATTACACACTTGTCGCGTTGGTTTCAATGAAGTTATCTCCTCCGCCTGTAATGTCAGTTCTCTGCCATGGTGGTATCCCATTAAAATGGTGACCGTTTGTTCCCTTTGCTGGGTGACCAATGCAACAGTTGGGTCCTGACTATCTCTCCCAAGCCCCATTTCAATCCTGTGGCCACTGCCTATGAAGGCTCAGTTGTCTTTTAACTCTGTCAATTCAAAAAGCCCGACCAGTTATTTCAGCGGGAATGTTAGTGCTGAGTCACAAAAACCAGACGAATCTAAGCTTGAATGCAGCCAATCCGGGTTCTGTGTGTGTTCTGAGGGGCTCAGACTGTTCGCCCCAGATTCACAACAGGTCAACATTGCCTAGTGATTCTGAGCAAACAGCATTTAGACAGTTTACGACTCCCTATGCCCGTGTAGCTGAAGAGATCATAGACTTGATTTCTCCATGCCTGCCTTCATAATGGATCTCCTGTATTGCTACTTTTTAATATCTGTGCATGTGCGTGTGTGTGTGTGTGTATATATATATATATATATATATATATATATATATATATACTCTCCAGATTTTTCAAAATATGAAATATGAAATATATGTGTCTTATTATACACTCCCTAAATTCATTCATATTCATATCTGTGATTTATAATCAACTTTCAACAAGATAATTCTCAGAAATAATCATCCACCTGCAATACATATTGTTTCCTAGTACTGAAAACTAAATTCAGTGAATGGTGCATACAAACCCTAATATTTCTACAGTTACTTAGCCAGTTTAAAATGAATGTAAGTAGATTACTAGGGGACATGATGTGTATTTTGACTTTCATTTTTATTCAACACTTGTAGGTTACTATGTCTTCAGTTTATGCACATCATAGTATATATATTTCAGTCACAAATTAGAAAATTTATAGGCATTTGTTTCACGATCAATCACTTCCTGATTCAGAACACATGCATTCCTCCATGTTTCTTGACTGGTCTTTTCATGAGACTTCTTTCCAAACACATTATTTTCATTTAACATCATCACTTATAAAGCAAAACTCAAACACCATTCATCATAAACCATAATCCTAATATTACCATTAGAAATATAACTGGTTGGAATGAATGATTGTATATCAATATAAGATTTCTTATATATTTTCACATATCAATTCAATCCATTATTTAAAGTGGAATCAGTTATGTTATTTATTCATAGTATGGTCTATTCATGCATTATCTCTATATTCATAGAAACAGGTTACACCTCTTTGTGCCCCTAATACTAATGTATACATCTTCAAATTATTGCTCCCAGAAATGGTGAAAGAAATACCATGTCACCTGATCTACATATACATTTTATCACAGTAATATTCTGAACAAAAAAAAATAAAATGTCACACTTATGATTGTACCAAAGCCTAAAAGGAAAGTGAATGTTGATAACTAATAACATCCATGTCCAGGTTGCCTAATGCTCTCAAATGTCATTCCCATTCGTGACGACATATTTGTTTTTTCCTATGATTATATATTCAAACTCAAGCCTGTTGAAAATGTCTAATCCTATCACTCACTTTATACATTGCCTGATTTCGTAATGTCTCTATTGACACCTGCTTTCCTACATATTTTCCCCAGTTCATCATTTTCCCTGACTCTTCACATGTGCTGACATTTCCATTCACTCTCTAAACAAAACCCTATTGCTAAAGAAGCTTTTTATTCCAAATAATATACTCACTCTTCTTCCTAAACCTACTGACTATCTTCCTAATCCTACCGACTATCCCTTTTTGACTGGATGTTCCCTTCTACATTCAATCATCCAAGGTACTAGGTCCTATGCCATTGTATTTCGATTTAACTGAGACAATTGTACAGAACATAATTCAACACTAAGTATCCAAACCAAGGGCCCAATGCCCTTCTGGGCTTCAAATCTTTCTTAGATTCCCGTTTTCATACATATATTTCACCTATATATTCTTATAAATATCACAGGTTCCCAATTCCATTATTCATCCTGCAGAATGATTCCTAACCCAAATCGAAAATATTATTATCCCTAACCATACACTAACTTTGCAGGAGAGCAGAAACAGTGTGGGTATTAAACTACAGGAATCTAGGGGATCTTCACCTGCTGAGAAACTCAAATGTTCATGCAGAAATGATCCCTGGTGAAGATGAAGTCAGCTATGAAGTAACTCAGAAAGCAAAAGTCATCTTCCATGGCAATCATCCTGGTCAGGATGAAGGGTTGTGTCTGAATCAGTCTCTCTCTTATTAATGTATAGAACATGGACCAAACCAGTCCTGTGTGGAAGCTGTTCCCGGGTGCTTATGGTTGATATAACATTCTAACTAGAGAAAGTGTCACATGAAAATCGGAGCAGCCTCCACCTCATGGTACTTTTGGAAGCAACTGTTAGGACAAAGTGGTTGCCAAGGCAGTGACATCATTCAGATCCTGAAGGAAGTGATCTCACCTCACTTCCTTGGTGAGGGAACTCTCTGAACTTGGGATCCAGGAAGCCAGGCACCCAGAGACAGTCCCTGTTCTAGTCTCAGTGGTCTCACATGTTTGGAATTACCAAGGACAGAGTCAGTCTTTCTTGGTACCTACAGATGTGAGGATGGCCAAATGCCAGGAAACCTCTGAAGAGGGGCTTTTCCTGAGAAAGCAGGTAGTGTCTCACCGCTGACTCTTGAGAACTTCACAGAGTTGGCCAAGCAGACATGATCTGAGACAGGAGAGGTCATTTCGGGGGAACATAGTATGGCCCACCAGTCAGAGGACACTCCGGGGAGTCACAGACCTACTAGGGGGAAGGAGGTGCCTTTGTGGGTGTGGGTGTGAGTTTGTGGTTTTGTCTCATGTTCTGAGAATAGGTAGGAAAGGCGGTTTGTTTGGTATGGAGTGGAATATTTCTATTAAGTCCTTTGACAAGGCGAGTGTTTCTATGTGTGTGTATCCCACTGAGTCCATTGTTGTAGACATTAGAAAAGACAATGCATCAATGGATGTGTCCTGTCTAGTAGAAAGCTTCCCAGCATTCATCCTGCCCAATTCATGAGTGGACTCTGGCTTGCCTTATGGATGGGCAACACCTACAAGCTTCCTAATTTCCTGTTTTCTCTCTCAATTCTGGCCACTCTCCAGAATAGTATCATGGTTTTGTGTCCAAGATTTGTAGCACCTCCAAGATCTGTGACATGACTATGTACTGGATAGCTGAAGGAAATGGCTAGCCTCTCAGAAATCTCAGATATCTGTTGACCAGGAAAGTCTCAGTGGAGAATCCCTGCTTTGGTCCTTTTGCTTACCTATTGTTCTGTTGAATGTCAGGAATTTTTTTGCCTCAAGCCACCACTTTGTGAACCCTGAAGAAAAGAGTTTTCAAATGGAAATGATTGGGCATCACCTGTGGCTCTTTGCTTAATTGCTTAAGATTGGGATATGTCTGAATCAGCCTGTTGGCCCTGTGTGAGGCTGTGGCTTAGATTCTCAGCACCTGATGGATCTAAAGATAAATCCCATGTGTGCATCCAAAACCAAAATGGCAAAAAGATCAGATATTTTTCATGAACTCTCTTGCCTTCCTCTGGTAGGTTCCTGATATCCATCAAGTGAGAATAGGGATCCTTTGGGTCAAATGTGTTCTTCAAAGCCCTGCAGAGGCTAGGCCATAGGTGCTTGATTTTCATGACTCCAATTCACTTAAAGAATCTAAACCCCAAAGATAGAAGGCCTCAAGTTGGAGAAGCCAAGCAATATTAAAGGCAGGCCTATTTGATCACTCCTGGTTCACAGGAAGAGAGTCCAGGCTACCCTGACTTTAGGCAAATGAGGGGCAGGGAGCTTATTTTGGACACTGTCGAAGGCTGCATCCCTTATGGAAACCTCCAGCCAGAGGATATAATGAGTGTCTATATGGAAGACGATGAGAGCCATGTGAGAGTGTTTTGGTTTTAATTGTGGACATGTGTCTGGCGGTTGGAAGAGATCACTGGGTCCACCTAGGCTTGCACTCTGGTGTGATTCCCCTTAGAGACTGAGTTCTTTATGGATCTCAGAGAATTATTGCCAGGAATTGTGTTGGAATTTTAGATGGGCAGGCATGAGAGTTGCCCTTGGAAAGTGACATCTAAGCCCGAGTTGACTTTCCACAGAGCACAGGGAATCTCAGCCAGGATATCACATGATATTATTCTTAAAGACTTGGCAGCCATATTTGAGAGTCAAAACACACATGGACCATACATTGTAGACCTCAATGGGCCTGGCTTAATCTGACTTTTGGCCACTTTTGGAAGCCTTGCCTGTAAGAATTCTCCAGAGTTTTCATTGAAATGAGCTTCCTCACCATTTAATGGTTTCTGAGTGAATTGAAATCCACAGTGCCTCTAACTTCATCCTTGAAAATTGGCTAGATCAATACCATGAAATTTTTGAAATTCCCATGACCAGGTAGCACTGGAGAACATTTGGATGTCCTGTTGCTGATCGTGAGTATACAGGACAGTGCCTTGATTGACTGGGTTTTATAAAAATGGTGTAAAACAGAGATTCCAGTAAGTTGGATCCTGCTGAGTAGTTGTACTAGAGCAGTGGTTGGCAGGTGTGTGATAAAACATCTGTGGTGGGGGCATGTGGATCTGCCATTGGCTTCCAAATGGATTGTGACTGACATTTTGCAGTCAGTAGAACCTTATATGTAAAAGCATATTGTTATATGGAGAGGTTTCAGGGCAATGTTCAGAATCAGGTTGCTATGGTCAATGGGGCAAGCTATGTGGGAGAGAAGCCTGGTTGGTGCATTCTCCTGCAGAACCCGACCCACCACACTTGACAGAACTCACTTCAGCACTGTGTCCCAGTTGAACCCTTGTATTTAATGAAGCAAATACCAAACTCCCAGTGCAGCATCAAGAAACACCACGAAAGTGGAGGATGACCAAATGAATTTACAGTCCACATGGGGAGACACCAGTGGCCACATTGTACCTACAAATAGAAAATTCAGCACTGATGCCTCATGTTCATTGGAAAATAAGAAACCATGTCCTCCAGGTCACATAGATGCAGAACCAGATTTGATGGTCTCACTACATATTAAGCTAATGCTTCTGACAACAGCATATATTTCATTGCCCAAACTCAGAGGCAGTTTCTTCAGATGTTAGGCTGGCAGAACTTCATGTTTTTGGAGTGATTACTCTGTCCCTTACTTTTGGAAACTCCTCTACCACTTCCAAATTTGTGAACTTCTGAGCATTTTCCATTCCACAAATGTATTCACAGATTTTCTAAATCTTCTCCTCTAATTATGTCTTATGTAGGGCGAAGGTAATGTCAAGGTATTGTTCTGAATGAGAGTGGGAAGATATTTGTGTAGCACATATTTGCATACACATTGGATACATTTTCCAATTTTCCATTCAAAATAATGAATCCCTGAAACTAACACATACCCTACTAGACTTTGACTTCTTATCCTAATTTGATGGAGAATAATAACCCAAACAGAATACAAATACAAGAGGTTCACAGGAGGCATGGTGTATAATTGGACTTGCCTTTCGTATGATAAATGGTAGGTGTTATAAATCTAGCGAATTTTAATTGAAATAGTTCTCCATGTGTTTTAAAAGTTAACAAATATGTGATTAACTGTCTCCCTTTCTCTGTAGCCTATTCATCACATGTATTTTTATAAGCACATATAGAATTCTACCTGGTATCAGCCGTACATTTGGTGAGGTGGCTGGCTTGGCAGATACCAATTGTGAGAAGAGATCACTCCTACTTAACGCTGTTGGAACTGAAAATTCAACATATGGGTGAGCTTCTTAGTTGAACAACATAAATCCATGTACATTAAAATGAATATTTTTGGATCTGTGGATGATATATATTTCATGGTGAATTTCAATTCACATACATAATGCTACTTTTTAATGTCTGTGTGTGTGTGTGTCTGTGTGTATATATATATATATATATATATATATATATATATATATATATATATTCACTCTCCAGATTTTTCAAAATATTTAGTATATTTTTCTTTTTATACCCTCCCTAAATTCATTCATATTCATGTATGTGGATTTATAATCATCTTTTCACAAGATTATTCTCAGAAATATTCCTCCACCTGAAATACATATTTTTTTCCTATTACTGAAAACTAACTTTGGGTGATCACATGATGGCGGCGAATGGAGTGCATTACCCCCATGTACCGCATCACTGTGCGAGAGAATGACGAGTTAGAACGGCTGAAACCTATCTTGTTAGGAATTTCCAATAAATTTGAGGTGCTCCAAAACCTAGTGGAGATATATCCATCTCACGAGGATCAGCTACGGGGGCTCAAACGCGAGTGATTTGTCCGCACGGAGGGTCATGCTGCTTATTCAGCAAATTGCCTTGCAGCTAGAGTCTGTGGCGCGCACTGGGAAACGACGAGATAGCATTGCAAATATACAGTGGTGCGGATTCTATGGGCTCCTGCCAGCTATGCAATTACTGTGCTCAGTGCTGAATTCTGGGATTGAGACGGGGATGGATGCGGTCCAATTCCGTTCTCCATACCAGTCAGACCACAGAGGAAGCCAGCGTCCACCATCTTGAAGAGCTGATGTCACCATCCCTGTTTTCGACTGATCGCAGCTCATTCAGCTATAGAACAGGTAATTTCAGGATGTCATTCACCTTTGTCTCGCAGACAAATTACTCAGGCTCAGTGCTAAAGAACCCGCAGAAACTGCGTCTTGGAGCCTGCTCCTATTAGAACATACACTGAGCCCAGAGCGGCCAAATTTGGCCTCCCCGAACTGATCTTGCTCAGGGCTAAAGAACCCGTGGAAACTGCTTCCCGGTCCGGGTCTTGCTGAATAATGTGGAGGTAAATATCAACCGAGCCTTCATAGGCAGTGGCAACAGGATTGAGACGGGGCTTGTGAGGGCAAGTCAGGACTCACCCATTGCTTTGGTCACCCAGCAAAGGTAACGAAATGCTGCCTTTTGCATGGGATACCAACATGGCAGAGATCTGATGTCATCAGAGAGCAGCGGAGGAGATAACTTCATTGATACCAGCGGTGACAGAAACAGTTAGTCTCCTGGTAAAGAAAGTGAGTCACAAACACCCGAGTCTCTTTCACTTTGTCATCAAGCCAGAGGGGCTGAGCAGAGCCGCTGCTCATGCTTGGAACAGGCCCAGTGACACACCTGCATGATAATCACTTCACCCCAGTTGGAATAGAGGAAGAGCAGAGCCGCCGCAGGTGCCCAGAACAGGCCCAGTGACCAGCAGGCGTCGTAGTCACGTCACCTCAATTGGAGTAGTTGCAGAGAAGAGCCTTCTCCCGCGCCTAGTACAATCCAAGTGGCCCACCGGCATGGTAGTCACGTCATCCCAATAGGAGTAGGGGCAGAGCAGATTCTTTGCACGTCCCCGGAAAGGGCCCAGCAACCTACCGGCTTGGTAGTCACAACACCCCAATTGGAGTAGCGGCAGAGCAGAGCCACCACCCGCGCCCCCAAGGTAGACAAATCTGCACCCGACCAGCAGAAGAGGCCCAGCGGCCTGTCAGCGCGGCAGACACTTCACCCATTTGGAGTAGGGGCAGAGCAGATCCATCACCCATGCCCGCAAGGTAGGCAAACCTGCGACCGACCACAGAACAGGCCCACCCACCCGCCGGCGTGGTAGTCATGTCACCCCAATTGGAGTAGGGGCAGAGCAGAGCCGCTGCCCGCGCCTCCAACGTAGGCAGACCTGCGACCGATTGGCAGAACACCACAGGGGTCCATGGGTGTTGTAGACACGTCACACCAATTGGAGGAGGGGCTGAGCAGAGCCGCCTCCCGCGCCTGCATGGTAGGCAGACCTGTGACCGATCAGGAGAACAGGCCCAGCGGCCCATCAGCGTGGTAGATAGATCACCCCAATTGGAGGAGCAGTACAGCCACACCCCGCCCCTGCAAGGAAGACTTTTCAAATATACAAGAGCAATATAAATATATAGGGGGAAAATTTCAAAATCACAACAGTTTCACCAAGCAGAAAGAAACGCGAGCCGTATGAAAAGACAAAGAAAAAAGGACCATAAGCAATGCAGGTCAACACAACTTCAGAAGAGGTAATAGCTGCAGCAGATGGAATGTCAGATAAAGAACTCAGGATATACATGCTTCAGATGATCTGGAGTCTCAAGGAAGACATTAGACAGCAAAATCAGACAATGAAAGATCACTTCGACAATGAATTACACAAACAAATCCAAGAAGCAAAAGATCAATTATACAGGGAGATAGAAGTTGTAAAAAATAACAAACAGAAATCCTAGAAATGCAGGAAGCAATAAACCAACTAAAAAACTCAATTGAGAATACTACCATCAGAGTAGAACACTTAGAAGATAGAACATCAGACAATGAAGACAAAGTATTTCAACTTGAAAAGAACATAGACAGCTCAGCAAGACTATTAAGAAACAATGAACAGAACATCCGAGAAATATGGGATAACATAAAGAGACCAAACTTAAGAGTCATTGGGATACAGGAAGGTATAGAGGTCCAAACCAAAAGAATGAGCAATGTAATCAATGAAATAATACGAGAAAACTTCCCAGACTTGAAGAATGAGACAGACTCCCAAGTCCTAGAAGCCAACAGGACGCCGAATGTGCAAAATCATAAGAGATCCACACCTAGACACATTATAATGAAGATACCCAACATACAGAATAAAGAGAGAATTTTAAAAGCTACAAGAGAAAGGAAGCAGATTACATTTAGGGGTAAACCAATCAGGATAACAGCTGATATTTCAACACAGACTCTGAAAGCTAGAAGATCCTTGAAATATATGTTTTGTCAGGAGCTTTAGCTTCATTTCTAGTGAAAGCATCAAAGCTGTGTCTGCATCTATGTAACCTGGAGGACATGGTTTCTTATTTTCCAAAAGACATGAGGCGGCAGTGCTGAATTCACTCTTTGTAGCTAAACTTTGGCCACTTAAGGCTAAGTGCCTCCCGTGTGGACTGTGAAGCCATTTGATCATCCTCCACTTTTCATGGTGGTTCTTGCCGCTGCACTGGGAGTTTGGTATTTGTTTCACTAAATAAAACGAGTTCAACTGAGACCCAGTGCTGGAGGGAGTTCTATCATATGTGGTGGGTGAGGGTCTGCAGGAGAATTCACCAACCAGGATTCTATCCCACATAGATTGCCCCCTTGACCATAGCAACCTGATTCTGAACATTGCCCTGAAAATCTGCATATAAAAAGATGCCTTTACATGGAGAGGTTTCAGACATATAAGTTTCTGCTGGATGCACCATGTCAGTCTCAAGCCCTTTGGAAGCAATGGCTGATCCACATGGCCCCACAAGAGATGTTTTATCACACACCTGCACACCACCGCTCTAGGCCCACTATTCAGTAGGCTACAAGTTACTGGCATTTCTGTTCTACACCATTTTCATGAAACCCAGACAATCAAGGCACTGTCTGGTACACTCATGATGAGCAAAAGGACATCAAAGGTTCTCCAGTGCCACCTGGTCATTGGAATGGCAAAAATTTCATGGTATTTATGTAGCCACTTTTCAAAGATGAAGTTGGAAGCACTGTGGGTTTCAATTCATTCAGGAACCATTAAATGGTGAGGAAGCTCATTTCAATAAAAGCTCTGGAGAACTCTCACAGGCAATTTTTCCCAAGGAGTTGGCTAGATCTCAGTTTACAAGGGCGAATCTCATTAGTGGCCTATTCCACTGCCACACAAATGACCGCAATTGAAACCAAAACACTCCCACATGACCCTCATCTTCTGCCATAGAGACAGTCATCATAACCTCTTGCTGCAGGTTTCCATGAGGGGTACAGCCCAAGACAGTGTCCAAAATAAGCTCACTTACCCCTCAATTGCCTAAAGTCAGGTTGGCCTGGACACCCTTCCTGTGAACCAGGAGTGATCAAATAGGCCTGCCCTTAATACTGCTCTGCTTCTCCATTTTGACTCTTACTGATTGTTGAGTATAAATTCCTCTGTGTGAATTGGAGTCATGAGAAAATCCAAGCACCTATGCATTAGCCTCTGCAGGGCTTTGAAGAACTCATTTTACCCAAATGATATCTATTCTCACTTGATAGAGGTCAGGACTTACAGAGGAAGGCAAGAGACTTCATCCACATTGACTGCTCTTTTGTCCATTTTGGTTTTGGATTCAGAGATGGGATCTTTCTGTAGATCCATCAGTTGCCGAGAATCTAAGCCCCAGCCTCACATAGGGCCAAGGGGCTGATTCAGAAACATCCCTTTTTAAGCAATTAAGCAAAGAGCCACAGGTGATGCCCATTCATTTTCATTTGAAAACTGTTTTCTTCAGGCTTTACAAAGGGGTTACCTGAGGCAAAGAAATTCCTAACATTCAGGGCAACAGAACAATAGGTTAGCAAAAGGCCCAAAGCAGGGTTTCTCCACTGAGACTTTACTGGTCACACTGATATCTGAGTTTTCTGAGATGCTCCCATTGCCTTCAGGTATCCAGTACATGGCCATGTAACAAAGCTTGTAGGCGGTACATATCTTGGACACCAAACCATGAGACTATTCCGGAGAGTGGCCAGAATTCAGGAAGAAAACTGGAGCTTAGGAAGATAGTAGGTGTTGTCCATTCATAAGGCAAGCTGCAGTCCATTCATCAATTGCGCAGGATGAATGCTGGGAAGCTTTCTACTAGACAGGCACTTCCATTGATGCATTCTCTTTTCAAATGTCAACAACCACAGACACTGTGGGATACACTTTTAGAAACCCTCGCCGTGTCAAACGACTTTCTAGAAACAATCCACTCAAAAACAAACAATCCACTATTCCTACCTATTCTCAGAACAAGTGACAAAACCACAAACTCACACCCACACCCACAAAGCACCTCCTTCCCAGAAGTAGGTCTTTGATTATCCGGAGTTTCCTCTGACTGGTGGGCCATACTATGTTCCCCCGAAATGGCCTGTACTTTCTCAGATCTGGTGTCTTTGCCAGAACAACTACCTGCTTTCTCAGGAAACACCCATCTTCATAGCTTTCTTGGCATTTGGCCATCCTCACATCAGTTTTTACCAATAAAGACTGACTCTGTCCTTGGTAAATACAATCAAGTGTGCCAACTGGGACTGGGACTGGCTCTGGGGGCCTAGCTCCCTGGTTCCCAAGTTCAGAGAGTCCCATTACAAAGGAAGTGAGGTGAGGTCACTTTTTTCAGGAACTGAATGAGGTCACTGCCTTGGCAACCACTTTGCTCTAACAGTTGCTTCCAAGGGTCCCATGAGATGGATGCTGCCCCAATTCCTGTGACATTTTCACAAATTAGAATGGTATATCAAACATAGCCTCCCAGGAACAGCTCTCCACACAGGCTTGATTTGGTCCATCTTCTCTACATTAAGAAGAGAGAGGCTGATTCAGACACAACCCTTCATCCTGACCAGGCTGTTTGCCATGGAAGATGACCTTTGCTCTCTCAGGTTCTTCATACCTGCCTACATGTTTTCCAGGGATAATTTCTGCATGGACCATTGAGGTTCTAAGTAGGTGGAAGATCCCCTCCATCCCTGCATTGTAAGAACAACTCTGTTCCAGCTCTTCTGTAATGTTAGATTGAGGGAACAGTGTATGGTTAGGCTTAATAACCAGTTCGATTTGGGTTAGGAATCATTCTATGGGATGTATAATGGTATTGGGTAACTGCAATACTTACAAGAATATATAGGTGAAATATAAGTATGAAAACAGAAATCCAGGTAAGATTTAAAGTCCAGAAAGTCATTGGGTCCTTGATTGGATTACTTAGCTTGAATTACGTTCTGCACAGATATGTCAGATAAATTGATATACAATGGCATAGGAACTTGTACCTTGGATGATTGATTGTAGAAGAGAACATCCCCTCAAACAGAGATAGTCAGTAGGATCAGGAAGATAGTCGGTAAGTATCAGAAGAACAATGAGTATAGGATTTGGACCAAAAGTTATTTAGCAATAGGGTTTCGGTTAGAGAGTGAATTTCAATAACAGCACATGTGAAGGGTCTCTAACAATGATGAAGTGGGGAAAATATGTAGTAATGCAGATATCAATAGATTCATTAGGAAATCAGGCAAAGTATAAAGTGAGTGATAGGATTAGATATTTTCAACAGGGTTGAGGTTGAACATATAATCTTAGAAAGAAACAAATATGTAGTCACCAATAGGATTGACATTTGAGAGCATAAGGCACCCTGGACATGGATGTTTTTAGTAATCCATGTTCACTTTCTATTTAGGATTTGGTAGAATCATAAGTGTGACCTTTGAATTTTGTGTCCAGAATATTACTGTGATGAAATGTATATGTAGATCAGGTGACATGAGTATTTCTTCCACCATTTCTGGAAGCAATATTTTGAAGACGTATAAATTTGTATTGGGGCTACAAAAAGGTGCACCCTGTGTCTATGAATACAGAGGAAATGCATGATTAGACCATACTGTGAATAAATAATAAAACTGGTTTCAACTTGAAATAATAGATTGAAATAAATGTGAAAATATATAGGAAACCTTATATTAATATACAATCATTCATTCCAACCCATTATACATTTAATGGAAATATGAGAATTTTGGTTTATCATGAAAAGTGTGTGAGTTTTGCTTCACATTGATTATGGAAATCGAAAATAATTTGTTTGGAAAGAAGTCTCATGAAAAGACCAGTCAAGAAACCTGGAGGAATACATGTGTTCTGAAGCAGGAAGCGATTGAAAGTGAAACAAATGCCTATAAATTTGCGAAATTGTTGATGAAATATATGTCCTATCATGTCCATAAACTTAAGAAAGAGTAATGTACCAATGTGGAATAAAAATGAACGTCAAAATACACATCATGTCCAATAGAATTCTACATGCATTGATGTTAAACTGGTTCAGTTACTGTAGAAATATTAGGATTTGAAGGCACCAATCACTGTAGTTAGTTTTCAGTACTATTAAACAAATGTGTATTTCAGGTGGATGAATATTTCTGAGAATAATCTTGTGAAAATTTTATTATAAATCCACATACATGAACATGAATGAATTTTGGGACTCTAAATAAGACACATAAATTTCATATTTTGAAAAATCTGGAGAATATATATATATATATATACACACACACACACACACACCAAACACACACACAGACTTTAAAATGTAGTAATATATATGCCAATCGAAATTCATCATGAAATATATATCATCCACAAATGCAAAAATATATATTTTACAGAATATGGATATATGTATGATTTTGTTCAACTAGGAAGTTCACCCATAGGTTGAATATTCAGTTCCAAAAGCGTTTATGAGGAGTAATCTCTTCTCACAATTTGTATTTGCTGAGGAAGCCACCTCACAAAAATGTAGGTGTGATACCAGGTAGCTTTCGGTATGTGCATATAAAAATACATATGTTGAATAGGCTACAGAGAAAGGGAGACCGTAATACACATATTTTTAACTTTAAAAACACATGGAGAACTATTTAATTAAAAATTGACTAGATTTATAACACATAAACTTTATCATGCAAAAGGCAAGTCCAAATATACATCATGCCTCCTTTGAACTGCTTGTATTTATATTCTGTTTGTGTTGTTTTTCTCCATCATATTAGGATTAGTAGTCAGAGTCTAGTAGGGTATGGGATAGTGTCAGGGATTCTGTATTTTGAATGGAAAATTGGAAATTGTATCGAATGTGTGTGCAAATATGTGCAACCCAAAACTTCCCACTCTGATCCAGAAGAATGCCTTGACATTACCTTCGCTCCAAGTAAGACACAATTAGAGGAGAAGAGTTAGAAAATTTGTGAATACATGTCTGGAATGGAAAATGCTCAGGAGTTCACAAACTTCGAGATGGTAAAGGAGTTTCCAAAAGCAAGGGACATGGTAAACACAACATCAACATGGAGCTCTTCTGGCCTAAAGACTGTTTGAGAAACTGCATGTGAGATTGGGCACTTGAAATATAAGGTGTTGTCAGAAGTTTTAGCTTTCTATTTAGTGAGACCATCAAAGATGGGTCTGCATCTATGTGACCTGGACCACATGTTTTCTTATTTTCCAATGAACCTGAGGCAGCAGTGCTGAATTCTCTTATTGTAGGTAAACTGTGGCCACTGGGGGCTTAGTGTCTCCCCATGTCGCTGTGAAGCCATTTGGTCATCCTCCACTTTTCGTGGTGTTTCTTGCTGCTGCACAGTGAGTTTGATATTTGCTTCACAAAATACAAGGAGTTCAACTGGGACACAGTGCTGCAGGGAGGTCTGTCACTTGTGGTGGGTTAGAGTCTGCAGGAGAGTGCACCATCCAGGCTTCTATCACTCATTGCTTGCTACATTGCCCTCTTTTCCATTGCAACCTAATTCTGAACATTGCCCTGAAACCTCTCTATATAACAAGGTGCCTTTACATAAATGGGTCTGCTGGCTGCTGCAAGTCAATCACATGCTATTTTGAAGCCAATGGCAGATCCACATGGCCCCACCACAGATGTTTTGTCACACACCTGCCCACACCTGGTCAAGGCGCACTACTCAGAAGGTTCCAACTTACTGGCATCTCTGTTCTATGCCATTTTCATGAAACCCAGTAAACCAAGGCCCAGTCTGGTACACTCATGATGAGCATCAGGAGATCTAACTGTTCTCCAGTGCCACCTGGTCATGGGAATTTTAAAAATTTCATGGTATTTATCTAGCCATTTTTCAAAGATGAATTTGGAGCCACAGTGGGTTTCAATTCATTCATGAACCATTAAATGTTGTGGAAGCTCATTTCAATGAAAGATCTGGAGAACTCTCACAGGCAAGGCTTCCCAAAGAGTGGCCTAAAGGTCACATAAGGCCAGGCCCATTGAGGTCTACAATGTTAGGTCCATGGGTGTTTTGACTCTCAAATATGCCTGCCAAGTCTTTCAGAATAAAATCAGGTTATATCCTGGCTGACATTCTCAGTGCTTTGTGGAAAGCCACCCTGGGCCTAGATCTCAGTTTCCAAGGGCAACTCTAATGCGTGGCCTCCTAAAATCCCAACACAATTCATGTCAATACTTCTCTGAGGTCAGTTCCAGAACTGAGTCTCTAAGATGAATCAAACCCGAGTTAAAGCCCAGGTGGACCCAGTCATCTCTTCCAACAGCCAAATAAATGACCACAATTAAATCCAAAACACTCCCACATTGCCCTCATCTTCTTCCATATAGACACTCATCATTACCTCTGGCTGGAGGTTTCCATGAGGGGTAAAGCACAAGACAGAGTCTGAAATAATCTCCCTTGCCCTCATTTGCCTAAAGTCAGTGTGACCTGGGCACCCTTCCTGTAAACAAGGAGTGATTTAATAGGCCTGCCACTAATACTGTTCTGCTTCTCCAATTTGAGGCCTACTGACTGTCAGGTATAGATTCTTTATGTGATTTGGATTCATTAGAAAACCCAAGCACCTATGGGCTAGCCTCTGCAGGGCTTTGAAAAACTCGATTAATTCAAAGGATCCCCAAATTAACTTGATGGAGGTCAGGAACCTAACAGAGAAAGGCAATAAACTTCATCTACAATGACTGATTTTTTTAGACATTTTGGTTTTGGATGCACACATGGGATCTTTCTTAAGATCCATTAGGCGCTGAATATCTAAGACACAGCCTCACCCACGGCCAAGAGGCTGATTCACACACATATCTCTCAAAGCATTTTAGCAAACAGCCACAGGTGATTCCCATTCATTTCCATTTGAAAACTGTTTTCTTCAGGATTCACAAAGGGGTGGCCTGAGGCAAAGACCTTCCTGACATTCAGGGCAACAGAGGAATAGGGATGCAAAAGGCCCAAAGCAGGTTTTTTCCACTGAGACTTTCCTTGTCACACTGATATCTGAGTTTTCTGAGATGCTCCCTTTCCTTTCAGCTATAGAATACATGGCCATGTCACACAGGTTGGAGGTGGTACATAACTTGGACAAAAAACGATGAGCCTACTCTGGAGAGTGGCCAGATTCAGAAAGAAAACAGGAACTTAGGAAGATAGTACGTGTTGCCCATTGATAAGGCAAGTCACAGTCCATTCATAAATTAGGCAGGATAAATGCTGCAATTCTTTCTACTAGACAGGACACATCCATAGATGAATTCTCTTTTCTAATGAATACAACCACGGACACAGAGAGTTACACAGACATAGAAACTCGCATTGTCAAAGCAATTACTAGACACAGTCCACTCCAAACCTAACAAACTGCCTTTCCTACTTATTCTCAGAACATGAGAAAAAACCACAAACTCACTCCCACACCCACAAAGACACCTCCTTCCCCCAAGTAATTCTTTGACTATCCTGAGTGTCGTCTGACTGGTAGGCCATACTATGTTCCCCCAAATGGCCTGTCCTGTCTCAGATATGGTTTCCTTGGCCAAATCTGTGACGTTGTCAGGAGCCAGAAGTGGGCAAGTACCTTTCTCTCAAGAAAGGCCCCTCTACAAAGCTCTCCTGGCATTTGGCCATCCTCACATCAGTAGGTTCCAGGAAACACTGACTCTGTCCTTGGTAAATCCAAACAAGTGACCTCACTGGGACTGGGACTGGGACTGGCTCTGGTTGCCTGGCTTCTGCATCCCAAGTTCAGAGAGTTCCATCACCAAGGAAGAGAGGTGAGATCACTTACTTCAGGTAGTGAATGAGGACACTGCCTTGGCAATCACTTTGTCCTAACAGGTGCTTCCAAGGGTCCCATGAGATAGAGTCTGCCCCTACTTCCTGTGACACTTTCACAAGTTAGAATGGTGAATCAACCATAGGCACCCAGGAACAGCTCTCCACACAGGCCTGGTAAGGTCCATTTTCTCTACATTGAGAACAGAGAGGCTCATTCAGATACAACCCTTCATCCTGACCAGGTTGTTTGCAATGGAAGATGAGTTTTGCTCTTTAAGGTCCTTCATAGCTGTTTATATCTTCTCCAGGGATCACATCTGCATGGACCTTTTAGGTTTTCAGCATATGGAAGATCCCCTACATTCCTGTATTGTAAGATCAACACTGTCCCTGGTCTTTTGTTAAGTGAGATTGTGGGAAGAGTGTATGTTTAGGGTTTAATAACATGTTTGATTTGGGTTAGGAATCATTCTGCTGGATGAATAATGGTATTGGGAACCTGTGACATTTATTAAAACATAGACATAAAATATAAGTATGAAAACAGAAATCTAGGTAAGATTTGAAGCTCATAAGGGCATTGAGCTGTTGATTGTGATACTTAGCTTTGAATTATGTTCCGCATATATGTCTCAGATAAATCGATAATCAATGGCATAGGACCTTGTACCTTGGATGATTGAATGAAAAAGAGAACTTCCACTCAAACATGGAAACTCAGTAAGATTAGGAAGATTGTCAGTAGCTTTCAGAAGAAGAGTGAGTACAGGATTTGGACCAAAAATTCTTTATCAATAGGGTTTCGGTTAAAGAGTGAAAGTAAATATCATCACATGTGAAGAGTCACTCACATGGTGAACTGGGGAAAATATTTAGGAAAGCAGACATCAATAGAGACATTAGGAAATCAGGCAAAGTATAAAGTGAGTGATGGGATTAGACATTATTTACTGCATTTAGGTTGAATATATAATCTTAGGAAGAAACAAATAGGTAGTCACCAGTAGGATTGATATTTGAGACTATTAGGCAACCTGAACCTGGATGTTTTTAGTAATCCATGTTCAGTTTCCATTTAGGCTTTGGTACAATCATAAGTGTGACTTTTGCTTTTTGTGTCCAGAATATTACTGTGATACAATGTATATGTAGATAAGGTGACCTGAGTATTTCTTCCACCATTTCTGGGAGCAATATTTTGAAGACGTATAAATTAGTATTCGGGGTACAAACAGGTGTACTCTTTGTCTTTGAATATGGAGAATATGCATGTATAGACCATACTGTGAATAAATAATATAACTGGTTCCAATTTTAAATAATGGATTGAATTGAAATGTGAAAATATACAGGAAATCTTATATTGATATACAACCATTCATTCCAACCCGTTTTACATCTAATGGTAATATGAGGATTATGGTTTATCATGAAGAGTGTGTGAGTTTTGCTTCAAATTGATTATGGAAATTGAAAATAATTTGTTTGGAAAAAAGTCTCATAAAAAGACCAGTCAAGAAACCTGGAGAAATACATGTGTTCTGAAGCAGGAAGTGACTGAAAGTGAAACAAATGCCTATAAATTTGCGAACTTGTAGATGAAATATATATCCTATTATGTGCATTAACTGAAGGAGTAGTAATGTGCCAGTGTTGAGTAAAAATGAACGTCAAAATAAACATCATGTCTCATAGGATTCTTCTTGCATTGATGTTAAACAGAGTCAGTTGATTTAGAAATATTAGGATTTGAATGCACCATTCACTGAAGTTAGTTTTCAGACCTAAGAAACAAATATGTATTTCAGGTAGATGAATATTTCTGAGAATAATCTTGTGAAAATTTGATTATAATTCCACATACATGAATATGAATAAGTTTTGGGACTGTACATAAGACACATCTATTTCATATTTTGAAATATATGGAGAGTGTGTGTATATACACACACACACACACACACACACACACACACACACACAACAGACATTAAAAAGTAGCAATACATATGCCAATTGAAATTCTTCATGAAATATATATCATCCACAGATCCAAAAATCTTCATTTTACTGAGCGTGGATTTATGTTTAATATTGTTCACCTAGGAAGCTCACCCATAGCTTAAATTTTCAGTTCCAACAGCGTTTAGGAGGAGTGATCTCTTCTCATAATTTGTATCTGCCAAGTCAGCAGCCTCACAAAAATGTACGTGTGATACCAGGTAGGATTCTATATGTGCATATAAAAATACATGTGCTGAATATGCTACAGAGAAAGGGAGACAGGAATTCACATATTTGTCAACTTTAAAAACACATTGATAGAGGGAGGGGCAGATCTGCCAATCGCTCCTTCAAGGTAGGCGGACCTGCGACCCACCGGCTGAACAGGACCAGTGTCCCGCCACCGTGGAAGACACATCGCCCTGGTTGGGGGAGGGGCATTGCCGCCGGGACTGCAAGAAGCTTACAGGATGCCAAATGTGCAAAATTATAAGAGCTCCAGACCTAGACATATTATAACGAAGATGCCCAACATACAGAATAAGGAGAGAATTTTCAAAGCTACAAGATAAAGAAAGCAGATTATATTTAGTGGTAAACCAATCAGGGTAACAGCTGATCTTTCAACACAGACTCTGAAAGCTAGAAGATCCTGCAATAACATTTTTCAAACACTGAAAGAAAATGCGTTCCATCCAAGAATTGTGTATCCAGCGAAATTAAGCTTTAGGATAGAAGATGAAATTAGAACTTTCCACGATAACAAAAGTTAAAAGAATTTGCAGCTAGAAAATGATTTCTTCAAAACATCCTTGGCAAAACATTACAGGAAGAGGAAATGGAAAATAACAATGAAAACCAACAGTGGGAGGTAGGACAGTAAAGGGGGGAAAATAATCAAGGAGGAAAACAAACCAAGTTTAGTAACATAAATATACAAATATGGCTGGAAGAACAACCCATATCTCAATAATAACCCTAAATGTTAATGGCTTAAACTCACCAATTAAGAGACACAGGCTAGTAGAATGGATCACAAAACAAGACCCAACAATATGCTGCCTACTGGAGACGTATTTGTTAGGAAAAGATATACATAGACTGAAGGTGAAAAGTTGGGAAAAATCATATCACCCATATGGACTTCAGAAACAAGCAGATGTGTCCATACTCATATCAAATAAAATAGATTTCAAGCTAAAGTTAATCGAAAAGGATAAAGAGGGACACTACATACTTCTCAAGGAAACCATACACCAACAAGACATAACAATCATAAATATATATGCCCCAAACATTGGTGCAGCTATGTTCATCAATCAAATTCTTCTCAAGTTCAAGACTCTAATAGACCACCATACAATACTCATGGGAGACTGAAACACACCTCTCTAACTATTGGACTGATCTTCCAAACAAAAGTTGAATAATGAAACTATAGAACTCAATAACACAATTAATACCCCAGACTTATGATATATATAGAATATACCACCCAACATCAAGCAGCGACACTTTTTTCTCAGCAGCACATGGATACTTCTCAAAAAATAAATCATATATTATGTCACAGAGCAACTCTTAGACAATATAAAGGAGTAGATATAATACCAGGCATCTTATCTGATCATAATGAAATGAAACTGAAAATCAACGATAAAAGAAAGAAGGAAAAATCATGTATCACTTGGAGAATGAAAAATAGGTTACTGAATGATCAATGGGTTATAGAAGACACCAAGGAGGAAATTAAAAAATTCTTAGAGATAAATGAAAACACAGACATAACATATCGGAATCTATGGGACACATTGAAAGCAGTTCTAAGAACAAAATTAATTGCTTAGATTTCATTCCTTAAAAAAAGGAAAAAAAAAAACGACAAATAAATGATCTCATACTTCATCTCAGAATCCTAGAAAAAGAAGAGCAAAACAACAGCAAAAGAAGTAGAAGGCAAGAAATAATTAAAATCAGAGCTGAAATTAATGAAATCGAAACAAAAGAAACAATTGAAAAAATTGACAAAACTAAAAGATGGTTCTTTGAAAAAATAAATCAAAACGACAGACCCTTAGCCAAGCTGACAAAGAAAAGAAGAGGGAGAACTCAGTATCACAACAGATAGTTCAGAAATACAGAAGATAATCTGAAATTATTTTGAATTCTTATTCTTCAATAAAATAGAAGATAGTGAAGGCATCGATAAATTTCTCAAGTCATATAATCTGCCCAGATTGAGTCAGGAGGATATAGGCAACCTAAACAGACCCATAACAATTGAGGAAATAGAATAAACCATCAAAAGACTACCAACTAAGAAAAGCCCAGGACCGGATGGGTATACAGCAGAGTTTTACAAAACCTTTAAAGAGGAACTAATACCAATACTTTTCAAGCTATTTCAGGAAAAATGCAAAAATCCTCAATAAAATTGTGGGGAATCGGATACAAAAACATATTAAAAAAATTGTGCACCATGATCAAGTAGGATTCATCCCTGGGATGCAAGGCTGCTTCATTATACAGAAATCAATAAATGTTATTCATCACATAAATAGACTTAAAAATAAGAACCATTTGATCATCTCGATAGATGCAGAAAAAGCATTCGACAATGTACAGCATTCCTTTATGTTCAAAACTCTGGAAAAACTAGGGATAACAGGAACATACCTCAATAATGTAAAAGCAATCTATGCTAAGTCTCAGGCTAGCATCATCCTGAATGGAGAAAAATTGAAGGTATTCCCTCTAAAATCTGGAAGAAGATAGGGATGCCCTCTCTCACTACTTCTATTCAACATAGTTCTCGAAACACTGGCCAGAGCAATTAGAGAGATTAAAGAAATCAAAGGCATAAAAATAGGAAAAGAAGAACGTAAATTATCACTATTTGAAGATGACATGATTCTATACTTAGCAGACCCAAAAAGGTATACAAAGAAACTATTAGAGCTAATAAATGAATTCACCAAAGTGGCAGGATATAAAATCTATACGCATAAATCAGAGGCATTCCTGTATATCAGCAACAAATCCTCTGAAATAGAAATGAGGACAACAACTCCATTGAAAATATCCACAAAAAAAAAAATACTTGGGAATCAACCTAACAAAAGAGGTGAAAGACTTATAAAATGAAAACTACAGAACCCTAAAGAGAGAAATAGCAGAAGATCTTAGAAGATGGAAAAATATACTATGTTCATGGATAGGCAGAAATAACATCATCAAAATGGCAATATAACCAAAAGTTCTCTATATGTTAAATGCAATGCCAATCGGGTCTAAAAGCATGCAATGGAGGAAGGATAGCGTCTTCAACAAATGGTTCTGGGAAAACTGGAAATTCATATGCAACAAAATGAAACTGAATCCATTTCTCTCGCCATGCACAAAAGTTAACTCAAAATGGATCAAGGAGCTTGATATCAAATCAGAGACACAGCATCTGATACAAGAAAAAGTTGGCTATGATCTACATACTGTGGGGTTGGGCTCCAAATTCCTCAATAGGACACCCATAGCACAAGAGTTAATACCTAGAATCAACAAATGGGACTTACTCAAACTAAAAAGGTTTTTCTCATCAAAAGAAACAATAAGAGAGGTAAATAAGTAGTCTACATCCTGGGAACAAATCTTTACTCCTCACACTTCAGATAGAGCCCTAATATCCAGAGTATACAAAGAACTCAAAAAATTAAACAATAAGAAAACGAATAACCCAATCAACAAATGGTCCAAGGACCTGAACAGACACTTCTCAGATGAGGACATACAATCAATCAATAAGTACATGAAAAAATGCTCACCATCTCTTGCAGTCAGAAAAATAGAAAACAAACCCTCCCTAAGATACCATCTCACTCCAGTATGATTGGCAGCCATTATGAAGTCAAACAACAAGTGCTGGCGACGATGTGGGGAAAAGGGTACACCTGTACATTGCTGGTGGGACTGCAAATTGGTGCAGCCAATTTGGAAAGAAGTATGGAGATTTCTTGGAAGCTAGGAATGGAACCACCATTTGACCCAGCTATTCCCCTTCTCGGTCTATTCCCTAAGACCTAAAATGTGCATGCTGCAGGGACACTGCTACATTGATGTTCATAGCAGCACAATTCAAAATAGCAAGAGTGTGGAACCAACCTAGATGACCTTCAATAGATGAATGGAAAAAAAATGTGGCATTTATACACAATGGAGTAATACTCTGCATTAAAAAATGTCAAAATCATAGAATTTGCAGGGAAATAGATGGCATTAGAACAGATTATGCTAAGTGAAGCTAGCCAATCCCTAAAAAAACAAATGCCAATAGTTTTCTTTGATATAAGGAGAGTAACTAAGAACAGAGTTGGGAGGAAGAGCATGAGAAGAAGATTAAGATTAAACAGGGGTGACAGGTGGAAGAGAAAATGAAAGAGAAGGGAAATTGCATGGAAATGGAAGGAGACCCTCATGGTTATACAAAATTACATACAAGAGGAAGTGAGGGAAAAGGGGGAGAAATGAATTACAGTAGATGGGGTAGAGAGAGAAGATGGGAGGGGAGGGGATGGGGGATAGTAGAGGATAGGAAATACAGCAGACTACAACAGACACTAGTATTGCAATACGTAAAACAGTGGATGTGTAACAGATGTGATGCTGAAACCTTTATACGGTGTAAAAATGGGAGTTCATAACCCACTTGAATCAAAGTGTGAAATATGATATGTCAAGAAATAGGTAAATTTTGAACAACCAACAATAAAAATTAAAGGAAAAAAAACACATAGTGAACTATTTCAATGAAAAATGGACTAGATATATAACACCTACCTTTATCATGCAAAAGGCAAGTCCAACTGTACACCATGCCTCCTCTGAACGGCTTGTATTTCTATTCTGTTTGTGTTATTATTCTCCATCATAGCAGGATTAGTAGTCAGAGTCTTGTAGGGTATGGGTTAGTGTCAGGGATTCAGTATTTTGAATGGAAAAAAGGAAAATGAATCCAATGTGTATGCAAATATGGGCTACACAATAAATTTCCCACTCTCATGCAGAACAATGGCTTCACATTACCTTCGCCCCAAATAGGACACAATGAGAGGAGAAGAGTTAGAAAATCTGTGAATATATATCTGGAATGGAAAATGCAAAGGAGTTCACAACCTTGGATGTGGTAGAGGAGTTTCCAAATGTAAGGGACAAGGTAAACACTCCACAAACTTGGAGCTCTGCTGGCCTAAAGACTTCTTGAGAAACTGCCTCTGAGGTTGGGAACTCAAAATATATGTTGTTGTCAGGAGCTTTAGCTTTCTTTCTAGTGAGACCATCAGAGCTGGGTCTACATCTATGTGACCTGGAGGACGTGGTTTCTTATTTTCCAATGAACACTAGGCTACAGTACTGAATTATCTCTTTGTAGGTAAACTGTGACCACTGGGGTCTAAGAGTCTCCCCGTGTGGACTGTGAAGGCATTTGGTCATTCTCCACTTTTCATGGTGTTTCTTGCTGCTGCACTGGGAGTTTGGTATTTTGTCACGAAATACAAGGAGTTGAACTGGGACACAGTGCTGGAGGGAGTTCTGTCATGTGTAGTGGGTCATGGTCTGCAGGAGAATGCACCAACCAGGCTTCTAGCCCACATAGATTGTCCCCTTGTCCATAGCAACCTGATTCTGAACATTGCCCTAAAAATTCTCCATATACCAATATGCCTTTACATATAAGGGTTTCCTGGCTGCACCACGTCAGTCACATGCCATTTGGAAGCAATGGCAGATCCACATGGCCCCACCATGGATGTTTTATCACAAACCTGCACACCACAGCTTGCGCCTACAATTGAGGAGTATCCAACTTACTGGCATCTCTGTTCTACACCATTTTAATGAAACTCAGTCAATAAAGGCACTTTCTGGTACACTCATGATCAGCAACAGGGCATACAAAGGTTCTCCAGTGCCACCTGGTCATAGGAATTTCAAAAATTTCATGGTATTTATCTAGCTATTTTTCAAGGTGGAAGTTGGAGGCACTGTAGGTTTCAATTCATTTAGGAACCATTAAATTGTGAGGAAGCTCATTTCAATGAAATCTCTGGAGGACACTCACAGGCAAGTCTTCCCAAAGAGTCGCCAAAAGGTCACATGAAGCCAGGCCCATTGAGGTCTACAGTGTGAGGTCTATGTGTGTTTTGACTATGGCTGCCAAGTCTTTCAGAATAAAATCTTGTGATATCCTGGGTGAGATTCCCAGTGCTCTGTGGAAAGCCACCCTGGGCCTAGGTCTCAGTTTCCAAGGGCGAGTCTCATATGTGGCCTCCTAAAAACTCATCACAATTCATGCCAATACTTCTCTGAGTTCAGTTCCATAACTCAGTCTCTAAGGGGAATCACACCAGATTTCAAGTCCTGGTTGACCTACTCATCTCTTCCAACCCCAACACAAATGACCAAAATTAAACCAAAACATTCCCACATGAACCTCATCTTATTGCATATAGACACTCATCTTAACCTCTGGCTGGAAGTTTCCATGAAGGACACAGTCCAAGACAGTGTCCAAAATAGGCTTCCTTGCCCCTTATTTTCCTAATGTCAGGGTGGCCTGGACACCCTTCCTGTGACCCAGGAGTGATCAAATAGGCCTGCCGTAATACTGCTCTGCTTCTCCAATTTGAGGCCTACTGACAGTGGGGTTTAGAATCTTTATGTGAATTGGAGTCATGAGAAAACACAAGCACCTCTGGGCTAGCATGTGCAGGGCTTTGAAGAAATCATTTGACCCAAAGGATCCCTATTCTCACTTGATGGAGGTCAGGAACCTTACAGTGGAAGGCAAGAGACTTTATGCTCAATGACTCCTCTTTTGGGCATTTTGGTTTTGGATTCACACATGGGATCTTTCTTTATATCGATCAGATGCTAAGAATCTAAGCCACAGCCTCACACAGGACCAAGAGGCTGATTCAGACACACCCCTTTCTAAAGCAATTAGGCAAAGAGCCACAGGTGAGGCCCATTCATTTCCATTTGAAAAATGTTTTCTTCTGGCTTCACGAAGGGGTGGCCTGAGGCAAAGAAATTCCTGACATACAGGGGAATAGAACAAAAGGTAAGAAAAGGCCCAAAGCACGGTTTTTCCACTGAGACTTTACTGGTCACACTGATATCTGAGTTTTCTTAGTTGTTCGCCATTCCCTTCAGCTATCCAGTACATGGCCATGTCACAGAGCTTGAAGGTGGTACTGCTCTTGGACACAAAACCATGAGCCTATTCTGGAGAGTGGCCAGAATTCAAAAATAAAACCAGAACTTAGGAAAATAGCAGGTGTTGCCCATCGATAAGGGAAGCTGCAGTGCATTCATATATTCGGCTGGATGAATTCTGGGAAGCTTTCTACCAGACAGGACACATCCATTCATGCATTCTCTTTTCTAATGTTTACAACCACGGACACAATGGGATACACAGACATAGAAACACTTGCCTTATCAAATCACTTATTAGAAACAGTTCACTCCAAACCAAACAAACCACCATTCCTACTTATTCTGAGATCATGAGACAAAAGCACAAACACACACCCACACCCACAAAGCACCTTCTTCCCCCAAGAAGGTCTCTGACTATCCGGAGTGTCCTCTGACTATTGGGCCATACTATGTTCCCCCGAAATTGCCTGTCCTGTTTCAGATCTGGTTTCCTTGGCCAACTCTGTAAAGTTGTCAGGAGGCAGCGGTGATCCACTACCTGCTTTCTCAGGAAAGGCCACTCTTCAGAGCTTTCCTGGCTTTTGGCCATCCTCATATCAGTAGGTACCAACAAAGACTGATTCTGTCCTTGGTAAATCCAAAGAAGTGAGACCACTGCTACTGGGACTGGAATGGGATTTGGGTGCCTGGCTTCCTTGATCCCAAGTTCAGAGAGTTCTATTAACAAGGATGTGAGGTGAGGTCTGAGGTCACTTCCTTCAGGAACTGAATGAGCTCACACCCTTGGCAACCACTTTGTCCTAACAGTTGCTTACAAGGGTCCCCTGAAATGAAGGCTTCCCCTACTTCCTGTGACAGTTTCACAAGTTAGAATGGTATATTAACCATAGGCAACCGGGAACAGCTCTCCACACAGCCTGGTTTGGTCCTTCTTCTCTACATTAAGAAGAGAGAGGCTGATTCAGACATATCCCTTCATCCTGACCAGGTTGTTTGCAAGAGAAGATGACTTTTGCTCACTCAGTTCCTTCATAGCTTCCTACAACTTCTCCAGGGATCATTTTTGCATATACCTTTGAGTTTCTTAGCAATAGGAAATTCCCCTACATTCCTGTATTTTAAGACCTACTCTGTCCCTGCTCTTCTGTAAAGTTAGATTGAGGGAACAGTGTATGGTTAGGGTTAATAACAGGTTCAATTTGCATTAGGAATCATTCTGCTGGATGAATAATGTTATTGAAAACCTGCGATATTTACAAGAATATATAGGTGGAAATTAAGTATGAAAACAGAAATCTAGGTAAGATTTGAAGCCCAGAAGAGCATTGGGACCTTGATTGTGATACTGAGCTTTGATTTATTTTCTGCACAGATGTCTCAGATACATCAATATACAATGGCAAAGGTCCGTGTATTTTGGATGATTGATTGTCAAAGAGAACTTCCAGTCAAAAAGGGATAATCCGTAGGATTAGGAAGATAGTCGGTAGGTTTAGAAAGGAGAGTGAGCATAGGATTGGGACCAAAAGTTCTTTAGCTATAGGGTTTCGGGTATTGAGTGAATGTAAATGTCACCACATGTGAAGAGTCAGTCACAATGATGAACTGGGGAAAATATGTAGGAAAGCAGATATCAATAGAGACATTAGGAAATCTGGCAAAGTGTAGTCGGTAGTGAAAGGTTAATAAAATAGGTACTTATCACTTCCTGTTTTCTGTATGCTTAATAAAACACTGTTGATATCTTGAGAACTGTTTGCTAATCTTGTTCCCAGAATGTGCTGTCCTCAGCTGCCAAACTGCAGAAAGTAATTCCTCACTCGGTTGCCCACAAACAGCTCACTCGCCCGGACCCATCAATAAACATCCTGCCCTGCCCTCTCCAAGGAAAGTATATAAGCTCTGCTTAAGCTGTTCTCAGGGCTCTCTGCTCTATTCAAGTGAACTCTGAGCCCCAGCATGCTGGACCCATAATAAACCCTTTGCTTTTGCATGAGACAGTCTCTTGGTGGTTTCTTCCCCGGACGCTCGCCCGACCTTTACATATGGAGGTTCTACTGAGATCCAGCAGCAGCAGATGAGAGACCCCAACGGGCTCCTCTCGGGGTATGTAACGTGCCTCTTTCTAGTTTCAGGTTTCAGGTTAGGGCTTGGCAAAATGGCTGTTGATGAAGAGTGTGAGCTCTCTCCGACGGTGGCTGACAGACATGTCATAGAGCCACAGGCCACGTCACTGGGGGACTCCCCAGAGGACTCGGGAAATCGAGGAACAATAGTCTCCTCGACTCAGTGATATTTTGTTTCAGATTCGGTATTGCCAGCCCATCGGGTTTTGCCGGCTACTCAGTCCTGGTCTCAGTGTTGGACGTCCATTGCCTGTCTTTATTGTATTGTCTTGTCTGTGTCGTGTGTCGTTGCTTTTACTGATTGTTTATCTTTCATTACGGGATAGAGCACTTCAATGCCTCTTTCCCTGACCCTTGATCATTGCACCAAAGTCCGCTTAAAGGCTCAGAATCTTTCTTTTTCAGTAAACCGCTGGACCTGGCAGACTCTCTGTGCCTCAGAATGGCCCACCTTTGGATTCAGATGGCCCCTAGAAGGATCTTTCTACTTCCCACTAATTTAAAAAGTCAGAGATATTGAGTTTCAGCCAGCGCCACATAGACATCAGGATCAAGAGACATATATCTTAACATTGCAGGACCTCTGCAATTCTCCTCCTCCATGTGTGAAGCTTTTCCTTGCCCCTGCCCCCGCTCCTACTCCTTCCCTCATGCTTTCTCAAACCTTCTGCTTCTCCTCCTCCTTCAACCTCTGTGCTCCCTGAGTCACAAGATTTTACTCTACTGGACTCTCGTCCTACTACTTATTCCCTGCCCTCGTCCCCCAACCCCCAACACCCTCTAAGTAATTCCCCTGCTACTGTCTCAGCCTCTCCGCCATTGGAGGAAGCTAAGCGAGCCCAGCGCACTCCAGATAACTCCCCTGCGGAAAACACAGCCCCTCCTTTCCTGGAGGTTGCTGGCCCGGCTAAAGGAATTTGTCGGCGTTGAATGATTGAAATCCCTAGAACTCACGTGATGCTCCCTCTCCATTTCTAAGGAACAATGATTGATGACAACCGTGGGGGAAAAATGCAAGCCTACCAGTATTTACCTTTCTCCTCTTCAGACCTAAATAACTGGAAAAAAAACAATCCCCCTTTTACCGAGGACCCCACCTGGGTCTCAGGTGTGGTTGAGTCATTGATGTTTTCACACCAGCCTACTTGGGATGACTGCCAACAACTCCTAGGGACTCTCTTCATGACAGAGGAACAAAAGAGAATCTTCCTGGATTCTAGAAAAAAATATTCTCGGACCAGATGGGTGACCGACAAAACTTCCCAACATATGCAAAGCCGCCTTTCCCTTGCACCGACCCAACTGGGACCCCAAAACCTGTGAAGGTAATGAGCATCCTTCCTCTTATTGCCGGGCTCTAATAGTGGGTATCTTAGTGGCCGCTAGGCGACCAACTATTTTGGCCAAGGTAAGAGAGATTATTCAAGGGACTGATGAATGTCCCTCCATGTTCCTACAGAGAATTATGGAGGCATATAGGAGATTTACTCCTTTCGATCCTCAGGGAGAGAATCAAAAGGCATCTGTCATGGTGGCCTTTATTGGGCAAGCTGTTCTGGATATTAAAAGACAGTTACAATGCTTAGATGGATTACAAGATATGACTTTGAGAGGTTTAGTCAGAGAAGCCAAGAAGGTATACTATAAGAGAGAAACTGAGGAAGACTAGGGAGCAAAGGGAGGATAAAAGAAACAAAAGACAGACTAAGGCATTGACTAAGGTCCTGGTCACAACAACAAATAGACCAGAAATTAAGAAACATGGAGACAGGAAGGGACACCGGGGCCCACACAAGAGGCCACCCCTGGCCTCAATTCAATGTGCCTACTCTAAAAAAAAGGACACTGGGCTAAAGAGTGCCCTAGAAAGAGACAGCCAGGCCAGCTGGACATTCTGACTCTGTAGGATTACTAAGAAAGTCGGGGCTCAGATCCTCTCCCCGAGCTCAGGGTAACTTTTGAAGTGGATGGGACCCCAGTATACTTTGAAGTGGATACAGGGGCAATATATTCTGCCTTTAAGGCCCCATTGGAACCTCTATCAAATAAAAGGTCTCTAATTCAAGGGGCTAATGGCAGTAAATATCGGGCTTGGACAAATAAGAGGACCATGGACCAGGGGAAAGGAAAAATCCATCACTCCTTCCTAGTAATCCCAGAATGCACGGCCCCATTGATTGGCAGAGATCTGCTCACAAAGCTCTGGGCCAAAATATCTTTTAACCCTGAAGGCCCCCAAGTGGAATTTCTAAATCCTTCAGTAAAAACTCCTATAATTACGGCTCTAACTATGTCAGTAGAAAATGTACATCAAATCACTCACCTTGGTTCAAAGAAACTGCATTCATTTCTGAAGGATCAAGAACAGAGTTTTCCACTAACCGACTCACAGTGAAAGGAAACAACTGAATGGATAACGAAAGCCTGTTGGGTCCATCAATTGGTTAATTCTTACCCTTCCAAGCTTCCTGCAGGAAAGCACCTACGAGGAACCAGACCAGGACAATTCTGGGAAGTGGACTTTACTGAAATTAAGCCAGCAAGGAATGGACTTAAATATCTCCTAGTCTTTGTAGATACATTTTCAGGATGGATTGAAGCCTTCCCCCCCAAAAAAAAGAAAAGAAAAAAAAATGAAACAACGCAAATGGTGGTCAAGAAGATCCTGGAAGATATTTTTCCAAGGTACGGCCTGTCTTAAGTAATAGGGTCTGATAATGAACCGGCGTTCGTGGCCCAGGTAACTCAGAGGTTAGCAAGGACCCTGGGGATTAATTGGAAGTTACATTGTGTTTACAGACCCAAGAGTTCAGGACAGGTAGAAAGAATGAATAGAACCATTAAAGAGACCATAACGAAATTAAACTTAGAGACCGGCATAAAAGATTGGACTATGCTCCTGCTTTATGTACTGTTTCATGCAAGAAATACTCAATCTGTTTCTTTGTGTAACCTCACACCCTGTAAAATTCTCTATGGTGTCCCTCCTCCAGTAAGGGACCTACCCCAACTCTAAGACCTAACAATTCCTTCCACACCCCCTTGCTTAACAGACTTAAAGCTCTTGAAAGAACTCAGGGATACCTGTGAAAACAGATGGCCACTGCCTACCAACCTGGGGATGAGGGGACTCTACAGCGATATCAAGTAGAGACTTCGTCTATGTAAGACGACATCTGGTGTCATCCCTGGAACTCCGCTGAAAAGGACCATACCAGGTGCTACTTATAACACCTACAGGGTAAAGGTAGTCAAAATCACTTCCTGGATCCCTACCTCTCATCTCAAGCCTGTGCCCTGTCCAGACTCTGGCTGGAAACTGGAAAAGACTGGAAACCCTTTCAAATTGTGGATTCACTGTGTGGATAAGGCTATAGACTCTCCCCTTGACCACCAGTAGTCCTAACCCTCATAAGCCTGTTCAGCAGCGATGGCTGATCACAAATCCTACTGGAAAGAAAGTATGGTCTATCTTGCATACAGCCCACTTAGGGACCTGGTGGCCATCTCTCCAGCCAGACATTTGTCAGCTGCATATAGGTCTTCCCGATTGGGATATCCCTAATGAAGAGGATCCCACTAAAATTCCATTAAATTCCTTCCATACTATAGATAATGGAAACAAACATTATTGATGTTGGGACACGCGAGCCAGATGCTGGTTGGCTAGCCTAGATTACTATGTTTGCCCAGTGTACTATCAAAGCCACAAACAGTCAAGGCTGTGTGCGGGGAATGCCGACATCTTCTGTAAGTCATGGGGATGTGAGCATACAGGGACTGCCACATGGAACCCAAACTCCTCATCAAATTCTGTACACAGCATTGGCCATATTACCAATTAGACAACCAAAACCGATGGCCCCCAGAGGGGTCTCTAGATCCTCAAATTCTGTGTGACCTTTTTAACTTCTGCAAGTGCTCAAAAGGGTGAAAGGAGATTCCTCTATGTGGAGGCCTTTTCTCTCCTTTGCTCACATCGTGAACTATGCTTCTCCAATACATGCTCACCCTCAGCCTTCTGCTCTAGACTCTCTGTTGTCACTCCCACCTCATCAACTTGATTTCTCCCCTCCAATTACTATATTAAAAACCCAAACCTCCACCGTTTCTCAGACTATTGCCCCCTTGCTGAGGTAGCAGGTACTGAGGTAACCCTCCACTCACTCACTCCTCTCTTCTCCTGTCAGTGCCCCCACTGGGTCCCACCAGGTCCTCTTACCAGCTAACCCAAAGCTCAAACCAGCTGAGAAGTGCCCTCAGACCCCTATCCAAGATGTAATGAAAATGGCCTTTAAAGTTGCTTTGTCATCACTGAAAACAGGTTACTAAGAATTTAAAGTCCCTTACAGGCTTTTTGGGATACTCACTCCCATCTCCCGCTCTGTTCTACCCGTTCTACTACTCATGTTTTTGTTGCTAGGAAGATCTCAAAACCCTTTTCCATTATTTTTGTACATCTCTCCTTCCTCATTCTCAGATCCAAAGAGCTGCTCTCAGCCCTGCATTCCCCGTCTTCCCCCTCTGTACAAGGCCCACAGGAAAGTCTTAACTGACCTTATCCAGAAGTTTTCACCATGGCTAACTTTAGGACTTTCAGCAAAAGAGTCCCTATAAAAGAGTTCAGTGTAGATAAACTTCCTCTTTTTGTGTTGCCCTGGTCTACCTGGCAACTGGCTGAAAAAAATCAGCACTCCTGAGCTAGACACACCCTTACTAGTTTTTCACAACATATGTGATCAAGGCCTCTGTCCTTTAGCTGGGGCTTCATAGAGATGGCTACATTTCTAAGATGAATAAGTTACAAACTGGGCTCCATGGAAACAGCTGGCAGTGGGAAAAAAAGGGGAAAAAAAAGCTCTCCCCCACCCAGGTGTCCTTGAAAATTTAACTTGCCCAGAACTGAGGAAAAATCAGAAACAAAAACTGCTCATTGTGAACTTCTGAAGACTGTGAACTTCAGAGCCCCTTCCCTTACATGTTGGGTACAAAATTCTGAAACTACCTAAACTTGGGTTTCAGGGGATTAATTGATTACAACAGAAACAATGCCCTCTGAATCTGGTTGCAACCAAACATGACTGTTTCCTTGTCTTTGGTGCTATCTTAGGTGCCTTGCCTTGTCCGTCCCTACAACAATATAATTCTATATACTTAAACGTTGTTTATGTTTTTATGAAATGGTCAACAGAAGTGATTAATTGTGTAATGGTGCAGATGTTTCCCAGAGTGCTCTATTATGACGCAGGTTCATTGGAAGATCAAATAGAGGGGCATACAACCCGGTTCAGTTGGGAACATATATTTCTCACCTTAGCCATTTTATTATGAATAGGAGTTGCTGCCTGGGTTCGCACAGGAACCACTGCCCTGGTCCATGGGACACAACAAATGACCCAATTAGAAGAAGCAATAGATCAAAACTTAAAGATATTAGAAAATTCCATCACAACTCTGCAGGAATCTTTTACCTCTCTCTTTGAAGTTGTTTTACAGAAAAGTCGAGGTTTGGACCTCCATTTCATGAGAGAAGGGAGCCTTTGTGCTGCATTGAGGAAAGAATGTTTTTCTTTTTTTATGTCGACCATACTGGAGTTGTAACAAACCCTATGAGTAAATTAAAAAGATGCCTTGAAGAGCATCAAAGAGAGATAGAGACCCAAAATTGGTGGTTTGAGTCTTGGTTTACACAGTCCCCCTGGTTAACTACGTTTTAATCAACCCTGGCCGGTCCAATAATAATCCTCATTTTATTGCTTACTATAAAACCCTGTTTCTAAAACATGTAATTTCTTTTCTTCAAGCTCAAATTGGACAAGTAAAACTTATGTTAATACCCCACTAGCATACATAAAATGTGACACCACCCAACAATCACTTTTATGATTAAAAGTAGCCAGAAGAAGTGGGGAATGAAATGTTAATAAAATATGTACTTGTCACTTCCTGTTTTTCTGTACAGATTATCAAAACACTGTTGAAATGTTGAGAAATGTTTCCTAATCTTGTTCCCAGAATGTGCTGTCCCCAACTGCCAAACTGCAGAATGTACTCCCTCACCCGTTTACACACAAACCGCTAACTCGCCCTGACCCATCAATAAACTTCCCTCCCTGCCCTCTCCAAGAAAATTATATAAGCTCTGCTTAAGATGTTCTCAGGGCTCTCTGCTCGATTCAAGTGAGCTCTGAGCCCCAGCATGCTGGACCCCAAATAAACCCTTTCTGTTGCATGAGATAGTCTCTTGGTGGTCTCATCCTCTGACACTCGCCCTACATTTACTTGGATGATTGAATGTAGATGAGAACATCCATTCAAAAGTGATAGTCTTTAAAATTAGGAAGATAGTCGGTAGGTTTAGGAAGAAGAGTGAGTATAAAATTTGGAACAAAAGTTCTTTAGCAATAGGGTTTCGGTTACAGAGTGAATGTAAATGTCAACACAAGTGAAGAGTCAGTCACAATGATGAATTGGAGAAAATATGTTGGAAAGCAGATATCAATACAGACATTACAAAATCAGGAAAAGTATAAAGTCAGGGATAGGATTAGACATTTTCAACAGGGTTGAGTTTGAATATATAATCTTAGGAAGAAACGAATATGTAGTCATCAATAGGATTGATATTTGAGAGCATTAGGCAAATTGGACATTGATGTTTTTAGTAATCCATGTTCACTTTCCATTTAGGCTTTGGTACAAATATAAGTCTGACCTTTGAATTTTGTGTCCAGAATATTACTGTGATAAAATGTATATATAGATCGGGTGACATAAGTATTTCTTCCACCATTTTTGGGAGCAATATTTTGAAGACTTATAAATTAGTATTTGGGGTACAAACAGGTGTACCCGGTGTCTATGAATATAGAGATAATGCATGAATAGACCAACTGTGAATAAGTAATATAACTCGTTCCACTTTAAATGGTGGATTGAATTGATATCTGAAAATATGAAAAATCTTATATTGATATACAATCATTCATTCCAACAAGTTATACATCAATGTTAATATTAGGGTTATGGTTTATCATGAAGGGTGTGTGAGTTTTGCTTCAATGTGATTATGAAAATCGAAAATAATGTGTTTGTAAAAAAGAATCTTGAGAAGACCAGTCAAGAAATATGGAAGAATACATGTGTTCTAAAGTAGGAAGTGATTGAAAGTGAAAAAATGCCTATAATTTTGTGATCTTTTTGATGAAATATATATCCTATGATGTGCATAAACTGAAGAAATAGTAATGTACCAGTGTTGAATTAAAATGAACATCAAAATACACATCATGTTCCATATGAATCTTATTGCATTGAGGTTAAACTGGGTCAGTTACTCTAGATATATTAGGATTTGTATGCAACATTCTCTGAAGTTAGTTTTCAGTACTAAAAACAAAAAAGTATTTCAGGTGGATGAATATTTCTGAGAATAATATTTAGAAAAGATGATCATTAATCCACATACATGAATATGAATGAATTAAGGGAGTGTATATTAAGATACAAATATTTCATATTTTGAAAAATCTGGAGAATGTGTGTATGTATATATATATATATATATATATATATATATATATACACACACATATATATACATACACACACACATATAAATACATACACACACACATTAAAAACTAGCAATATATATGATATTCGAAATTCATCATGAAATATATATCATTCACAGATCTAAAAATATTCATTTTACTGAACATGGATTTATATATAATGTTGTAAAACTAGGAAGCTCACCCATTGGTTATATTTCAGTTCCAACAGCGTTTAGGAGGAGTGATCTTCTCTCACAATTTGTATCTGCCAAGTCGTTCACCTCACAAGAATGTAGGTGTGGTACCAGGTAGGATTCTATATGTGTTTATTGCTGTTGCATTGGGAGTTTAGTAATTGCTTCATGGAATCCAAGGAGTTCAACTGGGACACAGTGCTGGAGCAAGTTCTGTCAGGCGTGGTGGGTTACGGTATGCAGGAGAATGCACCAACCAGGCTTCTATCCCACATAACTTGCCCCCTTAAACATAGCAACCTGATTGTAAACATTGCCCTGAAACGTCACCATATAACAAGATGCCTTTGCATAGGAAGGTCTGCTGACTGCACCATGTCAGTCACAAGCCATTTGGAAGCCAATGGCAGATCCACATGGCCCCACCACAGATGTTTTTTCACACACCTGCCAACCACTATTCTAGGACAACTACTCAGCAGGCTCCAACTTATTTTCATGAAACCCAATCAATCAAGGCACTGTCTGGTACACTCATGATCAGCAACAGAATATCCAATGGTTCTCCAGTGCCACCTGGTCATGGGAAATTGAAAATTTTCATGGTATTTATCTAGCCATTTTTCACGGATGAAGTTGGATGCACTGTGGGTTTCAATTCATTCAGGAACCATTAAATGTTGAGGAAACTCATTTCAATATAAGTTCTGGAGAATTCTCACAGCAAGGCTTCCCAAAGAGTGGCCAAAAGGTCACATGAAGCCAGGGCCATTGAGATCTAAAATGTGATGTCATTGTCTGTTTTGACTCTCAACAATGGCTTCCAAGTCTTTCAGAATAAAATCATGTGATATCCTGGTTGAGATCAGAGTGCCCTGTGGAAAGCTACCCTGGGGATTGATCTCAGTTTCCCAGGATGACTCTCATGCATGGCTTCCTCAAATCCCAACACAATTCATAGCAATACTTCTCTGAGGTGAGTTCCAGAACTCAGTCTCTAAGGGGAATCACACCAGAGTTCAAGCCCAGGTGGACCCAGTCATCTCTTCCAACTGCGACACAAATAACCACAATAAAACCGAAATTCTCCCACATGGTCCTCATCTTCTTCCATATTGACACTCATCATAACCTCTGGCTGGAGATGTCCATGAGGGACGCAGCCCAAGACAGTGTCCAAAATAAGCTCCATTGCTCCTCATTTGCCTAAATTCAGGGTGGCCTGGACACCCTTCCTTTGTACCAGGAGTGATCAAAAAGGCCTGCCCGTCATACTGCTCCACTTTTCCCATTTGAGGCCTATTGAGTGTCGGTTAAAGATACTTTATGTGAATTGGAGTGATGAGAAAACCTAAGCACCTACGGGATAGCCTCAGAAGGGCTTTGACGAACTCATCTGACCCAAATGATCCCTATTCTCACTTGATGGAATTCAGGAACCTTACAGAGGAAGGCAAAAGACTTCATCCACAATTACAGCTCTTTTTGCCATTTTTGATTTGGATGCACACATGGGATCTTTCTTTAGATCCATCAGGTGCTGAGAATCTAAGTCAAAGAATCACACTGGGCCAAGAGGCTGATTCAGACACAACTTTTTCCAAATCAATTAAGGAAAGAGCCAAAGGTGAAGCCTATTTATTTCCATTTGAAAACTATTTTCTTCAGGATTCACAAAGGGGTGGTGTGAGACAAAGACTTCCTGACTCTCAGGGCAACAGAACAATAGGTAAGCAAATGGCCCAAAGCAGGGTTTCTCCACTGAGACTTTCCTGGTCAACTGATATCTGAGTTTTCTCAGATGCTCGTCATTTCCTTCAGCTATCCAGAACATTGCCTTGTCACAGAGCTTGGGGGTGGTACATAACTTAGACACAAAACCATGAGCCTATTCTAGAGAGTGTTCAGAATTCTGGAAGAAAACAGCAACTTAGGAAGGTAGCAGGTATTGCCCATTAATAAGGCAATCCACAGTCCATTCATAAAATGGGCAGGATGAATGCTGGGAAGCTTTCTACTAGACAGGACACATCCATTGATGCATTCTCTTTTCTAATGTCTACAACCACGGACACAGTGTGATACACAGACCCAGAAACACTTGCCTTGTCAAACGACTTACTAAAAACAGTTCACTCCAAACAAAACAAACTGACTTTCCTTCCTATTCTCAGAACATGAGACAAAACCACAAACCCACACCCACACCGACAATGACACCTTCTTCCCCCAAATAGGTATGAGCCTATCCAGAGTATCCTCTGACTGCTGGGCCATATTATGTTCCCCTGAAATGTCCTGTCCTGTCTCAGATCTGGTCTTCTTGGCCAACTCTGTGAAGTTGTCAGGAGCCAGGAGTGAGCCACTACCTGCTTTTCCAGGAAAAGCCCATCTTCCGAGTTTCCAGGCATTTGGCCTCCTCACCTTAGTAGGTACCAAGAAAGACTGATTCTGTCCTTGGTAAATCCAAAAAAGTGAGACCACTGGGACTGGGACTGGGATTGGATCTGGGTGCCTGGCGTCCTGGATCCCATGTTCAGAGAGTTCCATCAATAAGGAAGTGAGTTGAGGTCACTTCCTTCAGGAACTGAATGAGATCACTGCCTCGGCAACCACTTTGTCCTAAGAGTTTCTTCCAATGGTCCCATGAGATGGAGGCTGCTCCTACTTCCTGTGACACTTTCACAAGTTAGAATGGTATATCAACCATAGGGAACCAGGAACAGCTCTCCACACAGTCTTGGTTTGGTCCATCTTCTCTACATTAAGATGAGAGAGGCTGATTCAGAAACATCCCTTCATCCTGACCAGGTTGTTTGCGATGGAAGATGACTTTTGCTCTCTCAGGTCCTTCATACCTGCCTACATCTTCTCCAGGGATCATTTCTGCATGGAGCTTTGAGGTTCTCAGCAGATGGAAGATCCACTACATTCCTGTATTGTAAAATCAACACTGTCCCTGCTTTTTTGTAAACATGTTATTAACACAAACAGTGTATGGTTAGTGTTAATAACATGTTCCATTTGGGTTAGGAATTAGTCTGCTGCATGAATAATGGTATTGGAAACTTGTGATTATTTTAAGAATATAGAGATGAAATATATGTATGAAAAAAGAAATCTAAGTAAGATTTGAAGCCCAGAAGGGCATTGGGCCCTTAATTGTGATACTTAGCGTTGAATTACATTCTGCACCGATGTCTCAGATAAATCAATATACAATAGCATAAGACCTTGTACCTTGAATGATTGAATGTAGAAGAGAACATCCAGTCAAAAAGGGATACTCGGTAGGATTAAGAAGATAGTTAGTATGTTTAGGAAGAAGAGTGAGTATTGGATTTGGAACAAATGTTCTTTAGCAATAGGTCATTTATTAGGGTGTGAATGTAAATGTCAGCACATGTGAAGAGTCAGTCACAATGATGAACTGAGGAATATATGTAGGAAAGCAGATAGCAATAGAGACATTATGAAATCAGGCAAAGTATAAAGTGAGGGATAGAATTAGACATTTTCAATTGGGTTGAGTTTGAATATATAATTTTAAGGAGAAACACATATGTAGTCACCAATAGGATTGACATTTGAGAGCATTAGGGAACCTGGACATGGATGTTTTTAGTAATCCATGTTTTCTTTCCATTTGGGCTTTTATACAATCATAAGTGTGACCTTTGCAATTTGTGTCCAGAATATTTCTGTGATTAAATGTATATGAAGATCAGGTGACATGAGTCCACATCCACCATTTCAGGGAGCAATATTTTGAAGACGTATAAATTAGTATTGGGGGTACAAAGAGGTGTACACTGTGTCTATGAATATAGAGATAACGCATGAATAGACCATAGTGTGAATAAATAATATAGCTGGTTCCACTTTAAATAATGGATAGAATTGATATCTGAAAAGATATAAGAAATCTTATATTGACATACAATCATTCATTCAAACCAGTTATACATCTAATGGTAATATCAGAGTGATAATTAATATGAATGGTATGTGAGTTTTGCTTCAAAAGTGATTATGGAAATCAAAATTAATGTGTTTGGAATGAAATCTCATGAAAAGACCAGTCAAGAAACTTAGAGGAATACATGTGTTCTGAAGCAGGAAGTGATTGAAAGTGAAACAAATGCCTATAAATTTTTGAACTTGTGGATGAAATTATATATATATATATATAGATATATATATATATATATATATATATATATATATATATATATAGATATATATATATAGATATATATAGATATATAGATATATATAGATATATATATATATAGATATATAGATAGACACACACAGACATTATAATGTAGCAATATATATGCTCATCGAAATTCACCGTGTAATGCATATCATCCACATATCCAAAAATATTCATTTTACTGAACATCGATTTATATATAATGTTGTTAATCTAGGAAATTCACCAATAGGTTTAATTTTCAGTTCCATCATTATTTAGGGGGAGTGATATCTTATCACAATATGTATCTTTCAAAATCAGCGAGCTTACAAAAATGTACTTGTGATACCAGGTAGGATTCTAAATATGCATAAAAAATACATGTGATGAATAGGCTACAGAGAATGGGAGACAGAAATTTACATATGTGTTAACTTTAAAAACTCATGGAGAACTATTACAATGAAAAGTTGACTAGATTTATAACACATACCCTTGATAAAGCAGAAGGGATGTCCAAGTATACACCATGCCTCTTATGAATGGCCTGTATTTCTACACTGTTAGGTTTCTTGTTCTCCATCATATTAGGATTAGTAGTCAGAGTCTAGTAGGTTATGGGTTAATGTCAGGGATTCAGTATTTCAAACGGAAAATATGAAAATGAATCTAATGTGTATGCAAATATGTTCTACACAAAAATCATCCCACTCTCATCCAGAACAATGCCTTGACATAACCTTCGCCCCAATTAAGACACAATTAGTGGAGAAGAGTTAGAAAATCTGTGAATACGTATGTGGAAATGAAAATGCTCAGGAGTTCACAGCCTTGGAGGCGGTAGAGGAATTTCCAAAAGTATGGGATAGGGTAAATACTCCACAAATATGGAGTTCTGCTGGCCTAATGACTCTTTGAGAAACTGCCTTTGAGGTTGGGCCCTTGTAATATATGTTGTTGTCAAGAGCTTCAGCTTCCTTTGTAGTGAGACAATCAAAGCTGGATCTGCATATATGTGACCTGAAGGACATGGTTTCTTTTTTTCTAGTGAACATGAGGCAGCAGTTCTGAATTCCCTCATTGTAGGTAAACTGTGGCCACTGGGAGCTAATTGTCTCCTCGTGTGGACTGAGAAGCCATTTGGTCATCCTCCACTTTTCCTGGTGATTCTTACTGCTGCACTGGGAGTTTGGTATTGGCATCAGTAAATACCATGAGTTCAACGGGGACACAGTGCAGGAGGGAGTACTCTCACGTGTGGTGGGTCAGGGTGTGCAGGAGAACGCCCCAACCAGGCTTCTATTCAACAAAACTTGCCTCCTTGTCTGTTGCAACCCAATTCTGAACATTGCCCTAAAACCTCTCAATGTAACAAGATGCCTTAACATATAAGGCTCTGCTGGCTGCACCATGTCAGTCACAAGGCATTTGGAAGCCAATGGCAGATCCATGTGGCCCCATCACAGATGTTTTATCATACACCTGCAAACCACTGCTCTAGGCCCACTACTTAGCAGGTTCCAACGTACTGGCATCTTTGTTCTACACCATTTTCATGAAACCCAGTAAATCAAGGCACTGTCTGGTACACTCATGATCAGCAACAGAACATCCAAAGATTCTCCAGTGCCACCTGCTCTTGGGAATTTCAAATATTCCATGGTATTTATCTAGCCATTTTTCAAGGATGAAGTTGGTGTCACGGTGGGTTTCAATTCATTCAGGAACCATCAAATGGTGAGGAATCTCATTTCAATGAAAGCTCAGGAGAACTCTCACAGGCAAGTCTTCAAAAGAGTGGCCAAAAGGTCAAATGAAACCTGGCACATTGAGGTCTACAATGTGAGTTCCATGTGTGATTTGACTCTCAAGTATGGCTGCCAAGTTTTTCAGAATGAAATCATGTGATATCCTAGCTGAGATTCCCAGTGCTCTGTGGAAAGCCATCCTGGGCCTAAATCTCAGTCTCCAAGGGCAACTCTCATGCGTGGCCTTCTAATATCCCAACAGAATTCATGGTAATACTTCTCTGAGTTCAGTTCCAAAACTCAGTCTCTAAGGGGAATCACACCATAGTTCAAGCCCAGGTTGACCCAGGAATCTCTTCCTACTGCCACACAACTGACCACAATTAATACCAAAACACTCCCACATGGCCCTCATCTTCTTTTATATAGACACTCATCATAACCCCTGGGTTGAGGTTTCCATGAGGGGTGCATACCAAGACAGTGTCCAAAATAATCTCCCTTGCCTCTAATTTGCCTAAAGTCAGGGTGGCCTGGAAACCCTTCCTATTAACCAGGAATGATCAAATAGGCCTGCCATTAATACTGATCTACTTCTCCAAATAATCACACTGGGCCAAGATGCTGATTCAGACACATCTCTTTACAAAGCAATAAAACAAAGAGCCACAGGTGATGCCTATTCATTTCCATTTGAAAACTCTTTTCTTCAGGATTCACAAAGGGGTGGCCTAAGGCAAAGACCTTCTAGATATTCACAGCACCAGAACCATAGGTAAGCAAAATTCCCAAAGCAGGGTTTCTCCACATAGACTTTACTGTTCACACTGATATCTGAGTTTCATGAGATGCTCCCATTTCCTTCAGCTCTCCAGTACATGGCCATGTCACAGAGCTTGGAGGTGGTACGTATCTTGGACAGAAAACCATGAGCCTTTTCCGGAGAGTGGCCAGAATTCAGGAATAAAACAGGAAATTAGGAAGTTAGTCATTGCTACCCATCCATAAGGAAAGCTGCAGTCCAATCATAAATTGGGCAGTATGAATTCTGGGAATCATTATACTAGACAGGACACATTCATTGATGCATTATGTTTTCTAATGTCTACAACTACAAACACAGTGGGATACATAGACATAGAAACACTTGCCTTGTCAAACGACTTACTAGAAACAGTCCACTTCAAATCAAACAAACTGCCTTTCTTACCAATTCGCAGAACATGAGACAAAACAACAAACTCACACCCACAACAACATAGGACTTTCTTCCCCCAAGTAGGTCTTTGACTCTCCGGAATTTCCTCTGACTGTTGTACCATACTATGTTTCCCCAAAATGCCCTGTACTGTCTCAGAGCTGGACTTTTTGGCCAACTCTTTGAAGTTGTCAGGAGCCAGCTTTGAGCCACTACCTTCTTTCTCAGGAAAGGCCACTCTCCAAAGCTCTCCTGGCATTTGGCCATTCTCAAATCAGTAGGTACCAAGAAAGACTGATTCTGTTCTTGGTAAAACCAAACAAGTGAGCCCACTGGGACTGGGTCTGGGACTGGTTCTGTGTGCCTGGCTTCCGGGATTCCAAGTTCAGAGTGTTCCAAGACCAAGGAAGTCAGATAGGTCACTTCCGTTCGGAACTGAATGAGGTCACTGGTTTGGCAACCACTTTGTCCTAACAGTTCCTTCAAAGGGTCCCATGAGATGGAGGCTGCCCCTACTTTCTGTGACACTTTCACAACTTAGAATGGTATATCAACCATTGGCACCCGGGAACAGCTCTTACACAGACCTGGTTTGGTCCATCTTCTCTACATTAAAAAGAGAGAGGCTGATTCACACACATCCCTTCATCCTAACCAGGTTGTTTGCCTTACAAGATGACTTTTGCCCTCTCAGTTCCTTTATAGCTGCCTTCATCTTCCCCAGGGATAATTTCTGCATGGACCTTTGAGGTTCTCAGCGGGTGGAAGATACCCTATATTACTCTATATTAAGACCAACTCTGTCCCTGTTCTTCTATAAAGTTAGATTGAGGGAACAATGTATGTTTAGGGTTAATAACATGTTCGATTTGAGTTAGGAATCATTCTGCTGGATGAATAATGGTATTGGGAACCTGGGATATTTATAAGAATATAGATGTGAAATATAAGTATGAAAACAGAAATCTAGGTAAGATTTTAAGCCCAGAAGGGCATAGGGCCCTTGATTGGAATACTTAGCATTGAATTTCGTTTGCACAGATGTCTCAGATAAATCAATATACAATGGCATATCACATTGTACCCTGGATGATTGAATGTAGAAGAGTTCATCCAGTCAAAAAGGGATAGTTGTTAGAATTAGGAAGATAGTCGGTCTGTTTCGGAAGAAGAGTGAGTATAGTATTTGGACCAAAAGTTCAATAGCCCTAGGTTTTCGGTTAGAGAGTGAATGTAAATTTCAGCACATGTGGAGAGTCAGTCACAATGATGAACTGGGAAAATTATGTAGGAAATCAGATATCAATACCCACATTATGAAATCAGGCAAAGTATAAAGTGAATGATAGGATTAGACATTATCAACAAGGTTGAGTTTCAATATATAATCTTAGGAAGAAACAAATATGTAGTCACCAATATGATTGACATTGGAGAGCATTAGGCAACCTGGACATGGATGTTTTTAGTAATCCAGGATCACTTTCCATCTAGGATTTACTACAATCAGAAGTGTGACCTTTGCATTTTGTGATCAGAATATTACTGTGATAAAATGTATATGTAGATCAGGTGACATGAGTATTTCTTCTAACATTTCTTGGAGCAATATTTTGAAGAGGTATAAATTAGTATTGGGGGTACACAGAGTTGTACCCTGTGTCTATGAATGTAGAAGAAATGCATGAATTGACAATACTGTGAATAAATAATATACTGTTTCCACTTTAAATCATGGATTGAATTGATATCTGAAAATATATAAGAAATCTTATATTGATATACAATCATTCATTCCAACGAGTTATACATCTAATGGTAATATTAGGGTTATGTTTTATCATGAAGGGTGTGTGAGTTTAGCTTCAAAAGTGATTATGGAAATGGAAAATAATGTGTTTGGAAAGAAACCTCACAAAAAATGAGTCAAGAAATATAGAGGTATTCAGATGTTCTCAAGCAGGATTTGATGGTAAGTATAAAAAAATCCTATAAATTTCCTAACTTGTGGATGAAATATATATCCTATGATGTGCAAAAACTGAAAAAATAGTAATGCTCCAGTGTTGAATGAAAATGAACGTCAAAAGACACATCATATCCCATAGCAATCTACTTGCATTGATGCTAAACTGGGTCAGTTACTGTAGAAATATTATGATTTTTATGCACTATTCACTGCAGTTAGTTTTCAGTAGTAGGAAACGAATACGTATTTCAAGTGGATGAATTTTTATGAGAATAATCTTGTGAAATGTTGACTATAAATTTACATATATGAACACAAATGAATTTAGGGAGTGTATAATAAGAAACATATATTTCATATTTTGAAAAATCTTGAGAGTGTATATATATATATAGATATGTGTGTGTGTGCATTTATGTATATATATATATATATATATATACACACACACACACACACACACACACACACAGACACTAAAATGTATCAATATGCATGCCAATCGAAATTCACGATGAAACATATATCATCCACAGATCCAAAAATAATCATTTTACTGAACATGGATTTCTGTATAATATTGTTCAACTAGGAAGTTCACCCATAGGTTGAATTTTAAGTTCCAACAGCGTTTAGGAGGAGTGACCTCTTCCCACGATTTGTATCTCCCAAGACAGCCAAACTCACAAGGATGTACGTGTGATACCAGTTATGTTTCTATATTTGCATATAAAAATACATGTGCTGAACAGGCTACAGAGAAAGGGAGACAGGAATTCACATATTTGTTAACTTTAAAAACACATGGAGATCTATTTCAATTAAATTTGACTAGATTTATAACACCTACACTTTATCTTGCAAAAGGAAAGTCCAACTATACACCATGCCTTCTCTGAACTGCTTTCATTTCCATTCTATTTGGTTATTTTTGTCCATCATTTTAGGATTAGTAGTCAGAGTCTATCAGGGTATGGGTTAGTGTCAGGAATTCAGTAATTCGAATGGAAAATAGAAAAATGAATCCAATGTGTATGCAAATATGTGCTACACAAAAATATTCCCACTCTCATCCAGAACATTGCCTTTACATTACCTTTGCCCCAAATAAGACACGATTAGAGAAGAAGAGTTAGGAAATCTGTGAATACATACCTGAAATGGAAAATATTCAGGAGTTCACAATCTTGGATGTGGTAGAGCAGTTTCCAAAAGTAAGGGACAGGGTAAACACTCCACAAACATGGAGCTCATTGGGCATAAAAACTCTTGAGAAACTGCCTCTGAGGTTGGGCAGTTGAAATATATGTTGTTGTCAGGAATTTTAGCATCCCTTCTAGTGAGACCAACAAAGCTGGGTCTGATCTCTGTGACCTGGAGGATATGTTTTTTTTTTTTTTTTTATTTTCCAATGAACATGAGAAAGCAGTGCTGAATTCTCTCTTTGTAGGTAAACTGTGGCCACTGGGGTCTAAGTGTCTCCCCATGTGGACTGTGAAGCCATTTGATCATCTTCCACATTTCGAGGTGTTTCTTGCTTCTGCATGGTGAATTTGGTATTTGCTTCAGGAAATACAAGGAGTTCAACAGGTACCAGTGATGGAGGGAGTTCTGTCACGTGTGGTGGGTCAAGGTCTGCAGGAAAATGCACCAACCAGGCTTCTACCCCACATAGCTTGCCCGCTTGTCCATAGCAATCTGATTCTGAACATTGCTCCGAAACCTCTCCATATAACAAGATGCTTTTATATATAAGGGTCTGCTGACATCACCATGTCAGTCTCAAGCCATTTGGAATCCAAGGGCAGATCCACATGGTACCACCACAGATGTTTTATCACATACCTGCACACCACTGCTCTAGGCCCACTACTCAGCAGTCTCCAACTTACAGGGATCTATTTTCTACACTGTTTTCATGAAACCAAGTAAATCCAAGCACAGTCTGGTACACTCATGATCAGCAACAAGTCATCCAAAGTTTCTCCATTGCCACCTGGTAATGGAAATTTCAAAAAATCCATGGTATGTATTTAGCTATTTTTCAAAGATGAAGTTGGAGGCACTGTGGGTTTCAATTTATTTAGGAAACATTAAATGGTGAGGAAGCTCATTTCAAAGAAATCTCTGGAGAACTCTCACAGGCAAGGCTTCCCAAAGAGTGGCCAATATTTCACATGAATCCAGGCTCATTGAGGTCTAAAATGTGAGGTCCATATGTGTTTTGACTCTCAATTATGGCTGCCAAGACTTTCAGAATAAAATCACGTGAAATCCTGGCTGAGATTCCCAGTGCTCTGTGGAAGCCACCTTGGCCTAGATCTCAGATTTCAGGGTGACTCTCATGTGTTGCCTCCTAAAATCCCAACACAATTCATGGCAATACTTCTCTGAGGACAGTTCCAGAATTCAGTCTCTAAGGAGAATAACACCAGAGTTCAAGCCCAGGTGAACTAAGTCATCTCTTCCAACCGCCACACAAATGACCAGAATTAAAACCAAAACACTCCCACATGGCCCTCAACATCCTCCATATAGACACTTATCATAACCTCTGGCTGGAAATTTCCATGAGGGGTGCAGACAAAGAAAGTATCCAAATACGTTCCCTTGCCCCTCATTTGCCTAAAGTCAGGGTGGCCTGGACACCCTTCCTGAGAACCAAGAGTGATTAAATAGGCCTGCACTTAATACTGCTCTGCATCTCCAATTTGGGGCCTACTTACTTTCAGGTATAGATTCTTTATGTGATTTGGAGTCATGAGAAAAGCCAAGCACCTCTGGGCTAGTCTCTGCAGGGTTTGAAGAACTCATTTGACCCAAAGGATCCCTATTCTCACTTGATGGATTTCAGGAACCTAACAGAGGAAAGCAAAAGACTTAATCCACAATGACTGCTCATTTGGCCATTTTGGTTTTGGATGCACACATGGTATCTTTCTTTAGATCCATCAGGTGCTAAGAATCTAAGCCACAGCCTCACACAGGGTCATGAGGCTGATTCAGATACATCCCTTTCCAAAGCAATCAAGCAAAGAGCCACAGGTGATGCCCATTCATTTGCATTTGAAAACTCATTTCTTCAGGCTTCACAAAGGGGTGGTCTGAGGCAAAAAGCTTCCTGAAATTCAGGGCAACAGAACAATAGGTAAGCAAATGGCCCAAAGCAGGATTTCTCCACTGAGACTTTCCTGGTCAAACTGATATCTGAGTTTTCTGAGATGCTCGCCATTCCCTTTAGCTATCCAGTACATGGCCATGTCACAGAGCTTGGAGGTGGTATATATATTGGACACATAACCATGAGCCTATTCTGGAGAGTGGAGTGAATTCAGGAACAAAATAGAAACTTAGGAAGATAGTAGGTGTTGCCCATTCATAAGGCAAGCCGCAGTCCATTCATAAATTGGCAGGATGAATGTTGGGAAGATTTCTACTAGACAGGAGACATCCATTGATGCATTCTCTTTTCTAATGTCTAGAACCACGGCACAGTGGGATACACATACTTAGAAACACTCGACTTTTCATAAGACTTATTAGAAACAATTCACTTCAAACCAAAAAACCGCCTTTATTACCTATTCTCAGAACATGAGACAAAACCACAAACCAACACCCACATCCACAAAGACACCTTCTTCCCCCAAGTCAGTCTGTGACTATCCATAGTGTCCTCTGATTGGTGGGCCATAGTATGTTACCCCGAAATGGCCTGTCCTGTCTCAGATCTGGTCTCCTTGGTCAACACTGTGAAGTTCTCAGGAGCCAGCGGTGATCCACTAACTGCTTTCTCAGGAAAGGCCACTCTTCAGAGCTTTCCTGGCATTTGGGCATCCTCACCTCCGTAGGTACCAAGAAAGACTGACTCTGTCCTTGGTAAATCTGAACAATTGAAACCACTGGGACTGGGACTGGGACTGAGACTGGATTTGGGTGCCTGGCTTCCTGGATCCCAAGTTCAGAGAGTTCCATCACAAAGGATGTTAGGTGAGGTCACTGCCTTGGCAACCACTTTGTCCTAACAGTTGCTTCAAAGTGTCCCATAAAATGGAGGCTGCCCCTACATCCTGTGACACTTTCACAAGTTAGAATGGTATATCAACCATAGGCACGCGGGAAGTGCTCTCCACACTGGCCTAGTTTGGTCCTTCTTCTCCAGATTAAGAAGAGAGAGGTTGATTCAGACACATCCCTTCATCCTGACCAGGTTGTTTTCAATGGAAGATATCTTTTGCTCTCTCAGTTCCTACATATGTGCCTACAACTTCTCCAGGGATCATTTTTGCGTGGACCTTTGAGTTTCTCAGCAGTTGGAAGAAACCGTACATTCCTGTATTGTAAGACCAACTCTGTCCCTGCTCTTCTGTAAAGTTCGATTGAGGGAAGAGTGTATGGTTAGGGTTAATAACAGTTTCGATTGGGGTTAGGAATCATTCTGCTGGATGAATAATGATATGGCGAACCTTCGATATTTACAAGAATATATAGGTGAAATATAAGTACGAAAACAGAAATAAAGGTAATATTTGAAGCCCAGAAGGGCATTGGGCCCTTGATTGCAATATTTAGCTTTGATTTATTTTCTGCACAGATGTCTCAGATAAATCAATATACAAATGCATAGGACCTTGTACTTTGGATGATTTATTGTCAAAGAGAACTTCCAGTCAAAAAGGGATAGTCGGGCGGCTGGGGATGTGGCTCAAGTGGTAGCGCACTCGCCTGGCATGCGTGCGGCCCGAGTTCGATCCTCAGCACCACGTACAAACAAAGATGTTGTGTCTGCCAAGTACTAAAAAAAATAAATGTTAAAAAATTCTCTCTCTCTCTCCCTCTCTCTCTCACTCTTTTGTTTAAGAAAAAAAAATTTAAAAAAAAAGGATAGTCGGTAGGATTAGGACGATAGTCGGTAAGTTTAGAACGGAGAGTGAGTATAGGATTTGTACCAAAAGTTCTTTAGCTATGGGGTTTCGGGTATAGAGTGAATGTAATTGTCAGCACATGTGAAGAGTCAGTCACAATGATGAACTGGGGAAAATATGTAGGAAAGCAGATTTCAATAGAGACATTAGGAAATCTGCCAAAGTATATTCGGTAATGAAAATTTAGTAAAATAGGTAAATGTCACTTCCCGTTTTTCTGTATGCTTAACAAAACACTTTTGAAATCTTGAGAACTGTTTGCTAATCTTGTTCCCAGAATGTGCTGTCCCCAACTGCCAACCTGCAGAATGTACTCATTCACCCGGTTGCACGCAAACTGCTCACTCGCGCAGACCAAACAATAAAGTTCCCTCTCTGCCCTCTCCAAGCAAAGTATATAAGCTCTGCTTAAGCTGTTCTCAGGGCTCTCTGCTCTATTCAAGTGAGCTCTGAGCCCCAGCATGCTGGACCCCCAATAAACCCTTTGCTTTTGCATGAGACAGTCTTTTGGTGGTCTCTTCACCCGATGCTCGCCTGACCTTTACATATGGAGGTTCCAGTGAGATCCAGCAGCGGCGAACGAGAGACCCCAACAGGCTCCTCTTGGGGTATGTATGGTGCCTCTTTCTGGTTTCAGGTTTCAGGTTAGGGCTTCACAAAATGGCTGTCAATGAAGAGTGTGACCTCTCTCCGATGGTGGCTGACATACGTGTCACAGAGCCACAGGCCACATCCCTGGGGGATGCACCAGAGTACTCGGGAAATCGAGGAGCAATAGTCTCCTCAACTCAGTGATATTTTGTTTCAGATTCGGTATCGCCAGCCCATCGGGTTGGGCCAGATACTTAGTCCTGGTCTCAGTGTTGGAAGTTCCATTGTCTGTCTTTATTTTCTTGTCTTGTCTGTGTCGTGTGTCGTCGCTTTTACTGTTTGTGTATCTTTCATTATGGGACAGAGCACTTCAATGCCTCTGTCCCTGACCCTTGATCACTGGACCAAAGTACCCTTAAGGGCTCAGAATCTTTCTTTTTCAGTAAAATTCTGGACCTGGCAGACTCTCTGTGCCTCAGAATGGCCCACCCTTGGATTCGGATGGCCCCTAGAAGGATCTTTCTACTTCCCACTAATTTAAAAAGTCAGAGGATATTGTCTTTCAGCCAGGGCCACATATCCATCTGGATCAACAGCCATATATCTTAACTTGGCAGGACCTCTGCAAATCTCCTCCATGGGTGAAGCATTTCCTTGCCCCTACCCCCGCTCCTACTCCTTCCCCCATGATCTCTCAAACCCTCTGCTTCTCCTCCTCCTCCACCCTCTGTTCTCCCTGAGTCACAAGATTTGACTCTACTGGACTCTCGTCCCCCTCCTTATCTCCTGCCCACGTCCCCCAAAGACCAACACCCTCTAAGTGATCCCCCTGCTGCTGACTCAACCTCTCCACCATTGGAGGAAGCTAAGCCAGCCCATCGCCCTCCAGATAATTTCCCCGCGGCACACACAGCCCCTCCTCCTCTGGAGGAAGCTAGCCCGGCTAAAGGTACTCACCAGCAGTGAATGATTGAAAAACCTGGAACTCGAATGATGCTCCCCCTCATCCCTAGGGGCCAATGATTGACAACGGCCCTGGGGGAAAAATGCAAGCCTACCAGTATTAACTTTTCTCCTCTTCAGACCAATATAACGGGAAAAATAAATATCCCCCTTTTACCAAGGACCCCACCCGGCTCCTAGGTGTGTTTGAGTCATTGATGTTTTCACACCAGCCTACTTGGGATGACTGCCAACAACACCTAGGGTTGTCTCTTCATGATAGAGAAACAAAAGAGAATCCTCCTGGATGCTGGAGAAAAATATCCTCTGACCAGATGGGTGACCGACAAAACTTCCCAACATATTCAACCCGGCTTTCCCTTGAATCGACGAAACTGGGACCCCAACACCTTTGAAGGTAGGGAGCATTGTCCACTTATCGCTGGGCTCTAATTGTGGGTATCTTAGTGGCCGCTAGGCGACTAACAAATTTTGCCAAGTTAAGAGAGATTATTCAAGGGCCTGATGAATCTCCCTCTATGTTTTTAGAGAGAATTATGGAGGCATATAGGAGATATACTCCTTTCCATCCTCAGGCAGAGGATCAAAAGGCATCTGTCAAGATGGCCTTTATGGGCAAGCTGCCCTGGATATTAAAAGAAAGTTACAATGCTTAGATGGATTACAAGATATGACTTTGAGAGATTTAGTCAGAGTAGCTGAGAAGGTATACTATAAGAGAGAAAATGAGGAAGAGTAGGGAGCAAAGGGAGGATAAAAGAAACAAAAGACAGACTAAGGCATTGACTAAGGTCCTGGTCACAACAACAAATAGGCCAGAAATAAGAAACATGGAGACAGGAATGGATACCGGGGCCCATACTAGAGGCCACCCCTGGCCTCAATTTAATGTGCCTACTGTAAAGAAAAAGGACACTGCTTCAAAGAGTGCCATTGAAAGAGACAGCCACTCTAGCCAGCGATTCTGACTCTGGAGGATGACTAAGAACGTTGGGGCTCAGATCCCCTCCGAGAGCTCAGGGTAAATTTTGAAGTGGAGGGGACCCCAGCAAACTTTGAAGTGGATACAGGGGCAATATACTCTGCCATTAAGGCCCCATTGGTCTCTCTATCAAATAAAAGGTCTCTAATTCAAGGGGCTAATGGCAGAAAATATTGGGCTTGGACAACTAAGAGGACCATGGACCAGGGGAAAGGAAAAATCCATCACTCGTTCTTAGTAATCCCAGAATGCCCGGCCCCATTGATGGGCAGAGATCTGCTCACCAAGCTCCGGGCCAAAATAACTTTTAACCCTGAAGGCCTACAAGTGGAATTTCTAAATCCTTCAGTAAAAACTCTTATAGTCACGGCTCTAAATATGTCAGTAGAAAATGTACATCAACTCACTCACCTTGGTTCAAAGAAATTGCATTCATTCCTGAAGGATCAAGAACAGAGTTTTTTACTAACTGACTCAAAGCAAAAGAAAATAACTGAATGGGTAACAAAAGCCTGTCAGGTCTGTCATGGATAATGCTTACCCTTCCAAGCTTCCTGCACAAAAGCACCTACGAGGAACCAGACCAGGACAATTCTGGGAAGTGGACTTTACTAAAATTAAGCCAGCAAGGTTTGAAATTAAATATCGCCTAGTCTTTGTAGATATATTTTGAGGATGGATTGAAGCCTTTTCCAGGAAAAAAGAAAAAAAACGAAACAGCGCAAATGGTCGTCAAGAAGATCCTGAAAGATATTTTTACAAGATACGGCCTGCCTAAAGTAATAAGGTCTGATAATGGACTGGCGTTTGTAGCCCAGGTAAGTCAGGGGTTAGGCAAGACCCTGGGGATTAATTAAAAGTTACATTGTGCCTATAGACCACCGAGTTCAGGACAGGTAGAAAGAATGAATAGAACCATTAAAGAGACCATAACGAAATTAAGCTTAGAAACCTGCATAATAGATTGTACTATGCTCCTGCCTTATGCACTATTTCATGGAAGAAATACTCCCTCTGTTTCTTCGTGTAACCTCACCCCCTATGAAATTGTCCATGGTGCCCCTCCTTCAGTAAGGGACCTAACCCCAACTCTAAGACCTAACGATTCCTTCCACACCCCATTGCTTGACTGAATTAAAGCTCTTGAAAGAACTCAGGGATACCTGTGAAAACAGATGGCCAATGCCTATCAACCTGGGGATGAGTGGACTCTACATCGATATCAAGTAAGAGACTTCATCTACGTAAGTCGACATCAGGTGTCATCCCTGGAACCCCATTGGAAATGACGATACAAGGTGCTACTTATAACACCTACAGCGGTAAAGGTAGACAGAATCACTTCCTGGATCCATACCTCTCATCTCAAGCCTGCGCCCTGTCCAGACTCTGGCTGGAAACTGGAAAAAATTGGTAAAACTTTCTAGTTGTGTATTTACCCTGTGTCTAAGGCTATACACTCTCCCCTTGACCACCAGTAGTCCTAAACCTATTTAACCCGTTCAGCAGCGATGGCTGATCACAAATCCTACTGGTAAAGAAGTATGATCTATCTCGCATACAGCCCACTTAGGGACTTGGTGGACATCTATCCACCCAGACATTTGTCAGCTGGCTATAGGTCTTTCCTATTGGGATATACCTGATGAAGAGGATCCCACTAAATTTCCATTAAATCCATTCTGCACCATTGATAATGGAAACAATCATTATGGATTTAGGGACACGCAAGCCAGATGCAGGTTGGCTAGCCTCGATTACTGTTTGCCCGGTGGACTACCAAAGCCACAAACAGTCACGGTTGTGTGGGGGGAATGCTGACTTCTTCTGTAAGTCATAGGGATGTGATCATACAGGCAGTGCATGATGGAACCCAAACTCCTCATCAAATTCTGTACACAGCATTGGCCCTATTACCAATTAGATCACCAAAACCGATGGCCCCTAGAGGGGTCTCTAGATCCTCAAATTCTGCATGACCTTTTTAACTTCTGAAAGTCCTCAAAAGGGTGAAAGGAGATTTCCCTATGTGAAGGCCTTTTCCCTCCTTCGCTCACATCCTGAACTATGCTTCTCCAATAGGTCCTCACACTCAGCCTTCTGCTCCAGACTCTCTGCTGTCACTCTCAACTTAGCAACATGATTTCTCCCCTCCAATTACTAGATCAAAAACCCAAACCTCCGCCGGATCTAAGACCATTGCCCCCTTGCTGAGGTAGCAGGTACTGAGGTAACCCTCCACCGAATCACTCCTCTCTTCTCCAGTCAGTGCCCGCACCGGGTCCCACCAGTTCCTCTTACCACCTAACCCAAAGCTCAAACCAGCTGAAGAGAACCCTCAGACCCCTTTCCAAGATGTAGTGAAAATGGCCTTTAAAGTTTTTTTGTCATCACTGAAAACAGGTTACTAAGAATTTAAAGTCCCTCACAGGCTTTTATGGATACTAACTCCCATCTTCCCCTCTGCTCTACCTGTTCTACTGCTCACGTTTTTGATGCTAGTAAAATCACAAACCCCTTTCCCAGTATTCTTTCACATCTCTGCTACCTCATTCTCAGAACCACAGAGCTGCTCACAGCCACGCCTTCCCCATCTCCCCCCTCTGTTCCAGGCCCACAGAAAAACATTAACTAAAATTCTACAGAAGTCTTCAGCATGGCTGACTTTAGGACTTTCAGCAAAAGAGTCCCCATGAAAGACTTCAAAGTAGATAAACTTCCTCTTTTCCTGTTGCCCTGTTGTACTTGGCGACTGGCTAAAAATATCAGCACTCCTAAGTTAGACACCCCCTTACTAGTTTTTCACAAAATATGTGAACAAGGCTTTTGGCATTGAGCTGGGGCTTCACAGGGATGGCTACATTTCTAAGATAAAGAAGTTACCAACTGGGCTCCATGGTAACAGCTGGAAGGGGGAAAAAATAAAGGGAAGAAAAAGCTCTCCTTCACCCAGGTGTCCTTGAAAAGTTAGCTTGCCCAGAACAGAGGAAAAAAACAGAAAAAATCTGCTTTTTGTGAACTTCTGCAGGCTGTGAACTTCTGCGCCCCTTCCCTTATATGTTGGGTACAAAATTCTGAAACTACCTAAACGTGGGTTTCAGGGAATTAATTGATTATAACAGAAGTAATGCCCTCTGAATCCGGTTGCAAATAAAATGGAAAGTTTCCCTGTTTTTGGTAGTATCTTAGGTGCCTTGCCTTGTCCGTCTCTACAACAGTATAATTCTATATACTTAAACATTGTTTATGTTTTCATGAAATTGTCAAGACGATGTGATTAATTGTGTAAAGGTGCAGATGTTTCCCAGAGTGCTTTATCATAATGCAGGTTCATTTGAAGATCAAATAGGGGGGCATAAAACCCGGTTCCACTGAGAACATATATCCATCACTTTAGCCATCCTATTAGGAATAGGAGTTGCTGCAGGCGTGAGCACAAGAACCACTGCCTTGGTCCATGGGATACAACAAATGACACAATTAGAAGCAGCAATAGACCAAAACTTAAAGATATTAGAAACCTCCATCTTGGCTTTGCAGGAATCTTTAACCTCTCTCTCTGAAGTTGTTTTACAGAAAAGGCGAGGGTTGAACCTCCTCTTCATGAGAGAAGGGGGCCTTTGTTCTGCATTGATGGAGAATGTTGTGTTTTTGCCGACCATACTGGAGTTGTAAAAAAGTCTAGGAGTAAATTAAAAAGATGCCTTGAAGAGTGTCATTGAGAGAGAGAGGCCCAAAAAGGGTGGTTTGAGTCTTGGTTCACACAGTCCCCCTGGTTAACTACGCATTTATCAACCCTGGCCATTTCAATAATAATTCTCATATTATTGCTAACTATAAAACCCTGTTTGCTCAACCGTGTAATTTCTTTTCTCCAAGCTCAAATTGGACGAGTTAAACTTATGGTAATACCCCACTAGCAAACATAGAATGTGACACCCCGCAATGATCACTTTTATGATTAAAAGTAGCCAGAAGAAGAAGTGGGGAATGAAAGGTTAATAAAATAGGCACTTTTCACTTCCTTTTTTCCTCTATGCTTAACAAAACACTGCTGAAATCTTGAGAAATGTTTGCTAATCTTGTTCCCAGAATGTGCTGTCCCCAACTGACTAACTGCAGAATGTGCTCCCTCACTGGGTTGCATGCAAACTGACCACTCGCCCTGACCCATCAATAAACTTCCCTCCCTGCCGTCACCAAGGAAAGTGTGTAAGCTCTGCTTAAGCTGTTCTAAGGGCTCTCTACTCTATTCAAGTGAGCTCTGAGCATCAGCATGCTGGACCCCCAATAAACCCTTTGCTGTTGCATGAGATAGTCTCTTGGTGGTCTCTTCCTTCGACCTCACCCGACCTTTACTTGGATAATTAAATGTAGAAGAGAACATCCATTCAAAAAGGGATAGTCGGTAGGATTAGGAATATAGTTGGTAGGTTTAGGAAGAAGACTGTGTATAGGATTTGAAACAAAAGTTCCTTAGCAATAGGGTTTCGGTTAGAGAGTGAATGTAAATGTCAGCACATGTGAAGAGTCAGTCACAATGATGAACTTGAGAAAATATGTAGGAAATCAGATATCAATACACACATTATGAAATCAGGCAATGTATAAAGTGAATGATAGGATTAGACATGATCAACAAGGTTGAGTTTCAATATATAATCTTAAGAAGAAACAAATATGTATTCACCAATATGATTGACATTGGAGAGCATTAGGCAACCTGGACATGGATGTTTTTAATAATCCAGGATCACTTTCTATTTAGGATGTGCTACAATCATAAGTTTGACCTTTGCATTTTGTGATCAGAATATTACAGTGATAAAATGTATATGTAGATCAGGTGACATGCGTATTTTTTCTAACATTTCTGGGAGCAATATTTTGAAGAGGTATAAATTAGTGTTGGGGTACACAGAGTTGTTCCCTGTGTCTATGAATATAGAAGTAATGCATGAATTGACAATACTGTGAATAAATAATATAACTGTTTCCACTTTAAATCATGGATTGAATTGATATCTGAAAATATATAAGAAATCTTATATTGATATACAATCATTCATTCCAACGAGTTATGCATCTAATGGTCATATTAGGCTTATGTTTTATCATGAAGGGTGTGTGAGTTTAGCTTCAAAAGTGATTATGAAAATGAAAAATTATGTGTTTGGAAAGAAGTCTCATGAAAAGACGAGTCAACAAACATAGAGGAATACATGTGTTCTGAAGCAGGAAGTGATTGTAAGTATAAAAAAAAGTATAAATTTCCTAACTTGTGGATGAAATATATATCCTATGATGTGCAAAAACTGAAAAAAATAGTAATGTACCAGTGTTAAATGAAAATGAATGTCAAAATACATATCATGTCCCGTAGGAATCTACTTGCATTGATGTTAAACTGGGTCAGTTACTGTAGAAACATTGGGATTTGAAAGGACCATTTACTAAAGTTAGTTTTCAGTACTAGGAATCAAATATATATTTCAGGTGGATGAATATATCTGAGCATAATCTTGTGAACATTTTATTATAAATCCGCATTCATGACATGAATAAATTTAGGGAGTGTATATAAGACACATATATTTCATATTTTGAAAAATCAGGAGTGTGTATAATATATATATATATATATATATATATATATATATATAACACAGATACATTAAAAAGTAGCAATATATAAATATATATGCATATCAAAATTTATCATTAAATATATATCATCCACAGATTAAAAAGTATTCATTTTAGTGAACATGGATTTATGTATAATGTTGTTCAACTAGGAACCTCACCCATAGGTGGAATTTTAAGATCCAAAAGCGTTTAGGAGGAGTGATCTCTTCTCACAATTTGTATCTGCAAAGTCAGCCACCTCACAAAAATGTACGTGTGATACCAGGTAGGATTCTATATGTGCATATAAAAATACATGTGCTGAATAGGCTCCAGAGAAATGGAGACAGGAATTTAGAAATAAGTTAACATTAAAAACAATGGAGAACTATTTTAATTAACAATTGACTATATTTATAACACCTACCATTTATCATGCAAAAAGCAAGTCCAACTATACACCATGCCTCCTCTGAACTGCTTGTGTTTCTATAATGTTTGGGTTACTTTCCTCCATCATATTAGGATTAGTAATCAGAGTCTAGTAGGGTGTGAGTTAGTGTCAGGGATTCAGTATATCGAATGGAAAATAGGAAAATGAATCCAATGTGTATGCAAATATGTGGTACACAAAAATCTTCCCAATCTCATCAAGAACAACACCTAGATATCACCTTCGCCCCAAGTAAGACACAATTAGAGGAGAAGAGTTAGAAAATCCGTGACTACATATCTGGAATGGAATACGATCAGGAGTTCACAACCTTGGAAGTGGTAGAGGAGTTTCCAAAAGTAAGGGACAGGGTAAAAACTCCACAAACACGGACCTCTGCCTACCTAAAGACTTCTTGAGAAACTGTTTCTGAGGTTGGGCACTTAAACCATATGTTGTTGTCAGGAGCTTTAGCTTCCTTTCTAGGGAGACAATAAAAGCTGGGTCTTCATCTCTGTGACCTTGTGGATATGGTTTCTTATTTTCCAATGAACATGAGGCAGCAGTGCTGAATTCTCTCTTTTTAGGTAAACTGTGGCCACGGGGAGCTAAGTGTATCCACATGTTGACTGTGAATCCATTTGGTCATCCTCCACATTTCGTGGTGATTCTTGGTGCTGCACTGGGAATTTGGTATTTGCTTCATGGAATACAAGGAGCTCAACTGGAACACAGTGCTGGAGGGAGTTCTGTCATATGTGGTGGGTCAGGGTCAGCAGGAGAATGCACCAACCAGGTTTCTAGCGGACATAGTTTGCCCCCTTGACCATAATAACCTGATTGTGAACATTTCCCTTAAACCTCTCCTTATAAAAAGATGCCTTTACATATAAGAGTCTGCTGGATGCACCATGTCAGCCACATGCCATTTGGAAGTCAAAGGCAGATCCACAAGGCCCCACGACAGAAGTTTTATCACAAAACTGCACATCTCTGCTCTAGGTCCACTAATCAGCAGGCTTGAACTTACTGGCATCTCTGTTCTACACCATTTTCATGAAACCCAGTCAATCAAGGAACTGTCTGGTACACTCATCGTCAGCAACAGTATATCCAAAGGTTCTCCTGTGCAACCTGGTCAAAGGAATTTAAAAAATTTCATGGTATTTATCTAGCCATTATTCAAGCATGAGGTTGGAGGCACTGTGGGTTTCAATTTTTTCAGGAAACATTAAATGGTGAGGAAGCTCATTTCAATGAAACCTCTGGAAAACTCTCACAGGCAAGTCTTCCCAAGGAGTGGCCAAAAGGACACAGAAATCCAGGACTATTGAGGTCTACAATGTGAGGTCCATGTGTGTTTTGACGCTCAAGTATGCCTGCCGAGTGTTTCAGAAAAAATCATGTGATATGTAGGCTGAGATTCTCAGTGCTCTGTGGAAAGCCACCCTGGACCCAGATCTCAGTTTATAAGGGCGACTCTCATGTGTGGCCTGCTAAAATCCCAACACAATTCATGGCAATACTTCTCTGAGTTCAGTTCCAGAACTCAGTCTCTAAGTCCCCTTGAACTCACACCAGAGTTCAAGCCCAGTTGGACCCAGTCATTTCTTCCAACCGCCACACAAATGACCAAAATTAAAACCTAAACACTCCCACAAGGCCCTCATCTTCTCCATATAGACACTCATCATAACCTCTGGCTGAAGGTTTCCATGAGGGGCGCAGCCCAAGACAGTGACCAAAATGAGCACCCTTGGCCCTCATTTGCCTAAAGTCAGGGTGGCCTGGACACCATTCCTGTGAACCAGGAGGGATTAAATAGACCTGCCATTAATACTGCTCTGCTTCTCCATTTTGAGGTCTACTGAATGTCAGGTATAGATTCTTTATGTGGTTTGGAGTCATGAGAAAACCCAAGCACTTCTGCAGGGCTTTGAAGAACTCATTTGACCCAAAGGATCCCTATTCTCACTTGATGGAGTCAGGAACATCACAGAAGAAGGCTAGAGACTTCATCCACAATGACTGATCTTTTTGCCATTTTGGTTTTGGATGCACACATGGGATCTTTCTTTAGATCCATCATGTGCTGAGAATCTAAGGTGGAGCCTCACACAGGGCCAAGTGGCTGATTCAGACACCTCCCTTTCCAAAGCAATTATGCCAAGAGCCACAGGTGATCCTCATTCATTTCCATTTGATAACTGTTTTTTTCAGTCTTCACAAAGGGGTGGCCAGAGGCAAATACCTTCCTGACATTCAGGGCAACAGAACAAAATGTAAGCAAAAGGCCCAAAGCAGGGTTTCTCCACTGAGAGTTTTCTGGCAACACTGATATCTGAGTTTTCTGAGATGCTCGCCATGCCAATCCCTTCAGCTATTCAGTACATGGTCATGTCACAGTGATTGGAGGTGGTACATATCATGGATAAAAAACGATGAGCCTATTCTGGCTAGTGGCCAGAATTCTGGAAGAAAACAGGAACTTAGAAAGGTTGTAGGTGTTTCCCATTGGTAAGGCAAGCCGCAGTCCTTTCATAAATTGGACAGGTTGATTGCTGGGAGGCATTCAACTACACAGGACATATTCATTGATGCATTCTCTTTTCTAATGTGTACAACCATGGAAACAGTGGGATACACAGAAATAGAAACACTCACCATGTCAAATGACTTATTAGAAACAGTCCATTCCAAAAAAAAATAAATCACGTTTTTTATCTATTCTCAGAACATGAGACAAAACCACAAACTGACATCCACACACCCAGGCACCTCCTTGCCCCAAGTAGGTCTGTGACTCTTCTGAGTTTCCTCTGACTGGTAGGCCATACGATGCTCCTCCGAAATGGCCTTTCCTGTCTCAGATCTGGTGTCATTCACCAACTCTGTGAAGTTGTCAGGAGGCAGTGGTGAGCAAATTCCAGTCTTGTCAGGAAAGGCCCCTCTTCAGAGCTTTCTTGGAATTTGGCCACCTTCACATGAATAGGTACCTAGAAAGACTGATTCTATCCTTGGTAAATTCAAACAAGTGAGACCACTGGGACTTGGACAGGTAATGGCTCTGGGTGCCTGGCTTCCTGGATCCCAAATTCAGAGAATTCCATCACCAAGGAAGTAGGTGAGGTCACTTCCTTCAGGAACTGAATGAGGTCACTGACTTGGCCACCAATATGTCCTAACAGTTGCTTCCTAGGTTCTCATAAGATGGAGGCTGCCCCTACTTCCTGTGACACATTCACAAAATAGAATGGTATAGAAACCATAGGCACCTGGGAACAGCTCTCCACAAAGGCCTGGTTTGGTCTGACTTATCTACATTAAGAAGAGAGAGGCTGATTCAGAAACATCCCTTTATCTTGATTAGGTTGTTTGCCATGGAAGATAACTTTTGCTCTCTCAGGTCCTAAATAGCTGCCTAAATCTTCTCCATGGATCATTTCTGCATGGACTTTTGAGGTTCTCAGCAGGTGGAAGATCCCCTACCTTCCTGTATTGTAAGACCAACTCGGTCCCTGCTCTTCTGTAAAGTTAGATTGACGGAACATTGTATGGTTAGGGTTAATAGCATGTTCGATTTTGGTTAGGAATCATTCTGCTGGATGAATAATGATTTGGGAACCTGTGATACTTATAAGAATATAGACGTGAAATATAAGTATGAAAACAGAACTCTAGGTAAGATTTGAAGCCCAGAAGGGCATTTGGCAATTGATTGGCATACTAAGCTTGAATTATGTTCTGCACCGAGGTCTCAGATAAATTCATTTACAATGGCATAGGATGCTGTACCTCAGATGACTGAATTTAGAAGAGATCATCCAGTCCAAAAGGGATAGTCCATAGGATTAGGAAGATTGTCAGTAGGATTAGGAAGAAGCGTGAGTCTAGGAGTTGGACCAAAAGTTTTTTAGCAATAGGGTTTTAGTTAGAGAGTGAATGTAAATGTCAGCACATGTGAAGAGTCAGTCACAATGATGAACTGGGGAAAATATGTAGGAAAGAGAGTAAATATTTATCAATAGAGACATTAGGAAATCAGGCAACGTCTAAAGTGAGTGATAGGATTAGACATTTTCAACAGGGTTGAGGTTGAATATATAATCTTAGGAAGAAACAATTATTTAGTCACCGATAGGATTGACATTTGAGCGCATTAGGGAACCTAGACATGGAGGTTTTTAGTAATCCATGCTCACTTTTAATTTAGGCTTTAGTACAATCATAAGTGTGACCTTTGCATTTTGTGTCAAGAATATTACTGTGGTAAAATATATATTTAGATCAGATTACATGAGTATTTCTTCCACCAATATGAGGAGCAATATTTTGAAAACTTATAAATTAGTATTGCGGATAAAATAGGCATACCCTGTGTTGATGAATAAGAGATGATGCATGAATAGACCATATTGTGAATAAATTATATAACTGGTTCCAACTTTAAATAATGCATTGAAATTATATTTGAAAATATATAGGAAATCTTATATTGATATATATACATTCATTCCAACCAGTTATACATCTAATGGTAATATTAGGGTTACGGTTTATCATGAAGAGTGTGTGAGTTTTGCTTCAAAAATGAGTATAGAATCGAAAATAATGTTTTTAGAAAGAAGTCTAGTGAAAAGACCACTAAAGAATCATAGAGGAATACATGTTTTCTGAAAGAGGAAGTGATTGAAAGTGAACCACATACCTATAAATTTGTGAATTTGTGGATGAAAGAATATATCCTATGATGTCCATAAACTGAAGAAATAGTAATGTACCAGTGTGGAATAAAAATGAACTTCAAAATACATTTCATGTCCCATAGGAATCTAACTGCATTGATGTTAAAATTGGTCAGTTACTATAGAAATATTAGGATATATAAGGACCATTCACTGAAGTTAGTTTTCAGTACTTGGAAACAAATATGTATTTCAGGTGGTTAAATATTTCTGAGAATAATCTGTTGAGAGCCACAGCCAAAGGAGCCCCAGTAAACTTGCAGCTGCCAGCAAACTTCCATCTGCCGGCTGATGATTGGCTCACAGCGGCCCCAGCATCATCTAGCTGATTTGCTTCTCTGTGGTGATGCTCATTGGAGATGCTCAATGAGCGGATTCCCTGACCTTTCAGACTTCCAGCGGATGATTGGCTCACAGCGGCCCCAGCAACATCTAGCTGATTGGCTCCTCTGTGGTGATGCACATTGGGCTGGTTCCCTGCCCTTTCAGACCACGGAACTGCTCATTGGGGGACTTTTTTGGCTCCGCCCATGCGACCCAGCCAATCGGCCTCAAGAGGAGGAGACTTGTGTTTGAGGGAGAGGCTTGTGGGAAGCCTGTGGTGGCAGTTGGGCTCTGACGGCTATTCCTGAGGAGCTGTTTTGTTTGGTGTTATCTTGTTGGGTTGTATTATAGTAGAAATACGGGATCAGAAATTAGAAAAAAAAAACTGAAAGAGTGTTCAGTAAATTGTTAGAGGAAGGAGGCATCTCAGTAAAATCAAGAAAAGTCAGGGCATACGTTGATACAATACAAAAATGTAGCCCATGGCTTTTTCAGGAGGAGTTGTTAAATATATCACAATGGAACCATCATGGTGAAGATTTTAAAAGAATAGAAAAGAAAAACCCAGGGACTCTGCCAGTTGGCACATTGCTATTGTGGACGTTTGTACCTTCTTTGCTTAGTGGAAAGCCTTCAGTTCAGACAATGGTAGAGGAAGGAGAAGACATATTGATTCAAGTAAAACAGAAGGTCTCTCAAGTTAGTCAGACAGAGGAAAAAATTCAAGTAAAAGAAAAGGTCTCTCGAACTAGTGAGACAGAGGAAAAAAATCAAGTAAAAGAGAAGGCCTTTCAAGCCAGTCAGACAGAGGAAGAAAGTGTAAAACAGAAAAAGCCATCAGGGGGAAAGTTACAACAGGAGACTACTACTAAAACCTTTCTATCACCAGAGGGTGTAAGTGTCCAACCAACAGCACCACCTCTACAGGAGACTGCTACTAACACCTTCCTATCACCAGAGGAAGTAAGTGTCCAACTAACAAGGCCACCTCCATATGCTGGGAGGCCCCCAACCCCCGCAGTTGATAGTTGGGATCCTGAGACAAGATCTCAAATATTAACATGCCCAGTATTTGAGGCAGGAGGGCAGTGAGATTACCATGCTTTAAATTTCAAAACAGTGAAGCAGCTAATAGAGACTGTAACAACCTATGGTCCTCAAGCACCCTTCACTGTAAGCATTATCGAATCCATTAACAACATGAACATGAAGCCAGCAGATTGGGCTAATATGTGTAAAGCTGTGCTAAATGGAGGACAATACCTGTTATGGAAGATTGCCAATGAGGAATTTTGCAAGGAGACGGCTAGGCAAAATGCAGCAGCTAGTTATCCTCAGAGAAATCTTGATATATTGTTAGGAAAGGGACCATATGAGGATCAGCAGCAGCAATGTGCATATGATCCTGGTGTATATGCACAGATTGCTATAGATGCAATTAAAGCATGGAAGACATTACAAGGACATGGAGGTTTACAAGGTCAAATATCTAAGGTAATACAAGGAGCTAATGAACCTTATGCTGAATTTGTAGATAGGCTTATTCAAACAGCTACCAGAGTTTTTGGAAATACACAACAAGCAATGCCATTACTAAAACAACTGGCTTATGAGCAAGCAAATTGTTGGTGCAAAGATATCATTAGACCATGGAAACATGAAGATTTAAACACATATATTAAATTATGTAGAGACATTAAAGAACAAGAGCAAGTCGTGGAAGCTGCAGTAAAACAGGCTTTAGATGCCAGAGACATTAATGAACAAGGGCAAATTGTGGCAGCTGCAGTAAAACAGGCTTTAGATGCCAGGCCAAGAACATGCTACAATTGTGAAGAAACAGGACATTTTAAAAGGAATTGTCCCATAGGAGGAGGGTATAACAAAACAAGGTATCAAAGGAGTAGAATACAAGGTATTTGTCCACAATGCCATAGAGGGAGACTTTGGGCTAATGAATGCTGTTCTCAAACCACCATAGAGGGTACACCATTATCAAAAAACGAACAAGGACCAGGTGTTTATCCACAATATTGTGGACAAAGACATGGAGCTCCATTGCCAAAAATGGACAAGGGGGCTCAATGCTCCGGGGCCCAAAACCACAAATATACGCAGCACTGAAGAAACCCAGCAACCCCATCAGGGTAGTGCCCAGGACACATTGTCCATCAGATCCCTCATCAGACAAACCAGAGGGAGCGCAGGGTTGGACATCTGTGCCTCCACCAGAGCAGTACTAACTGCAGAGATGGGAGTTCAATTCATTTCCACAGGGGTAAAAGGACCTCTTCCCAAAGGAACAGTAGGCTTATTATTGGGACGCAGCTCTTCTACTCTAAAAGGACTTATGATAAGTCCTGGGGTAATTGATCTCGACTATGAAGGTGAAATAAAAATTATAGCCAGTTCTCCAAAGGGTATATCAGTAATTTCACCAAGAGATAGAATAGCACAGTTACTAATAATACCCAGCCTACGTGAAAAAGTTTCCAGTTGTAATGTAGAAAGAGGTTCCAAGTGATTAGGCTCCACAGGTGTAGATTGGGCTATGCTTTCTTTAAATTTAGATTCTGGCCCCATGCTAAAACTAAATATTCAAGGGCATGAATTTAAGGGGCTACTGGATACAGACGCAGACCTTAGCATCATCTCTCATCAAGAATGGCCAAAACATCGGCCATTACAACAAGCCACTCAAACGCTTCGAGGCCTAGGAGTGGCGTCTAATCCTTATAGAAGTGCAATGGTATTAGATTGGAAGGATCCTGAAGGATGTGAAGGAACTCTACAGCCATATGTATTGGATCATCTTCCCGTAAATTTATGGGCACAAGATAGTCTTCTGGACTCAGTGATATTTTTTTTCGGATTCGGTATTGCCAGTCAATCGGGTTTTGCCGGCTCCTCAGTCCTGGTCTCAGTGTTGGACGTCCATTGCCTGTCTTCATTGCCTTGTCTGTGTCATGTTTCATTGCTTTAACTGTTTGTGTATCTTTCATTATGGGACAGAGTACTTCAATGCCTCTGTCCCTGATCCTTGATCACTGGGCCAAAGTCCGCTTAAGGGCTCAGAATCTTTCTTTTTTCAGTAAAGCGCCAGATGTGGCAGACTCTCTGTGCTTCAGAATGGCCCACATTTGGATTCAGATGACTCCTAGAAGGATCTTTCTACTTCCCACTAATTTAAAAAAGTCAGAGATATTGTCTTTCAGCCGGGGCCACATAGCCATCTGGATCAACAGCCATATATCTTAACTCGGCGGGAACTCTGCATATCTCCTTTTCCATGGGTGAAGCCTTTCCTTGCCCCTGCCCCCACTCTGACTCCTTCCCCCAGGAACTCTCAAATCCTCTGCTCCTCCTTCTCCTACACCCTCTGTTCTCCCTGAGTCACCAGATTTCACTCTACTGGACTCTCCTTCCCCTCCTTATCTCCTGCCCTTGTCCCCCAACCTCCAACACCCTCTAAGTAATTCCCCTGCTGCTGACTCAGCCTCTCCTCCATTGGAGGAAGCTATGCCGGCCCAGTGCCCTCCAGATAATTCCCTTGCGGCACACACAGCACCTCTTCCCTTGGAGGAAGCTGACCCGTCTAAAGGAACTCGCTGGCGGTGAATGATTGAAAACCCTGGAACTCTCGGGATGCTCCCCCTCCATCCCTATGGGCCAATAATTGACGATGGCCACCGGGAAAAAATGCAAGCCTACCAGTATTAGCCTTTCTCCTCGTCAGACCTATATAACATAAAAAAATTATAATCCCCCTTTTTCTGAGGACCTCACTTGGCTCTCAGGTCTGGTTGAGTCATTGATGTTTTCACACCAGCCTACTTCGGAAGACTGCCAAAAACTCCTAGGGATTCTCTTCATGACAGAGGAACAACAGTGAATCCTCCAGGAAGCTAGAAAAAAATATCCTCAAACAAGATGTGCGTCCGACACAACTTCCCAACATAATCAAAGGTGGCTTTCCCTTGAACCCACCCAACTGAGACCCCAAAATCTTTGAAGGTAGGGAGCATCTATCCACTTATCACCGGGCTCTAATAGTGTGTCTCCAAGCAGCCGCTAGCGACAAACTAATTTGGACAAGGTAAGAGAGATTATTCAAGGGCCTGATGAATCTCCCACTATGTTTCTAGAGAGAATTATAGAGGCATATAGGAGATATACTCCTTTTGATCCTCAGGCAGAGAATCAAAAGGCATCTGTCACGATGGACTTTATTGGGCAAACTGGCCTGGATATTAAAACAAAGTTACAAAGCTAGATTAATTACAAGATATGACTTTGAGAGATTTAGTCAGAGAAGTCAAGAACGTATACTATAAGAGAGAAACTGAGGAAGAGAAGGGAGCAAAGGGAGGATAAAAGAAACAAAAGGCAGACTAAGGCGTTGACTAAGGTCCTGGTCACAACAACAAATAGGCCAGAAATTAAGAAACAGGTAGACAAGAAGGGATAACATTGGCCCATGCCAGAGGCCACCCTGCCCTCAGATCAATGTGCCTACTCTAAAGAAAAAAGGACACTGGGCCAAAATTGCCCTAAAAAGCGACAGCCACACCAGCCAGCCATTCTGACTCTGGAGGATGACTAAGAAAGTCGGGGCTCAGATTCCCTCCCCAAGCTCAAGGTAACTTTTGAAGTGTTTCAAAAGTGATTATGGAAATCGAAAATAATGTGTTTGGAAAGAAGTCTCATGAAAAGGTCAGTCAAGAAACATGGATGAATACATGTGTTCTGAAGCACGAAGTGATTGAAAGTGAGACAAATGCCTATAAATTTGCTTACTTGTGGATGAAATATATATTCTATGATGTGCATAAAGTGAATAAATAGTAATGTAGAAGTGTTGAATAAAATTGAACATCAAAATACACATCATGTCCCATAGTAATCTACTTGAATTTATTTTAAACATGGTCAGTTACTGTAGAAATGTTAGGATATGTTTGCACCATTCAAAGAAGATAGTTTTCAGTACTAGGAAACAAATATGTATTTCAGGTGGATGAATATGACTGAGAATAATCTTGTGAAAAGTTGATTATAAATCCAAATACATCAATATGAATGAATTTAGGGAGTGTATAATAAGACACATGTTTTATATATATATATCTCACAGACATTAAAAATAGCAATATATAAGCCAATTGAAATTCATCATGAAATATATATCATCATCATATCCAAAAATATTCATTTTAATGAATATGGATTTTTATATTAGTTTGTTCAAATAGGAAGCTCAAACATGGGTTGAATTTTCAGTTCCAACAGTGTTTAGGAGGAGTGATCACTTCTCACAATTTGTATGTGCCATGTCAGCCACCTCACGAGAATGTACGTGTGACACGAGGTAGGATTCTATATGTGCATATTAAAACACATGTGCTGAATAGGCTACTGAGAAAGGAAGACAGTAATTCATATATTTGTTAACTTTAAAAACACATGTAGAACTATTTCAATTAAAAATTGACTAGATTTATAACTCCTACCCTATATATTTCAAAAGGCATGTCCAACTATACACCATGCCTCCTCTGAAATGCTTGTATTTCTATTCTGTTTGGGTTATGTTTCTCTATCATATTAGGATTAGTAGTCAGAGTCTAGTAGGGAATGGGTTAGTGTCAGGGGTTCACAAAAATCTTTCCACTCTCATTCAGAACAATGCCTAGACATTACCTTCATCCCAAGTAAGACACAATTAGAGAAGAAGAGTTAAAAATTCTGTGAATACATATCTGGAAATGAATATTCTCATGAGTTCACAACCTTTCAGGTCGTAAAGGAGTTTCCAAAAGTATGGGACAGGGTAAGCACTCCACAAACATGGAGCTCTGCTGCCCTAAAGACTTCTTGAGAAACTGCCTCTGAGGTTGGGCACTTGTAATATATGTTTTCGTAAGGAGCTTTCTTTGTACTGAGAGCATCAAAGCTGGGTGTGCATCTATGCGACCTGGAGGACATGGTTTCATATTTTCCAATGAACATGAGGCAGCAGTGCTGAATTCTCTCTATGTAGGTAAACTGTGTCCACTGGGGCCTAAGTGTCTCCGCGTGTGGACTGTGAAGCCATTTGGTCATCGTCCACTTTTCTTGGTGTTTCTTGCTGCTGCCCTGGGAGTTTGGTATTTGCTTATGAAGTAAAAAAAAGATCACCTGGGACACAGTGCTTGAGGGAGTTCTGTCACGTGTGGTGGGTCAGGGTCTGCAAGAGCATATACCAACAATGCTTCTATTCCACATAGCTTTTCCCCTTGACCATAGCAACAGAATTCTCAACATTGCCATGAAACCTCTTTATATAACAAGATGCCGTTACATATAAGGGTCTGCTGGCTGCACCATGTCAGTCACAAGGCATTTGGAAGCCAATGGAAGATCAACATGGCCCCACCACAGATGTTTTATCACACACCTCCCCTCCACTGCTCTAGGCCCACTACTCAGCAGGCTCCAATTTACTGGCATCTCTGTTATACACCATTTTGATGAAACCTAGTCAATCAAGTCACTGTCTGGTATACTCATGATCAGCAACCGGTTTTCCAAATTTTCTCCAGTGCCACCTGGTCATGGAAATTTCAATAATTTTATTGTATTTATCTAGCCATTTTACACGGATGAAGTTGGAGGCACTGTGGATTTCAATTCGTACAGAAACCATTAAATGATGAGAAATCTCATTTCAATGAAAGCTCTGTAGAACTGTTAAAGACAAGGCTTCCCAGGGAGTGGCCAAAAAGTCACATGAAATCAGGCCCATTGAGGTCTACAATGTGAGGTCCATGTGTGTTTTGACTGTCACCTATGCCTGCCAAGTCTTTCAGAAAAAAAAAGTCATGTGATATCCTGGCTGAGATTCCCAGTGCTCTGTGGAAAGCCACCCTGGGCCTAGATCTCAGTTTCCAAGGGAGACTCTCATGCGTGCCCTCCTAGAATCCCAACACAATTCATGGCACAAGTTCTCTGACATCAGATCCAGAATGCACTCTCTAAGTGTAATCACACCAGAGTTCAAGCCCATGTGGACCGAGGCATCTCCTTTAACAGCCACACAATGACCTCAATTAAAACCAAAACACTCCCACATGGCCTTCATCTTTTTCCATATAGATACTCATCATAACCTCTGGCTGGAGGTTTCCATGAGGGGCACAGTCCAAGACAGTGTCCAAAATAAGCTCCCTTGCCCCTCATTTGCCTAAAGTCAGGGTGGACTGGACATACTTCCTGTGAACCCGGAGTGATCAAATAGGCATGCCGTTAATACTGCACCGCTTCTTCAATTTGAGGCCTACTGAGTTAGAGGTATAGATTCTTTATGTAAATTAGAGTCATGAGAAAACCCAAGCACCTCTGCAGGGCTTTGAAGAACTCAATTGACACAAAGGATCCCTATTCTCACTTGATAGAGGTCAGGAACCTCACAGAGGAAAGCGAGACTGTATCCACAATGACTGGTCTATTTGCCATTTTGGTTTTGGATGCACACATGGGATCTTTCTTTAGATCCATCTGGTGCTGAGAATCTAAGCCACAACCTCACACAGGGCCAAGATGCTAATTCAGACACATCCCTTTCCAAAGCAATTAAGCCAAGAGCCACAGGTGATGCCCATTCATTTCCATTTGAAAACTGTTTACTTCAGGCTTCACAAAGGGGTGGCCAGAGCAAGAACTTCCTGACATTCAGTTCAACAGAACAATATATAAGCAAAATGCCCAAAGCAGGGTTTTTCCACTGAGATTTTCCTGGTCACACTGATATCTGAGTTTTTTGAGATGCTCGCCATTCCCTTCAGCTATCCAGTACATGGCCATGTCACAGAGCTTGGAGGTGGTACATATGTTGGACACAAAACCATGAGCCTATTCTGGAGAGTGAACAGAGTTCATGAAGAAACCTGGAAATTAGGAATGTATTAGGTTATGCCCATCTTTAAGTAAAGCCACAAACCATTCATAAATTGGGCAGGATGAAATGGGAAGCTTTCTACTAGACAGGACACATCCATTGATGCACTCTCTTTTCTAATGTCTACAACCACGGACACCATGGGATACACAGACATAGAAACACTCGCCTTTTCAAATGACTTACGAGAAACAGTTCACTCCAAACCAAACAAACCACCTTTCCTTCCTATTCTCACAACATGAGACAAAATCACAAAGTCACAACCACACCCACAAAGGCACCTCCTTACCCTAAGTAGGTCTGTGACTCTATGGAGTGTCCTCTGACTGGTGGGCCACACAATGTTCCCCCGAAATGTCCTGTCCTGTCTCAGATATGGTCTCCTTGGCCAACTCTATGAAGTTGTCAGGAGCCAGCGGTGGGCCACTACCTGCTTTTTCAGGAAAGGCCCCTCTTCAGAGCTCTCCTGGCTTTTGGCCATTCTAACATCAGTAGGTACAAAGAAAGACTGACTCTGTCCTTGGTAATTCCAAACAAGTGAACCCACTGGGACTGGTACTGGGACTGGCTCTGTGTGCCTGGCTTCCAGGATCTAAAGTTCAGAGAGTTCCATCACCAAGGGAGTAAGGTGAGGTCACTTCCTTCAGGAACTGAATGAGGTCACTGCCTTGGCAACCACTTTATCCTAACAGTTGCTTCCAAGTGTCTCACTAGATGGAGGCTTCCCCTACTTCCTGTGAAACATTCACAAGTTAGAATGGTATATCAACCATAGGAACCCGGTAATAGCTCTCCACACAGGCCTGGTTTGGTCCATCTCCTCTACATTGAGAAGAGAGGTTCTGATTCAGACACATCCCGTCATCCTGACCAGGTATTTTGCCATGGAAGATTACTTTTGCTTTCTCAGGTCCTCCATAGCTGACTACATATTCTCCAGGGATCATTTCTGCATTGAACTTGTGGTTCTCAACAGGTGAAAGATCCCCTACATTCCTGTATTGTAAGACCAACTCTGTCCCTGCTCTTCATTAAATTTACATTGAGGGAACAGTGTATTGTTAGGGTTAATAAAATGTTTGATTTGGGTTAGAAATCATTCTGCTGCATGAATAATGGTATTGGGAACCTGCGATATTTTTAAAAATATAGAGGTGAAATATATAAATTAAAAAAGAAAGTCTAGGTAATTTTGAAGCCCAGAGGGGCAATGGGCCCTTCATTGGGATACTTAGCTTTGATTTACGTTGTGCACAGATATCTCAGATAAATCGATATACAATGGCATAGGACCTTGTACCTTGGATGATTAAAATTCGAAGAGAACATCCAGTCAAAAAGGGATAGTCAGTAGGATTAGATAGATATTCGGTAGGTTAACAAAGAAGAGTGAATATAGGATTTGGAACAAAAGTTCTTTAGCAATAGGGTTTGGGTTAAAGTGTGAAAGTAAATATCAGCACACTTGAAGGGTCAGTCACAATGATGAACAGGGGAAAATATGTAGGAAAGCAGATATCAATAGAGATATTACAAAATCAACAAATGGGCCAAGGACCTGAACAGACACTTCTCAGAAGAAGACATACAATCAATTAATAAGTACAAGAAAAAATTCTCACCTTCTCTAGCAGTCAGAGAAATGCAAATCAAAACCACCCTAAGATACCATCTCACTCCAGTAAGATTGGCAGCCATTAGGATGTCAAACAATAATAAGTGCTGGCGAGGATGTGGGGAAAAGGGTACACTTGTACATTGCTGGTGGGACTGCAAAATGGTGCCGCCATTATGGAAAGCAGTATGGAGATTCCTGGGAAAGCTGGGAATGGAACCACCATTTGACCCAGCTATCGCCCTCCTCGGACTATTCCCTGAGGACCATAAAAGAGCATGCTATAGGGATACCGCCACATCAATGATCATAGCAGCACAATTCACAATAGGCAGACTGTGGAACCAACCTAGATGCCCTTCAATAGATGAATGGATAAAAAAAAAATGTGGCATCTATACACAATGGAGTATTATGCAGCACTAAAAAATGACAAATTCATGGAATTTGCAGGGAAATGGATAGCATTAGAGCAGATTATGCTAAGTGAAGCTAGCCAATCCTTAAAAAACAAATGCCAAAAGTCTTCTTTGATTTAAGGAGAGCAATTAAGAACTGGACAGAGGGAAAGAGCATGAGGAAAATATTAACATTAAACCGAGACAAGTGATGGGAGGGAAAGGGAGAGAGAAGGGAAATTGCATGGAAACGGAAGGAAACCCTCATCGTTATATGAAATCACATATACGAGATTGTGAGGGGAAAGGGGGGGAAGGGAGAGAACGGAACAACAACAGATGAGGTAGAGAGGGAAGATGAAAGGGGAGGGGAGGGGGGATAGTAGGGGATAGAAAAGTCAGCGGAATACAACAGTCACTAATATGGCATTATGTAAACATTGTGAATGTGTAACTGATGTGATTCTGCAATCTGTATTTGGGGTAAAAATGGAAAAGGATAACTCACTTAAATCAAATGTATGAAAGATGAAAAAAATAAAAATTAAAAAAGTACTAATTTGGCTCATTGTAACATTAAAAAAAAGAGATATTACAAAATCAGGCAAAGTATAAAGTGAGTGATATGATTAGATATTTGCAACAGGGTTTATTTTGAATATATAATCTTAGGAAGAAACAAATATGTAGTCACCAATAGGATTGATATTTGAGAGCATTAGGCAACCTGAACATGGAAGTAATCCATGTTCACTTTCCATTTAGGCTTTAGTACAATAATAAGTGTGAACTTTGCATTTTGTGTCCAGAATATTACTGTGATAAAATGTATATGTAGATTAGGTGGCATGAGTATTTCTTTCACCATTTCTGCGAGTAATATTTTGAAGACATATACATAAGTATTCGTTGTACAAAAAGCTGTACCCTGTGTCTATGAATATACAGATAATGCATGAATAGATCATACTGTGAATAAATAGTATAGCTGGTTCCACTTTAAAAAATGGATTGAATTGATATTCACAAAGGAGTGGTCTGAGGCAAAAACCTTCCTGAAATTCAGGGCAACAGAACAATAGGTAAACAAAACGCACAAAGCAGGGTTTCTCCACTGAGACTTTCCTGGTCACACTGATATCTCAGTTTTCTGAGATGCTCGCCTTTCCCTTCAGCTATCCAGTACATAGCCATATCACATAGCTTGGAGGTAGTACATATCTTGGACACAAAACAATGAGGCAATTCTGGAGAGTGTCCAGAATTCAGGATGTAAACAGAAACTTTGGAAGATAGCAGGTGTTGCCCTTCAATAAGGAAAGCCGCAGTCCATTAATAAATCGGGCAGGATGAATGTTGAAAGCTTTCTCCTAGACAGGACACATCCATTGATGCATTTTCTTTTCTAATGTCTACAACCACGGACAGAGTGGAATACACAGACATAGAAGCACTCGCCTTGTCAAAGGACTTACTAGAAACAGTCCACGCCAATTCAAACAAACAGCCTTTCTTACATCTTCTCAGAACATGAGAAAAAACCATACACACACCAACACCCACAAAGGCACCTCCTTTGTGGAGTGTCCTCTGAATGGTGGGCCATACTATATTCCCCCCAAATGGCCTGTTGTATCTCAAATCTGGTCTCCTTGGCCAACTCTGTGCAGTTGCCAGGAGCCAGCGATGAACCAATACCTGCTTTCTCAGGAAAGGCCTTTCTTCAGAGCTTTCCTGGCATTTGGCCATCGTCACATCTGTTGGTACTAAGAAAGACTGACTCTGTCCTTGGTAAATTTAAACAAGTGAGACCACAGGGACTGGGACTGCGACTGGCTCTGGGTGCCTCTCTTCCTGGATCCCAAGTTCAGAGAGTTCCATCACCAAGGAAGTGAAGTGAGGTCACTTCCTTCAGGAACAGAATGAGGTCACTGCCTTGGCAACCTCTTTGTCCTAACAGTTACTTCTAAGGGTCCCATGAGATGGAGTCTCTCCCTTCTTTCTGTCACACTTTCACAAGTTAGAATGGTATATCAACCATAGGCACCTGGGAAGAGCTCTCCACACAGGCCTGATTTGGTCCATCTTCTCTACATTTAGAAGATAGAGGTTGATTCAGACACATCCATTCATCCTGACCAGATTGTTTACCATAAAAGATGACTTTTCCTCTCTCAGGTCCTTCATAGCTGCCTACATCTTCTCCAGGGATCATTTCTGCATGGACCTTTGTTGTTCTCAGAAGGTGGAAGATCCCCTACATTCCTGTATTGTAAGACCAACTCTGTCCCTCCTCTTTTGTAAAGTTAGATTGAGGGAACAGTGTATGTTTAGGGTTAATAACATGTTTGATTTGGGTTAGGAATCTCTCTGCCCCATGAATAATGGTATTGGGAACCTGTGATATTTACAAGAATATACAGGTGAAATGTAAGTATGAAAACAGAAATCTAGGTAAGATTCGAAGTCAGGAGGGCATTGGGTCCTTGAGTGGGATTCTTAGGTTTGAATTATGTTCTGCATATATGTTTCTGATAAATTGAAATACAATGGTTTCGGACCCTATACCTTGGAAGATTAATTGTCGAAGAGAACATTGAGTCAAAAAGCAATAGTCAGTAGGATTCGGAAGATAGTCAGTAGGTTTAGAAATAAGAGTATAGGATTTAGACCAAAATTTCTTTAGCAATAGGGTCTCGGGTAGACATTGAATGTAAATGTCAGCATATGTGAAGTGTCAGACACAATGATGAACTGGGGAATATATGTAGGAAAGCAGATATCAATAGAGATATAAGGAAATCAGGCAATGTATAAACTGAGTGATAGGATTAGACATTTTCAACAGGCTTGAAGTTGAATATATAATCTTAGAAAGAAACAAATATGTAGTCACCAATAGGATTTACATTTGAGAGCATTAGGCAACCTGGACATAGTTGTTTTTAGTAATCCATGCTCACTTTCCATTTAGGCTTTGATACAATCATGAGTATGACCTTTGCTTTTTGTGTCCAGAATATTACTGTGATAAAAAAAAGAAATATATATATATATATATATATATATATATATATATATATATATATATATATATATATATATTGATAGATAGATAGATAAGGTGACATGAATATTTCTTCTACCATTTTTGGGAGCAATGTTTTGAAGAGGTATAAATTAGTATTGGGGAAACAAAGAGGTGTACACTGTGTCTATGAATATAGAGATAATGCATTAATAGACCATACTGTGAATAAATAACATACCTGGTTCCAACTTTAATAATGGATTGAATTGAAATGTGAAAATGTACAGGAAATCTTATATTGATATACACACATTCATTCCAACCACTTATACATCTTATGGTAATATTAATGTTATGGTTTATCTTGAAGAGTGTGTGGGTTTAGCTTCAAAATTGATTATGGAAATCGAAAATAATGTGGTTGGAAAGAAGTCTCATGAAAAGACCAGTCAAGTAACATGGAGGAATACATGTGTTCTGAAGCAGGAAGTGATTAAAAGTGAAACAAATTTCTATAAATTTGTGAACTTGTGAATGAAATATATATCCTATGATGTGCAATAACTGAAGAAATAGTAATATACCAGTGTTGAATTAAAATGAACGTCAAAATAGACATCATGTCCCATAGGAATATACTTGCATTGATGTTAAACTGGGTCAGTTACTGTAGAAATATTAGGATTTGTAAGCACCATTGATTGAAGTTAGTTTTCAGCACTGGGAAACAAATATGTATTTCAGGTAGATGATTATTTCTGAGAATAATCTTGTGAAAAGTTGATTATAAATCCACATAGATGAACATGAATGAATTTACGGAGTGTATATAAGACAAATATATTTCATATTTTATAAAATCTGTAGAGTGTGTGTATATATATATATATATATATATATATATATATATATATACAAAAAAACACAAAAATTCATTAAAAAGTATCAATATATATATGCCAATCGTAATTCATCATGTAATATATATCATCCTCATATGCAAAAATATTTATTTTACTAAACATGGGTTTATGTATAATATTGTTCTAATAGGAAGCTCACCCATAGTTTGGATTTTCAGTTCCAACAGCGTTTAGGAGGACTGATCTCTTCTTACAATTTGTTTCTGCCAAGTCAGCCAACTAATAAAAATATACGTGTGATACCAAGTAGGAATCTATATGTGCATATAAAAAGTACATGTGCTGAGTAGGCTACAGAGAAAGGGAGACAGGAATTCACATATTTGTTAACTTTAAAAATGCATGGAGAGACCTGGGGATGTGGCTCAAGTTGTAGCGCGCTCGCCTGGCATGCGTGCGGCATGGGTTCGATTCTCAGCACCACGTGCAAACAAAGATGTTGTGAACGCCGATAACTAAAAAATAAATATTATAGAATTCTCTCTCTCCTCTCTCACTCTCTCTTTAAAAAAAACACATGGAGGACTATTTCAATTAAAAATTGAGTAGATTTGTAAAACCGACCCTTTATCATGCAAGAGGGAAGTCCAACTATACACCATGCCTCCTCTGAACTGCTTGTATTTTCATTTTTTGGGGGTATTTTTCTCCATCATATTAGGATTAGTAGTCAGAGTCTATTAGGGTATGAGTTAGTGTCAGGGATTCAGTATTTCGAATGGAAAATTGGAAAATGGATCAATGTGTATGCAAATGTGTACTACAAAAAAATTTTCCCACTCTCACTCAGAACAATGCCTTGATATTACCTTCACCCCAAGTAAGACACAATTAGAGGGGAAGAGTTAGAAAATCTTTGAATACATATCTGAAATTGAAAATGCTTAGGGTTCACAACCTTGGAGATTTTAGAGGAGTTTCCAAAAGTAAGGGACAGTGTAAAAACTCTAAAAACATGGAGATTTGCCTGCCTAAAGACGTCTGGAGAAACTGCCTCTAGGTTGGGCACTTGAAATATATGTTTTTGTCAGGATCTTTAGCTTCCTTTCTAGTGAGACCATCAAAGCTGCGTCTTTATCTCTGTGATCTGGAGGACATGGTTTATGATTTTCCAATAAACATGAAGCAGCAGTGCTGAATTCTCTCTTTGTATGTAAACTGTGGCCACTGGGGGCTAAGTGTCTCCCCATATGGACTGCGAAGCCATTTCATCATCCTCTACTTTTCATAATGTTTCTTCCTGCTGCACTCGGAGTTTGGTATTTGCTTCACGAAATACAAGGAGTTCAACTGGGACACAGTGTTGCAGCGAGTTCTGTCACGTGTGGTGGATCAGGGTCTGCAGGAGAATGCACCAACAGGGCTTGTATACCACACAGGATGCCCCCTTGACCATAGCAACCTGATTCTGAACATTGCCCTGAAACCTCTCCATATAACAAGTTGCCTTTACATATAAGGGTCTGCTGACTGCACCATGTCAGTCACAAGCCATTTGGAAGCCAATGGCAGATCCACATGGCCCCACCTCAGATGTTTTATCACACATTTGCTCACCACTGCTCTAGGCCCACTACTCAGCAGGATCCAAATTACTGAGATCTCTGTTCTACACCATTTTCATCAAAACCAGTCAATCAAGGCACTGTCTGGTACACTCGTGATCAGCAACAGGACATCCAAAGGTTCTTCATTGCCACCTGGTCATTGGAATTTCAAAAATTTCATGGTATCTATCTAGCCAATTTTCAATTATGAAGTTGGAAGCACTATGGCTTTCAAATCATTCAGGAATCATTCAATGGTGAGAAAGCTCATTTCAATGAAAGATTTGAAGAACTCTCACAGGCAAGGCTTCCCAAAGAGTGGCCTAAAGGTCACATGAATCCAGTCCCATCGAGGTCTACAATTGAGGTCCATGTGTGTTTTGACTAGCAAATATGGCTTCCAAGTCTTTCAGAATAAAATAATGTGATATCCTGCCTGAGATTCCCAGTGCTCTGTGGAAAGCAACCCTAGGACTAGATCTCAGTTTCCAACGGAGACTCTCATGCGTGGCCTCCTAAATTCCCAACACAATTCATGGCAATACTTCTTTGATGATTGATCCAGAACTCAGTGTTTAAGGGGAATGACACCAGACTTCAAGCCCAGGTGGATCCAGTCATCTGTTCCAACTGCCACACGAATGACTACAATTAAAACCAAAACACTTCCACATGGTCCTCACCTTCTTCCAGATAGACACTCTTTATTACCTCTGGCTGGAGTTTTTCATGTGGGACGCATCCCAAGAGAGTGTCCAAAATAATCTTCCTTGCCCTTCGTTTGCCTAAAGTCAGGGTGGCATGGTCACCCTTCCTGTGAACCTGGAGTGATCCAATAGGCCTGCCATGAATACTGCTCTGCTTCTCCAATTTGAGGCCTACTGACTCTCAGGGATAGATTCTTTAAGTGATTTGGAGTCACAAGAAAACATTAGCACCTCTGCAGTTCTTCAAAGAACTCATTTGACCTAAAGGATCCCTATTCTCACTTGATAGAGGTCAGAATCCTAACAGAGAAAGGCAAGAGACTCATCAACAATGACAGATTTTTGGCCATTTTGGTTTTGATTGCACACATGGAATCTATCTTTAGATCCATCATGTGCTGAGAATCTAAGCCACAACCTCATACAGGGCCAAGAGGCTGATTTAGACACATACTTTTACAAGCAATTAAGCAAAGAGCCACAGGTGATGCCCATTCATTTCCATTTGAAAACTGTTTTCTTCAGGCTTCACAAAGGGGTGGCCTGAGGCAAAGACCTTCCTGACATTCAGGACAACAGAACCATAGGTAAGCAAATGAACCAAAGCAGGGTTTCTCCACTGAGAATTTCCGGGTCACACTGATATCTGAGTTTTCTAAGATGTTCCCATTCTCTACAGCTATCAAGTATATGGACATGTCTCAGAGCTTGGAGGTGGTACATATCTTGGAAACAAAACCATGAGACTATTCTGGAGAGTGGGCAGAATTCAGGAAGAAAACAGGAACTTAGGAATTTAGTAGGTGTTGCCCATCCATAAGGCAAACCAAAGTCCATTCTTCAATGAGGCAGGATGAATGCTGGGAAGTTTTCTACTAGACAGGACACATCCTTTGATGCCTTCTCTTTTCTAATGTCTACAACCACGGACACAGTGGGATACTCAGACTTAGAAACACTAGCCTAGTCAAACGACTTACTAGAAACAGTCCACTCCAACCCAAACAAACAGCCTTTCCTACCTATTCTCAGAACATGAGAGAAAAGCACAAACTCACTCCACACCCACAAAGGCACCTCCTTAACCCAAGTAGGTCTGTGACTATCCGGAGTGTCCTCTAACTGGTGGGCCATACTATGTTCCCCTGAAATGGCCTGTCCTTTCTCAGATCTGGTCTCCTTGGCCAACACTGTGAAGTTGTCAGGAGCCAGCGGTGAACCAATACCTGCTTTCTCAGGAAAGGCCCCTCTTCAGAGCTCTTCTGCCATTTGACATTCCTCATATCAGTCGGTACTAAGGAAGACTGACTCTGTCCTTGGTAAATCCAAACAAGTGAGACCACTGGGACTGGGACCGGGACTGGCTCTGGGTGCCTGGCTTCCTGCATCACAATTTCAGAGTTTTTGATCACCAAGGAAGAGAGGTGAGGTCACTTTCTTCAGGAACTGAATGAGGTCACTACCTTGGCCACCACTTTGTCCTAACAGTTGCTTCGAAAGGTCCCATGAAATGGAGGCTGCCCCTACTTCCTTTGACACTTTCACAAGTTAGAATGGTATATCAACCTTAGGCACCTGTAAACAGCTCTCCACAAAGGCATGGTTTCATCAGTTCTCTACATTAAGAAAGGAGAGGCTGATTCAGACACATCCCTTCATACTGACCCGGTTGTTTGCCATGGAATATGACTTTTCCCCTCTTAGGTCCTTCATAGCTGCCTGCAACTTCTTCAGGGTATAATTTCTGCATGGTCCTTTGATGTTCTCAGCAGGTGGAAGATCCCCTACATTACTGTATTGTAAGACAAACTCTGTCTCGGCTCTTCTGTAAAGTTAGTTTGAGGGAACAATGTATGATTAGGCTTAATAACATGTTTGATTTGAGTTAGGAATCATTCTGCTTAATGAATAATGGTATTGGGAACTTGTGAAATTTACAAGAATATATTGGTGAAATATAAATTTGAAAACAGAAATCTAGATAAGATTTGAATCCAGGAAGGGCATTGGGCTGTTGATTGGGATACTTAGCTTTGAATTATGTTCTGCACATATGTCTCAGATAAATCAATATACAATGGCATAGGACCTTGTACCTTGGATGATTGATTGTCGAAGAGATCATCCAGTCAAAAAGGGATAGTCTTTAGGATTAGGAAGATAGTCGGTATGTTAGAAAAAAGAGTGAGTATAGGATTTGGACCAAAAGTTCTTTAGCAATAGGGTTTCGGATAGAGAGTGAATGTAAATGTCAGCACATGTGAAGAGTCAGTCACAATGATGAACTGGGGAAAATATGTAGGAAAGCAGATATCAATAGAGACATTAGGAAATCAGGCAAAATATAAAGTGAGTGATAGGATTAGTCATTTTCAACAGGGTTGAGGTTGAATATATTATCTTAAGAAGAAACAAATATGTAGTCACCAATAGGATTGATTTGAGAGGATTAGGCAACCTGGACATGGATGTGTTTAGTAATCCATGCTCACTTTCCATTTAGGATTTGGTGAAAGGTTAATGAAATAGGTACTTGTTACTTACTGTTTTTCTGTATGCTTAACAAAACACTGTTGAAGTCTTGAGGACTGTTTGCTAATCTTGTTTCCAGAATGTGCTGTCCCCAACTGCCAAACTGCAAATGTATACCCTCACCCGTTTGCACGCAAACCACCCACTTGCCCTGACCCATCAATAAACTTCCCTCCCTGCCCTCTCCAAGGAAAGCATATAAGCTCTGCTTAAGCTGTTCTCATTGCTCTCTGCTCTATTCAAGTGAGCTCTGAGCCCCAGAATGCTGGACCCATAATAAACCATTTACTGTTGCATGAGACATTCCTCTGGTGGTCTCTTCCTCTGATGCTTGCCCGACCTTTACATCTGGAGGCATGAGCAAGATCCGGCAGCGGCGGATGAAAGATCCCCAAGGGGCTCCTTTCAGGGTAAGTAAGGGAACTCTTTTTGGTTTTAGGTTTCAGGTTAGGGCTTGGCAAAATGGCTATCGGTGGTGAGCGTGAGCTCTCTCTGACAGAGGCTGACATACGTGTCACAGAGCCACAGGCCACGATCCTGGGAAATGCCCCAGAGGACTCAGGAAATCGAGGAACAATAGTCTCCTTGACTCAGTGATATTTTGCTTCGGATTCAGTATTGCCAGCCCATCAAGTTTTGCCGGCTACTCAGTCCTGGCCTCAGTATTGGATGTCCATTGCCTGTCTTTATTGTCTTGTCTTGTCAGTGTAGTGTGTCGTTGCTTTCACTGTTTGTGTATCTCTCATTTTGGGACAGAGCACTTCAACACCTCTCTTCCTGACCCTTGATCACTGGACCAAAGTCCGCGTAAGGCCCAGAATCTTTCTTTTTCAGCAAATTGCTGGACCTGGCAGACCCTTTGTGCCTCAGAATGACCCAGCTTTGGAGTTGGATAGCCCCTAGAAACATCTACTTCCCACTAATTCGAAAAGTCAGAGATTTTGTCTTTCAACCGGGGCCACATAGACATCCAGATCAACAGCCATATATCTTAACTTTGCAGGACATTTGCAAATCTCCTCCTACATGGGTGAAGCCTTTCTTTGTCTCTGCCCCCACTCCTACTCCTTCCACCATGATTCTGTCTCTCAAACCCTCTGCTCCTCCTCCTCCAACCTCTGTTCTGCCTGAGTCTCAAGACTCTACTGGACTCTCCTAACCTTCTTATCTGCTGCCCTCGTCCACCAACCCCCAACAACCTCTAAGTGATTCCTTTGCTGCTGACTCAGCCTCTCCGCCATTGGAGGAAGCTAGGCCGGCCCAGCGCCCACCAGATGACTCCCCCTTGTCACACACACAGCCCCTCCTTGCTTGGAGGAAGCTGGCCCGGCTAAAAGAACTCAAAGAACTCCCTGGCGTTTTCACACCTGCCTACTTGGGATGACTGCCAATAAATCCTAGGGATTCTCTTCATGACAGAGGAACGAGAGAGAAACTTCCTGGAAGCTAGAAAAAAATATCCTCGGACCAGATGGGTGACCAACACAACTTCCCAACATAATCAAAGCCAGCTTACCCTTGAACTGACCCAACTGTGACCCCGACACCTTTGAAGGTAGGGAGCATCTGTCCACTTATTGCCGGGCCCTAATAGTGGGTTTCCAACCGGCCGCTAGGCAAACAAATAATTTGGCCAAGGAAAGAGAGATTATTCAAGGGCCTGATGAATATCCCTCTATGTTTCTAGAGAGAATTATGGAGGCATATAGGAGATATACTCCTTTTGATCTTCAGGCAGAGGATCAAAAGACATATGTCATGATGGCCTTCATTGGGCAAGCTGATCTGGATATTAAAAGAAAGTTACAATACTTAGATGGATTACAAGATATGACTTTGAGAGATTTAGTCAGAGTAGCCGAGAAAGTATCCTATAAGAGAGAAACAGAGAGAACGAAAGGGAGCAAAGGGAGGATGACAGATGAAAAAGACAGATTAAGGTATTAACTAAGGTCCTGGTCACAACAATAAATAGGCCAGAAATTAAGAAACAGGGAGACAAGAAGCGATACCTGGGTCCCCGCCAGAGGCCACCCTTGGCCTCAGATCAATGTGCCTACTGTAAAGAAAAAGAACACTGAGCCAAAGAGTTCCCTAGAAAGAGACAGCCACGCCAGACAGCCTTTCTGACTCTGGAGGTTGACTAAGAATGTCGGGGCTCAGATCCCTTCCCCGAGCTCAGGGTAACTTTTGAAGTGAAGGGGACCCCATAAACTTTGAAGTGGATACAGCAGCAGTATACTCAGCCCTTAAGGCCCCACTGGGCCCTCTATCAAATAAAAGGTCTCTAGTTCAAAGGGCTAACAGCAGTAAATATCAGACTTAGACAACTAAGAGGACCATGGACATGGGGAAAGGAAAAATCCAACATTCCTCCCTAGTAATCCAAGAATGCCTGGCCCCATTGATGGGCAGAGATCTGATCAGTAAGCTCTGGGCCAAAACAACTTTTAACCCCGAAGGCCCCAAAATGAAATTTCTAAATCCTTCATTAAAAACTCCTATAGTCATGGCTTTATAAATGTCAGTCGAAGATGAACATCCACTTTTCACACACCCCAAGAATGATCAAACAGGCAAGCTACCCCAGAAATGGATAACAGATTACCCAGATGCCTGGGCAAAAATTGTTGGGTTAGGCCTAGCCATGAAACAACCTCCAAGAACAGTGGAGTTAAAAACCTCAGCCTCCCCAATCAATGTCAAACAACATCCTCTGAGCAAAAATGCTAAAGATGGGATAAGGCCCCATATTCAGAAATATCTGGCCTTAGGGTCCTAAGGCCCTGTCAATCGGCCTGGAACACTCCCCTGCTACCAGTAAAAAATCCAGGAACTGGGGACTATCCCCCTTCAAGACCTAAGAGAGATCAACAACAGAGTGCAGGACATTCACCCCACCGTAAATAATTCGTACAATCTGCTTATAACTCTGAACCCTGAGTAGAAATGGTATGGACATAAAGATGCTATCTTTTGCATGCCTCTGCATAAAGACAGTCAGTTTCTGTTTGCTTTTGAGTGGGTAGACCCAGAAACCGGAACGTATGGTAAACTAACATGGACTAGACTCCCACAGGGGTTCAAAAACTCCCCCACTCTCTTTGATGAAGCCCTCCACAGAGATGTCAACAACTTCAGAACTATGCACCCCGAAGTCACCCAGCTTCAATACGTGGATGACCTGCTACTGCAGCCAACACCAAGAAAAACTGTGAGTCTGGGAACCAAGCACTATTATGTAAGCTTGCTCAACTCGGGTATAGAGCTTCTTCCAAAAAACCCCAAATTTGCCAGCAAGAAGTAGTCTTCCTGGGCTATTCCCTTAGGGGTGGTAAACGTTGGCTCACTGAGCCCAGAAAACAAACGGTTGTGCAGATAACCCCCCCCCCCTCTAGCAGCAGACATCACAGAGAGTTTCTTGGGACTACTGGGTTTTGCAGGTTATGGATTCCTGTGTTTGCGTCCTTAACTTCTCCTTTATACCCGCTGTTAAAGGGAGATGCCCAATTCCAATGGACCCCTGAGCACCAGAAAGCTTTTGATAACATCTTATGACACTGGCACTGAACTCCTCAACTTCACTGAGCCAAGCCTGCAATTTCAGAAAGCCCTACACTACGTTAAAAATGTACATCAATTCACACATCTTGGTCCAAAGAAACTGCAGGCATTCCTGAAGGATCAAGAACAGAGTTTTCCACTAACCGACTCACAGTGAAAGGACATAACTGAACGGGTAACAAAACCCTATCCGTTCTGTCAATAGGTTAATGCTTACCCTTCCAAGCTTCCTGCAGGAAAGCACCTATGAGCAACCAGACCAGGAAATTCTGGGAAGTGGACTTTACTAACATTAAGCCAGCAAGGTATGGACTTCAATATCTCCTAGTGTTTGTAGATATATTTTCAGGATGGATTGAAGCCTTCCCCACAAAAAAAAAAAAGGCACAAATGGTGGTAAAAAATCCTGAAAGATATTTTTCTATGATACGGCCTACCTAAGGTAATAGGGTCTGATAATGGACCGGCTTTCATGGCCCAGGTAAGTAAAGGGTTAGGCAGGATCCTGGGGATAAATTGGAAGTTACATTGTGCTTATAGACCCCAGAGCTCAGGACAGGTTAAAAAAATTAATAGAACCATAAAAGAGACCTTAACGAAATTAAGCTTAGAGAGGGCATCAAAGATTGGACTATGCTCCTGCCTTATGCACTGTTTCATGCAAGAAACACTCCCTCTGTTTCTTTGTGTAACCTCACCTCCTATGAAATTCTCTATGGGGCCCCTCCTCCAGTAAGGACCTAACCACAACTCTAAGACCTACCGATCCCTTCCACACACCCTTGCTTGACAAACTTAAAGCTATTGAAAGAACTCAGCGATACCTGTCAAAACAGCTGGCCACTGCCTACCAACCTGGTGAAGAGGAGACTCCACATCGATATCAAAAAAGAGACTTCATCTACATAAGATGACATCAGGTGTCATCCCTGGAACCCCGCTGGACAGGACCATACCAGGTGCTACTTATAAAACCTACAGTGGTAAAGGTAGATGGAATCACTTCCTGGATCCTAATTCTCATCTCAAGCCTGTGCCCTGTCCAGACTCTGGCTTGAAAGTGGAAAAGACTGGTAACCCTTTCAAATTGCATATTTGCCATGTGGATAAGGCTATAGACTCTCCCCTTGGCCACCACTAGTCGTAACCATCATCAGCCCATTCAGCAGCGATGGCTGATCACAAATCCTATTAGACAAGAAGTATGGTCTGTCTCGCATACAGCCCCCTTAGGGACCTGGTGGCCATCTCTCCACCCAGATATTTGTCAGCTGAGTATACGTCTTTCCAATGGGGATATCTCTGATGAAGAGGATCCCACTAAAATTCCATTAAATTTCTCACGTACCATAGATAATGGAAACAAACATTATGGATGTAGGGACACCGAAGCCTGATGCAGGTTGGCTATCCTAGATTACTATGTTTCCCCGGTGGACTATCAAAGCCACAAACAACCACGGCTGTGTGGAGGAAAAGCCGTCTTCTTCCGTAAGTCATGGGGATGTGAGCATACAGGGGCTTCCTGGTGGAACCCAAACTCCTTATCAAATTCAGTTCACAGCATTGGCCATATTACCAATTAGAAAACCAAAGCCGATGGCCCCCAGAGGGGTCTCTAGATCCTCAAATTCTGTGTGACTATTTCAACTTCGGCAAGTGCTCAAAAGGATTGAAGAAAATTCCCCTATGTGTAGGCCTTTTCCCTCCTTAGCTCACATCATGAACTATGTTTCTCCAATAGATCCTTCTGCTCCAGACTCTCTGCTGTCACTCTCACATCAACAAGCTGATTTCTCCCCTTCAATTACTAGATCAAAACCCCAAACCTCCGCTGGTTCTCAGACCATTGCCCCCTTGCTGAGGTAGCAGGTACTGAGGTACCCTTCCACCCACTCACTCCTCTCTTCTCCTGTCAGTGCCCACACCGGGTCCCACCAGGTCCTCTTACCAGCTAACCCAAAGCTCAAACCAGCTGAGGAGTGCCCTCAGATGCCTATCCAAGATGTAATGAAAATGGCCTTTAAAGTTGCTTTGTCATCACTAAAAACAGGTTACTAAGAATTTAAAGTCCCTCACAGACTTTTTGGATACTCACTCCCGTCTTCCCATCTGCTCTACCTTTTCTACTGCTCAAGTTTTGTTGCCAGGAAAATCCCAAACCCTTTTCCCATTATTCTTTTATATCTCTTTTTCCTCATTCTCAGAACCACAGAACTGCTCTCACCCCCCGCCTTCCCCGTCTTCCCCTCTGTACCAGGCCCACAGAAAAATCTTAAATGGCCTTCTCCAGAAGTCTTCATCGTGGCTGACTTTAGGACTTTCAGCAACAAAGTCCCTATAAAAGAGTTCAATGTAGATAAACTTCCTCTTTTCGTGTTGCTCTGTTATACTTGGCCACTGGCTGGAAAAATCAGCCCTTCTAAGCTAGACACCCCCTTACTAGTTTTTCACAAAATATGTGAACAAGGCCTCTGGCCTTGGGCTGAGGCTTCCAGAGATGGCTACATTTCCATGATAAAGAAGTTACCAACTGGGCTCCATGGTAACAGCTGGCAGGGAGAAAATAAAAGAGAAGAAAAAAGCTCTCCCCCTCCCAGGTGTCCTTAAAAAGTTATCTTTCCCAGAGAAGAAGAAAATAAAAACAGAACCAAAAACTGCTTTTTGTGAACTTCTGCAGACTGTGAATTTCTGAGTCTTTTCCCTTACATGTTGGGTACAAAATTCTGAAACCACCTAAACTTGGGATTAAGGGGATTAATTGATTACAACAGAAGCAATGCCCTCTATATCCAGTTGCAACCAAATAGGACTGTTTCCCTGTCTTCGGTGCTATCTTAGGTGCCTTGCCTTGTCCATACCTACAACAGTATAATTCTATATACTTAAACATTGTTTATTCATAAAATTATCAACAGATGTGATTAATTATGTAATGGTACAGATGTGTCCCCTAGTGCTCTATCATGAGGCAGGATCATTTAAATTTCAAATAGAGGGGCATACAACCCGGTTCCGCTGGCAACCTGTATCCTTCACTTCAGCCGTCTTATGAGGAATAGTAGTTGCTGCAGAGGAGGGCACAGGAACTACTGCCCTAATCCATGGGACACAACAAATGACCCAATTAGAAGCAGCAATAGACCAAAACTTAAAGATATTAAAAAACCACCATCACAGCTTTACAAGAATCTTTAACCTCTCTCTCTGAAGTTGTTTTACAGAACAGGCGAGGGTTCGACCTCCTCTTCATGAGAGAAGGGGCCTTTGTCCTGCATTGAGGGAAGAATGTTGTTATTATGCCTACCATACTGGAGTTGTAAAAGAATCTATGATTAAATTAAGAAGACGCATTGAAGAGCATCAACAAGAGAGAGAGGCCCAAAAAGGGTGGTTTGAGTCTTGGTTCACAGAGTCCGCCTGGGTAACTATGCTTTTATCAGCCCTGGCCGGTCCATTAATAATCCTCACATTATTGCTAACTGTAGGACCCTGTTTGCTCAACCGTGTAGTTTCCTTTCTCCAAGCTCAAATTGGACAAGTTAAACTTATGGTAATCAGAAATCAATATACCACACTAGCAGACATAAAATGTGACATCCCCAATGATCACTATTATGATTTAATGTAACCAAAAGAAAGTGGGGAATGAAAGGTAAATAAAATAGGTAATTGTCACTTCCAGTTTTACGGTATGCTTAACAAAACACTGTTGATATCTTGAGAACTCTTTGCTAATCTTGTTCCCTGAATGTTCTGTACCATCTGCAAAACTGCAGAATGTACTCCCTCACCCATTTGCACGCAAACTGCCCACTCGCCCTGACCCATCAATAATCTTCCGTCCCTGCCCTCTCCAAGGAAAGTATATAAGCTCTGCTTAAGCTGTTCTCAGGGCTCTCTGCTCTATTCAAGGGAGCTCTGAGCCCCAGCATGTTGGACCCCCATAAACTTTTGGCTGTTGCTTTAGACAGTCCCTGGTAGTCTCTTCCTCCGATGCTCGCCTGACATTTACATTGGTAAAATAATAAGTGTGACCATTGCTTCTGTGTCCAAATGTACAAATTAATATTGGGGGTACAAATAGGTGTACCCTGTGATATGAATATAGAGATAATGCATGAATTGACAATACTGTGAATAAATAATATAATGGGTTCCAAATTTAATAATGGATTCAATTGATATCTGAAAATATACAGGAAATCTTATATTGATATACATACATTCATTCCAACCAGTTATACATCTAAACGTTCTATTAGGATTATGGTTTATCATGAAAAGTGTGTGAGTTTTGCTTCAAAATTGATTATGGAAGTTGAAAATAATGTGTTTGGAAAGAAGTCTCATGAAAAGACCAGACAAGAAACCTGGAGGAATCCATGTGTTCTGAAGCAGGAAGTTATTGAAAGTGAAACTAATGCCTATAAGTTTGCTAACTTGTGGATGAAATATATATCCTATGATGTGCATAAATTGAAGAAATAGTAATGTACCAGTGTTGAATAAAAATGAACGTCAAAATACACATCATGTCCCATAGTAATCTACTTGCATTGATGTTAAACTGGGTCAGTTACTGTACAAATTTAGTATTTGTATGCAACATTAACTAAAGTTAGTTTTCAGTACTGGAAACAAATATGTATTTCAGGTGGATGAATATTTCTGAGAATAATCTTGTGAATACTTGATTATAAATCCATATACATGAACATGAATGAATTTAGGGAGTGTATATAAGACACATATATTTCATATTTTGAAAAATCTGGAGAGTATATATATACATATATACAAAAAAAAAACACACAGAGAGACATTAAATTACCAATATATATGCCAATCGAAATTTATCATGAAATATATATCATCCACAGATGCAAAAATATTTCTTTTACTGAACATGGATTTATGTTTAATGTTGTTCAACTAGGAAGCTCACGCATAGGTTGAATTTTAAGATCCAACAGGGTTTAGGAGGAGTGATCTCTTCTCATAATTTGTATCTGCCAAGTCAGCCACCTCACAAGAATGTACATGTGATACCAGGTAGGATTCTATATGTGCATATAAAAATACATGTTCTGAATAGGCTACAGAGAAAGGGAGACAGGAATTTATATATTTATTAACTTTAAAAACACAAGGAGAACTATTTCAATTAAAAATTAACTAGATTTATAACACCTACCCTTCATAATGCAAATGGCAAGTCCAAATATACACCATGCCTCCTTTGAACTGCTTGTATTTCTATTCTGTTTGGGTTAGTTTTCTCCATCATATTAGGATTAGCAGTCAGAGTCTAGTAGTTTATGAGTTAGTGTCAGGGATTAAGTATTTCGAATGGAAAATTGGAAAATGAATCCAATGTGTATGCATATATGTGCTACACAAAAATCTTTGCACTCTCATCCACAACAATGCCTTGACATTAACTTCGCCCCAAGTAAGACACAATTAGAGAAGAAGAGTTAGAAAATCTGTGAATGCATATGTGGAATGGAATATACTCAGGATTTCACAAACTTGGAAGTGGTAGAGCAGTTTCCAAAAGTAAGGCACATGGTAAACACTCCACAAACATGGAGTTCTGCTGGCCTAAAGACTTCTTGATAAACTGCCTCTGAGGTTGGGCACTTGAAATATATGTTGTTGTCAGTAGCTTTAGCTTAATTTCTAGTGAGACCATCAAAGCTGTGTCTGCATCTATGTGACCTGGAGGACATTGTTTCTAATTTTCCAATGAACATGAGGCAGCAGTGCGAATACTCTCTTTGTAGTTAAACTATGGCGACTGGGAGCTAAGTGACTCACCGTGTGAACTGTGAAGCCATTTGGTCCTCCTCCACTTTTCGTGGTGGTTCTTGCTGCTGCACTGGGACTTTGGTATTTTCTTCATGAAATACAAGGAGATAAACTGGGACACAGTACTGGAGGGAGTTCTGTCACGTGTAGAGGTCACGGTCTGCATGTGAATGCACCAACCAGGATTCTATCCCACATAGGTTGCCCCTTTGTCCATAGCAACCTGATTCTGAACATTGCCTTGAAATCTCCCTATATAAAAAGATGCCTTTACATGGAAGGTTCTGCTGGCTGTACCATGTCAGTCACAAGCCATTTGGAAGCCAATGGCAGATCCACATGGCCCCACCACACATATTTTATCACACACCTTCACACCACTGCTCTAGGCCCACTAATTTGCAGGCTCCAACTTACTGGCATCTCTGTTCTACACAATTTTCATGAAACCCAGTCAGTCAAGGCACTGTCTGATACACTCATGATCAGCAATAGGACATCCAAAGATTCTCCAGTGCCACCTGGTGATGGGAATTTCAAAAATTTCATGGTGTTTATCTAGCCATTTTTTCGAGGATGAAGTTGGAGGAACTGTAGTTTTCAAAAACCATTAAATGTTGAGGAAGCTCATTTCAATGAAACTCTGGAGAACTCTCATAGGCAAGGCTTCCCTAAGAGTGGACAAAAGGTCACATGAAGCCAGTCCAATTGAAGTCTACAATGTGAGGTACATGTGTGTTTTGACTCTCAACTATGGCTGCCAAGACTTTAAGAAGAAAATCATGGATTATCTTGGCTGAGATTCAAAGTGCTCTGTGGCCTTGATCTAAGTTTATAAGGGCTACTCTCATGCGTGGCCTCCTAAAATCCCAACAAAACTCATGGCAATACTTCTCTGAGGTCAGTTCCAGAACTCAGTCTCTATAGGGATTCACACCAGAGTTCAAGCCCAGGTGGACCCATTGATTTCTTTCAATCGCCACACAAATGACCAAAATTTAAACGAAAACACTCCCATATGGCCCTCATCTTTTCCACATAGACACTCATCATAACCTCTAGCTGGAGATTTCTATGAGGGGCGCTGGACAAGACAGTGTCCAAAATAAGCTCCCTTGCCCGTCATTTGCCTAAAGTCAGGGTGGCCTGGAAACCCTTCCTCTGAACCAGGAGTGATCGAATAGGCCTACCATTATTACTGTTCCACTTCTCCAATTTGAGGCCTACTGACTGTGGGGTTTAGATTCTTCATGTGGATTGGGGTCATGAGAAAACCCAAGCACAAATGTGCTAGACTCTGAAGGGCTTTGAAAAACTCATTTGACCCAAAGGATTCCTATTCTCACCTTATGGAGGTCAGGAAACTTACAGAGGAAGGCGAGAGACTTCACCAATAATGAATGCTCTTTTGGCCATTTTGGTTTTGGATGCACACATGGCATCTTTCTTTAGATCCATCAGGTGCTGAGAATCTAAGCCACAGCCTCACACAGGGCCAACAGGCTGATTCAGACACAACCCTTTCGAAATCAATTACTCAAAGAGGGACAGGTGATGCCCATTCATTTACATTAGAGAACTGTTTTATTCAGGTTTCACAAGGGGGTGGCCTTAGGCAAAGACCTTCCTGACATTCAGTGCTATAGAACAATAGGTAAGCAAAAGTCACAAAGCAGGGTTTCTCCACTGAGACTTTCCTGGTAACACTGATATCTGAGTTTTCTGAGATTCTCGCCATTCCCTTCAGCTATCCAGTACATGGCCAAGTCACAGAGCTTGGAGGTGGCACCTATCTTGGTCACAAAATCATGAGCCTATTCTGGAGAGTGGCCAGAATTCAGGAAGAAAACAGGAACTTAGGAAGATTGCAGGTCTTGCCCACAAATAAGGAAATCCTCTGTCCTTTTATAAATTGGGCAGCGTGAATGTTGGGAAGCTTTCTCCTAGACAGGACACATCCATTGATGCATTTTCTTTTGTAATATCTACACCCACGGACACAGTGGGATACACAGACATAGAAACACTTGCCTTGTCAAATGACTTAATAGAAACAGTCCACTCCAAACCAAACAAACCAACTTTCCTACCTATTCTCAGAACATGAGACAAAACCACAAACCCACACTCATTCCCACAAATGCACATCCTTCCCAAAAGAAGGTCTGTTACTAACCGGAGTGTCCTCTGCCTGGTGAGCCATTCTTTGTTCACCCGAAATGGCCTGTCTGTTCTCAAATCTGGACTCCTTGGCCCACTCTGTGAAGTTGTCAGGAGCCAGCTTTGAGCCGCCACTACCTGCATTATCAGGGAAGACACCTCTTCAGATTTTTTCTGGCATTTGACCATCTTCACATCTGTAGGTACCAAGAAACACTGACTCTTTCCATGATAAATCCAAAAAAGTGAGATCTCTGTGACTATTACTGGGCCTGACCCTGGGTGCCTGGTTTCCGGGATCCCAAGTTCAGAGAGTTCCATCACAAAGAAGTGAGGTAGTTCACTTCCTTCATGAACTGAATGAGCTCACAGCCTTGGCAAACACTTTGTCCTAACAGTTTCTTCCTAGGGTCCCATGAGATGGAGGCTGCCCCTACTTCCTGTGACACTTTCACAAGTTAGAATGGTATATCAACCATAGGTACTGGGGGAGAGATCTCCACACAGGGTTGGTTTGGTCCATTTTGTCTACATTAAAATGCGAGAGGCTTATTCAGACACATCTCTTCATCCTGACCAGGTTGTTTGCCATGGAAAATGACTTTTGCTCTCTCAGGTCCTTCATGGCATTCTATATCTTCTTCAGGGATAATTTCTGCATGGATCTTTGAGATTCTCAGCAGGTGGAAGATCCCCTATATTCCTGGATTGTAAGACCAACTCTATCCCTGCACTGCTGTAAAGTTAGATTGAGGGAAGAGTGTATGGTTAATGTTAATATCATGTTCTATTTGCGTTAGGAATCATTCTGCTGGATGAATAATGGTATTGGGAACCTCAGATATTTACAAGAATATATAGGTGAAATATAAGTATGGAAACAGAAATCTAGGGAAGACTTGAAGCCATGTAGGACTTTGGGCCCTTGAGTAGCATACTTTGCTTTGAATTATATTCTGCACAGATGTCTCAGATAAATCGATATACAAAGAAATAGGATCTTATACACTGGATGATTGAATAACATACAGAATATCCAATAAAAAAGGGATAGTCTGTAGGATTAGCAAGATAGTCAGTAGGTTTAGAAAGAAGAATGAGTATAGGATTTGTACCAAAAGTTCTTTACAAATAAGGTTTCGGGTAGAGAGTTAATGTAAATGTCAGCACATGTGAAGAGTCAGTCACAATGACGAATTGGGGAAAATATGTAGGAAAGCAGATATAAATAGAGACATTAGGAAGTCAGTAAAAGTATGAAGTGTGTAATTTGTTTAGACATTTTCAACGGTTTGAGTCTGAATATATAATCTTAGGCAGAAACTAATATGTTGTCACAAATTGGATTGACTTTTGAGAGCATTAAGTAACCAGGACATGGATGTTTTTATTAATCCATGCTCACTTTTTATTTAGGCTTTGGTAAAATCATAAGTGTGACCTTTGCATTTTGTGTCCAGAATATTATTGTGATAAAATGTATATGTAGATCAGGTGACTTGAGTATTTCTTCCACCATTTCTGTAGCAATATTTTGTAGATGTATAAATTACTATTGAGGGTACAAATAGGTGTACCCTGTGTCTATGAATATGCAGATAATGCATGAATAAACCATACTGTGTGTAAATAATATAACTTGTTCCACTTTAAATAATGGATTGAATTGATATCTGAAAATATAAAAGAAATCTCATATTGATATACAATCATTCACTGCAACCAGTTATACATCTAATGGTAATATTATGGTTGTGGTTTATCCTGAAAAGTGTGTGAATTTTGTTTCAAAAGTGATTATGGAAATCAAAAATAATGTGTTTGGAAAGAAGTCTCATGAAAAGAATAGTCAAGAAACCTGTAAGAATACATGTGTTCTCAAGCAGGAAGTGATTGAACATTATATATCATACTATATATAATGTGCATAAACTGCAGAAATAGTAATGTACCAGTGTTGAATAAAAATGAACATCAAAATACACATCATGTCCCATAGGAATCTACTTGCATTGATGTTAATCTGGGTCACTTACTGTAGAAATATTAGGATTTTTATGTACCATTCACTGAAGTTACTTTTCAGTACTAGGAAAAAAGTATGTATTTAAGTTGGATGAATATTTCTGAGAATAATCTTGTGAAAATTTGATTATAAATCCACATAAATCACAAAACATTATAAACACAAAAGTCACATGGACATTAAAATGTAGCAATATATATGCCAATTTAAATCCATCTTGAAATATATATAATCCACTGATCCAAAACTATTTATTTAATGAACTTGAATTTATGTATAATGTTGTTCTGCTAGGAAGCTCCCCCATAGATTGAATTTTCTGTTCCAACAGTGTTTAGGAGGAGTGATCTCCTAAATGTGTATGCAAATATGTGCTACACAAAAATCTTCCCACTCTCATCCAGAACAATGCCTTGATATTACCTTCACCCCAAGTAAGACACAGTTGGAGGACAAGAGTTAGAAAATCTGTGAATACATATCTGGAATGTAAAATGGTCAGAAGTTCACAACCTTGCAGGTTGTAGAGGAGTTTCCAAAAGTAAAGGACAGGCTTGATAGACCCAACCTGATCTTTTATTAGAATTGGGAGCCATCTTGCCAGAAAGCCGTGAAAAGATAATTTGGGCTTTACTATAAATTACTGCAAATTCTGAACCTGCTTGGAATGCCTGCCCGTGCCTTGAACTCATCCATGCCTGGCTCTCTGACCAGATTACAGTGCTCTCTGAAACATTAGTGACACCTAATAAATATTGGCCTTCCCAGGCCAGACAACGACCCTCTCTGAGTCTCTAATGGTCCTCATAATTTCTGATGTTGGGGCCAGCAAAAAAAATGTAAACTACCATCAGTGTGATGCTTTCAAAGTTCTGTTATCTGTAACCCCCTTTTTGTGTAACTTTCTGGGCTATATAGCTGGGCTGTAGGAAAGGTGGTGTTGCTGTCTTGTTCCCCCCATTTTTGGAGGGAGAGGCAGCCTGGCCGGTTTTAATAATAAGCTTGCCTTAATTTGATTTTAATTGGAGTCAGTGGTCTTTTCTTGCATCCTAGTCCAACATTTTGGAGTTCCCCAGTGAGATGACCCTGCCCGACCAGATCACAAGACCAGACTGCTGAAAATTCTGAAGCTGGCCTTCCCTCCAGGGCTACAGGCTGGGGAGCCACTCTAGGGGGTGCACAACTTGAGATGTTCCAAGGCCTTGGAGTGAGCCGTCGGTCTGGGGAGCACTGCAGTGAACCACCGCACTGAAACTATTAGCAAGTACATGGTGGAGGAGGCCTCCATAGGTAAGTGGCACCTTGATAACATCTTATATCTGGTTAAGGGAGATCTCTTCTAATGACAGAGAGGTGGCCTGGGGAGGCTCACATACACTCCTGTCCAGGACAGTAATGAGAATCGTTCTGTCCTCTGTTCCGTTCTGTAGGGAATTCCTCTGGAAGGTTAGAGAGGTGCCGAGGGACACGCACGCGCTCCTACCCCAGAGCTTTAGCAAGACGTTGAATTGCTCCTCTGTTTTTCTGTTTTGGCACCGGGATTCTGTTTTTTTTTTTTTTTTTTTTTTTTGTGTGTGTGTGTGTTTTGTTCTATGTTCTATATGTTTTTTGTTTGTTTGTTTTTGTGCGTTTTGTTTTGTGATTTCTGTGATAAAATCTTAAGGATATTGAACGTGAAAATGGGTAACAAAGCAAGTAAGCCTGACACCCCTTTGGACTGTGTTTTAAGGAACTGGGATGAACTTTACCACCATTTGTTAAGCAGAATGAGAGAAGCCCCTAGCTGGCTGCCTGGAGCACACCCAGTGCAGATGGCAATGCCTGCTGGGGAATGAAGAACTGAGTATCTCTCAGCATCTGCCGAAGCCCTGTTGCTTCAGGGAATTCCCTCCTTCGTTCCCTGCACTGTAAGGATAATGCCACCTCTGTCTTCTTAAAAAAAGAGAAAAACAAAAAGGGGACACTAAATGCAGTAAAGTCACCATGGAGACACTTTATTTTACATTTCAGGTTGCTCCTCTGTGAAAACATTTGGTCCCCTTGTGGGGACATCTCTGGTGCCACTGGAGAAGGACATTTTTCTCTTATTTGCTCTGTTTTAAAGGGTTCTGTCTGTCAGCCATTGTCTGGAGTTCATTTCTGTCTGTCTTGTGCCTTTTTTCTGGCCCTTTAAGACATGTGCAATAATGTGTTAATATTATAAATTGTTTCTTGGAAATGATCTTAGCTGAATGTGTGTCTAAATGATGATGTTTCATTGTACCAATCTGGTATCTGAATGGGTTTTTGAAGCATTCCACAATCTTGCAGTTAAAACTCGGGTTTATGTAATTGTTTAGTTCATGGTTTCAGATAATTCATGCCAGAGAACTTAAATACTTAGGATGGAAAACTAAAGAACTCTACTTCCAAGTTGGCAAGTAACTTCCCAATCATTCAGTCTTTTTTTCACCAATTTTAAATTAGGTAGCCTGGGAAAATGTCACTGTGTGTACCAGTGCATTAATTTGGACAAGGATACTAAATCATAGTATGATATCTGTTGACAAAACAACTTGTAAAGATATAAAATTTTGTGAATTGTATCTTAAACTTGTATCATAATTTTCAACATCCTAACCTGAAAATTATGGTTAAAATACCTTAGGCCTAAGGTTTCTGCTCAGAATAGCCTTTTTTTACTGCTTCTTCCAGACCTCAGCCAAGACTCATTTTGAAATGCAAATAAAAGAAGCCTGTAAGCTTAGTAGGAGACTTATTTGAGGCCTAAGGAAAAAAAAAAGGTAAATTGTATGGTATTTACTAATTACTGGCAAGTCATTTTTTCTAGGACTCATAATTTTTTCCTTAGATTCTTTATTTATTTTTTGAGCTCATGATTTTGCTCCTACAGACCTAGGTTAATGTTTTTCTGATCAGTAATATCTTTGACCAACTGTGGAATTTTTAAATCATTGCAATGGAGATTTCACCTGTGAAAAGCTACAAGGCCTTCATTTTATTATGTGTGCACAATTTGTTATGTGTTGTATGTCTATATATACATATATATACAAATGTCCGTATATCATATATATGATACACAAATTAATATATATGGAGCACTCATATTAAAAAGAACTCATAAAAACAATTTTAAAAAGTGGAGCCAAAGATCTTTAATTCACGTGATTTAAATGTTTCAATTTAAATTGGGTAAACAGATAAATATAAATATCTTTAAATTTAAGCTTACAAGTTTTTCTAGGTGTTCAAAAATCTAATAAAGTATTAATGTCTACAAAAGGTCTAATATGCCTTTGTTCCAGGACTTTTCTTTCAATCAAAAAAATGGTTTACAGTGTTCAAAACATTTGTCTAATATTTTGATAAATAAGTAAAGTAAATTTGATATGGGATTACTCATTCATGAGTACTTTTGTTTGATATCTGATTGATATACAAAGGTCTGTATAAGTTTGTACTAAAGTCTGTATAAGATTGTAAAAATCAGTCACATGTTAAAGAGACAAAAATTTCTTAAACATAAGTTTACCCATAACATTGAGTTTATTAAGATTTAAATTTTCTAGAGCAAGCAACCATAAAAATTAAACAACTGTTTAAATAAGAACTGATATTTTAGAGCACTGTACTGCCATTTCTTTAAAAGCTAAACTTGGTTAATGTAGAAACATCAATGCAATTGTGATGCTATTAATGTGCTCATATCTTCCAGTTTTACAACTCTGTAAGGTAGAAACTTTAAAAGAGCATTATATCAAGCAGGTGTTCTGAAGTTGTATGGTAAATAAAATATATATTGGGGATTCATTTACCTGTTATCAATAATATATGTAAAGTTTTATGTTACTTTTTTCATTGTGGAACAATTTAAATGTATTTTTAAGTTAATGAGACCCTAATCTATGTAAAGGTTAAAATCTTTCAGCCGTACTTTAATTCATGTTTTAAATGTGATATCATATGGTGTGAGCTAATGTTCATGTGACCTCAAACAATTTATGTAAACTTTGTAAAATGATATTTAAAAAAAAAAGATCAGCTTGAGAACTAAAGCATTTAAGATTTATAAGGAGCCCTACTTACCTGAGATAAGACTCTGTGTCCCATCTTACTACATGTGAGAATGACTACGAAAGCAGTAGGTCAGATTTTATTTCATTTAAAGTTATGTTCAAATTTTTTTGTTCTCTCAAGATTACTAGGATCTCAAAAAGGTGATATAATATATAACTCACCGAAAAAATTCAGGGTAGCTATTACATGAACTAAGTATTTTTACTCTTGTTAGAAAATTTTATTTTTTAATTTCTTTATAAGTGATCTAAAGATTCCCTGTTGGTGTTTTACAGAAGTGTTGCTTTAAGAACACAACATGGGTTAATTTAAGAAAATAAGTCATCAACTATAAGACAGAATAATAAGATGCCAATTAATAAAATATAAATAATTATAAACTTATAGACATTAAAGCGCAGTACTCTTAATATATGGCTGTTAAAATTTATTTGCTGGTTGTTTCAGATTAGGATTGAAAATTAAAGTTAAATGAAAAGGGCCAAAAAAAACAATATTTGACTCTTGCCCTTTGAGTCAGTCTGAATCCAGGGAACAGGGGACTTCTCTATGAGCTTTGCAACTCTGGGCCACATAACCTCCCGATCAGGGAGATTAATGAGACCACTGGATCACAGAAAGCCAATCAGTGCATTTGCTACAAAGAGGAGAGTCATCAGGAAAGGGAGACATCCCTGATGCTTCTGAGGGAAGCCACATGGTCAAGCAAGACCTGAACCCACCTAGCTCAAATTGCACTAGCAGAACTGAGAAGCTGCTCTCAAGTTTCCCAAGGAATGACTCCCATAAAAGCTCAGCTGACTGCTAACAATAGATAGAAACAAAAGTCATTTGACTGCTTCATCTTAAACACTTAGCAAAGACAGTTAAAACCAAAATACAGCCATTCCTGGGCATTTTAAATAATAATAATAATAATAATAATAATAATAATAATAATAATAATATTTTAAGGTATACACTTTATGTTAGCCTCCCAAAATAAGTAAAACTGTTGGCTACAAAGGAGGATTCTCAGACAGGAATGCCTGAAAACTATAAAAAGAGACTATCAAGAGGAGCTGCCAGAGGCAGAAGTTTTTAGTTTAAGGCCTACAGATATTCCTAACCTACACAGGTAGGCTTGGTGTTTGCTAGTACGATTATCCAGCCCTGAGTAACAGAATTATATGTTTCTCTATTAGACACAGAGGTCATACTAGTGAAAGGATTTTGCAAAATCAGATGACATTAAATTATTAAACTGTATATTATGGGGAGGTACAACTGTAACACTAAAAGTTAAATATTAAGTTGACAGTCCTGATAATTGGGGATATTAAAGACTGGTGAGGGTACTTCATACAGTGACATTATCCAGCTACTGCAACATTTATTCAATACTCATGTTTTTTGTTTCTCTCATAGAAGAACCCATCCCCAGATGACTTTACAACCTGTTCTTCCTCAACAAGACTTCAAAAAGAACTGACTTCTAAAAGGCAACTCATATTCCTCAACTGACTTCAAAAAGGCAACTCATGTCCCTCACGCTATGCACACTCTTGTCACCCTCTCTCAGCTGAGAAGAAGCCAAAATGAGAGACGACTCTCCACTTACACCAATGGAGCCCAAAATAAATAGACTATCAATATAAGTAATTATATAAATAGACTATCAATATAAGTAATTATATCAGGGAGACTGGTTTTCAGTGAGTTCTAAAAATTTGGAGACTGTTAACTGAGGGATTAAAATTTCCTCAGTGCTTTTCCCCTAACCTATCAAGGATTACAAAGGGACACATAAGAAAAGGGGGGAATGATAGACCCAACCTTATCTTTTATTAAAATTGGGAGCCATCTTGCAACAAAGCCATGAAAAAATCATTTTGGCTTTACTGTAAATTACTGCAAATTCTGAACCTGCTTGGAATGACTGCCCGTGCCTTGAACTCACCCGTGCATGGCTCTCTGACCAGATAGCAGCCCTCTCTGAAACTTTGTCACACCTCATAAATATTGGCCATCTGTGGCCAGACAATGACCCTCTCTGAGGCTCTAATGGTCCTCATAAATTTTGATGTTGGGGCTAGCAAAAAAAAAATGTAAACTACCATTAGTGTGATGCTTGTCAGAGTTCTGTTATCTGTTACCCCATTTTTGTGTAACATTCTGGGCTACAAACCTGGCCTGTAGTAAAGGTGGGGTTGCTCTCTTGTTCTCGCAAACTTTGGAGGGAGAGGCAGCCCAGCCAGTGGAAATAGTAAGCTTACTTCAATTTGATTTTAACTGGGGTCAGTGTTCTTTTCTTACATCCTGGTCTAAGAGGTAAACACTCCACAAACATAGAGCTCTGCCGGCCTAAAGACTTCTTGAGAAACTGCCTCTGAGGTTGGATACTTTAAATATATTTTGTTGTCAGAAGGTTTAGCTTCTTTTCTATTGAGACCATCAAAGCTGGGTCTGCATCTATGCGGATGGAGAGCATGGTTTCTTATTTTCCAATGAACATGAGGCAGCAGTGCTGAATTCTCTCTTGGTAGGTAAACTGTGGCCACTGGGGGCTAAGTGTCTCCCCGTGTGGACTGTGAAGCCATTTGATCATCCTCCATTTTTGTGGTGTTTCTTGGTGCTGCACTGGGAGTTTGGTATTTGCCTCACGAAATACAAGGAGTTCAACTGGGACACAGTGCTGGAGGGAGTTCTTTCACGTGTGGTGGGTCAGGAACTGCAGGAGAATGCACCAACCAGGCTTCTATTTCACACAGCTTTTTCCTTGACCATACCAACCTGATTCTGAACATTGCCTTGAAACCTCTCCATATAATAAGATGCCTTTACATGTAAGGTTCTGCTGGATGCACCATGGCAGCCAAAATGTATTTGGAAGTCAATTGGAAATCCACACGGCCCCACCTCAGATATTTTATCACACACCTGCACACCACTGCTCTGGGCCCACTACTCAGCATTCTCAACTTACTGGCATCTCTGTTCTTCACCATTTTTATGAAACCCAGTCAATCAAGGCACTGTCTGCTACACTCATGATCAGCAACAGGAGATCCAAAGGTTCTCCAGTGCCACCTGGTAATGGGAGTTTCAAAAGTTTCAGGGTATTTATCTAGCCACATTTCAAGAATGAAGTTGGAGAAACTGTGGGTTTCAATTCATTCAGGAACCATTTAATGTTGAGGAAGCTCATTTCAATGAATGCTCTGGAGAACTCTCAAAGGCAAGGCTTCCCAAAGAGTAGCCAAATGGTCACATGAAGCCCAGCCCATTGAGGTCTACAATGTGAGGTCCATGTGTGTTTTGACTCTCAACTATGCCTGTCAAGTCTCAGAATAAAATCATGTGATATCCTGGCTGAGATTCCAAGTGATCAGTCGAAAGCCACCCTTGGCCTAGATTTCAGTTTCCAAGGGCGACTCTCTTGCGTGGCCTTCTAAAATCGCAACACAATTCATGGAAATACTTCTCTGAGGTCAGTTCCAGAACTCAGTGTCTAAGGGGAATCATACCAAAGTTCTAGCCCTGGTGGATCCAGTCATTTCTTCCAACCGCTACACAAATGAACACAATTAAAACCAAAACACTCCCACATGGTCCTCACCTTCTTCCATATAGGCACACATTATAACCTCTGGCTGGAGGTTTCCATGAGGGGCGCAGCACAAGACAGTATCCAAAACAAGCTCCCTTGTCCCTTATTTGCTTAAAGTCAGCTAGGCCTGGACACCATTCCTGTGAACCAGGAGTGATAAAATAAGCCTGGCCTTAATACTGCTCTGCTTCTCCAATTTGAGGCCTACTGACTGTCAGGTATAGATTCTTAATGTGATTTGGAGTAATGAAAAACCCAAGCTCATATGGGCTAGCCTCTGCAGGGCTTTGAAGAACTCATTTGACCCAAAGGATCCCTAGTCTCACTTGATGGAGATCAGAAACCTATCAGAGTAAGGCAAGATACTTCATACACAATGACTGATCTTTTTGCCATTTTGGTTTTGGAAGCACACATGGGATTTTCTTTAGTTTCATCAGGTGCTGAAAATCTAAGCCACTGCCTCACACAGGGCCAAGTGGCTGATTCAGACACATCCCTTTCCAAAGCAATTAAGCAAAGATACACAGCTGATGCCCATTCATTTCCATTTGAAAACAGTTTTCTTCAGGCTTCACGAATTGGTGGCCTCAGGCAAAGACCTTCCTGACTCTCAGAGCAACAGAAAAATAGGTAAGCAAAAGGCCCAAAGCAGGGTTTCTCTACGGAGACTTTCTTTGTCACACTGATATCTGAGTTTTCTGAGATGCTTGCTATTCCCTTCAGCTATCCAGTATATGGCAATGTCACAGAGCTTGGAGGTGGTACATATCTTAGACACAAAACCATGAGCCTACTCTGGAGAGTGGCCAGAATTCAGGAATAAAACAGGAACTTCGGAAGATAGTAGGTGTTGCTCGTCCCTAAAGCAACCTGCAGTCCACTCATAAATTGGGCAGGATGAATATTGGCAAGCTTTCTACTAGACAGGACACATCCATTGTTGCATTATCTTTTATAATGTCTACAACCACGGACACAGTGGGATACACAGGCATACAAACAATCACCTTGTCAAATGACTTACTATAAACAGTCCACTCTAAAGCAAACAAACCGCCTTTCTTACCTATTCTCAGAACATGAGACATAACCACAAAATCACAATCACACCCACAGCGACACCTCCTTTATTCAAGTAGGTCTATGACTAATTGGAATGTACTCTGACTGATGGGCCATACTATGTTTCCTTGAAATGGCCTGTCCTTCTCAGATCTGGTCACCTTGGCCCACACTGTGAAGTTTTCAGGAGCCAGTGGTGAGCCACTACCTGCTTTCTCAGGAAATTCCCCTTTTCAGAGCTCTCTTGGCATTTGGCAATCCTCACATCAGTAGGTACCAAGGAAGACTTACTCTGTCCTTGGTTATTCCAAACAACTGAGCCCACTGGGAAAGAAACTGGGACTGACTCTGGGTGCCTGGCTTCCTGGATCCCAAGTTCAGAGAGATCCGTCATCAAGGAAGAGAGGTAGGTCACCTCATTCAGGAACTGAATGAGGTTACTGCCGTGGCAACCACTTTGTCCTAACAATTGCTTTCAAGGGTTCCATGAGATGGTGGATGCCCCTACCTCCTGTGACACTTTCACAAGTTAGAATGGTATATCAACCATTGGCACCTGGGAACAGCTCTCCACACAGGCCTGGTTTGGTCCATCTTCTCTACATTAAGAAGAGAGAAGCTGATTCAGACACAACCCTTCATTCTGACCAGGTTGTTTGCCATGGAGGATGACTTTTGCTCTCTTAGGTCCTCCATAGCTGCTTACAACTTCTCCAGGAATCATTTCTGCATGGACCTTTGAGTTTCTCAGCATGTGGAAGATCACCTATATTCCTGTATTTTAAGACCAACTCTATCCCTGCTCTTCTGTAAAGTTAAATTGACTGAACAGTGTATGGTTAGGTTAACTAACAGGTTAGATTTGGATTAGGAATCTTTCTGCGGGATGAATAATGGTATTGGGAAACTGCGATATTTACAAGAATATATAGGTGAAATATAAGTATGAAAACAGAAATCTAGCTAAGATTTGAATCCCAAAAGGGCATCGGGCCCTTGATTGGGATACGTAGCTTTGAATTATGTTCTGCACTGATGTGTCAGATAAATCAATATATAATGGCCTAGGTCCTTGTACCATGGATGATTAAATGAAGAAGAGAACTTCCAGTCAAAAGGGATAGTCGGAAGGATTCGGAAGATTTTCGGTAGGTTTAGAAAGAAGAGTGAGTATAGGATTTGGACCAAATGTTGTTTAGCAATAGGGTTTCCGGTAGACAGTGAATGTTAATGTCAGCACAAGTGAAGAGACAGTCACAATGATGAACTGGGGAAAATATTTAGGAAAGCTGATATCAATAGAGACATTATGAAATCAGGCAAAGTATAAAGTGAGTGATAGGATTAGATATTTTCAACAGGGTTGAGTTTGAATATATAATCTTAGAAAGAAACAAATATGTAGTGACCAATAGGATTGACATTTGACAGCATTAGGCAACCTGGACATGGATGTTTAGTAATCCATGCTCACTTTTCATTTAGTCTTTGCTACAATCTTAAGTGTGACCTTTGCTTTTTTTGTCCAGAATATTACTGTGATAAAACGTATATGTAGATCAGGTGACATGACTATTTTTCCACCATTTCTGGCAGCAACATATTCAAGACGTATAAATTAGTAATGGGGGTAAAAAGAGGTGTACCCTTTGTCTGTGCAAATAGAGATAATGCATGAATAGACCATACTGTGAATAAATAATATATCTGGTTCCGACTTTAAATAATGGATTGAAATTATATGTGAAGAAATACAAGAAATCTTATATTGACATACAAACATTCATTCCAACCTGTTATATATCTAATGGCCACATTAAGGTTATGGTTTATCATGAAGAGTGTGTGAGTTTTGCTTCAAAAGTGATTATGGAAATCGAAAATAATGTGTTTGGAAAGAAGTCTCATGAAAAGACCAGTCAAGAATCCTGGAGGAATACATGTTTTATGAAGCAGGAAGTGATTGTGAAACAAATGCGTATAAATTTGTGAACTTGTGGATGAAATATATATATACTATGATTTGGAAAAACTGAAGAAATAGTAATGTACCAGTGTTGAATGAAAATAAACGTCAGAATACACATCATGTCCCATACGAATCTACTTGATTGATGTTAATCTGGGTTAGTTACTGTACAAATATTAGGATTTGTAAGCACCATTTACTGAAGTTAGTTTTCAGAACTACGAAACAAATGTGTATTTCAGGTGGATGAATATTTCTGAGAATAATTTTGTGAAAAGTTGATTATAAATCCACATTTTTGAACATGAATGAATTTAGGGAGTGTATTTAAGATACATATATTTCATATTTTAAAAATCAGGACAGTATATATATATATATATATATATATATATATATATATATTCATAATTATATATATATGTGTATATACATATATATGTGTATATATATACACACACACACACACACACACACACACACACACACAAAACACACACACAGACATTAAAATGTAGGTATATATACGCCAATCGAAGTTCATCATAAAATATATAGCAACCACAGATGGAAAAATATTTATTTTACTGAACAAGGATTTATGTATAATGTTGTTCTACTAGGAAGCTCACCCATAGTTTGAATTTTCAGTTCCAACAGCGTTTAGAGGAGTGATCTCTTTTCACAAGTTGTATCTGCCAAGTCAGTCACCTCACAAAAATGAACGTGTGATACCAGGTAGGATTCTATAAAGCATATAAAAATACATGTGCTGAATAGGCTACAGAGAAAGGCAGACAGGCATTTACATATTTGTTAACTTTAACAACACATGGAGAACTATTTCAATTAAAAATTGTCTAGATTTATAACACCTACCATTTATCATGCAAAAGGCAAGTCAAACTATACCCCATGCCTCCTGTGAACTGCTTGTATTTCTATTCTGTTTGGGTTGTTTTTCTCCATCATATTTGGATTAGTAGACAGAGTATAGTAGGGTATGGGTTATTGTCAGGGATTCAGTATTTTCAATGGTATATAGGAAAATGAATCCAATGTGTATAAAAATATATGCTACACAATTATCTTCCCACTCTCATCCAGAACAATGCCTTTACATTACCTTCACCCCAAGTAAGACACAATTAGAGTAGAAGAGTTTGAAAATCCGTGAATGCATATCTGGGGTGGAAACAGTACTAAGAAACAAATACGTATTTCAGGTGGATGAATATTTCTGAGAATAATCTTGTGAAAAGTTGATTATAAATCCACAACATAAATATGAATGAATTTAGGAAGTGTGTAATAAGACACATAGTTCATATTTTGAAAAATCTGGAGAGTGTATCTATATATATATTTATATACACACACAGAGAGAGACATTAAAAATTGCAATATATATGCCAAACGAAATTCACCATGAAATGTATATCATCCACAGATCCAAATATATTCATTTTACTGAACATGGATTTATGTATAATGTTGTTCAACTAGGAAGCTCACTCACATTTGAATTATCAGTTCAAGCAGCGTTTAGGAGGAGTGATCTCTTCTTCCAATTTGTATCTGCCAAGTCAGCCACCTCACAAGAATGTACGTGTGGTACCAGGTAGGATTCTATATGTGCATATAAAATTACGTGTGCTGAATAGGCTACAGAGAAAGGGGGACAGGAATTCACTTATTTGTTAACTTTAAAAACGCATGGAGAACTATTTCAACAAATAATTGACTAGATTTATAACTGCTACACTATACCATGCAAAAGGCAACTCCAACCATAAAACATACCTCCTCTAAACTGCTTGTATTTCTATTCTGTTTGTGTTATTTTTCTCCATCATATTAGGATTAGTAGTCAGAGTCTAATAGGGTATATGTTAGTTTCAGGGATTCAGCATTTCTAATGGAAAATAGGAAATTGAATCCAATGTGTATGCAAATATGTGCTACACAAAAATCTTCCCACTTTCATCCAGAACAAGGCCTTGACATTACATTCTCCTCAAGTAAGACACAATTAGAGGATAAGAGTTAGAAAATCTGTGAATATATATCTGGAATGGAAAATACTCAGGAGTTTACAACTTTGGAGGTGGTAGAGAAGATTCTAAAAGTAAGGGACAGGGTAAACATTCCACAAACATGCAGCTCTGCTGGCCTAAATACTTTTTGAGAAACTGCCTCTAAGGGTGGGCACTTGAAATATTTGATGTTCTGAGGAGATTTAGTTCCTTTGTAGAGAGACCATCAAAGCTGGGTCTGCATCTATGTTACTTGGAGGACATGGTTTCTTATTATCCAATGAACATGAGGCAGCAGTGCTGAATTCTCTCTTTCTAGGTAAACTATGGACACAGGGGTCTAAGTGTCTTTCAGTGTGGACTGTGAAGCCAATTGGTCATCCTCCACTTGTCGTGGTGTTTCTCGCTGCTCCACTGGGAGTTTGGTATTTGCTTCAAGAAATACAAGGAGTTAAAATGGGACAGAGTGGTGGAGGGAGTTCTTTAAGGTGTGGTGAGTCAGCGTCTTCAGGTGAATGCACCAACCAAGGTTCTATCCCATGTAGATTGCCCCCTTGAGAATAGCAACATGATTCTGAACATTGCAGTGAATCCTCTCCATATAACAAGATGCCTTCACATATATGGGTCTGCGGGCTGCACCATGTCAGTCACAAGCCATTTGGAAGCCAATGGCTGATCCACATGGCCACAACACAGATGTTTTATCACACAATTGCATACCACTGCTCTAGGCCCACTACTCACCAGGCTCCAACTTACTGGCATATCTGTTCTACACCATTTTCATGAAACAAAGTCAATCAAGGCAGTGTCTGGTATACTCAGGATCAGAAACAGGACATCCAAAGTATTTCCAGTGCCAGCTGATCATAAAAATATCAAAAATTTCATGGTAATTTTCTAGCCATTTTTCACGGATGAAGTTTGAGGCTCTGAGGGATTCAATTAATTCAGGAACCATTATATGGTGAAGAAGATAATTTCAATGAAAGCTCTGGAGCACTCTCATAGGCAGGGTTTCCCTGAGGGTGGCCAAAATCTCACATGAAGCCAGGCCCATTGAGATCTACAATGTGAGGTCCATGTGTGTTTTAAACTCAAATATGGCTGCCAAGTCTTTAAGAAAAATTGTATGTTATATCCGGGCTGAAATTCCCAGTGTTCTGTGGAAATCCAACCTGGGCCTAGATCTCAGGTTCCAAGGGCGACTCTCATGCGTGGCCTCCTAAAATCCCAACACAATTCATGGCAATACTTCTCTGAGGTCAGTTCAAGAACTCAGTCTCTAAGGGGAATCACACCAGAGTTCAAGCCCAGTGGAACAGTCATCTCTTCCAACCGCCACACAAATGACCACAATTAAAACCAAAACACTCCCACATGGTCCTCATCTTTTTCCATATAGACACTCCTTATAACGTCTGGCTGGAGTTTTCAATGAGGTCCACAGCCCAAGTCAGTGTCCAAATTAAGGTCCTGTTCCCCTCATCTGTCTAACATCAAGGTGGCCTGGACACACTTCCTGTAAACCAGGAGTGATCAAATAGGCCTGCCATTAATACTGCTTGGCTTTTTCAATTTGAGGCCTTCTGACTCTGTGGTTTAGATTCTTTATGTGAATTTGAGTCATGAGAAAACCCAAGCCCCTCTGCAGAGATTTGAAGAACTCATTTGGCCCAAAAGATTCCTATTCTCACTTGATGGAAGTCAGTATCCTAACAGAGGAAGGTAAAAGAATTCATTCACAATGAGTGAATATTTGCCATTTTGGTTTTGGATGCACACATGGGATCTTTCTTTTGATCCATCAGGTGCTGAGACTCTAAGCCACAGCCTCACACAGGGCCAAGAGGCTGATTCAGACACATCTTTTTCCAAAGCAATTAAGCAAAGAGACACAGGTGATGCCCTTCATTTCCATTTGAAAAATGTTTTCCTCAGGCTTCCCAAAGGGGTGGCCAGAGGCAAAGACATCCTGAGCTTCAGGGCAACAGAACAATAGGTTAGCAAAAGGCCCGAAGCAGGGTTTCTCCACTGAGACTTTCCTGGTCACACTGATATCTGAGTTTTCTGAGATGCTGGCCATTCCCTTCAGATATCCAGTACATGGCCATGTGACAGAGATTGGAGGTGGTGCATATCTTGGACACAAACCCAAGAGCCTATTCTGAAGAGTTTTCAGAATTCAGAAAGAAAACAGGGACTTAAAAAGGTAGTTGGTGTTGCCTATCGATATGGAAACCACTCCATTCATTAATTGGGCAGGATGAATGCTGGGAAGCTTTCTACTAGAGAGGACACATGCATTGATGCATTCTCTTTTCTAATGTATACAACCACGGACACAGTAGGATACACAGACATAGAAACACTCACCTTGTAAAACGACTTACTAGAAACAGTTCACTCCAAACCAAAGAAACCTCCTTTCCTACCTATTCTCAGAACAGAGACAAAACCACACACCCACACTCAAAAAGACACCTCCTTCCCCCAAGTAGGTCTGTGATTATCCGGAGTGTCCTCTGACAGGTTTGCCATACTATGTTCCCCGGTAATGGTCTGTCCTGTCTCAGATCTGGTCTCCTTGTACAACTCTGTAAAGCAGTCAGGAGCCAGCGGTGAGCCACTACCTGCTTAGTCAGGAAAGGCCCCTGTTCATATCTTTCCTGGAATTTGGCCATCCTCACATCAGTCAGTACCAAGAAGACTGACTCTGTCCTTGGTGATTCCAAACAAATGAGACCACTTGGACAGGGACTGGGACTGGCTCTGGTGCTTGGTTTCCTCGGTCCCAAGTTCAGAAAGTTCCATCAACAAGGAAGTGAGGTAGGTCACTTCCTTTAAGAACTGAATGAGGTCACTGCCTTGGCAACCACTTTGTCCTAACAGTTGCTTCCAAGGGTCCCATGAGATGGAGGCTGCCCCTACTTCCTTTGACACTTTCACAACTTAGAATGGTATATCAACCTTAGGCACCCGGGAACAGCTCTCCACACAAGCCTGGTTTGGTCCATCTTCTCTACATTAAGAAGAGAGAGGCTGATTCAGACAAAACCCTTCATCCTGACCAGGTTGTTTGCCATGGAAAATGACTTTTTGTCTCTCAGGTCCTTCATTGCTGCCTACATCTTCTCCAGGGATCATTTCTACATGGACCTTTGAGGTTCTTAACAGGTGGAGGATCCCCTACATTCCTGTATTGTAAGAACAATCTGTCTCTGCTCTTCTGTAAAGTTAGATTGAGTGAACAGTGTATGGTTAGGGTTAATTTCATGTTCAATTTGGGTTAGGAATCATTCTGCTGGATTTATAATGGTATTGGGAACCTGTGATATTTATAAGAATATCGAGGTTAAATATATGTATGAAAACAGAAATTAAAGTAAGATTTGAATCCCAGAAGGGCTTTGGGCAGTTGATTGGGATATTTAGCTTTGAATTCTGCACACATGTCTCAAATAAATCGATATGCAATGGCAGAGGAACTTGAACCTTGGATGATTGAATGCTGAAGAGAACATCCAGTCAAAAGGGATTGTCGGTAGGATTAAGAAGATAGTCGCAGTCATTAATATGGTATTATGTAAAAATGTGGATGTGTAACCGATGTGATTCTGCAACTTGTATTTGGGGTAAAAATGGGAGCTGATAACCCATTTGAATCAAATGTATGGAAGATGATATGCCATGAGCTTTGTAATGTTTTGAACAACCAATAAAAAAAAATATTTAAAAAAAAAAGATAGTCGTTATGTTTAGCAAGTAGAGCTAGTATAGGATATGTAACAAAAGTTCTTTAGCAATTTTTTTTCGGGCAGTGAGTGAATATAAATGTCAGCACATATGAAGAAATCAGACACAACGATGAACTGGGAAAAATTTGTAGAAAAGCAGATATCAATAGAGACATTAGGAAATCAGGCAAAGTATAAAGTGAGTGATAGGATAAGACATTTTCAACAGGGTTGAGATTGAATATCTAATCTTAGGAAGAAACAAATATGTAGGTCACCAATAGGATTGACATTTGAGAGCATTAGGCAACATGGACATGGATGTTGTTAGTAATCCATGTTCACTTTCCATTTAGGCTTTTGTACAATTCTAAGTGGGACCTTTGCATTTTGTATCCAGAATATTACTGTGATAAAATGTATATGTAGATCAGATGACATGATTTTTTCTTCCACCATTTCTAGGAGCAGTATTTTGAAGACGTATAAATTAGCATTGGGGGTAAAAAGAGGTGTACCCTGTTTCTATGAATATACAGATAAGGCATGAATAGACCTTAATTTCAATAAATAATACAACTTGTTCCACTTTAAATAATGGATTGAATTGATATCTGAACATATATAAGAAATCTTATATTGATATGCAATCATTCATGACAACCAGTTATACACCTAATGTTAATATTAGGGTACGATTTATCATGAAGTTTGTGTGAGTTTTGCTTCAAATGTGATTATGGAAATCGAAAATAATGTGTTTGGAAAGAAGTCTCATGAAAATGCCAGTCAAGGAACACCGAGGAATTCATGAGTTCTGAAGCAGGAAGTGATTGAAATTGAAAAAAATGACGATTAATTTGCTTACTTGTGGATGAAATATTATAATATGATGTGACTAAACTGAAGAAATAGTAATGTACCAGTGCTGAATAAAAATGAACATCAAAATACACATCATGTCCCACAGGAATCTACTCGCATTGATGTTAAACTGTGTCAGTTACTGTAGAAATATTAGGATTTCTTTGCACCATTCACCAAAGTTAGTTTTCTTTTTTTTAATTTTTATTTATGCTTGTTCAAAACATTACATAGTTCTTGATATATTATATTCCACACTGTGATTCAAGTGGGTTATGAATTCCCATATTTACCCCGTAAACAGATTGCAGAATCACATCAGTTACACATCCATTGATTTACATATTGCCATACTAGTGTCTGTCGTATTCTGCTGCCCTTCCTAACCTCTAATAGCCCCCTCCCCTTACCTCCCCTCCCCTCTTCTCTCTCTACCTCTTTACTGTAATTCATTTCTCCCCTTTGTATAATTTTTTCCTTTCCCTCACCTCCTCTTGTATGTAATTTTGTATAACCCGGAGGGTCTCCTTTTATTTCCATGCAATTTCCCTTCTCTCTCCCTTTCCCTTCCTCCTCTCATCCCTGTTTAATGTTAATTTTCTTCTCATTCTATTCGTCCCTACTCTGTTCTTAGTTACTCTCTTTATATCAAAAAATACATTTGGCATTTGGTTTTAGGGATTGGCTAGCTTCACTTAGCATAATCTGCTCTAATGCCATCCATTTCTCTGTAAATTATATGATTTTGTCATTTTTTAATGCAGAGTAATACTCCATTGTGTATAAATTCCTCATTTTTTATCCATTCATCTATGGAAGTGCATCTAGGTTGGTTCCACAGTCTTGCTATTGTAAATTGTGCTGCTATGAACATCAATGTAGCAGTGTCCCTGTAGCATTTTTTTTAGGTCTTTAGGGAATAGACTGAGAAGGGGAATACCTGGGTCAAATGGTGGTTCCATTCCCACCTCTACAAGAAATCTCCATATTGCTTTCCAATTTGGCTGCACCAATTTGCAGTCCCACCAGCAGTGTACAAGTGTACCCTTTTCTCCACATCCTCGCCAGCACTTGTTGTTGTTTGAGTTCATAATAAATATCTGGAATGGAAAATGCTCAGGAGTTCACAACCTTGAGGGTGGTAGAGGAGTTTCCAAAAGTAAAGGACAGGGTAAATACCACAAACATGGAGCTGTGTCGGCCTTAAGACTTCTTGAGAAAATGCCTCTGAGGTTGGGCACTTGAAATACATGTTGTTGTCAGGAGCTTTAGCTTCCTTTGTAGTGAGACCATCAAAGCTGAGTCTGCATCTATGTGACCTGAAGAACATGTTTTTTTTATTTTTCTATGAACACGAGGCAACAGTAGTGAATTCTCTCTTTGTAGGCAAACTGGGGCTACTGGGGGCTAAGTGTCTCCCCATGTGGACTGTGAAGCCATTTGATCATCCTTCACATTTCATCATGTTATTGGATGCTGCACTGAAAGTTTGGTATTTACTTTACGAAATAAAGGAGTTTAACTGCGATACAGTGCTGCAGGGAGTTCTGTCATGTGTGGTGGTCAGGATCGGCAGGAGAATGTACCAAGCAGGCTTCTATCACACATAGTTGCCCCCTTGACCATAGCAACATGATTCTGAACATTGCCCTGAAACCTCTCCATACAACAAGATGCCTTTACATCCAAAGGTCTGCTAGCTGCACCATGTCAGTCACAAACCATTTCTAAGCCAATGGCAGATCCACGTGGCCCCACCACAGATGTTTTTTCACACACCTACACTCTACTGCTCTTGGCCCACTACTCAGCAGGATCCAACTTACTGGCATATCTTTTCTACACCATTATCATGAAACTCAGTCAAACCAGGCACTGTCTTGTATACTCATGATAAGCAACAGGACATCAAATGGTTTTCCAGTGCCAGCTGGTCATGGAAATTTCAAAAATTTCATGGTATTTTCTAGCCATTTTTCAAGGATGAAGTTGGAGGTACTGTGGGTTTCAATTCATTCAGGAACCATTAAATGTTGAGGAAGCTCATTTCAATGGAAGCTCTAGAGAACTCTCACAGGCAAGTCTTCTGAAAGAGTGGCCCAAGGTCACATAAAGCCAGCCACATTGAGGTCTACAATGTGAGGTTCATGTGTGTTTTGACTCTCAACTATTGCTGCCAAGTCTTTCAGAATATAATCAAGTGATATCCTCGCTGAGATTCCCAGTGCTCTGTGGAAAGCCACCCTGGGCCTAGATCTCAGTTTTCAAGGGTGACTCTCATGCGTGGCCTCCGAAAATCTCAACACAATTCATGGCAATACTTCTCTAAGGTCAGTTCCAGAACTCAGTCTCCAAGGGGAATCCCACAAGAGTTGAAACCCAGGTGGACGCAGTCATCTTTTCCCACCACCACACAAATGACCACAATTAAAACCAAAACACTCTCACATGGCCCTCATGTTCTTCCATATAGACACTCATCATAACCTCTGGCTGGAGGTTTCCATGAGGGGCGCAGACCAAGACACTGTCCAAAATAAGCTCCCTTGCCCCTCATTTGCCGAAAGTCAGGGTGGCCTACACACCCTTCCTGTGTACCAGAACTGATCAAATAGGTATGGCGTTAATACTGTTCTGCTTTTCCAATTTGAGGCCTACTGACTGTCAGGTATAGATTCTTTATGTGATTTGGAGTCATCAGAAAACCCAAGCACTTCTGCAGGGGTTCAAAGAACTCTTTTGAACTAAAGGATCCCGATTCTTACTTGATGAAGGTCAGGAATTTAATAGAGGAAGGCAAGAGACTCATTTGCCATTTCTGTTTTGAATGCACACATGGAATCTATCTTTAGTTGCATCAGGTGCTGAGAATCTAAGCCACAACCTCACACAGAACCAAGAGGCTGATTCAGACACATCCTTTTACAAAGCAATTAAGCAAAGAGCCACAGGTGATGCCCATTCATTTTCATTTGAAAACTGTTTCTTCAGGCTTCACAAAGGGGTGGCCAGAAGCAAAGACCTTCCTGACATTTAGGGCAACAGAAGAACAGGTAAGCAAAAGACCCAAAGCAGGGTTTCTCCACTGAGACTTTCCTGGTCACACTGATATCTGAGTTTTCTGAGATGCTCCCCATTCACTTCAGCTATCAAGTACATGGCCATGTCACAGAGCTTGGAGGTGGTATATATCTTGGACACAAAACCATGAGCCTATTCTGGAGAGTGGCCAGAATTCAGGAAGAAAACAGGATCTTAGGAAGATAGTAGGTTTTGCCCATCCAGAAGGCAAGCTGCAGTCCATTCATCAATTGGGCAGGATGAATGCTGGGAAGCTTTCTACTAGACAGGACACATCCATTAATTCATTCTCTTTTCTAATGTCTACAACCACAGACACAGTGGGATACACAGACATAGAAACACTCACATGTCAAATGACTTACTAGAAACAGTCCAATCCAAACCAAACAAACCACATTTCCTACCTATTCTCAGAACATGTGACAAAACCACAAAACCACAACCACTCCCACAAAGGCACCTCCTTCCCCCAAGTAGGTCTGTGACTATCCAGAGTGTCCTCTGACTGGTGGGCCATACAATGTTCTCCCGAAATGTCCTGTCCTGACTCAGATCTGGTCTCTTTGGCCAACTCTGTGAAGTTGTCAGGAGCCAGCGGTGAGCCACTACCTGCTTTCTCAGAAAAGGTCCCTCTTCAGAGCTCTCCTGGCCTTTGGCCATCCTCACATAGGTAGGTACCAAGAAAGACTGACCCTGTCCTTGGTAAAACTGAACAAGTGAGCCCACTGGGACTGGGACTGGGACTGGCTCTGGGTGCCTGTCTTCATGGATCCCAAGTTCAGAGAATTCCTTCACCAAGGAAGTGACGTAGGTCACTTCCTTCAGGAACTGAATTAGGTTACTGCCTTGGCAACCAATTTGTCCTAACAGTTGCTTCCAAGAGTCCAATGAGTTGGAGGCTGCCCCTACTTCCAGTGAAACTTTCACAATTTTGCATGGTATATCAACCATAGGCACCCAAAAAAAGCTCTCCAGATAGGCCTGGTTTGGTCCATCTTCTATACATTAAGAAAAGAAATGTTGATTCAGACACATCCCTTCATGCTAACCAGGTTGTTTGTCATGGAAGATGACTTTTGCTCTCTGACGTCATTCATAGCTGCCTACATTTAATCCAGGGATCATTTCTTTAATGACCTTGGAGGTTCTCAGCAAGTGGAAGATCCCCTAATTTCTGTATTGAAAGAACAACTCTGTCCCTGCTCTTCAGTAAAGTTAGATTGAGAGAACAGTGTATGGTCAGGGTTAATAACATGTTCCATTTGGGTTAGGAATCATTCTGCGGGATGAATTATGGTATTGGGAACGTGCGATATTTATAAGAATATAAGTGAAATATAAGTATGAAAACAGAAATCTTGGTAATATTTGAAGCCCAGAATTGCATTGGACCCTTGGCTGGGATTCTTAGCTTTGAATTATATTCTGCACAGATGTCTCAGATAAATTGATATACAATGGCATAATTCCTTGTACCTTGGTTGATTGAATGTTGAAGAGAACATCCAGTCAAAAAGGGATAATTTGTAAGATTACTAAGATAGTCGGTAGGTTTTGAAAGAAGAGTGAGTATAAGATTTGGATGAAAAGATCTTTAGCAATAGGGTTTCGGATAGAGAGTGAATGTAATTGTCAGCACATGTGGAGAGTCTGTCAAAAGGATGAACTGGGGAAAAAAGTAGGAATGCAGATATCAATTGACATTAGGATATCAGGCAAAGTATAAAGTGAGAGATAGAATTATACATTTTCAACAGGCTTGAGTTTGAATATATAATCTTAGGAAGAAACAAACATGTAGTCACCAATAGGATGAACTTTTGAGAGCATTAGGCAATATGGACATGGATGTTTTCCGTAATCCATGCTCACTTTCCATTTAGGCTTTGGTACAAACATAAGTTTGACCTCTTCTTTCTGTGTGCAGAATATTACTGTGGTAAAATGTATATGTAGATCAGGTGACATGAGTATTTCTTCCACCATTTCTGGGAGCAATATTTTGAAGAACGTATCAATTATTTTTGGAGGTAAAAATGGTGTACACTGTGTCTATAATTATAGAGATAATGCATGAATAGACCATACTGTAAAGAAATATTATAACTGGTTCTAACTTTAAATAATGAATTGAATTGATATCTGAAAATATACAGAAAATCTTACATTGATATACAATCTTTCATTCCAACCACTAATATATCTAATGGTTATATCAGCATAATGGTTTTTCATGAAGAATGTGTGAGTTTTGCTTCAAAAGTGATTATGGAAGTCGGAAATAATGTGTTTGGAAAGAAGTCTCATGAAAAGACCAGTCAAGAAACCTAGAGGAATACATGTGTTTTGAAGCAGAAAGTGATTGAAAGTGAAACAAATGCCTATAAATTTGTGAACTTGTGGATCAAATATATATACTATGATGTGCGTAAACTGAAGAAATAGTAATGTACCACTGTTACATAAAAATGAACGTCAAAATACACATCATGTCCTCTCCCACAGGAATCTACTTGCATTGATGTTAAACTGGGTCAGTAATTGTAGAAATATTAGGATAATGCCGCAGTCTTGCTGGGCACAATCAGCAGCCACTTGTCAAAAGAAACTAACTTTATTTTTAGAACCACACATGCCAAACAAAACAGCCTCTCAGGAAAAACCTTCAGAGCCCCAACTGCCACCACTGGCTTCCCAAAACCTCTCCCTCCCACAGGAGCCTCTCTCCGCCTCCCACAATCCTCCTGCTCTTGAGGGCGATTGGCTGGGTCATGTGGGCGGAGTCAAAAAAAGTTCCCCAATGAGCAGTTTTGTGGTCTGAAAGGGCAGGCAAACAGCCCATTGAGCATCACCGCAGAGGAGCCAATCAGCTAGGTGTTGCTGGGGCCGCTGTGAGCCAATCATCAGCCGGCAGCTGGAAGTTTGCTGGCAGCAGGAATTTTGCTGGGGCCCCTTCGGCTGTGGCTCTCAACATCTTCCCCTCTCTGTTTAAACAACACGCATGTGGCTTAGGGACCGTGCCTGCCTTAGGTTGTCCAATAGTACATATGGTCTTCACCCGTTAATTTGGTACCATTGCAATTGGATCTTACCCGTCACTGACTACCCGTCCAGTATAGAGCCACACCTGTGGAGAGGTCTTTGTACCAGCGGGGGTGGGTGAGGTTCTTTGCCTCACCTCTGTTGGCCCCCCAAATTTTAGCTGGACGATCATGACACGCAGAAGGGAGGAAGATACAACAAGCCAATTGATGGCTCCTTTTGGAAAAATTGTACCACCGATGACATCATCAGCAAATATACCCCAACACTACCACAAGTCGCTGCACCAACAGATAGTTCACAATGCTTTTAGGTGAGTTCACAATGTGTCCAGGCAAGTTCTGCAAGCAGTACAGGGATGGCTATTGCAGAAGCTGTAGATTGGTATTATCTTTGATTTCACCTGCACTGGGATGAAGATAGGAACTTTGGCAATAATGTCTAAAGAAAAAAAATATGTAACATTCCAGAAGGCACTAAAACCAAAAAAAATAAATATGTAACATTCCAGAAGGCACATCAAAAACCAAAATGGCCCAAAAAGCAGTCATTGAGGATGAAGTCTCTCACCTTCCTCTGTAAGGTTCCTGACCTCCATAAAATGAGAATAGGGATTTATTGGGTCAAATGAGTTCTTCAAAACCCTGCAGAGTGTAGCCAATGGGTTATTGGGTTTTTTCATTACTCCAATTCACATCAAGAATCTATACTCCACAGACAGTAGGCCTCAAATTGGAGAAGCAGAACAGTATTAAAGTCAGGGTTATTTGATCACTCATGGTTCACAGAATGGGTGTCCAGGCCACCCAGACTTTAGGCAAATGAGAGGAAAGGGAGATTATTTTGGACACTGTCTTGGGCTGTGCCCCTCAAGGAAACGTCAAGCCAGAGGTTATGATGAGTGTCTATATGGAAGAAGATGAGGGCCATTTGGGAGTGTTTTGGTTTTCATTGTGGTCATTTATGTGGCAGTCGGAAGAGATGACTGGGTCCACCAGGGCTTGAACTCTGGTGTGATTCCCCTTAGAGACTGAGTTCTGGAACTGACCTCAGAGAAGTATTGCCATGATTTGTGTTGGGATTTTAGGCGGCCACCCATGAGAGTCGCCCTTTGAAACTGAGATCTAGGCCCGGGCTGGCTTTCCACAGAGCACTGGGAATCTCAGACAGAATATCATATGATGTTATTTTGAAATACTTGCCAGACATAGTTGACAGTCAAAACACACATGGACCTCACATTGTAGACCTCGATTGGCCTGGCTTCATGTGACTATTTGGCCACTCTTTGGAAAGCCTTGCCTGTGAGAGTTCTCCAGAACTTTCATTGAAATGAGCTTCCTCAACATTGAATGATTCCTGAAAGAATTGAAAGCCACAATGCCTCCAACTTCATCCTTGTAAAATGGCTAGATAAATACCATGAAATTTTTGAAATTCGCATGATGAGGTGGCACTGGATAACCTTTGTTGTCCTGTTGCTGATCATTAGTGTACCAGACAGTGCCTTGATTGATTGGATATAATGAAAGTGGTGTAGAACAGAGATTCCGGTTAGATGGAGACTGCGGAGTAGTTGGCCCAGAGTTGTGGTGTGCAGGTGTGTAATAAAATATTTATGGTGGTGCCATGTGGAACTGCCATTGACTTCCAAATGGCTTTTATCTAACATGGTGCACCCAGCAGACCCTTATATGCAAAGGCATCTTGTTATGTGGAGAGGTTTCAGGGAAATGTTCAGAATCAGGTTGCTATGGTCAAGGGGGCAAGCTATGTGGGAGAGAAGCCGGGTTGGTGCGTTCTCCTGGAGACTCTGACCCAGCACATGTCACAGAACTCCCTCCAACACTGTGTCCCAGTTGAACTCCTTGTATTTCTTGAAGCAAATACCAAACTCCCAGTTCAGCACCAAGAAACACCATGAAAATTGAAGGATGACTAAATGGCTTCACAGTCCACACGGTTAGACACTTTTTCCCAGTGACCTCTGTTTACCTACAAAGAGAGAAATCAGCACTGCTGCCTCAGGTTCATTGGAAAATAAGAAACCATGTTCTCCAGGTCACATAGGTTCAGACCCAGCTTTGATGGTTTCACTACAAATGAAGACAAAGCTCCTGACAACAACATATATTTCAAGTGCCACACCTCAGAGGCAGATTCTCCAGAAGTCTTTTTTCCAGCAGAGCTCCATGGTAGTGGAGTGTTTACCCAATCCCTTACTTCTGGAAACTCCTCTACCTGCTCCCAGGTTGAGAACTCCTGAGAATTTTCCATTCCAGATATGTATTCACAGATTTTCTAACTCTTTTTCTCTAATTGTGTCTCACTTGGGGCAAAGGTAATGTCAAGGCATTGTTCTAGGTGAGAGTGGGAAGATTATTGTGTAGCACATATTTGCATACACATTGGATACATTATCCTATTTTTCATTTGCAATACTGAATTCCCGACACTAACCCATACCCTACTAGACTCTGACTACTTATCCTAAATGATGGAGAAAAAGAAACCTAACAGAATAGAAATACAGGCCTTTTGTAGGAGGCATGGTGTATACTTGGATTTTCCTTCTCCTTTATCAAGGATATGTGTTATAAATCTAGTCAACTTTTCACTGTAATATTTCTCCATGAGTTTTCAAAGTTAACACATATGTAAATTCCTGTCTCCTTTTCTCTGTAGCCTCTTTAGAACATGTATATTTTTATGCATATATAGACTCCTACCTGGTAACACACGTACATTCTTGTGAGCTCACTAACTTTGGAATATACAAATTATGAGAATAGATCACTTCCCCTAAATACTGATGGAATTGAAAATTCAAACTATGGGTGAGCTTCCTAGTGAACAACATCATACATAAATCCATGTTCAGTAAAATGAATATTTTTAGATATGTGGATGATATATATTTCATGATAAATTTCGATTGGCATATATATTGCTACATTTTACTGTTGTGTGTGTGTGTGTTTATATATATATATATATATTCACCAGATTTTCCAGATTTTCCAAAATATGAAATATATGTGTCTTATTATACACTCCCTAAATTCATTCAAGTTCATGTATGTGGATTTAAAATCAACATTTTACATGATTATCATCAGTCTGGCTGGGCACAATTCAGGAGTCAATTGTCAAAAGAAACGAACTTTATTTTTAGAACCACACAAGCCAAACAAAACAGCTTCTCAGGAAAAACCCTCAGAGCCCAACTGCCACCACAGTCTTCCCACAAGCCTCTCCCTCAACCACAAGCCTCCTCCTTTTGAGGCCGATTGGCTGGGTCACATGGGCGGAGCCAAAATGTCCACGAATGAGCAGCTCCGTTGTCTGAAAGGGCAGGGAAACATCCCATTGAGCATCACCACAGACGAGCCAATCAGCTAGATGTTGCTGGGGCCTCTGTCAGCCAATCATCCACTGGCAGTCTGAAAGGGCGGGGAAACAGCTCAATGAGCATCTGCAATGAGCATCACCTCAGAGGAGCCAATCAGCTAGATGTTGCTGGGGCCGCTGTGGAGCCAATCATCAGCCGGCAGCTGGAAGTTTGCTGGCAGCTGGAGGTTTCCTGGGGCCCCTTTGGCTGTGGCTCTCAACATCTCCCCCTCTCTGTTTAAACAACAAGCATGTGGCTTAGGGACCATGCCTGCCTTAGGTTGTGCAATAGTACATATGGTATTTACTGGAGACCCTTGGCTGTGGCTATCAACAGGATTTGTATGTACCATTCACTGAAGTTAGTGTTCAGTACTAGGAAACAAATATGTATTTTAGGTGGATAAATATTTCTGAGAAAAATCTTGTGAAAAGTTGATTATAAATCCACATACTTGAACATAAATGAATTTAGGGAGTGTAAATAAGATATATATATTTCATATTTTGAAAAATCTGGAGAGTCTGTGTGTGTGTGTGTGTGTGTGTATACACACACAGAAACACACAGATATTAAAATGTAGCAACATATATGCAAATCGAAATTCACCATGAAATATACATCAATCACAGATCCAAAAATATTCAATTTTCTTAACAGGGATTTATGTATAATGTTGTTCTACTAGGAAGCTCACCCATTATTTGAATTTTCAGTTCCAACAGCGTTTAGGAGGAGTGATGTCTTCTCACAAATTGTATCTCCCAAGTCAGTCACCTCACAAGAATGTAGGTGTGACACCAGGTAGGATTTGATATGTGCATATAAAAATACATGTGCTGAATAGGCTACAGACAAAGGGAGACAGGAATTCACATATTTGTTAACTTTAAAAACACATGGAGATCTATTTCAATTCAAAATAGACAGGATTTATAACACCTAACATTTATCATGCATAAGGCAAGATCAACTATACACAATGCCTCCTCTGAACTGCTTGTATTTCAATTCTGTTTGTGTTACTTTTCTGCATCATATTAGAATTAGTAGTCAGAGTCTAGTAGGGTATGGGTTCGTGTCAGGGATTCAGTGTATCGAATGGAAAATTGGAAAATGAATCCAATGTGTATGCAAATATGTGCTACACACAAAAAAATTCCCACTCTCATTCAGAACAATGGCTTGAAATAACCACGCCCCATGTAAGAAACAATTAGAGGAGAAGAGTTAGAAAATCTGTGAATACATACGTAGAATGGAAAATGCTCAGTAGTTCACAACCTTTGAGGTGGAAGAGACGTTTCCAAACCTTAGGGACAGGGTAAAACTCCACAAACATGGATCACTGCTGGCCTAAACACTTCTGGAGATACTGACAATGAGGTTGGGTACTTGAAATATATGTTGTTGTCAGAAGCTTTAGCCTCCTTTGTAGTGAGACAGTCAAACTTGCATCTGCATTTTTGTGACCTGGAGGACATGAATTCTTATTGTCCAATGAACATGAGGCAGCAGTGCTGAATTCACTCTTGTAACTAAACTGTGGCCACTGGGGGATAAGTGTCTCCCCGTCTGGACTTTGAAATCATTTGGTCATCCTCCACTTTTCGTGATGTTTCTTGCTGCTGCAGTGGGTGTTTTGTATTTGATTCATGACATACAAGGAGTTAAACTGGGACACAATGCTGGAGGGAGTCCTGTAACGTATGGTGTGTCAGGGTCTGCAGGAGAATGCACCAACCAGGCTTCTATCCCCCATTGCTTGCCCCCTTTACCATAGGAACTTGATTCTGAACATTGCCCTGAAAACTCTCCATGTAACATGATGCCTTTACATACAAAGTTCTGCTAGCTGCACCATGTCAGTCACAAGCATTTGGAAGCCAATGTAAGATCCACATGACCCCACCACAGATGTATTGTCACACACCTGCACACAACTGCTCTAGGCCCACTACTCAGCAGGCTCCAACTTACTGGCATCTCTGTTCCACACCATTTTCATGAAACACAGTCAATGAAGGCATTTTCTGGTACACTCATGATCAGCAACAGGACATCCAAAGGTTCTCCAGTGCCACCTGGTCATGGGAATTTCAAAAATTTGGTTGTATTTATCTAGCCATTTTTGAAAGATGAAGTTGGAGGCACTGTGGGTTTCAATTCATTCAGGAGCCATTAAATGTTGAGGAAGCTCATTTCGATGAACGTTCTGGAGAACTCTCACAGGCAAGTCTTCCCAAAGAGTGGCCCAAGGTCACATGAAGCCAGGCCCATTGAGGTCTACAATGTGAGGTCCATGTGTGTTTTGACTCTCAACTATGGCTGCCAAGTCTTTCAAAATAAAATCATGTGATATCCTGGCTGAGATTCCCAGTGCTCTGTGGAAAGGAACCCTGGGCTTAGATCTCAGTTTCCAAGGGCGACTCTCATGCATGGCCTGCTAAAATCCCAACACAATTCATGGCAATGCTTCTCTGAGGTCAGTTCCAGAACTCAGTCTCTAAGGTAAATCACACCTGAGTTCAATCCCAGGTGGACCCAGTCATCTCTTCCAAACGCCACACAAATGACCATGATTAAAACCAAAACACTCCCACATGGCCCTCATCTTCTTTCATATAGACACACATCATAACCACTGGCTGGTGGTTTTCATGAGTTGCACAGCCTAAGACAGTATCCAAAATAAGCTCCCTTGCCCCTCATTTGCCTAAAGTCATGGTGGCCTGGACACCCTTCCTGTGAACCATGAGTGATCAAAAAGGCTTGCTGTTAATACTGCTTCGATTTTCCAATTTTAGGCCTACTGACTCTTGGGTTTAGATTCTTAATGTTAAATGGAGTCATGAGAAAAACCAAGCACTTCTGGGCTAGCCTCTGCAGGGCTTTGAAAAACTCATTTGACCAAAAAGATCCTGATTCTCACTTGATGGAGGTCAGGATCCTTAGAAGAATTCGAGAGACTTCATCCACAATGACTGCTCTTTTGGCCATTTTGGTTTTGGATACACAAGAGATCTTTCTTAAGATCCCTCAGGTTCTGAGAATCTAAGCCACAGTCTCACAGGGGGCCAAGAGCCTGAATCAGACACATCCCATTCCAAAGCAATTAAGCAAAGAGCCACAGGTGATGCCCATTTATTTCCATTTGAAAACTGTTTTCTTCAGGCTTCACAAAGGGTTGGCCTGAGGCAAAGTTATTCCTGACATTCAGGGCAAAAGAACAATAGGTAAGCAAAATGCCCAAAGCAGGGTTTCTCCACTGAGACTTTCCTGGTCACACTGATATCTGAGTTTTCTGAGATGCTCACCATTCCCTTCAGCTATGTAGTACATGGCCATGTCACAGAGCTTGGAGGTGGTACATATTTTGGACACAAAACCATCAGCCTATTCTGGAGAGTGCCCACAATTCAGGAAGAAAACAGGAACTTAGGAAGATAGTAGGTGTTGCCCATCTATAAGACAAGCCACAGTCCATTCATAAATCGGGCAGGATGAATGCTGAGAAGATTTCAACTAGACAGGACTCATCCATTGATGCATTTTCTTTTCTAATGTCTACAACCAGGGGCACAGTTGGATACACTGATATCCAAACACTTGCCTTGTCAAAGGACTTACTACAAACAGGTCCCGCCAAAACAAACAAACCGCCATTCCTACCTATTCTCAGAACATGAGACAAATTCACAAATCAACACCCACACCCACAAAGACACTTCCTTCCCCCAAGTAGGTCTGTGACTATCTGGAGTTTCCACTGACTCGTGGGCCATAGTATGTTCCAAAGAAATGGCCTTCCTGTCTCAGATCTGCTTTCCTTGTGCAACTCTGTGAAGTTGTCAGGAGCCAGCAGTGTGCCACTACCTGCTTTCTCAGGAAAATCCCCTCTTCAGAGCTTTCCTGCGTTTTGAACATCCTCAGATCAGTAGGTACCAAGAATGACTGACTGTGTCCTTGGTAAATCCAAACAAGTGAGACCACTGGGACTGGGACTGGACTGGCTATGGGTTCCTGTCTTCCTGGATCCCAAGTTCAGAGACTTCCATCACCAAAGAAGTGATGTGAGGTCACTTCCTTCAGGAACTGAATCAGATCACTGCTTTGGCAACCTCTTTGTCCTAACAGTTGCTTCCAAGGCTACCATGAGAAAGAGGCTGCCCCTACTTCCTGTGACACTTTCACAAGTTAGAATGCTATATCAACCATAGGCACCCAGGAGCAGCTCTCCACACAAGAATGGTTTGGTCCATCTTCTCTACATTAAAAAGAGAGAGGCTGATTCAGAAACAACCCTTCATTCTGACCATGTTGTTTGCCAGGGAAGATGACTTTTGCTCTCTCAGGTCCTTCATAGCTGCCTACATCTTCTCCAGTGATCATTTCTGCATGGACCTTTGTGGTTCTCAGCAGGTGGAAGATCCCCTACATTCCTGTATTGTAAGACCAACTCTGTCCCTGCTCGTCTGTAAAGTTAGATTGACAGAACAGTGTATGGTTAGGGTTAATAACATGTTCGATTTGGGTTAGGAATCATTCTGCTGGATGAATAATTGTACAAGAATAATGAGGTGAAATATATGTATGAAAACAGAAATCTAAGTAAAATTTGAAGCCCAGAAGGGGATTGGGCTTCAAGGGATTGTGATACTTAGCATTGGGATCAAGGGATTGTGATACTTAGCATTGAATTATGTTCTGCAGAGATGTATCAGAGAGATCAATATAAAATGGCATAAGACCCTGTACCTGATTATTGAATGTAGAATAGAACATCCAGTCAGAAAGTGTTAATCAGTAGGATTAGGAAGATAGTCAGTAGGTTTAGGAGGAAGAGTGAGTATAGGATTTGGAACAAAAGTTCCTTAGCAATAGGGTTTCGATTAGAGTGTGAATGGAAATGTCAGCACATGTGAAGAGTCAGTCACAATGATGAACTGGGGAAAATATGGAGGAAAGCAATCAATAGAGACATTATGAAATCAGAAAAAGTATAAAGTGAGAGACAGGATTATATGTTTTCAACAGGGTTGAATTTCAATATATAATCTTAGGAAGAAACAAATATATTGTCACAAATAGGATTGATTTTTTGAGAGCATTAGGCAACTTGGACATGGATGTTTTTAGTAATCCATATTCACTTTACATTTAGGCTTTGGTACAAACATAAGTGTGACCTTTTCTTTTTGTGTCCAGAATATTACTGTGATAAAATGTATATGTAGATAAGGTGACATGAGTATTTCTTCCACCATTTCTGGGAGCAATAATTTGAAGACGTATAAATTAGTATTGGGTTTACAAAGAGGTGTACTCTGTGTATATGAATATAGAGAAAAAGCATGGATAGACCATACAGTGAATAAATAATATAACTGGTTTCACTTTAAATCATGGATTGAATTGATATCTGAAAATATATAAGAAATATTAGATTGATATAAAATCATTCATTCCAACCAGTTATACATCTAATGGTAATATTGGGGTTATGCATTATCATGAAGGGTGTGTGAGTTTTGCTTCAAAAGTGATTATGGAAATCGAAAATAATGTATTTTGAAAGAAGTCTCATGAGAAGACCAGTCAAGAAACATGGAGGAATACATGTGTTCCGAAGCAGAAAATGATTGAAAGTGAAACAAATGCCTATAATTTTGCTAACTTGTGGATGAAATATATATCTTATAATGTGCATAAACTGAAGAAATAGTAAAATACCAGTGGTGAATAAGAATGAACATAAAAATACACATCATGTCCCATAGGAATCTACTTGCATATATGAGAAACTGGGTCAATTATTGTAGAAATATTAGGATTTGTATGCACGATTCACTGAAGTTAATTTTCAGTAATAGGAAACAAATAGTATTTCAGGTGGTTGAATATTTCCGAGAATAATCTTGTGAAATGTTGACTGTAAATCCACATACATGAACTAGAATGAAATGAAGGAGTGTATAATAAGACACATATATTTATTATTTTAAAAAATCTGGAGTGTGTATACACACACACACACACACACACATTAAAAAGTAGTAGTATATATGCCAATCGAAATTCATCATGAAATATATATCATCCACAGATCGAAAAATATTCATTTTCTTGAACATGGAATTATGTATAATATTGTTCAACTAGGAAGCTCACACAGAGGATGAATTTTCAGATCCCACAGTGTTTAGGATGAGTGATCACTTCTCACAATTTGTATCTGCCAAGTCAGACACCTGACAAGAATGTACGTGTGATACCAGGTAGGATTCTATATTTGCATATAAAAATAGATGTGCTGAATAGGCTACATAGAATGGGAGAGAGGAATTCACATATTTGTTAACTTTAAAAACACATGGAGAACTATATCAATTACAAATTGACTAGATTTATAACACCTACACTTTGTCACGCAAAAGCCATGTCCAACTATACACTATGCCTCCTCTGATATGCTTGTATTTCTATTCTGTTTGAGTTATTTTTCTCCATCATATTAGGATTAGTAGTCAGAGTATAGTATGGTATGGGTTAGTGTCAGGGATTCAGTATTTCAATTAGAAAATAGGACATTGAATCTAATATGCATGAAAATATGTGCTACAAAAAATATTCCCACTCTCATCCAGAAGAATGCCTTGAAATTATCTTCGCCCCTAGTATGACACAATTAGAGGAGAAGAGTTAGAAAATATGTGAATACATATCTGGACTGGAAAATGCTCAGCATTTCACAACTATGGAGGTGGTAGAATAGTTTCCAAAAGTAAGGGACAGTGTAAACACTCCACAAACATGGAGCTATGCTGGCCTAAAGACTTCTTGAGAAACTGCCTTTGAGATTGGGCAGTTGAAATATATGTTGTTGTCAGGAGCTTAACTTCCTTTGTAGTGAGACCATCAAACTTTGGTCTGCATCTATGTGACGTCGAGGACATGGTTTCTTATTTTCCAATGAACATGAAGCAGCAGTGCTGAATTCACTCTTTGTAGCTAAACTGTGGTCACTGGGGGCTAAGTGTCTCCCCATGTGGACTTTGAAGCCATTTGGTCATCCTCCACTTTTCCTGGTGTTTCTTGCTGCTGCACTGGGTGTTTTGTATTTGCTTCACGACATACAAGGAATTCAACTGGGCAACAGTGCTGGAGGGAGTTCTGTAACATGTGGTGGGTCAGGGTCTGCAGGAGAATGCCCCAACTTGGCTTCTATCCCACATTGCTTGCCCCCTTGACCATACCAACCTGATTCTGAACATTGCCCTGAAACCTCTCCATATTACAAGATGCCATTTCATATAATGGTCTGCTGGCTGCACCAAGTCAGTCACAAGCAATTTGGAAGCCAATGTAAGATCCACATGGCCACACCACAGATGTATTATCACACACCTGCACACCACTGCTCTAGGCCCACTACTCAGCAAGCTCCAACTTTCTGGCATCTCTGTTCTACACCATTTTCAAGAAACCCATTAAATCAAGGCACTGTCTGGTACACTCATGATCAGCAATGGGACATCCAATGGTTCTCCAGTGCACCTGGTCATTGGGAATTTCAAAAATTTTATGATATCTATCTATCCATTTTTCAAGTATGAAGTTGGAGGCACTTTGGGGTTTTCATTCATCCCGGAACCATTAAATGGTGAGGAAGCTCATTTCAATGAAAGCTCTGAGGAACTCTCACAGGCAAGGCTTCCCAGAGAGTGCCCAAAAGGTCACATGAACCCAGGCCCTTTAAGGTCTGTAATGTGAGGTCCATGTGTGTTTTGACTCTTAACTGTGGCTGCCAAGTTTTTCAGAATAAAATCATGTGATATACTTGCTGAGATTCTCAGTGCTCTTTTGAAAGCTTTCCTGGGCCTAGATCTCAGGTTTCAAGGGCGACTCTCATGCATGGCCTCCTACAATCCCAACACAACTCATGGAAATACTTTTCTGAGGTCAGTTCCAGAACTCAGTTACTAAGGGGAATCACATCAGAGTTCAAGCCCATGTGGACCCAGTCATCTCTTCCAAACGCCACAAAAATGACCACATTTAAAACAAAAACATTCCCACATTGCCCTTATCATTAACCATATAAACACTCATCATTAACTCTGGCTGCAGGTTTTCAAGAGTGGCGCAGCCCAAGACAGTGTCCAAATAATGCACCTTTGCCCCTGATATGTCTAAAGTAAGGGTGGCCTGTTCACCCTTCTTATGAACCAGGAGTGATCAAATAGGTCTGTCATAAATACTGCTCTGCTTCTCCAATTTGAGGCCTACTTACTGTCAGGTATAGATTCTTTATGTGATTTGGCATCATGAGACAACCCAAGCAGTTCTGCAGGACTTTGAAGAACTCATTTGATCCAAAGGATCCCTATTCTCACTTGATGGAGGTCAGGAACCAAACAGAAGAAGGCAAGAGACTTCATCCACAATGACAGATTTTTTGCCATTTTGGTTTTGGATGCACACATGGGATCTTCTTCAGATCTATCAGGAGCTGAGAATCTTAGCCACAGCCTCAAACAGGGCCTAGTGTCTGATTAAGACACATCCCTTTCCAGATCAAATAAGCAAAGAGCCACAGGTGATGCCCATTCATTTCCATTTGAAAACTGTTTCTTCATGCTTCACAAAGGGGTGGCCTGAGGCAAAGACCTTCCTGAAATTCAAGGCAACAGAAACATAGATAAGCAAGTGGAGCCAAGCAGGGTTTCCCCACTGAGACTTTACTGGTCACACTGGTATCTGAGTTTTCTGAGATGTTTCCATTCCCTTCAGGTATCAAGGACATGGCCATGTCACAGAGTTTGGAGGTGGTACATATCTTGGACAATAAACCATGATACTATTCTGGAGAGTGGCCAGATTGCATTTTGTGTCCAGAATATTACTATGATAACATGCATATGTAGATCAGGTGACATGAGTATTTCTTCCACCATTTCTGGGAGCAATATTTAGAAGACGAATAAATTAGTATTGGGGGTACTAAGAGGTGTACCCTGTGTCTATGAATATAGAGATAATGCATGAATAGACCATATAGTGAATAAATAATATAACTGGTTCCACTTTAAATAATGGATTAAACTGATATAGGAAAATATAGAAGAAATACTATATTGATATAAAATCATTCATTCCAACCAGTTATACATCTAATGGTGATATTATAGTTATGGTTTATCATGAAGTTAGTGTCAGTTTTGCTTCAAAAGTGATAAAAGAAATCAAAAATAATGTATTTGGAAAGAAGTCTCATGATAAAACCAGTCAAGAAACCTGGAAGAATCCATGTGTTCTGAAGCAGGAAGTGATTGAAAGTGAAACAAATGCCTATAAGTTTGCTAACTTGTGGATGAAATATATATCCTATGATGTGCATAAATTGAAGAAATAGTAATGTACCAGTGTTGAATTAAAATGAATTTCAAAGTACACATCATGTCACATAGGAATGTACTTGCATTGATGTTAAACTGGGTCAGTTACTGTAGAAGTATTAGTATTTGTATGCAACATTAACTGAAGTTAGTTTTCAGTACTGGAAACAATATGTATTTCAGGTGGATGAATATTTCTGAGAATGATCTTGTGAAAAGTTGATTATAAATCCATATATATGAACATGAATGAATTTAGAGAGTGTATATTATACACATATATTTCATATTTTGAAAAATCTGGAGAGTGTATATATATATATATATATATATATATATATATATATACAAAAAACACACACACAGACAATAAATTAGCAATCGAATTTATCATGAAATATATATCCTCCACAGATGCAAAATTATTTCTTTTAGAACATGGATTTATGTATAATGTTGTTCTTCTAGGAAACACACCCCTAGGTTAAATTTTCAGTTCTAACAGAGTTTAACAGGAGTGATCACTTCTCACAAATTGTATTTGCCAAATTAGCCACCTCACAAAATGTAGGTGTGATACCAGGTAGTGTTCTATATGTGCATTTAAAAATACATGTGTTGAATAGGCTACAGAGAAAGGGAGATAGGAATTCACATGTTTGTTAACATTAAAAACACATGGAGAACTATTTCAATTAAAAATTGACTAGATTTATAACACCTACAATTAATCATGCAAAAAACAAGTCCAACTATACACCATGATTCCTCTGAACTGCTTGTATTCCTATTCTGTTTGTGTTATTTTTCTCCATCGTATTAGGAGTAGTAGTCAGAGTCTATTAGGGTATGCGTTAGTGTCAGGGATTCAGTATTTTGAATGGAAAATTGGAAAATGACTCTAATGGGTATGCAAATATGTGCTACACAAAAATGTTCACACACTCATCCAGAAGATTGCCTTGACATTACCTTAGTTCCAAGTAAGATACAATTAGAGGAGAAAAGTTAGAAAATCTGTAAATACATATCAGGAATAAAAAATGCTCAGGAGTTCACAAACTTGTAGGTGGTAGAGGAGTTTCCAAAAGTAAGGGACAGGGTAAACACTCCACAAATATTGAGCTCTGCTTGTGTAAAGACTTCTTGAGAAACTCTCTGAGGTTGGGCTCTTAAAATACATGTTGTTGTCAGGAGCTTTAGCTTCCTTTGTTGTGTGACCATCAAATCTGGGTGCAAATATGTGACCTGAAGGACATTGTTTCTAATTTTCCAATGAAAATGAGGCAGCAGTGCTGAATACTCTTTTTGTAGTTAAACTATGGCCACTGGGGTGTAAGTGTCTCCCCGGGATGACTGTGAAGCCATTTGGTCATCCTCCAATTTTCGTGGTGTTTCTTGCTGGTGCACTGGGAGTTTGGTATTCGCTTCATGAAATACAAGGAGTTCAACTGGGACACAGTGCTGGAGGGAGTTCTGTCACGTGTGGAGGGACACGGTCTGCATGAGAATGCACCAACCAGGATTCTGTCCCACATAGGTTGCCCCTTTGTCCATAGCAACCTGATTCTGAACATTGCCCAGAAACATATCCATATAACAAGATGCCTTTACATATAAGGGTCTGCTGGCTGTACCCTGTCAATCACAAGGCAATTGGAAGCCAATGGCAGATCCACATGCCCCAACACACATGTTTTATCACACATCTTCACACCACTGCTCTAGGCCCACTAATGAACAGGATCCAACTTACTGGCATCACTGTTCTACACAATTTTCATGAAACCCAGTCAGTCAAGGCACTGTCTGATACACTCATGATCAGCAACAGGACATCCAAAAGTTTTCCAGTGCCACCTGGTCATGGGAATTTCAAAAATTTCATGGTATTTATCAAGCCATTTTTCGAGGATAAAGTTGGAGGCTCTGTGGGTTTCAATTCATTCAGGAACCATTAAATGTTGAAGAAGCTCATTTCAATGAAAGATCTTGAGAACACTCACAGGCAAGTCTTCCCAAAGAGTGGCCAAAAGGTCACATGAAGTCAGGCCCATTGAGGTCTACAATGTGAGGTCCATGTGTATTTTGACTCTCAACTGTGGCTTTAAAGAATTTCAGAATAAAATCATGTGATATCCAGGCTGAGATTCCCAGTGCTCTGGGCAAAGCCACCCTGCACCTAGATCTCCCTGCACCACAATTAATACCTGAGATCTAGGTTGCATGGCCTAGTAAAATCCAAACACAATTCATGACAATACTTCTCTGATGTCACTTCCAGAATTCAGTCTCTAAGGGGAATCATACCAGAGTTCAAGCCCAGGTGGACCCAGTCATCTGTTCCAAGTGCCAAACAAATTACCACAATTCAAAACAAAATGCTCCCACATGCCCCTTATCTTATTTCATGTAGACACTCATCATAACATCTGGAAGGAGGTTTCCATGAGGGGCACAGCACAAGACAGTGTTCAAAATAACCTTTCATGCCCCTCATTTGCCTAAAGTCAGTGTGGCCTGGAAATCCTGACTGTGAACCAGGAGTGATCAAATACGCCTGCTGTTAATACTCCTTGGCTTCTCCAATTTGATGCCTACTGACTGTGGGGTTTAGATTCTTTATGTAAACTGGATTCATGAGAAAACCCAAGCACCTATGGGCTAAACTCTGCAGGGCTTTAAAGAACTCATTTGACCCAAAGGATCCCTATTTTCACTTGATGGATGTCAGGGCCCTTAGAGAGGAAGGTGAGAGTATTCATCCACAATAACTGCTCTTTTGGCCATTTTGGTTTTGGATGCACCCATGGGATCTTTCTTTAGATCCATCAGGTGCTGAGAATCTAAGCCACAGCCTCACACAGGGCCAAGAGGCTGATTCAGACACATCCCTTTCCAAAGCAATTAAGCAAAGAGCAAAACACACACAGACATTATAAAGTGGCAATATATATGCCAATTGAAATTCATGATGAAATATATATCGTCCACAGATCCAAAAATATTAATTTTACTGAACATGGATTTATGAATAATGTTGTTCAACTAGAAAGGTTACCCTTAGGCTGAATTTAATGATCCAATAGCGTTTAGGAGGAGTGATCTCTTGTCATAATTTGTATCTGCCATGTCAGCCACCTCACAAGAATGTATATGTGATACCAGGTAGGATTCTATATGTTTATATAAAAATACATGTGATGAATAGGCTACAGAGAAAGGGATACAGGAATTCACATATTTATTAACTTTAAAAACACAAGGAGAACTCTTTCAATTAAAAATTAACTAGATTTATAACACCTACCCTACATAATGCAAAAGGCAAGTCCAACTATACACCATGCCTCTTCTGAACTGCTTGTATTTCTATTGTGTTTGTATGCACTGTGGGTTTCAAGAACCATTAAATGTTGACGAAGCTCATTTCAATGAAACTCTGGAGAACTCTCTTAGGCAAGGCTTCCCAAAGAGTGGCCAAAAGGTTAGATATAGCCAGGCCCATTGAGGTCTACAATGTGAGGTCCATGTGTGTTTTGACTCTCAACTATGGCTACCAAGTCTTTAAGAATAAAATCATGGGATATCTTGGCTGAAATTCCCAGTGCTCTGTGGAAAGCCACCCTCGGCCTTGATCTTAGTTTCCAAGGGTGACTCTCATGCTTGACCTCCTAAAATATCACCACAATTCATGGCAATACTTCTTTGAGTTCAGTTCCAGAAGTCAGTCTCTTAGGGGAATCATACAAGAATTCAAGCCCAGGTGGACCCAGTCATCTCTTCCAACCGTCACACAAATGACCACAAATAATACCAAAACACTCTCATATGGCCCTCCTCTTCTTCTATAAAGGCACTCATCATAACATCTGGCTGGAGGTTTCCATGAGGGGCACAGCCCAAGACAGTGTCCCAAATAAGCTCCCTTGCCACTCATTTGCCTAAATTCAGGGTGGCTTGGACACCCTTCTTGTGCACCAGGAGTGATCTGTAAGGGTAAAATAAATTGAAATTAAAGTGTAAAAGTTGAAGTGTAAAAGACCGGGTTTTGTAAAGTTTCTAAGCTGCAAGGCCTGAGTTAAAATGTAAAGGACCAGGTATTGTTAAGTTCCTATGCTACATGCAAAACCTGAAATTCCTGTAGCTTGTAGTACAATTCCGGACTGCCCAGTAAATATTCCCCCTGACCGCCTGGTTGTTTAATAACCTAGGACCCTGTGTGGCCTGGCACATAGGCATCGCAAGGCCTAAGCCAATCTGTTTGAATGTGTACCTCGCTTTTGAACTCACCTATCACTCCCGCCTGACCTGTTCCTGCCAATGAATGAAGTAATCATGTTTCGGAATTGTTGTTTGATTTTTCTGCGGTGTATGTTGATTTCTTAAAGGAGACTGTGATATATGTAAAGTCCCGCCCTCCCCAAAAAGTGTACTTAAGCACTGCTCAACCCCTGCTCGGGGCTCTGGGCTGCTCTCCCTTCTTGAGTGAGCACGTAGCCCCAGCATGCTGGATTGGATCCTCAATGATCGCCTTTTTCTGTTGCATGAGCCGCGGTCTCTTGATGGTCTCTTCCTCCGACGTTTACCGGACCCTTACATTTGGTGCGTTGGCCGGGAATCACGCAGCATAGGACAAGGACACCCCAATAGACCCCTCTGGGGGTAAGTAAGGCGCTTCTTTCCATTTTTCCTTGCGATCGCTCAGAGCTTTTTGTTCAGGTTCCGTTTTTCCGTTTTCGGTTTGGGTTGGCAGAGTGGCTGCCAGCGGAGAATGTAAGTTCCCCCTGTCAGTGGTGGACTAACGTGTCCTAAAGCCACAGACCACGTCCTTGCAAGGGATGCCTTGGAGGACTCAGGGAGTGATGGATGTGCCCTCATTAGGTGAGGAGGGACAGATGAGCGCACATTAGGTGACTCTGCTGCCAACCCATCATATCTTGCTGGCTACGTTTATCTCTCAGGTTGAATTCACTGTCTGTCTTTGTGGTCTAACCCATCAGGTTTTGCCAGTTACTAGGTTCTAATCTTTACTTCTGAACTCGTGTTAAATGTTAACTGTGTGTACATGTTTGTGTCACATTTGTATTGTCCTTGTCTCTGTTTGAGAAACTCTCATTATGGGACAAAGCCATTCCATGCCTCTGTCCTGAAGCCTTTCCTGGTCCCTGCCTCCAATCCGACACCGTCACCCAGGATCCTATCACTCAAACCTTCTACTCCTCCCCCTCTTCCCTCCATTCTCCCTGAGTCACAAGATTGTAGATCTTGGGGTTGTGAACAAACGGGAGCTGCATGATGGTCTTTGTGTGTCTTTTTATCTGTGTTTCTGTTAAATGTGATGGCATTGTTTGGACCGATGCAGAGTCCTGAGTTCCAACCTGCCTTACATATGTGGAAGTTACTTTAGCTAAATTTTAAACTAATGCTTCTCCTGTGAGGGACCAAAAGTCAATAGAACCGCCAGTTTTTCTGTTCTCACCTTTTACACCTCTCTTAGCTGTGTTTTAAAGAACTTCGATAAACTTTACTCCCCTTTGTTAAGCAAGATTACGGAAGCAGTGATTTCTTTTCTTCCCGTAGTTGGCTTGAGCATGCCCACTGCAGAGGGAAATGTCTGGGGTCAAAGAACTTTGATATCTCGCTTAAACTTTTCTCAAAACCCTGTCCTCATTATTAAATTGGCATTAATTGGCTTTGGGATGGGAACCAAGCCTTCAGGCATAAATTTTGACACCCCAGAGGGGACTTTAAATAAACCCCACTCTGCCCTCTTGGGGAAGCCTAGCACTCAAAACAACTGCAAGCAGAGGACGAAATTTTTGGGAGCTGACTACTGCAAAGTTGGGAGACATAGAATATGCCTGGTGCCTGGGGTCAAAGCAAACCAGAGGAACTAATCCTGTAAGTAAATGGTGAGGCTAAGGGACTCCCAGCAGCTGCCAGAGCCATTTTGCTGTGGGGAACTCCCTTATTCCTTACGTGCACTTTAAGGATTTCTCCACCTCTGTTTACTTAACAAAAGGGACAATGAATGCATTAATATGTTGATATTATAGATTGTTTCTTGGGGATGATCTAGGGTGAATGTGTATCTAAAAATGATTTTTTTTATTTTAACCATCTGGTATCTAAATGGGTTTCTAAAGCATTGCACTATCTTACAGTTAAAAGTTGGGTTTAAACAATTGTTTAGTTTGATTTCAGGTAGTTCATGCTAGGAAACTTAAATACTTAGGATAAAAAAAAATTAAAGAGTTTTAATTTTGAACTAGGCAGCCTGAAAAAATTTCACTAGATATACCAGTGCATTAACTTGGGAGGAGATAATAAATTATGATATGATATCTATTTCCATCAGGGTGTAAGATTTTAAAAAATGGTACTAAATTAAAACGTTGGTCTGGCTTATTGAAATGACATTAATTAGCAACAGTCTTGGAAATTTTTAAAGCTTAATTTCGGATACACATGGTAGTGTGTGGTTCTTTTTAAAAATTTTTCAGCCAATTTAATGTAACTTAATACTATTAGAAACTTCATAACAAAGAAAGGGGCTTAACGATCCTATAGAAACTTCTTCTGATGGTGGCTTTAATATTATCAAAAAATGATCCTATTTTCAGTTTTGTGTGAGCAAGTTTTTCTAGTGTAGAAAAATCTAAAGATATAAAATTTTGAGAATTACATCTTAAACTTGCATCAAAATTTTCAACATCCAAAAATGGAAATTATGACTTAGCTAAAATGCCTTAGGCCTGAGGTTTCTGCTCAGAATTCCAGTCTTTCCAGTTTTCCAGACCTCAGCCAGGACTTAAGTTGATATGCAAATAAAAAAAGCCTGCAGCACTCAGCAGGAGACAGATAAAAAAGAGTAAAAGTGTCTTTTTACCTGAACTCAAACTAGACCTAACCAAAAAAGTATATTATATGGTATTTACTAATTACTGGCCAGTCATCTTTTTTAGGACTCTTGCTTTTCTTAGATTCTGTATTTTATTTTTTGAGCTCATGATCTTGATTCTGCTGATGGGTTAATGTTTTCTGATCAGTTCTATTTTTGATCGACTCTGGAGTTTTTAGCATTTCAATGGAGATTTCACCTGAAAAAGCTACAAGGCCTTTACTATTGTGTTATGTGTTACATTTGTGTCACGTGTTGTATGTTGGTATGTCTGTATGTGTGTATGTCCATATATCATGCAGTGATATGACAATTGACAGATGAGGAGCGCTCATGAAAAATTTAACAATGTATCCAAATGTCTTTGATTCACGTGATTCATATGTTTTAATTCAAATTGGGTAAACAGATAAAAATAAAGATGTCTTTAAAATTAGGCCTATAAGTTTTCTACGTTTTCAAAAAGGCCCTAATAAAATGTAGATGTCTATAAAATAATCTGCTTAAATTCAGAAATTTACAAATATTGTATTGAAATGTGAACAGAAAGAGGTTAGTAGATGGAAAAGAGAAACTAAAAGGTTCTAGATATAGATCTAATAGAGGAAAAATTTGTTTCTGGATAAGAGAGTCTATATGATTAAGTAATTAAAAGGGTTTAAGTAAATAATAAAAAAAAAAGGCTTGTGTAACTTGGTTATGTGTGTAAGTTTTGAGCAAGTAATCTTAAAAAATTAAACAGCTGGTAAAACAAGTACTGCTTTTATAAAATTGTGCCATGTTATTTCTTTAAAATCTAAACTTGTTTAATACAAAAACATCAATGTAATTGTGGTGTTAATGTGTTCATATCTTCCAGGTATACAAGTCTGTAAGGTAGAAGCTTCCAAAGACCATTGTATCAAGCTGGTGTTCTAAGGTTGTATGGTAATTCTAGGCTTAAAAGAAAAACATGTTGGAGATTTATGTATATCATTTGTGTTCTATAATTGGACTTGTTATCAATATATATGTACACTTCCATGTTACTTTTTACACTGAGATACAATCTAAAAGTATTTTTAACTTAATGAGAGCCAAATCTGTGAAGGTTTTATTGGAAACGCAAAGGTAACGCCCATTCATTTCCATGTGAAAACTGTTTTCTTCAGGCTTCACAAAGGGGTGGGCTGAGACAAAGTCTTTCCTGATATTCAGGGCAACATAACAATAGGTAATCAAAAGGCCCAAAGCAGGGTTTCTCCACTGAGACTTTACTGGCTACACTGATATCTGAGTTTTCTGAGATGCTTGCCATTCCCTTCAGCTATCCAGTACATGTCCATGTCACAGATCTTGGAAGTGGTTCATGTATTGGACACAAAATCATGAGCCTATTCTGGAGAGTGGCCAGAATTCAGGAAGAAAACAGGAACGTAGGAAGATAGTTGGTGTTGCCCATTGATAAGGCAAGCCACACTCCATTCATAAATTGTGCCAGATGAATGCTGGGAAGTTTTCTCCTTGAGAGGATACACCCATTGAGGCATTCTCTTTTCTAATGTCTACAACCACGGACACAGTGGGATACACAGACCTAAAAACACTCGCCTTGTCAAAGGAATAACTAGAAACACTCCACTCCAAACCAAACACACCCCCTTTCCTAAGTATTCTCAGAACAAAAGAAAAAACCACAAACCCACACCCACAACCACAAAGGCACCTCCTTCCCCCAAGTAGGTCTGGAACTATCCAGAGTGTCCTCTGACCGGAGGGCCATACTATGTTCCCCAGAAATGGTCTGTCCTGTCTCAGATCTGGACTCCTTGGTCAACTCTGTGAAGTTTTCAGGAGCCAGCAGTGAGCCTCTACCTGTTTTCTCCGGAAGGGCCCCTCTTCAGAATTTTTCTGGAATTTGGCCATTCTCACATAAGTAGGTACCACAAAAGACTGACTCTGTCCTTGGAAAATCCAAACAAGTGAGAACACTGGAACTGGTGCTGGGACTGGGTCTTGGTGCCTGGCTTCCTGGAACCCAAATTTGGAGAGTTCCATCAACAAGGATGTGAGGTGAGGTCACTTCCTTTAGGAACTGAATGAGGTCACTGCCTTGGCAACCAATTTGTCCTAACATTTGCTTCCTAAGGTCTCATAACATGGAGGATGTCCCTACTACCTGTGACACTTTCACAAGTTAGAATGGTATAGAAACCATAGTCACCTAGAAACAGCTCTCCAGACAGGCCTAGTTTGGTTCATCTCCTCTACCTTAAGAAGAGAGAATCTGATTCAGACACAACCCTTCATCCTGACCAGGTTGTTTGCCATAGAAGATGACTTTTGCTCTCTCATGTCCTTCATAGCTGCCTACATCTTCTCCAGGGATCATTTCTCATGGAACTTTGAAGTTTTCAGCAGGTGGAAGATCCCCTGCATTCCTGTATTGTAAGACCAAATCTGTCCCTGCTTTTCTGAACACTTAGATTGAGGGAACAGTGTATGGTTAGGGTTAATAATATGTTCAATTAAAACCAAAATACTCCCACATGGCCCTCATATTCTTCCATGTAGACATTCATCATAACCTCTGGCTGGAGGTTTCCATAAGGGGCGCAGCCCAAGACAGTGTCCAAAATAAGTTCCCTTTCCCCTCATTTTCCTAAAGTCAGGGTTTCCTGGACACCCTTCCTGTAAACCAGGATTGATCAAATAGGCCTGCCAATAATACTGCTCTGTTTCTTCATTTTGAAGCCTACTGACTGTGAGGTATAGATTATTTATGTGATTTGGAGTCATGTGAGAACCCAAGCACTGCTGCAGGGCTTTGAAGAACTCATTTGTCTCAAAGGATCCCTATACTTACTTGATGGAGGTCAGGAACCTAACAGAGGAAGCAAGAGACTTCATCCACAATGACTGATCTTTTTGCCATTTTGGTTTTGGATGCACACATGAGATCTTTCTTTTGATCCATCAGGTGCTGAAAATCAAAGCCACAGCCTCTCTCAGAGCTGAAAGGATGATTCAGACACATCCCTTTCCAAAGCAATTAAGCAAAGAGCCACAGGTGATGCTCATTCATTTCCAATTGAAAGCAGTTTTCCTCAGGCTTCACAAACTGGTGGCCTGAGGAAAAGACCTTCCTGACATTCAGGTCAACAGAACAGTAGGTAAGCAAAAGGCACAAAGCAGGGTTTCTCTACTGAGACTTTACTGGTCACACTGATATCCGAGTTTTCTGAGATGCTCCCAATTCCCTTTATCTATCCAGTACATGGCCATGTCACAGAACTCGACGGAGGTCCATATCTTGGACAAAGAAACATGAGCCTATTCTGGAGAGTGGCCAGAATTCAGGAAGAAAACAGGAACTAAGGAAAGAAGTAGGTGTTGCCCATATAAGGCAAGCCACAGTCCATTCATAAATTGGGCAGGATGTGTGCTGAGATGCTTTCTACTAGACAGGACACATCCATTGATGCATTCACTTTTCTAATATCTACAACCACGGAAAAAGTGGGAAACACAAACATAGAAACACTCGCCATGTCAAATGACTTACCAAAAACAGTCCACTCCAAACCAAACACACTGCCTTTCCTACCTATTCTCAGAACATGATACAAAACTACAAATTCACACCCACACCCACAAAGGCACCTCCATTACCCAAGTAGGTCTGTGACTATCCAGAGTGTCCTCAGACTGGTGGGCCTTACTCTGCTCCCTCGAAATGGACTTTCCTGTCTCAGATCAGGTCTCCTTTACCAACTCTGTAAAGTTGTCAGCATCAATCAGTGAGTCACTACCTGATTTCTCAGGAAAGGCCCCTCTTCAGAGCTTTCCTGGCATTTAGCCATCCACACATCAGTATGTACCAAGAAAGACCGACTCTATCCTTGGTAAATCCAAACAAGTGAACCCACTGGGACTGGGACTGGGACTGGCTCTGAGTGCCTGGCTTCCTGGATCCCAAGTTCAGAGAGTTCCATCACCAAGGAAGTGAGGTAGGTCACTTCCTTCAGGAACTGAATGAGGTCACTACCTTGGCAACAACTTTATCCTAACATTTGCTTCCAAGGGTCCCATGAGAGAGAGGCTGCCCCTACTTCCTGTGTCACATTCACAAGATATAATGGTATATCAACCATAGGCACATGTTAACAGCTCTCCACACAGACCTGGTTTGGTCCATCTTCTCTACATTAAGAAGAGAGAGGCTTATTCAGACACATCGCTTCATCCTGACCAGGTATTTTACCAAGGAAGATATCTGTTGCTCTCTCAGGTCCTTCATAGCTGCCTACATCTTCTCCAGGGTTTATTTCTGCATGGAACTTGAGGTTCTCAACAGGTGGAAGATCCCCTATCTACCTGTATTATAACACCAACTCTGTCCCTGCTCTTCGTAAAGTTAAATTGAGGGAACAGTGCATGGTTAGGGTTAATAGCATGTTCGATTTGGGTTAGGAATCATTCTGCGAGATGAATAATGGTATTGGGAACCTCCGATATTTACAAGCATATATAGGTGTAATATAAGTATGAAAACAGAAATCTAGGAAAGATTTGAAACCCAGATGAACATTGGACCCTTGATTGGGATACTTAGCTTTGAATTATTTCCACAAAGTTGTCTCAGATAAATCAATATACAATGGTATATGACCTTGTACCTTGGATGACTGAATGAGGAAGAGATCATCCAGACAAAAAGAGATAGTTCGAAAAGTTATTTAGATATAGGGTTTTGGTTAGAGAGTGAATGTAAATGTCAGCATATGTGAAGAGTCAGTCACAGTGATGAACTGGGGAAAATGTGTAGGAAAGCAGATATCAATAGAGACATTAGAAATCAGGGAAAGTACAAAGTGAGTGATAGGATAAGATGTTTTTAACAGGGTTGAGTTTGAATATATAATCTTAGGAAGAAACAAATATGTAGTCACCAATAGGAATGATATTTGAGATCATTAGTTAATCAGGACATGGATGTTGTTAGTAATACATGCTCACATTTAATTTAGGCTTTGGTACAATCATAAGGGTGTCCATTGAATTTTTTGTCAGGAATATTACTGTGATGAAATGTAAATGTATATCAGGTGACTAGAGTATTTCTTCAACCATTTCTGAAAGCAGCATTTTAAGACTTATAAATTAGTATTGGGGACACAAGTACGTGTACCCTGTGCCTATGATTATAAAGATGATGCCTTAATAGACCATACTGTAAATAAATAATATAACTGGATCAAACTTTAAATAATGGATTGAATTGATATCTGAAAATATATAGGAAATCTTATATTGATATACATAAGTTCATTCTAACCAGTTATACATCTAATGGTAATTTTAGCATTAGGATTTATCATGAAGAGTGTGGGAGTTTTGCTTCAAAAATGATTATGGAAATCGAAAATAATATGTTTGGAAATAATCTCATGAAAAGAACAGTCAAGAAACATGGAGGAATACATATGTTCTGAAGAAGGAAGTAATTGCAAGTGAACCAAATGCGTACAGATTTGTGAACTTGTGGATGAAAAGTATTATCCTATGATGTCCATAAACTGAAGAAATAGTAATGTACCAGTGTTGAATAAAAATGAACTTCAAAATACACATCATGTCCCATAGGATTTTACTTGCATTGATGTTAAACTGGGTCAGTTACTGTACAAATATTAGTATTTGTAAGCACCATTCACCAAAGTTAGTTTTCAGTACTGGGAAATAAATATGTATTTCATGTGGATGAATATTTCTGAGAATAATCTTGTGAAAATTTGATTATATACCACATATAGGAACATGAGTTAAACTAGTGAGTGTATAATAAGACACATATATTTCATATTTTGAATAATCTGGAGAAAAAAAATATATATATATATATAGATACAAACACAGACATTAAAATGTAGTAATATGTATGCCAATCAAAATTCATTATGAAATATATATCATCCTCATATCCAAAAATATTCTTTTTACTGAGCATGGATTTATGTATAATGCTGTTCATCTAGGAAATTCACCAATATGTTGAATTTTCAGTTCCATCAGTATTTAGGGGGAGTGATCTCTTCTCACAATTTGTATCTTCCTAAAACAGCAAGCTCACAAGAATGTACGTGTGATACCAGGTAGGATACTAAATATGCATAATAAATTTCATGAGATGAATAGGCTACAGAGAAAGGGAGACAGAAATGTACATATGTGTTAACTTTAAAAACTCATGGAGAAGTATTACAATGAAAAGTTGACTAGATTTATAACACATACACTTGATAAAGCAGAAGGCAAGTCCTAGTATACACCATGCCTCCTATGAACGACCTGTATTTCTATTCTGTTAGGTTTCTTTTTCTACATCATATTAAGATTAGTAGTCAGAGTCTAGTAGGGTATGGGTTAGTGACAGGGATTCAGTATTTCTAATGGAAAATAGGAAAATGAATCTAATGTGTATGCAAATATTTGCTAGACAAAAATCTTCCCACTGTCCTCCAAAACAATGCCTTGATATTTCCTTCGCCACAAGTAATACACAATTAGTGGAGAAGAGTTTGAAAATCTGTGAATATATATCTGGAAAAGAAAATGCTCAGGAGTTCACAACCTTGGAGGTGGTAGAGGAATTTCCAAAAGTAAGGTACAGGGTAAACACTCCACAAACATGGAACTCTGGTGGCCTAATGAGTTTTTGAGAAACTGCCTCTGAGTTTGGGCCCTTGAAAAATTTGTTGTTGTCAGGAGCTTTAGCTTCCTTTGTATTGAGACCATCAAACCTGGGTCGGCATCTATGTGACCTGGATGACATGGTTCCTTATATGCTATTGAACATGAGGCAGAAGTTCTGAATTTTCCCTTTGTTAGTAAACTGAGGACACTGGGGTCTAAGTGTCTAACCATGTGATCTGTGAAGCCATTTGGTCATACTCCACTTTTCGTGGTGTTTCTTACTGCTGCACTGGGAGTTTGGTATTGGCTTCACGTAATACAAGGAGAAAAACTGGGACACAGTGCTAGAGGGAGTACTCTCACGTGTAGTGGGTGAGGGTCTGCAGGAGAATGCACCAACCAGGCTTCTATCCCAAAAAGCTTGCACCCATGTCCATAGCAACCTGATTCTGAACATTGCCCTGAAACCTCTCCACATAACAAGGTCACTTTACTTGTAAGGTTCTGCTGGCTGCACCATGTCAGTCACAAGTCATTCGGAAACCAATGGCAGAACCACGTGTCCCCACGACAGATGTTTTATCATACACCTGCCCACCACTGCTCTGGGCCCACTAATCAGCAGGCTCCAACTTTCTGGCATCTCTGTTCTCACCATTTTCATGAAACCCAGTCAATCAATGCAATGTCTGGTACACTCATGATCAGCAACAGATATCCAAAGGTTCTCCAGTGCCATCTGTTCATGGGAATTTAAAAAATTCATGGTATTTATCTAGCCAATTTTCAAGGATGAAGATGGAGGCACTGTGGCTTTCAATTTATTCAGGAACGATGAAATGGTGAGGAAGCTTATTTCAATTAAAGCTCGGGAGAACTCTCAGAGGCAAGGCTTCCCAAAGAGTGGCCAAAAGGTCACATTAAGCCAGGCCCATTGAGGTCTACAATTGAGGTCCATGTGTGTTTTGACTCTCAACAATGGCTGCCACGTCTTTCTGAATAAAGTCATGTGATATCCTGGCTGAGATTCCCAGTGCTCTTTGGAAAGCTATCCTGAGCCTAGATCTCAGTCTCCAAGGGCAACTCTCATGTGTGGCCTCCTAAAATCCCAACACAATTCATGGCAGTACTTCTCTGAGTTAATTTCCAGAACTCAGTCTCTAAGGGGAATCACTCCAGAGTTGAAGCCCATGTGGACCCAGTCATCTCTTCCAACCACCACACAAATGACCACAATTAAACCAAAACACTCCCACATGGCCCTCATCTTCTTCAATATAAACTCTCATCATTACCTCTTGCTGGAGGTTTCCATCAGGGGCGCAGCCTAAGGAAGTGTCCAAAATAAGCTCACTTGCCCCTTATTTGCCTAAAGTCAGTGTGGCCTGGAAACCCTTCCTGTGAACCAGGTGTGAACAAATAGGCCTGCCATTAATACTGCTCTACTTCTCCAATTTGAGGCCTACTCTCTGTGGGGCATAGATTCTTTATGTGAATTGGGGTCATGAGAAAACCCAAGCACCTATGGGCTACCTTCTGCAGGGCTTTGAAGAACCCATTTCAGTGAGTCGAGGAGTTGGACCAAAAGTTCATTAGATATAGGGTTTTTGTTAGAGAGTGAATGTAAATGTCAGCATATTTGAAGAGTCAGTCACAGTGATGAACTGGGGAAAATGTGTAGGAAATCAGATATCAATAGAGACATTAGGAAATCAGGCAAAGTACAAAGTGAGTGATAGGATAAGACATTTTTAACAGGGTTCAGTTTCAATATTTAATCTTAGGAAAAACAAATATGTACTCACCAATAGGAATGATATTTGAGATCATTAGTGAATCAGGACTTGGATGTTTTTAGTAATACATGCTCACTTTCAATATAGGCTTTGGTACAATCATAAGTGTGTCCGTTTCATTTTGTGTCAGGAATATTATTGTGATGAAATGTGTATGTATATCAGGTGACTAGAGTATTTCTTCCACCAATTCTTAAAGCAATATTTTAAAGACTTATAAATTAGTATTGGGGATACAAATAGGTATACCATCGGTCTATGAATATAGAGATGATGCCTTAATAGACCATACTGTGAATAAATAATATAACTGGTTCAAACTTTAAATAACGGATTGAATTGATATCTGAAAATATATAGGAAATTTTATATTGATATACATAAATTCATTCTAACCAGTTATACATCTAATGGTAATATTAGCATTATGGTTTATCATGAAGAGTGTCTGAGTTTTGCTTCAAAAATGATTATGGAAATCAAAAATAATGTGTTTGGAAAGAATCTTATGAAAAGAACAGTCAAGAAACATGGAGGAATACTTGTGTTCTGAAGTAGGAAGTGATTGAAAGTGAACCAAATGCCTATAAATTTGTGAAATTGTGGATGAAATGATATATCCTATAATGTCCATAAACTGCAGAAATAGTAATGTATCAGTGTTGAATAAAAATGAACTTCAAAATACACATCATGGTCCCATAGGTGTGTCTACTTGCATTGATGTGAAACTGGGTCAGTCACTGTGGAAATATTACGATTTGTATGCACCATTCACTGAATTTAGTTTTCAGTACTAGGAAATAAATATGTATTTAAGGTGGATGAATATTTCTAAGAATTATTTTGTAAAAATTTGATTATAAATCCACATACACACATGAGTGAATTTAGAAAGTGTATAATAAGACACATATATTTCATATTTTGGAAAATCTAAAGAGTAGATATCTATATCTATATAGATAGATAGATAGATAGATAGATAGATAGATAATTAGATAGATACTCACATACACAGACATTAAAATGTAGCAATATATATGCCATTCGAAAATCATAATAAAATAGATATCATCCACGTATCCAAAAATATTCATTTTACTGAACATTTATTTATGCATAATATTGTTCATCTAGGAAATTCACCCATAGGTTGAATTTCCAGTTCCATCAGTATTTAGAGGGAGCGATCTCTTCTCACAATTTGTATCTTCCAAAATAAGCAAGCTCACAAGAATGTACATGTGATACCAGGTAGAATTCTAAAGATGCTTTAAAAAATACATGTGATGAGTAGGCTACAGAGAAAGGGAGACAGAAATTTACATATGTGTTAATTTTAAAAACTCATGGAGAAGGATTACAATGAAAAGTTGACTAGATTTATGACACATACCATTGATAAAGCCAAAGGCAAGTCCAAGTATACACCATGCCTCCTATGAAAGGCCTGTATTTCTATTCTGTTAAGTTTCTTTTTCTCCATCATATTTGGATTAGTAGTCAGAGTCTAGTAGGGTATGGGTTAGTGTCAGGGATTCAGTATTTCAAATGTGAAATATGAAAATGAATCTAATGTGTATGCAAATATGTGCTACACAAAAATCTTCCCACTCTCATCCAGAACAATGCTTTGACATTACCTTCGCCCCAAATAAGACACAATTAGTGGGAAAAAGTTAGAAAATCTGTGAATACATATGTGGAAAGGAAAATGCTCAGGAGTTCACAAACTTGTAGGAGGTAGAACGGGTTACAAAAAGGGAGATGGTAAACACTCCACAAACATGGAGCTCTGCTAGCCTTTTTGAGAAACTGCCTCTGAGGTTGGGCAGTTAAAATATATGTTGTTGTCAGGAGCTTTAGCTTCCTTTGTAGTGAGACCATCAATTCTGTGTCTCCATCTATGTGACCTGGATGACATGTTTTTTTATTTTCTAGTGAACATGAGGCAGCAGTGCTAAATTCTCTCTTTGTAGGTAAACTTTGGCCACTGGGGTCTAAGTATCTAACTGTGTTGTCTGAAAAGCCATTTGGTCATTATCCACTTTCGTGGTGTTTTTTACTGCTGCACTGTGAGTTTGGTATTGGCTTCACGAAATACAAGGAGTTCTACTGGGACACAGTGCTGGAGGATGTACTCTCACGTGTGGTGGGTTAGTAAAATGCACCAGTGGGGCTTCAATCCCACATAGCTTTTCAACTTGACAATAGCAACCTGATTCTGACCATTGGCAGGAATCCTCTCCATATAATAAGATGCCTTTACATAGAAGGGTCTGCTGGCTGTACCATGTCAGTCACAAGTCATTTCTAAACCAATGGCAGATCCACGTGGCCCCACCACAAATGTTTTTTTCACACACCTACACTCCACTGCTCTAGGCCCACTAGTCTGCAGGCTCCAACTTTCTGGCATCTATGTTCTACACTTTTTTCATGAAACCCAGTCAATCAAGGCACTGTCTGGTACAATCATGATCAGCAACAGGACATCCAGAGGTTCTCCAGTGCAACCTGGTCATGGTAATTTCAAAAAATTCATGGTATTTATCTAGATATTTTTCAATAATGAAGTTGGAGGCACTGTGGGATTCAATTTATACAGGAACCATTAAAAGGTGAGGAATCTCATTTCAATGAGAAATTCAGACAAATTTGATTTGATTCAGACAAATCCCTTTCCAAAGCAATGAAGTAAAAAGCCACAGGTGATTCCCATTCATTTCCATTTGAAAACTCTTTTCTTCAGGCTTCACTAAGGTTTGGCCTGAGGCAAAGACCTTTCTGACATTCAGAGCAACAGAACAATAGGTAATCAAAAGCCCCAAAGCAGGGTTTCTCCTAGGAGACTTTCCTGGTTACTCTGATATGTGAGTTTTCTGAGATGCTCGCCATTCCCTTCAGCTATCCAGTACATGGCTATGTCACAGAGCTTGGAGGTGGTACGTATCTTGTACAAAAATACATGATACTAATCTTGAGAGTGGCCAGAATTCAGGAAAAAAAAATGAAAACATAGGTAGATAGCAGGTGTTGCCCATGGATAAGGCAAGCCTCAGTCCATTCATTAATTGGGAAGGATGCATACTGGGAAGTTTTCTACTAGACAGGACACACCAAATGAGCTATTTTCTTTTCTAATATCTATAAAGAAAAATACAGTGGGATACACAGACACAGAAACAGTCTCCTTGTCAAATGACTTACTAGAAACAGTCCACTCCATACCAAACAAACCTCCTTTTTTACCTATTCTCAGATCATGAGAAAAAACCACAAACACAAACCAACACCCACAAATGCACCTCCTTCTTCCAAGTAGGTCTGTGACTATCTGGAGTGCCCTCTGACTGGTAGGACATACCATGTTCCCCAGAAATGGCCTTTCTGTCTCAGATCTGGTCTCCTTCGTCAAATCTGTGAATTCGTAAGGAGGCAGTGGTGAGCCAATTCCTATCCTCTCAGGAAAGACCCCTCTTGAGAGCTTTCTTGGTATTTGGCAACCCTTACATCAGTAGGTACCAAGAAAGACTGACTCTGTCCTTGGTAAATCCAAAGAAATGAGCCCACTGCGACTGGGACTGGGACTGGCTCAGGGTGCCTGGCTTCCTGGATCACAAAATTCAGAGACCTCCATCACCAAGGAAGTGAGGTGAGGTCACTACCTTCAGAAAATGAATGAGGTCACTGTCTTGGCCACCACTTTGTCCTAACAGTTTCTTCCTATTGTCTCCTGACATGGAGGCTGCCCTACTTCCTGTGATACTTTCACATGTTAGAATGGTATAGAAACCATAGTCACCTGGGAACAGCGCTCCACACAGGCCTGGTTTGGTCCATCTTCCCTACATTAAGAATAGAGAGGCTGACTCAGACACATCCTTTCATCCTGACCATGTTGTTTGCCATGGAATATGACTTTTGTTCTCTCAGGTCCTTCATAGCTGCCTGCATCTTCTCCAGGGATAATTTCTGCATCGATTTTGAGGTACTCAGCAGGTGGAAGATCTCCTAACTTCCTGTATTGTAATACCAACTTTGTCCCTGCTCTTCTGTAAAGTGAGATTGAGGGAATATTGTATTGTTAGGGTTAATAGCATGTTCGATTTGGGTTGGAAATCATTCTGCTGGATGAATAATGGTATTGGAAACCAGCGATATTTATAAGAATATAGAGGTAAAACATAAGTATGAAAACAGAAATCTAGGTAATATTTGAAGCCCAGAAGGATTTGGACCCTTGATTGGGATCCTTAGCTTGAGTTATGTTTTGCACCGAGGTCTCAGTTAAATTGGTATACAATGGCATAAGACCCTGTACCTCAGATGATTAAATGTAGAAGAGAACATCCAGTCAAAAAGGGATTGTGTGTAGGATTAGGAAGATAGTCAGTAGGTTTAGGAGGAAGAGTGAGTCTATGATTTGGACCAAATGTTCTTTAGCAATAGGGTTTTGGTTAGAGAGTGAATATAAATGACACCATATGTGAAGAGTCAGGCACAATGATGAACTGGGGAAAATATGTAGGAAAGCAGACATCAATAGAATCATTAGGAAATCTGGCAAAGTATAACGTGATAGGATTAGACATTTTCAACAGGGTTGAGGTTGAATACATAATCTTAAGAAGAAACAAATTTGTAGTCACCAATAAGATTGACATTTGAGAGCAGTAGGCAACCTGGACATGGATATATTTAGTAATCCATGTTCACATTCCATTGAGGCTTTGGTACAATCATAAGGGTGACCTTCGCATTTTGTGTCCAGAATATTACTGTGATAATATGTATATGAAGATCAGGTGACATGAGTATTTCTTCCACCATTTCTGGGGGAAATATTTTGAAAAAATATAAATTAGTACTGGGGATACTAATAGGCTTACCCTGTGTTGATGAATATAGAGATGATGCATTAATAGACCATACTGTGAATAAATTATATGACTGGTTCCAAATTTAAATAATGGATTGTATTGATATCTGAAAAAATAGAAGAAATCATTTATTGATATACATACATTCATTCCAACCACTTATATATCTAATGGTTATCTTAGGGTTACGGTTTATCATGAATAGTGAGTGAGTTTTGCTTCAAAAATGATTATGGAATCGAAAATAATGTGTTTAGAAAGAACTCTAGTGAAAAGACCAGTCAAGAAACATGGAGAAATATAAGTGTTCTGAAAGAGGAAGTGATTGAAAGTGAACCAAATGTTTATAAATTTGTGAATTTGTGAATGAAAGGATATATTTTATGATGTCTATAAACTGAAGAAATAATAACGTACCAGGTTTGAATAAAAATGAACTTTAATAAACACATCATATCCAATAGGAATCTACTTGCATTGATGTTAAACTTGGTCAGTTACTGTAGAAATATTATGATTTATAAGCACCCTTCCCTGAAGCTAGTTTTCAGTACTAGGAAACAAATATGTATTTCAGTGGATGTATATTTCTGAGAATAAACTTGTTAAAAGTTGATTATAAATCCACATATATGAATATGAATGAATTCAGGCGGTGTATAAGAAGACACATATATTTCATATTTTGATAAATCTGGAGAATATATATATATATATATATATATATAATATATATATATATATATATATATATATATATATATAGACACACAAACACACACATTATTATGTAGCAATATATATGCCAATTGAAATTCATCATGAAAAATAACTCATCCGCATATCCCAAAATATTCATTTTACTGAACAGTAATATATGTATAGTGTTGTTCATCTAGGAAGCTCACTAATGGGTTGAATTTTCTATTAAAACAGCGTTTAGGAGGAGTGATCTCTTCTCACAATTTGTATCTGCCAAGTCAGCCACCTCACAAGAATGTACATGTGAAACCAGGTAGGATTCTATTTGTGCATATAAAAATACATTTGCTTAATAGGCTACAGAGAAAGGGAGACAGGAATTCACATATTTCTTAACTTTAAAAACACATGGAGAATTATTTCAACAAATAATTGACTAGATTTATAACTCCTACCTTATATCATGCAAAAGGTAAGTCCAACTATACACCATGCTTCTTCTGAAATTCTTGTATTTCTATTTTGTTTGGGTTATTTTTCTCCATTATATTAGGATTAGTAGTCAGAGTTTAGTAGGGTATGGGTTAGTGTCAGGGATTCAGTATTTCAAACAGAAAATTGTAAAATGAATCCAATGTGTATGCAAATATGTGCTAAACAAAATCTTCCCTCTCTCATTCAGAACAATGACTTGATATTCCCTTCGCCCCAAGTAAGTCAGAATTAGAGGAGAAGAGTTAGAAAATCTGTGAATACATATTTAGAATGGAAAATGCTCAGGAGTTCACAACCTTGGAGTTGATAGAGCAATTTCCAAAAGTAAGTGACATGGTAAACACTCCACAAACATCGAGATCTGCTGGCCTAAACACTTCTTGAGAAATTGCCTCTGAGCTTGGGCACTTGAAATATATGTTGTTGTCAGGAGCTTTAACTTCCGATGTTGTGAGACCATCAAAGCAAGGTCTGCATCTATGTAACCAGGAGGACATGGTTTCTTATTTTCCAATGAACATGAGGCAGCAGTGCTAAATTCTCTCTTTGTAGCTAAATTGTGGCCACTGGGGCTAAGTGTCTCCCCATGTGGACTGTGAAGCCATTTGGTCATCCTCGACTTTTCGTTTTGTTTCTTGCTGCTCCACTGGGAGTTTGGTATTTGCTTCACGAAATACAAGGAGTTCAAGTGGGACACAGTGTTGGAGGGAGTTCTGTCACGTGTGATGGGTCAGTGCCTGCATGAGAATGCACCAACTAGGCTTCTATCCCACATAGCTTGCCCCTTGACCATAGCAACCTGATTCTAAACATTGCCGTGAAAAATCTCCATTTAACAAGGTGCCTTTATATAGAAGGGTCTGCTGGCTGCACCGTGTCTGTGTCAAGGCATTTGAAAGTCAATGGCAGATCCACATGGCCCCACCACAGATGTTTTATCACACACCTGCACACCACTGCTCTAGGCCCACTACTCAGCAGGCTCCAACTTACTGGCATCTCTGTTCTACACGATTTTCATGATACCTAGTCAATCAAGGCACTGTCTGGTATACTCATGATCAGCAACAGGACATCCAATGGTTCTCCAGTGCCACCTGGTCATGAGAATTTCTAAAAATTCATGGTATTTATCTAACTATTTTTCACAGATGAAGTTGTTGGTACTGTGGGTTTCAATTCATTCAGGATCCATTAAATGTTGAGGAAGCTCATTTTAATGAAGGATCTGGAGATCTCTCACAGGCAAGGCTTCCCAAAGAGTGGCCAAATGGTCACATGAAGCCAGGCCCATTGAGGTCTACAATGTGAGATCCATGTGTGTTTTGACTCTCAACGATGGCTGCCAAGTCTTTCAGAATAAAACCTGTGATATCCTAGCTGAGATTCCCAGTGCTCTCTGGAAAGCCTCCCTGGGCCTAGATCTCAGTTTCCAATGGCGACTCTCATGCGTGGCCTCCTGAAATTCCAACAACATTCATGGCAATACTTCTCTGAAGTCAGTTCCAAATCTCATTCTCTAAGGGGAATCACATCAGAGTTCAAGCCCAGGTGGACCCAGTCATCTCTTCCAACTACCACACAAATGACCAAAATTAAAACCAAAACCCTCCCACATGGCCCTCATCTTCTTCCATATAGACACACATCATAACCTGTGGATGGAGTTTTCCATGAGGGGCACAGCCAAACCAGTGCCCAAAATAAGCTCCCTTGCCCCTCATTTGCCTAACGTCAGGGTGGATTGGACACGCTTCCTGTGAACCAGGAGTGATCAAATAGGCCTGCCGTAAATGCTCCACTTCTCCACTTTGAGGCCTTCTTACTGTGGGGTTTATATTCTTCTTTTTCTAAATATTTTTGGAAATTTAATTGGAAAGTAAAAAAAAAAATTTTTGCAGAATGTTAAATTTCTAATGGCAAAGCCTTCACCTTGTTTGTGAAGGAAACCTTGATGCCTTGCCAATCTGGTAATATGGAGACACTCAAAATTTTCTATTACATACTACATGGATGAATGGCTACAGCACATAGTGTTTTAAAACTGAAAGGCAGATACCAGCAAGTAAGATAACAAATAAATACAATTTTATTAAAAAATAAAGTTGTTAAATGACTCAAATATTGGAAATTCAATTCTTTTTTTTTGGTTGTTCAAAACATTATAAAGCTCATGATATATCATCTTTCATACATTTGACTCAATTGGGTTATGAACTCCCATTTTTACCCCCAATACAAATCGCAGAATCACATCAGTTACACACTCACGTTTTTACATAATAGCAGACTAGTTATTGTTGTATTCTGCTACCTTTCCTATCCCCTACTATTCCCCCTCCCCTCCCATCTTCCCTCTGTACCTCATCTGCTGTTGTTTAATTCTCTCCCTTGTTTTCCCCCCTTTAGCCTCACAACCTCTTATATGTAATTTTGTGTAACATTGAGTAGTCTCCTACCATTTCCATATGCTTTTCCTTCTCTCTCCCTTTCTCTCCCCCCACTCATCTTTGTTTAGTTTTAATATTTTTCTCATGTTCTTCCTCCCTGTTCTGTTCTTATTTGCTCTCTCTATATAAAAGTAAACATTTGGCATTTGTTTTTTAAGGATTGGATAGATTCGCTTAGCATAATCTATTCTAATGCCATTCATTTCCCTGCAAATTCTATGATTTTGTCATTTTTCAGTGCTATGTAATACTCCATTGTGTATAGATGCTACATTTTTATTATCCATTCGTCTATTGAAGGGCATCTAGGTTGGTTCCACAGTCTAGCTATTGTGAATTGTGCCGCTATGATCATCGATGTGGCAGTATCCTTATACTGCTCTCTATTAAGATCCTCAGGGAAGAGTCTGAGAAGGGCGATATCTCCGTAAATGGTGGTTCCATTCCCAGGTTTCCCAGGAATCTCCATACTGCTTTCCATATTGTACTCACCAATCTGCAGTCCCACAAGCAGTGTACAAGTGTACCCTTTACCCCACATCCTCACCAACACTTATTGTTGTTCGACTTCATAATGGCTGCCAATCTTACTGGAGTGAGATGGTATCTTAGGGTGGTTTTGATTGCATTTCTCTGACTGCTAGAGATGGTGAGCATTTTTTCATGTACTTGTTGATTGATTGTATGTCCTCCTATGTGAAGTGTCTGTTAAGATTTTTGGCCCATTTGTTGATTGGGTTATTTGTTATCTCATTGTTTAATTTTTTTGAGTTCTTTGTATATTCTAGATAATAGGGCTCTATCTGAAGTGTAAGGGGTAAAAATTTGTTCCCAGGATGTAGGCTCTCTATTTACCTCTCTTATTGTTTCTCTTGCTGAGAAAGATCTTTTTAGATTAAGTAAGTCCCATTTGTTTATTCTTTTTATTAACTCTTGGGCTATGGGTGTCCTATTAAGGAATTTGGAGCCCAACCCCACAGTATGTACATCGTAGCCAACTTTTTCTTCTATCAGACGCAGTGTCTCTGATTTTATATCTGGCTCCTTGATCCATTTTGAGTTAACTTTTGTGCATTGTGAGAGAAAGGGATTCAGTTTCATTTTGTTGCATATGAATTTCCAGTTGTCCCTGCACCATTTGTTGAAGATGCTATCCTTCTTCCATTGCATGCTTTTAGGCCCTTTTTCAAATATAAGAAAGTTGTAATTTTGTGGATTTGTCTCTGTGTCCTCTATTCTGTACCATTGGTCCATCTGCCTGTTTTGATACCAGTACCACACTGTTTTTGTTACTATTGCTTTGTAGTACAGTTTGAACTCTGGATTCACACTTCCTGCTTAGAATTGCTTTCGCTATTCTGGGTCTTTTGTTGTTCCATATGAAATTCATGATTACTTTATCTATTTCTACAAGAAATGCCATTGGGTTTTTGATTGGCATCGCATTAAACCTGTAGAGAACTTTGAGTAATATCGCCATTTTGATGATGTTATTTCTGCCTATCCATGTACAGGGCATACTTTTCCATCCTCTAACATCTTCTTCTATCTCTCTCTTTAGGGTTCTGTAGTTTTCATTGAATAAATCTTTCACCTCTTTGGTTAGGTTGATTCCCAAGTTTTTTATTTTCTTTGAGTATACTGTAAATGGAGTGGTTTTCCTCATTTCCATTTCAGAAGTTTTGTTGCTGATATACAGGAATGCCTTAGATTTTATGCGTCTTGATTTTATATCCTGCCACTTTGCTGAATTCATTTATTAACTCTAGCAGTTTCTTTGTAGACCCTTTTGGGTCTATTAAATATATTATCATGTCATCCACAAATAGCGATAATTTAAGTTCTTCTTTTCCTATTTTTATGTCTTTAATTTCTTTTGTCTGTCTAATTGCTCTGGCTAGTATTTCAAGAACTAAATCGAATAGAAGTGGTGATAGATGGCATCCCGGTCTTGTTCCAGATTTTAAAGGGAATGCCTGCAGTTTTTCTCCATTTACGATGATGCTAGCCTGAGGTTTAGCATATATAGCTTTTACAATGTTGAGGTAAGTTCCTGTTATTCCTAGTTTTTATAGAGTTTTAAACATAAAGGGATGCTGTACTTTGTAGAATGCTTTTTCTGCATCTATTGAGATGATCATATGGTTCTTCTCTTTAAGTCTATTGATGTGGTGAATAGTATTTATTGATTTCCGTATATTGAACCAGCCTTGCATCCCTGGGATGAATCCCTCTTGATCATGAAGCACAATTTTTTTATATGATTTTGTATTTGATTTGCCAGGATTTTATTGAGAATTTTTGCATCCAAGTTTATTAGAGATATTGGTCTGTAGTTTTCTTTCTTTGAAGTGTCTTTGTCTGGTTTTGGGATCAGGGTGATCTTGGCCACATAGAATGAATTTGGAAGAACTCCTTCTTTTTCTATTTCTTGAAATAGCTTGAAAAGTATTGGTATTAATTCATCTTTGAACGTTTTGTAGAACTCTGCTGTATAACCATCTGGTCCATGGTTTTTTTTGGTTGGTAGTCTTTTGAAGGTTTCTTCTATTTTTTCCTTTGTTATTGGTCTATTTAAATTTTGTGTGTCTTCCGGACTCAATCTGGGCAGATCATATGACATAAGAAATTTATCGATATCTTCATTATCTTCTGTTTTATTGGAATATAGGGTTTCAAAATACTTTCTAATTATCTTCTGTATTTCTGTAGTGTCTGTTGTGATATTGCCTTTTTTATCCCATATGTTAGTAATTTGAGTTCTCTCTCTACTTCTCTTCATTAGCATGGGTGAGGGCCTGTTGATTTAATTTATTTTCAAAGAACAAACTTTTATTTTTTCAATTTTTTTGTTTCAATTTTGTTGATTTCTCCTCTAATTTTAATTATTTCTTGTCTTCTACTACATTTGTTGTTTTGCTCTTTTTTTCTAGGTTTTTGAGATGTTGTGTGAGATCATTTATTTGTTGTTTTTTTCTTTTATTTGAGGAAAGAATTCCAAGAAATGAATTTCCCTCTTAAAACTGCTTTCATTGTTTCCCACAGAATCCGGTATGTTGTGTCTATATTGTCATTTGTCTCTAAGAAATTTTGTATCTCCTCCTTTATGTCTTCTGTAATCCATTGATAATTCAGTAACATATTGTTCATTTTCCATGTGATGTAGAATTTTTCCTTCCTTCTTCAATCATTAATTTCAAGTTTCATTCCATTATGATCAGATATGGTGCATGGTATTATCTCCATACTTTTATATTTACTAAGAGTTTCCATATGGCATAATATATGGTGTATATTTGAGTAGGACCAATGTGCTGCTGAGAAGAACATGTATCCACTTTATGATGTTTGATATATTCTATATATGTTGGTTAAGTCTAGGTTATTGATTGTGCTATTGAGTTCTATAGTTTCTTAATTCAGATTTTCTCTAGAGGATCTTTCCAATGGCGAGAGTTGTGCTCTGAAGTCACCCGTAATTATTGTGTTATAGCCTATATGACTCTTGAACTTGAAAAGAGTTTGTTTTATGACTTTGCACCACCATTGTTTGGTGCATACAAATTGATAATTGTTATGTCTTGTTGGTGAATATTTCCTTTTAACAGTATATAGTGTCCTTCTTTATCACTTTTGATTAAATTAGGTTTTAAGTTGATTTTATTCGATATGAGTATGGCCACTCCTTCTTGCTTCCGAGGGCCAACAATGGCTGCAAAGTCTTTCAGAATAAAATCATGTGATTTCCTGGCTGAGATTCCCATTGCTCTGTGGAAAGCCACCTTGGGCCTAGATCTCAGTTTCAAAGGGTGACAATCATGCGTGGCCTCCTAAAAACCAACACAATTCATATCATTACTTCTATGAGGTACGTTCCAGAACTCAGGCTCTAAGGGGAATGACACCAGAGTTCAAGCCCAGGTGGACCAAGTCATCTGTTCCAACCCCCACACAAATGACCACAATTAAAACAAAAAAACTCCCACATGGCCCTCATCTTCGTCCATAAAGACCCTCATCAAAAGTTCTGGATGGAAGTTTCCATGAGGGTCGCAACTAAAGACAGTTTCCAGAATAAGCTTCCTTGCCTCTAATTTTCCTAAAGTCAGGGTGGCCTGGACACCCTTCCTGTGAACCAGGAGTGATCAAAAAGGCCTGCCATTAATTCCGCTTATTTTCTATAATTTGAGGCTTACTGAATGTCAGGTATAGATTTTTTATGTGATTTGGAGTCATGAGAAAACCCAAGCACATCTGCAGAGCATTGAAGAATTCATTTGACAAAGAGGATCCCTATTCTCACTTGAAGGGGGTCAGGAACCTAACAGAGAAAGGCAAGAATCTTCATCCACAATGACTGCTCTTTTTGCCATTTTGGTTTTGACATTTGAGAGCATTAGGCACCCTGGACATGGATGTTTTTAGTAATCCATGGTCACTTTCCATTTAGGCTTTGGTACAATCATACGTGTGACCTTTGCATTTTGTGTCCAGAATACTACCGTGATAAAATTTATATGTAGATAAGGTGACATGAGTATTTCTTCCACCATTACGGGGAGTAATATTCTGGAAACTTATAAATTAGTACTGGTGATACAAATAGGTGTACCTTGTGTTGATCATTATTGAGATGTTGCATGAATAGACCATATTGTGAATAAAGTATATAACTGGTTCCAACTTTAAATAATGGATTGAGTTTGCATCTGAAAATATATTGGAAATCTTATATTGATATATATACAATCATTCCAACCAGTTATATATGTAATGGTAATAATAGGGTTATGGTTTATCGTGAAGAGTGAGTATTGCTTCAAAAATGATTATGGAATCAAAAATAATGTGTTTAGAAAGAAGTCTAGTGAAAAGACCAGTAAAGAAACATGGAGGAATACATGTGTTCTGAAGTAGTAAGTAAATGAAAGTGAACCAAATGCCTATAATTTTGTGAAGTTGTGGATGAAAAAATATATCCTATGATGTCCAAATACTGAAAAAATAGTAATGTACCAGTGTTGAGTAAAAATGAAATTCAAAATACACATCATGTCCCATAGCAATCTACTTGCATTGATGTTAAACTGGGTCAGGTACTGTATAAATATTAGGATTTGTATGCACCACCTACTGAACTTAGTATTCAGTAGTAGGAAACCAATATGTATTACAGGTGTATAAATATTGCTGAAAATAATCTTGTAAAAATTGGATTTTGAACCCACATACATGAATATAAATGAATTTAGGGAGTGTATAATAAGACACATATTTTTCATATTTTTTTAAAATCTGGAGAATATATATATATATATATATATATATATATACATATATATATGTATATATATGAATATGTATATATATATATATACATATATATATACATATATATATGTATATATGTATATATATATGTATATATATATATATACACATATATATTTTTTTCCAGATTTAAAAAAAATACACACACACACACACACACATTAATATTTAGCAATATATATGCCAATCGAAATTCATCATGAAATATAATTCATCCACATATCCAAAAATATTCATTTTACTGAACATGGATTTATGTATAGTGTTTTTCACTAGGAAGCTCACCCATACGTTGAATTTTCAGTTCCATCATTATTTAGGGAGAGACATCTGTTCTCACAATTTTATATTCCAAAATGAGGGAGCTCACAAGAATGTCCGTGTGATACCAGGTAGGATATTATATATATGTATAAAAAATACATGTGCTGAATAGGATACAGAGAAAGGGAGACAGGAATTTATATATGTGATAATTTTAAAAAATAATGGAGAAATATTACAATGAAAAGTTGACTAGATTTAAAACACATACTCTTGATAATGCAGAAGGCAAATAGAAGTATACACCATGCTTCCTATGAAAGGCCTGTATTTCTATTCGGTTAGATTTCTTTCTCTCCATGATATTAGGATTAGTAGTCAGAGTCTAGTAGGGTATGGGTTAGTGTCAGGGATTCAGTATTTCAAATGGAAAAAAGGAAAATGAATCTAATGTGTATGCAAAAATGTGATACACAAAAATCTTCCCTCTCTCATCCAGAACAATGCCTTGACATAACCATTGCTAAAAGTAAGACACAATTAGAGGAGAGGAGTTAAAAAATCTGTGAATATATATGTAGAATGGAAAATGCTCAGGAGTTCACAACACTGGAGGTGGTAGAACAGTTTCCAAAAGTAAGGGAGAGGGTAAACAATCCAGAAACATGGTGCTGTGCTGGCCTAAAGACTTCTTGAGAAACTTCCTCTGAGGTTGGAAACAAGAAATATATGTAATTGTCAGGAGATTTAGCTTCGTTTGTAGTGACACCATGAAATCTGGGTCTGCATCTCTATGACCTGGAGCACATGGTCCTTATTTTCTAATGAACATGAGGGAGCAGTTCTGAATTCTCTCTTTGTAGGTAAACTGTGGCCACTGGGAGCTAAGTGTCTTTCCGTGTGGACTGTGAAGCCATTTGATGATCTTCCACTTTCCAGGGTGTTTTTACTGCTGCACTGGGAGTTTGGTATTTGCTTCACGAAATACAATGAGTTCAACTGGGACAAAATGCTGGAGGGAGTTCTGTCATGTGTGGTTGGTGAGGGACGCGAAGAGAATGTACGAACCAGGCTTCTATCCTACATAGCTTTCCCCTTGACTATAGCAACCTGATTCTGAACATTGCCCTGAAACCTCTCCATATGACAAGATGCCTTTACATATAAAGGTCTGCTGCCTGCACCATGTCAGTCGCAAGTCTTTCGAAGCCAATGGAAGATCCAGGTGGTCCTACCAAAAATATTTATTTACACACCTACAGTCCACTTCTCTACGCCCACTACTCAGCAGGCTCCAAATTACTGGCATCTCTGTTCTATACCATTTTCACGAAACCCAGTCAATCAAGGCACTCTTTGGTACACTCATGATCAGCAACAGGAAATCCAAAGTTTATCCAGTGCCACCTTGTCATGAGAATTTCAGAAATTTCATGGAATTAATCTAGTCATTTTTCAAAAATGAAGTTAGAGGCACTGTGGGTTTCAATTAATTCAAAAAGCATTAAATGGTGAGGAAGCTCATTTCAATGAAAGCTCTGGAGAACACTCACAGAAAAGCCTTCCAAAAGACTGGCCAAAAGGTCATATGAATCCAGACACTTGAGGTCTACAATGTGAGGTCCTTATATGTTTGGACTCTCAACTAGGGCTGCCAAATCTTTAAGAATTAAATCATGTGATATCCTGGCTCAGAAACCCCGAGCTCTGTGGAAAGCCATCCTGGGCCTAGATCTCAGTTTCCAAAGGCGATTCTCACGCGTGGCCTAGTAAAATCCCAAGAGAACTCACGACAGTAGTTCTCTGAGGTCAGATCCAGAACTCATTCTTTAAGGGGAATCACACCAGAGTTCAAGCCCAGGTGATCCCAGTCATGTCTTCCAACTACCGCACAAATTACCACAATTAAAACAAGAACACTCCCATATGGCCCTCATCTTCTTCCATATTGACACTCATCATAATTTGGCTGGAGGTTTCCATGAGGGGCGCAGACCAAGACAGTGTTCAAAATAAGCTCCTTTGACCCTCATTTGCCTAAAGTCAAGGTGGCCTGGACACCCATCCTGTGAACCAGGAGTGATCAAATAGGCCTGCCATTAATACCGCTCCAATTCTCCAATTTGAGGCCTACTGACTGTTGGGTTTAGATTCTTTATGTGAATTTTAGTCATGAAATAACCAAGCACCTATGGGCTAGCCTCTGCAGGTTTTGAAGAACTCATTTGACCCAAAGGATCCCTGTTTTCACTTGATGGAGATCAGGAACCTTACAGAGGAAGTCGAGAGACTTCATCCCAATGGCTGCTCTTTTGGCCATTTTTCCTTTGGATGCAAACATGGGAACTTTCTTTAGATCCATCAGGTGCTGAGAATCTAAGCCACAGCCACACACAGGGCCAGGGGACTGATTCAGTCACAACCGTTTTCAAAGCACTTAAGAAAAGAGCCACAGGTATGCCCAATCATTTCCATTTGAAAACTGTTTTCTTCAGGCTTCACAAAGGGGTGGCCAGAGGCAAAGACCTTCCTGACATTCAGGGCAACAGAACAATAGGTAAGCAAAAGGCCCAAAGCAGGGTTTCTCCACTGAGACTTTCCTGGTCACACTGATATCTGAGTTTTCTGAGATGCTCCCCATTCCCTACAGCTATCCAGTACATTGCCATGTCACAGAGCTTTGAGGTGGTAAATATCTTGGACACAAACCATAGGCCTATTCTTGAGATTGGCCAGAATTCAGGAAGAAAACAGGAACTTAGGAAGATAGCAGGTGTTGCACATCAATAAGGCAAGCTACAGTCCATTCATAAATGGGGCAATATGAATGCTGAGAAGCTTTCTACTAGACACGACACATCCATTGATGAATTCTCTTTTCTAATGTCTACAACCACGGACACAGTGAGATACACAGACAGAGAAACACTCGCCATGTTAAATGACTTACTAGAAACAGTCCACTTCAAACAAAACAAACTGACTTTCCTACCTATTCTCAGAAAATGAGACAAAACCACAAACCCACAACCACACCCACAAAGACACCTTCTTCCCCCAAGTAGGTCTTTGACTATCCGGAGTGTCCTCTGACTTGTAGGCCATAATATGTTCCCCCAAAATGGCCTGTCCTGTCTCAGATCTGGTCTCCTTGGCAAACTCTGTGAACTTCTCAGGAGCCAACGGTGAGCCACTAACTGCTTTCTCAAGAAAAGCCCCGCTTCCAAGCTTTCCTGGCATTTGGCTTTCTCACGTCTGAAGGTACCAAGAAAGACTGACTGTCCTTGGTAAATCCATAGGGACTGGGACTGGGACTGGGACTGGGACTGGCTCTGTGTGCCTGGCTTCCTGGATCCAAAGTTCAGAGAGTTCCATCACCATGGAAGTGAGGTGAGGTCACTTCCTTCCTGAACTGAATGAGGTCCCTGTCTTGGCAACCACTTTGTCTTAACTGTTGCTTCCAAGGGTCCCATGAGATTGAGGCTGCCCCTACTTCCTGTGACACTTTCACAAGTTAGAATGGTATATCAACCATAGGCACCCAGTAATAGATCTCCACACAGGCCTGTTTTGGTCCATGTTCTCTACATTAAAAAGAGAATCAGATTCAGACACAACCTTTTATCCTGACCGGCTTGTTTGCCATGGAAGATGACTTTTGGTCTCTCAGGTCCTTCATAGCTGCCTACATCTTCTCCAGGGATCATTTCTGCATGGGCCTTTGAGGTTCTCAGCAGGTGAAAGTTTCCCTAAATTTCTGTATTGTAAAATCAACTCTTTCCCTGCTCTTCTATAAAGTTAGATTGAGGGAACAGTGTATGATTATGGTTAAAAACATGTTTGATTTGGGTTAGAAATCATTGTGCTGGATGAATAATGGTATTGGGAACCTGCTATGTGTATAAGAATATATAGGTGTAATATATGTATGAAAAAAGAAATCTAAGTATGATTTGAAGGCCAGAAGGGCATTGGGCCCTTGATTGGGATATGCAGCGTTGAATTACGTTCTGCAGAGATGTCTTAGATAAATCGATATACAATGGCATAGGACCTTGTACGTTGGATGAATTAATGTAGAAGGAACATCCAGTCAAAAAGGGATAGTCGGTAGTGAAAGGTTAATAAAATAGGTACTTGCTATTTCCTGTTTTTCTGTATGCTTAAAAAAACACTGTTGAAATCTTGAGAAATGTTTGCTAATCTTGTTCTAGAACGTACTGTTCCCAACTGCCAAACTGCAGAATGTACTGCCTCACTCGTTGTCACGCGAACCGCCCACTCACCCTTACACATCAGTAAACTTCCCTCCCTTCCCTCTCCAAGGAATGTATGTAAGCTCTGCATAAGCTGTTCTCAGAGCTCTCTGATCTATTTAAGTTAGCTGTGAGCCCCAGCAAGCTGAACCCAAAAAAACCCTTTGCTGTTGCATGAGACAGACTCTTGGTAGTTTCTTCCTCCAACACTCGCCTGACCTTTACATATTGAGGTTCCACCGAGTTCCGGCAGTGGCGGATGACAGACCCCAAGGGGCTCCTCTCGGAGCAAGTAAGGCGCCTCTTTCTGGTTTCAGGTTTCATGTTAGGGCTTGGCAAAATTGCTGGCGATGAAGAGCCTGGGCTATCTCCGACGGTGGCTGAGAGACGTGTCACAGAGACACAGGGCACCTCCCTGGGGGACCCCGCAGAGGACTCGGAAAATCAAGGAACAATTGCTTCCTCAACTCAGTGATATTTTGTTTTAGATTCGGTATTGCCATCCTATCGGGTTTTGCTGGCTACGCATTCCTGGTCTCAGTGTTGGACGTCCATTGCCTGTCTTTATGGTCTTGTCTTATCTATGTCATGTGTCTTTGCTTTTACTGTTTCTGTACCTTTCATTATGGGACAGAGTACTTCAATGCCTCTGTCCCTGACCCTTGATCACTGAACCAAAGTCCGCTTAAGGGCTCAGAATCTTTCTTTTTTTAGTAAATCGCTGGACCTGGCAGACTCTCTGTGCCTCAGAATGGCCCATCTTTGGAGTCGTATGGCCCCTAGAAAGATCTTTCTACTTCCCACTAATTTAAAAATCAGAGATATTGTCTTTCAGCCAGGGCCACATAGCCATCCTGATCAACAGCCATATATCTTAACTTGGCAGGACCTCTGCAAATCTCCTCCTCCATGGGTGAAGCCTTTCCTTGCCCATGCCTCTGCTCATACTCCTTCCCACATGATCTCTCAAACCCTCACCTCTTCCTCCTCCTCCACCCTCTGTTTCCCCTGAGTCACAAGATTTGACTCTACTGGACTCTTCCTCCTCTTCTTATCCCCTCCCCTCGTCCCCTAACACACAACACACTCTAAGTGATTCCCCTGCTGCTGACTAAGCCTCTCTCCCATTGGAGGAAGCTAAGCCGGTAATAGGATCTGATAATGGACCGATATTCATGGCCCAGGTAAGTCACGGGTTAGCCAGGAACCTGGGGATTAATTGGAAGTTATATTGTGCTTATAGACCAAAGAGTTCAGGACAAGTAGAAAGAATGAATAGAACCATTAAAGAGACCTTAACGAAATTAAGCTTAGAGACCAGCATAAAAGATTGGACTATGCTCCTGCCTTATGCAATGTTTCATGCAAGAAAAAATCCTTCTGTTTCTTTGAGTATCCTTACCCCCTGAGAAATTCTCTATGGTGGCCCTCGTCCAGTAAGGGTCCTAAGCCCAACTGTAAGACCTAAGGATCCTTTCCACACCCTCTTGCTTGACAAACTTAAAGCTCTTGAAAGAACTCAGTGATACCTGTGAAAATAGCTGGCCACTGCGTACCAAACTGTGTACCAGGGGATTCCACATCCATATCAAATAAGACACTTCATGTATGTAAGATGACATCAGGTGTCATCCCTGGAACCCCGCTGGAAAGGACCATACCAGGTGCTACTTATAACACCTACAGTGGTAAAGGTATACAGAATCACTTCCTGGATCCATGCCTCTCATCTCAAGCCTGCTCCTTGTCCAGAATCTTTCTGGAAACTGGAAAAGACTGGTAACAGTTTCAAATTGTGTAATCACGATGTGGATAAGGTTATATACTCTCCCCTTGGCCACAAGTAGTCCTAACCCTCATCAGCCTTTTAAGCAGCGATGGCTGATCACAAATCCTACTGGAAAAAAGTATAATCTATCTCGCATACAGCCCCCTTAGGGACCTGGTGGCCATCTCTCCACCCAGACATTTGTCAGCTGGCCATAGGTCTTTTCTATTGGGATATCCCTGATGAAGAAAATCCCACTAAAATACCATTAAATCCCTTCCGTACCATAGATAATGGAAACAAACATTATGGATGTAGGGACACGCGAGCCAGGTGCAGGTTGGCTAGCCTAGATTACTATGTTTGCCCGGCAAACTATCAAAGCCACAAACAGTAATGGCTGTGTGGGGGAAAAGCCGACTTCTTCTGTATGTCATGGAGATGTGACCATGCAGAGGCTGCCTGATGGAACCCCAATACTTCATCAAATTCAGTACACAGCATTGGCCATATTACCAAGTAGACAACAGAAAAAGGATGGCCCCCAGAGGGGTCTCTAGATCCTCAAATTTGGCGTGACCTTTTTAAATTCTGCAAGTGCTCAAAAGGGTGAAAGGAGATTCCCCTATGCGGAAGCCTTTTCCCTCCTTCACTCACATCCTGAACTATGCTTCTCCAATAGATTTTTATCCTCAGCCTTCTGCTCCAGACTCTCTGCTGTCACTCCCACCTCAGCAACCTGATTTCTCTCCTCCAATTACTAGATCAAAAACCCAAACCTCCACCAGTTCTCAGACAATTGCCCGCTTGTGAGGTAGCAGGTACTGAGGTACCCCTCCACCCACTCACTCCTCTCTCTTCCTGTCAGTGCCCGCACCAGGTCCCACCAGGTCCTCTTTCCAGCTAACTCAAAGCTCAAACGAGCTGAGAAGAGCTCTCAGAACCTTATCCAAGATGTAATATAAATGGCCATTAAAGTTGCTTTGTCATCACTGAAAACAGGTTACTAAAATTTAAAGTCCCTCACAGGATTTTGGGATACTCACTCCCGTTTTCTGCTCTGCTCTACCTGTTCTACTGCTCAAGTTTTTTGCTAGGAAATTCCCAAACCCCTTTCCAATTATTCTTTTACATCTCTCTTTTACCTCATTCTCAGATCCTCGGAGCTTCTCTCAGCCCCACCTTCCCCGTATTCCCCCTCTGTACCAGGCCCACAGAAAAGTCTTAAATGTCCTTCTCCAGAAGTCTTCACCATGGCTGACTTTAGAACTTTCAGCATAGAGTTTCTATAAAGAGTTCAATGTAGATAAACTTTCTCTTTTTGTATTGACCTGTTCTACTTGGCCACTGGCTAAAAAACTCAGTACTTCTAAGCTAGACAAACCCTAACTAGTTTTTCACAAAATATGTGAACAAGGCCTCTGGCCTTCAGCTGGGGCTTCACAGAAATGGCCACATTTCTAAGATAAAGAAATTACCAACTGGGCTGCGTTGTAACAGCTGGCAGGGGGAAAATAAGAAAGGGAATAAAAAGCTCTCCTCCTCCCAGGTGTCCTTGAAAATTTAACTTGCCCGGAACAGAGGAAAAATCAGAAACATATACTGCTTTTTTGAACTTCTGCAGACTGTAAACTTCTGAGCCCCAACCCTTATATGTTGGGTACACAATTCTGAAACTACCAAAACTTGAGTTTCAGGGGATTAATTGATTACAACAGAAGCAATGCCCTCTGAATCCAGTTGCAACAAAATAAGACTGTTTCCCTGTCTTCAGTGCTATCTTAGGTGCCTTGCCTTGTCTGTTCCTACAACAGCATAATTCTATATACTTAATCATTGTTTATGTTTTCATGAAATGGTCAACAGATGTGATTATTTTGAAATGGTGAAGATGTTTCCCAGAAAGCTCTATCATGACGCAGGTTCGTTTGAAGATCAAATAGGGGGGGCATACAACCGGTTCCACTGGGAACATGTATCCCTCACTTTAGCCATCCTATTAGGAATAGGAGTTGCTGCACGGGTGGGCACAGGAACCACTGCCATTGTCCATGGGACACAACAAATGACCCAATTAGAAGCAGCAATAGAGCAATACTAAGATATTAGAAACCTCCATCAGAGCTTTGCATGAATCTTTAACCTCTCTCTCTGAAGTTGTTTTAAAGAACAGTTGAGGGTTGGACATCCTCTTCTTTAGAGAAGGGGGCCTTTGTGCTGCATTGAGGGAAGAATGTTGTTTTTATGCTGACCATACTGGAGTTGTAATAAAATCTATGAGTAAATTTAAAAGACACCTTCAAGAGCATCAACAAGAGAGAGAGGCCCAAAAAGGGTGGCTTGAGTCTTGGTTCACACACTCCTCCTGGTTAACTACGTTTTTATCAACCCTGGCCGGTCCAATAATAATCCTCATATTATTGCTAACTATAAAATCCTGTTTGCTCAACCATGTAATTTCTTTTCTCCAGGCTCCAATTGCACGAGTTAAACTTATGGTAATACCCCACTAGCAGACATAGAATGTGACACCATCCAATGATCATTTTTATGTTTAAAAGTAGCCAGAAGAAGAAGTGGGGAATTAAAGGTTAATAAAATAGGTACTTGTCACTTCTTCTTTTTCTGTATGCTTAACAAAACACTGTTGAAATCTTGAGAAATGCTTGCAAATCTTGTTCCCAGAATGTTCTGTCCCCAACTGCCCAACTGCAGAATGTACTCCCTCACCCAGTTGAATGCAAACCACCCATTCACCCTGACCCATCAATAAAATTCCCTCCCTGCCCTCTCCAGGGAAAGTATATAAGCTCTATTTAAGCTATTCTCAGGGCTATCTGCTCTATTCAAGTGATCTCTGAGCCCCAGCATGCTGGACTCCCAAAAAACCCTTTGATGTTGCATGAGATAGTCTGTTGGTGGTCTCCTCCTCTGAAGCTCGCCCCACATTTACTTGGATGATTGAATGTAGAAGAGAACATCCAGTCAAAAACGATAGTCTGTAGCATTAGGAAGATAGTCAGTAGTTTTAGGAAGAAGGGTGAGTATAGGAATTGGAAAAAAAAAGTTCTTTAGCAATAGGGTTTCGATTAGAGAGTGAATGTAAATGTCAGCACAGGTGAAGAGTCAGTCACAATGATGAACTGGGGAAAATATGTAGGAAAGCAGATATCAATAGAGACATTACAAAATCAGGCAAAGTATAATGTGAGTGATAGGATTAGATATTTTGAACAGGGTTGAGTTTAAATATATAATCTTAGGAAGAAACAAATATGTAGTCACAAATAGGATTGACATTTGAGAGCATTAGGCAAATTTCAGGTGGATGAATATTTCTCAGAATAAACTTGTGAATAGTTGATTATAAATCCATATACATAAACATGAATGAATTTAGGGAGTGTATATAAGACACATATATTTCATATTTTGAAAAATCTGGAGAGTGTATATATATATATATATATATATATATATATATATATATATATATATACAAAACACACACACAGACAAAAAAGTAGCAATATATATGTCAATCAAAATTCATTTTAAAATATATATCATCCACAGATCTAAAAATATTAATTTTACTGAACATGGATTTATGTATAATGCTGTTCAACTAGCAAGCTCAACCATAGGTTGAATATCCAATTCCAACAGGTTTAATAGGAGTGATCTCTTCTAACAATTTGTATCTGCCAAGTCAGCCACCTCACAAGAATGTACGTGTGGTACCAGGTAGCAATCTATAGGTGCATATAAGAATACAGAGAAAGGGAGACAGGAATTCTCATATTTGTTAACCTTAAAAATACATGGACAACTATTTCAACAATAAATTGACTAGATTCATAACTCCAACTCTGTATCATGCAAAAGAAAAGTACAACAATACACCAGGCCTACTCTGAACTGCTTGTATTTCGATTCTGTTTGGGTTAGTTTCCTCCATCATATTAGAATTAGTAGTCAGAGTCTGGTCGGGTATGAGTTAGAGTCAGGTATTCAGTATTTTGAATGGAAAAGAGAAAACTGAATCCAATGTGTATGCAAATATATGCTACAGAAAATTCTTCCCACTCTCCTCCAGAACAATACCTTGACATTACCTTCGCCCCAAGTAAGACACAATTAGAGGAGAAGAGTTAGAAAATCTGTGAATATCTATCAGGAATGGAAAATGCTCCAGATTTCACATCTTTGGAGGTGGTAGAGGAGTTTCCAAAAGTAAGGGACAGGGTAAACACTCCACAAACATGGAGCTCTGCTGGCCTAAAGACTTTTTGAGAATCTGCCTTTGAGGTTGGGCACTTAAAATATATGTTGTTTTCAGGAGCTTTAGCTTTATTTGTAGTGAGACAATCAAAGCTCGATCTGCATCTATGTGACCTGGAGGACATGGTTATTTATTTTTCAATAAAAATGAGGCAGCAGTGCTGAATTCTCTCTTTGTAGGTAAACTGTGGCCACTGAGGGCTAAGTGTCTTCCCGTGTGGACTGTGAAACAACTTGGTCATCCTCCAATTACTGTGGTGTTTCTTGCTGCTGTACTGGGAGTTTGGTATTTGCTTCATGAAATACAACGAGTTCAAATGGAAAACAGTGCTGAAGGGAGTTCTTTCAGCTGTGGTGGGCAGGGTCTCCAGGAGAATGCACCAACCAGGGTTCTATCCCACGTAGCTTGCCCCCTTGACAATAGCAACATGATTCTGAAAATTGCCCTAAAACCTCTCCATATAAAAATATGCCTTTACGTATATGGGTCTGATGGCTGCACCATGTCAGTCTCAAGCCATTTGGAAGCCAATGGAAGATCCACATGGCCCCACCACAGATGTTTTATCACTCACTTGCATAACACTTCTCTAGGCCCACTACTCACCAGGCTCCTACTTACTAGCATCTCTGTTCTACACCATTTTCATGAAACCCAGTCAATCAAGGCCCTGTCTGGTATATTCATGATGATCAACAGGACATCAAAGGTTCTCCAGTGACATCTGGTCACGGGAATTTTAAAAATTTCATGGTAATTATCTAGCAATTTTTCACGGATGAAGTTGGAGGCACTGTGGGTTTCAATTCATTCAGGAACCCTTAAAGGGTTAGGAAGCTAATTTCAGGGAAAGCTCTGGAGTACTCTCACAGGCAAGGCTACCCAATGAGTGGCCAAAAAGTCACATGAAGCGATGCCAATTGAGGTCTATAAAGCGAGGTCTATGTGGGTTTTGAATCTCTATAATGCATGCCAAGTCTTTCAGAATAAAATCATGTAATATCCTGGCTGAGATTCCCAGTGTTCTGTGGAAAGCCAACCTGTGCCTAGATCTCAGGTACCAATGGCAACTTCATGCCTGGCCTCCTAAAATCCTAACACAATTCATGGCAATACTTCTCTCAGGTCAGTTCCAGAACTCAGTCTATACGGAGAATCACACCAGAGTTCAAGTCCAGGTGGACCCAGACAACTCTTCCAACCGCTACTCAAATGAAAACAATTAAAACCAGAATACTCCCTCATGGCCCTATTCTTCTTCCATATAGACACTAATCATAACCTCTTCCTGGAGTTTTCCATGAGTTGAGCAGCCCAAGAGAATGTCCAAAATAAGCTTCTTGCACCTCTTTTGCCTAACTTCAGCGTGGCCTGGGCACCCTTCCTGTGAACCAGGAGTGATCAAATAGGCCTGCCCTTAATACTGCTCCGCTTATCCAATTTGAGGCTCTCTGACTGTGGGGTCTAGATTCTTTATGTGAATTGGAGTCATGAGAAAAGCCAAGACAGTGTCCAAAATCAGCTCGCTTGCCCCTCATTTGCCTAAAGTCAGGGTGGCCTGGACACCGTTTCTGTGAACCAGGAGTGATCAAATAAGCCTGCGGTTAATACTTCTGTGTTTCTCCAATTTGAGGCCTACTGATTTCAGGTATCAATTTTTTATGTGATTTGGAGTTATTCGAAAACCCAAGCACCTCTGCAGGGAATTGAAGAAGTCATTTGACCCAAAGAATCAATATTCTCACTTGATGGAGTTCAGGAACCTAACAGAGGAAGGCAAAAGACTTCATCCATAATGAATGATTTTTTTGCCATTATGGTTTTGGATGCACACATGGGATCATTCTTTAGATGCATCAGGTGCTGAGAATCTAACTCATAGCCACACACATGGCCAAGAGACTAATTCAGACACATCCCTTCCCAAAGCAATTAAGCAAAGAGCCACAGGTGATGCCATTGATTTCCATTTGAAAACTGTTTACTTCAGGCTTCACAAAAGGGGTGGATTGAGGCAAAGAAATTCCTGACATTCAGTGAAAAACAACAATAAGTAAGCAAAAGGCCGAAAGCAGGGTTTCTCCACTGAGAATTCCTGGTCACACTGATATCTGCGTTTTCTGAGATGCTCGCCATTCTCTTCAGCTATCCAGTACATGGCCATGTCACAGAGTTGGAGGTGGTACATATTTTGGACACAAATCCATGAGCCTATTCGGGAGAGTGGCCAGAATTCAGGAAGAAAACAGCAATTTAGAAAGATAGCAGGTGTTGCACATCGACAAGACAAGCTGCACTCCATTCATATATTGGGCAGGTTGAGATATGGGAAGATTTACACTTGACAGGACACATCCATTAATGCATTCTCTTTTCCAATGTCTACAACAATGGACACTGAGGGATACACAGACATAGAAACACTCGCCTTGTCAAACAACTTACGAGAAACTGTCCACTCCAAACCAAACAAACCGCCTTTCCCATCTATTCTCAGAACATGAGACCAAACAATAAACCCACACCCACTGCCACAAAGGCACCTCCTTCCCCCAAGTAGGTCTGTGACTATCCAGAGTGTCCTCTGACTGGTGGGCCATACTATGTTCCCCTGAAATGGTCTGTCTTCTCTCAGATCTGGTTTCCTTGGCCAACTCTGTGAAGTTGTCAGGAGCCAGTGGTGAACCACTATCTGCTTTCTCAGGAAAGGTCCGTCTTCAGAGCTTTCCTGGCATTTGGCCATCCTCACATCAGAAGGTACCAAGAAAACTGACTCTGTCCTTGGTAAATCCAAACAAGTGAGCCCACTGGGACTGGGACTGGGACTGCCTCTTGGTGCCTGGCTTTTTGGATACCAAGTTCAGACAGTTCAATCAACAAGGAAATGAGGTATGTCACTTTCTTTGGAACTGAATGAGGTCACTGCCTTGGCAACGACTTTGTCCTAACACTTGCTTCCAAAGGTCCCATGAGATGGAGCCTTCCCCTACTTCCTGTGACACTTTCACAAGGTAGTATGGTATATCAACCATTGGTACCCAGGAACAGCTCTCCACACAGGGGTGGTTTGGTCCATCTTCTCTACAATAAGAAGAGAGGGGCTGATTCATACATATCCCTTCATCCTGACCAGGTTGTTTGCCATGGAAGATGACTTTTGCTCTCCTTCATACCTGCCTACAACTTCTCCAGGTATCATTTCTGCATGGACCTTTGAAGTTCTCAGCAGGTGGATGGTCCCCAACTTTCCTGTATTGTAAAAACCACTCTGTCCCTGCTCTTCCGTAAAATGAGATTGAGGGAACAGTGTATGTTTAGGGTTAATAACAGGTTTGATTTGGGTTACGAATCATTCTGTGCGATGAATAATGCTATTGGGAACCTGCGATATTTACAAGAATATAGAGGTGAAATATAAGTATGAAAACAGAAATCTAGGTATGATTTGAAGCCCAGAAGGACATTGGGCCCTTGATTGGGATACTTAGCTTTGAATTATGCTCTGCAAAGTTGTCTCAGATAATTCGATATACAATGGCATAGGACCTTTTACCTTGGATGATTGAATGTAGAAGAGAACATCCAGTCAAAAAGGGATAGTCGGTAGGATTAGCAAGATAGTCGGTAGGTTTAGAAAGAAGAGTGAGTATAGGATTTGGACCAATAGTTCTTTAGCAATAGGGTTTCGATTATAGAGTGAATGTAAATGTCAGCACATATGAAGTGTCAGTCACTAGGATCAACTTGGGAAAATATGTTGAAAAGCAGATATCAATAGAAACATTACGAAATCAGGCAAAGTATAAAGTGAGAGATAGGATTAGACATTTCCAACAGGGTTGAGTTTGAATATATAAATTAGGAAGAAAAAAATATGTAGTCACCAATAGGATTGACAATTGACAGCCTTAGGCAACCTGGACATGGATGTTTTCAGTAATTCATGTACACTTTACATTTAGGCTTTGGTACAATCATAAATGTGACCTTTACATTTTTTTGTCCAGAATATTACTTTGATAAAATGTATATGTACATCAGGTGACCTGAGTATGTCTTCCACCATTTCTGCGAGCAATATATTGAAGATGTAAAATTAGAATCGGGGGTACAAAGAGGTGTACCCTGTGTCTATGAGTATAGAGATAAAGCATGAATAGACCCTAATGTGAATAAATAATATAACTTTTTTCAACTTTAAAAAACGAATTGATCTAATATCTGAAAAATCACAGGAAATTGTATATTTATATACAATCATTCATTCCAAGCAGTTATACATCTAATGGTAATATTCGTGTTTTGGTTTATCATGAAGAGTGTGTGAGTTTTGCTTCAAAAGTGACTATGGAAATATTGTGTTTGGAAAGAAGACTCATGAAAATACCAGTAAAGAAACCCTGACAATACATGTGTTCTGAAGCAAAAAGTGATTAAATTTGAAAAAAATGCCTACAAATTTGTGAACTTGTGGATGAAATGTATATACTATGATGTGAAAAAAACTGAAGAAATAATAATGTAGCAGTGTCGAATACAAATGAATAAAGAATTACATATCATGTCCCATAGGAATCTACTTGCATTGATCTTAGACTGGGTCAGTTACTGTAGAATAATTAGGATTTGCATGCATCATTCCCTGAAGTTAGTTTTCAGTACTAGGAAACAAATATGTATTTCAGGTGGATGAATATTTCTGAGAATAATCTTGTGAAAAGTTGATTAAAAATCCACATACATGAACATAAATGAATTTAGAGAGTGTATATTAGACACATATATTTCATTTTTTAAAAAATCTGGAGAGTGTACACACACACACACACACACACACAACACTCACAGACATTAAAAAGTAGCAATATAAATGCCAATCGAAATTCATCAGTAAATATATATCATCCACAGACGAAAAAATATTTATTTTACTGAACATGAGTTTATGTATAATGTTGTTCTGCTAGGACGCTCCCTATAGGTTGAATTTTCAGTTCCAGCAGCATTTAGGAGGAGTGATCTCTTCTCACAATTTGTATCTGCCAAGTCAGCCACCTCACAAAGATGTACGTGTGATACCTGGTAGGATTCTATATATGCATATAAATATACAAGTGTGAATAGGCTAAAGAGAAAGGGAAACATGAATTCTCATATTTGTTAACTTTAAAAACACATGGAGATCTTTTTCTATTAAACATTGACTAGATTTATAACTCCTACCTTGTATAATGCAAAATGCAAGTCCAACTATACAACATGCCTCCAATGAACTGCTTGTATTTCTATAGGTTTGGGTTATTTTTCTCTATCATATTAGGATGAGTTGCCTGAGTCTAGTAGGTATGGGTTAGTGTCAGGGATTCAGTATTTCAAAAGGAAAATTGGAAATTGAATCCAATTTGTATGCAAATATATGCTGCACAAATATCCTCCCACTCTCATCCAGAACAATGCCTTGAAATTACCTTCACCCCAAGTAAGACACAGTTAGAGGAGAATAGATAGAAAATCAGTGAATACATATCTGGAATGGAAAATGCTCAGGAGTTCACAACCTTGGAGGTTGTAGAGGAGTTTCCAAAAGTAAGGGACAGGGTAAACACTCCAGAAACATGGAGCTCTGCTGGCCTAAAAACTTTTAGAGCAACTGCCTCTGAGTTTGGGAACGTGAAAAATATGTTGTTGTCAGGAGAATTGGCTTCCTTTGTAGTGAGACCATCAAAGCTGGGTCTGCCTCTATGTGACGTGGAGGACATGGTATCTTATTTTCCAATGAACATGAGGTAGCAGTGTTGATTTTCTTCTTTTTAGGTAAACTGTGGCCTCTGGGGGCTAAGTGTCTCCCCGTTGGACTGTGAAGCCATTTGGTCCTCCTCCACTTTTTGTGGGGTTTTTGCTGCTGAACTGGGAGTTTGGTATTTGCTTCATGAAATTCAAGGAGTTTAACTGAGACACAGTGCTGGAGGGAGTTCTTTCATGTGTGGTGGTTCAGAGTCTGCAGAAGAATGCACCAACCACGCTTCTATCCCTCAAAGCTTGCCACATTGCATCCTTGTCCATAGCAACCTGATTCTGAACATTGCCATGAATCCTCTCCATATAACAAGATGCCTTTAATTACAAGGGTCTGCTGGCTGCTTCATGTAATCCACAAGCCATTTGAAAGTCAATGGAAGATCCACATTGCTCCAACACAGATGTTTTATCACACTCCTGCCCACCACAGCTCTAGGCCCACTTCTCAGCAGGCTGCAACTTTCTGGCACCTCTGTTCTACACCATTTTCATGAAACCCAGTCAAGCAAGGCACTGTCTGGTACATCCATGATCAGCAACAGGACATCCAAAGGTTTTCCAGTGCCACCTGGTCATGGGAATTTCAAAAATTTCATGGTATTTATTTAGACATTTTTCAAGGATGAAGTTGTAGGCACTGTGGGTTTCAATTCATTCAGGAACCAGTAAATGGTGAGCAATATTATTTCAATGAAAGCTCTGGAGAACCCTCACAGGCAAGGCTTCCTAAAGAATGGCCAAAAGGTCACATTAAGCCAGGCCCATTAAGGTCTACAACATGAGGTCCATGTGTGTTTTCACTCTCAACTATGGCTGCCAAGTCTTTCAAATAAAATCATGTGTTATCTTGGCTGAAATTCCCAGTGCTCTGTGGAAATTCACTCTGAGGCTAGATCTCAGTTTCGAAAGGTTACTCTCATACGTGGCCTCTTAAATCACAAAACAATACATGGCAATACTTCTCTGAGATCAGTTCCTGAACTCAGTCTATAAGGGAAATCACACCAGAGTTCAAGCCCAGGTAGACCTTGTTATGTCTTCCAACTGTCACACAAATATCCACAATTAAATCCAAAACACTTCCACATGGCACTCATCTTTTTCCATTTACACAATCATCATAACCTCTGGCTGGAGGTTTCCATGAGGGGTGCAGCCCAAGACAGTGTCTAATATAACCTCCCTTGCCCCTCATTTGCCTAAAATCAGGGTGGCCAGGGCATCCTTCCAGTGAACCAAGAGTGATCAATTAGGCCTGCCATTAATATGGCACTGATTCTCCAATTTGAGGCCTACTGACTGTGTGTTTTAGATTCTTTATGTGAATTGGAGTCTTGAGAAAAACCAAGCACTTATGGGCTAGCCTCTGCAGGGTTTTGAGGAACACATTTGAACCAAATGATCACTATTCTCACATGATGGATGACAGGAACCTTACAGAGGAATGCGAGAGACTTCATCCACACTGACTGCTCTTTTGTCCATTTTGGTTTTGGATGCACACATGGGATCCTTCTTTAGATCCATCAGGTGATGAGAATCTAAGCCACAGTCTCACACAGGGCCAAAAGGCTGATTCAGACACATCGCTTTCCAAAGCAATTAAGCAAAGAGCCACAGGTGATGCCCTTTCATTTCCATTTGAAAACTGTTTCTTTAGGCTCTACAATGGTGTGGCCTGAGGCAAAGACCTTCCTGACATTCAGGGCACCAGAACAATTGGTGAGCAAAAGGCCCAAAGCAGGGTTTCTTCACTTAGAATTTCCTGGTCAAACTGATATCTGAGTTTTCTGAGATGCTCCCATTTCTTTCAGCTATCCAGTACATGGCCATGTCACAGAGCTTGGAGGTGGTACATATTTTGGACACAAAACCATGAGCCTATTCTGGAGAGTGGCCAGAATTCAGGAAGAAAACAGGAACTTAGGAAGATTGTTGGAGTAGTCCACCCATAAGTCAAGCCGCAGTCCATTCATAAATTGGGCAAGTTGAGTCTAGACAGGACACATCCAATGATTCATTCTCTTTTCTAATATCTAAAACCACGGACACAGTGGGATACACAGACAAAGAAACACTGGCCTTGTCAAACGACTTACCAGAAACAGTTCACTCCAAACCAAACAAACTGCCTTTCCTACCTATTCTCAGAACATGAGACAAAATCTCAAACCCAAACCCACACACAAAGGAAGCTCCTTCCCCAAGTAGGACTGTGACTATTGGGAGTGTCTTCTGACTGGTGGGCCAAACTATGTTCTGATGAAATCGCCTGTCCTGTGTCAGTTATGGTCTCGTTGGCCAAATCTGTGATGTTGTCACTAGCCAGCGGTGAGCCACTACCTGCTTTCTCAGGAAAGGCCCCTCTTCAGAGCTTTCCTGACATTTGTTCATCCTCACCTCAGTAGGTACCAAGAAAGACTGACTCTGTCCTTGGTAAATCAAAAGAATAAGACCACTGGGACTGGGACTGAGACTGGCTCTGGGTGCCTGGCTTCCCGGATTCCAAGTTCAGAGAGTTCCATCACCAAGGAAGTGAGGTGAGATTACTTCCTTCAGGAATTCTTTGAGGTCATTGCCTTGGCAACCACTTTGTCCTATGAGATGGAGGCTGCCCTTACTTCCTGTGACACTTCTACAAGTTAGAATGGTATATCAACCATAGGCACCCAGGAACAGCTCTCCACACATGCCTGGTTTGGTCTATCTTCTGTACATTAACAAGAGAGAGGCTTATTCAGACACAACCCTTCATCCTGGAAAGGTTGTTTGCGATGGAAGATGACATTTGCTCTCTCAGGTCCTTCATAGCTGCCTACATCTTCTCCAGGGATCAAATCTGCATGGACATTTGAGGTTCTCAGCAGGAGGAAGATACCCTACATTCCTGTATTGTAAGACGAACTCTGTCCCTGCTCTTCTGCAAAGTTAGCTTGAGGGAAGAGTGTATGGTTAGGGTTAATAACATGTTTGATTTGGGTTACGAATCATTGCGAAGGATGATTAATAGTATTGGGAACCTGCGATATTTATAAGATTATAGAGGTGAAATATAAGTATGGAAACAGAAATCTAGGTAAGATTTGAAGCCCAGAAGGGCATTAGGCCCTTGATTGGGATACTTAGCTTATAATTACGTTCTGCACAGATGTCTCAGATAAATCGATAATCAATGGCATAGGACCTTACACCTTGGATGATTGATTTTAGAAGAGAACATCTACTCAAATTGAGATAGTCGGTGGGATTAGGAAGGTAGTCCGTAGGTTTAGGAAATAGAGTGAGTATAGGACTTGGAGCAAAAGTTCTGTAGCAATAGGGTTTTGGTTATAGAGTGAATGTAAATTTCAGCACATGTGAAGAGTCAGTTACAATGATTAACTGGGGAAAATATGTAGAAAGGAAAATATCAATACAGACATTACGAAATGAGGCAATTATACAGTGAGTGATAGGATTAGACATTTTCAATAGGGTTGAGATTGAATACATAATCTTAGGAAGAAACAAATATGTCGTCACCAATAGGAATGACATTTGAAAGCATTAGGCAACCTGGACATTTATCGTTTTAGTAATCCATGTTCACTTTCCATTTAGTATTTGGTAGAATCATAAGTGTGATCTTTGCATTTTGTGCACAGAAAAATATTGTGATCAAATGTATATGTAGATCATATGACATGAGTATTTCTTCCACGATTACTGGGAGCAATATTTGAAGACATATAAATTAGTATTGGGGCTACAAAGTGGTGTACCCTGTGTCTATGAATATAGAGATAATGCATGAATAGACCATACTGTGAATAAATATTATAACTGGTTCCACTTTAAATAATGGATTGAATTGATATCTTAAAATATATAGGAAATCATATATTGACATACAATCATTCACTCCAACCAGTTATATATCTAATGGTAATCTTAGGGTTATTGTTTATCATGAAGTGTGTGTGAGTTTTGTTTCAAAAGCGATTATGGAAATCGAAAAATAATATGTTTGGAAAAAAGTCTCATGAAAAGACCAGTCAAGAAATATGGAGGAATCCATGTGTTCTGAAGCAGGAAGTGATTGAAAGTAAAACAAATGCCTATTAATTTTCTAAATTGTGAATGAAATATATATCCTGTTATGTGCATAAACTGATGAAATCGTAATGTACCAGTGTTGAATAAAAGTGAATGTCAAAATACACATCATGTCCAATAGGAATCTACTTGCATTGATGTTAAACTGGGTCAGTTACTGTAGAAATATTAGAATTGTGTGCATTATTCACCAAAGATAGTTTATTTTTTAATTTTTATTTATGGTTGTTCAAAACATTACATAGTTCTGGATATATCATATTTCACACTTTGATTCAAGTGGGTTATGAACTCCAATTTTTACCCTGTATACAGATTGCAGAATCACATCAGTTACACATCCATTGATTCACATATTGCCATACTAGTGTCTGTTGTATTCTGCTGCCTTTCCTATCCTCTACTATCCCACCTGGCCTCCCCGCCCCTCCCCACTTCTCTCTCTACTCCCTCTACTGTAATAAATTTCTCCCCCTTGTATTATTTTTCCCTTTCCCCTCAATTCCTCTTGTATGTAATTTTGTATAACCCAGAGGGTCTCCTTCCAATTCCATGCAATTTCCCTTCTCCCTCCCTTCCACGTCTCATCCCTGTTTAATGTTAATCATCTGGTCATGCTCTTCGTCCCTATCTGTTCTTAGTTACTCTCCTTATATCAAAGATGACATTTGGCATTTGTTTTACAGGAATTGTGTAGCTTCACTTAGCATAATCTAGTCTAATGCCATCCATTTCCCTGCAAATTCTATGATTTTTTCATTTTTCAATGCAAAGTAATAATCCATTGTGTATTAATGCCACATTTTTTTATCCATTCTTCTATTGAAGGGCATCTAAGTTGGTTCCACAGTCTTGCTGTTGTGAATTGTGCTGCTATGAACATCGATGTAGCAGTGTCCCTATAGTATGCTCTTTTTAGGTCTTTAGTGAATAGACCAAGAAGGGGAATAGCTGGGTCAAATGGTGGTTCCATTCCCAGCTTTCCAAGAAATCTCCATACTGCTTTCCAAATTGGCTGCACCAATTTGCAGTCCCACCAGCTATGTACAAGTGTACCTCTTTACCCACATCCTTGCCAGCACTTCTTGTTGTTTGACTTCATAATGGCTGCCAATCTTACTGGAGTGAGATGGTATCTTAGGGTGGTTTTGATTTGCATTTCTCTGACTGCTGGAGATGGTGAGCATTTTTTCATGTACTTGTTGATTGATTGTATGTCCTCATCTGAGAAGTGTCTGTTGAGGTCCTTGGCCCATATGTTGATTGGGTTATTTGTTATCTTATTGTCTAATTTTTTGAGTTCTTTGTATACTCTGGATATTAGGGCTCTATCTGAAGTGTGAGTAGTAAAGATTTCTTTCCAGGATGTAGGCTCCCTATTTACCTCTTATTGTTTCTTTTGCTGAGAAAAAACTTTTTTTAGTTGAGTAAGTCCCTTTTGTTGATTCTAGTTATTAACTCTTGTACTATGGTTGTCCTATTGAGGAATTTGGAGCCCAACCCCACAGTATGTACATCGTAACCAAATTTTTCTTCTATCAGACAGTGTGTCTCTGATTTGATATCAAGCTCCTTGATTCATTTTGAGTTAACTTTTGTGCATGGCGAGAAAAAGGGATTCAGTTTCATTTTGTTACATATGGATTTTCAGTTTTCCCAACACCATTTGTTGAAGATGCTATCCTTCCTCCATTGCATGCTTTTAGCCCCTTTATCAAATATAAGATAGTTGTAGTTTTGTGGATTGGTTTCTGTGTCCTCTATTCTGTACCATTGGTCCACCTGCCTGTTTTGGTACCAGTACCATGCTATTTTTGTTACTATTGCTCTGTAGTATAGTTTGAAGTCTGGTATCGCTATACCACCTGATTCACACTTCCTGCTTAGCATTGTTTTGCAATTCTAGGTCTTTTATTTTTTCATATGAATTTCATGATTGCTTTCTCTATTTCTACAAAAAATGCCTTTGGGATTTTGATTGGCATTGGATTAACCCTATAGAGAACTTTTGGTAATATCGCCATTTTGATGATGTTAGTTCTGCCTCTCCATGAACAGGGTATATTTTTACATCTTCTAAGATCTTCTTCTATTTCTCTCTTTAGGGTTCTGTAGTTTTCATTGTATAAGACTTTCACCTCTTTTGTTAGGTTGATTCCCATTTTTTTTTAGGATATTGTGAATGGAGTGGTTGTCCTCATTTCCATTTCAGAGGATTTATCGCTGATATACAGGAATGCCTTTGATTTATGCGTGTTGATTTTATATCCTGCCACTTTGCTGAATTCATTTATTAGCTCTATTAGTTTCCTTGTAGACCCTTTTGGGTCTGCTAGGTATAGAATCATGTCATCTGCGATAGTGATAATTTAAGTTCTTCTTTTCCTATTTATATGCCTTTAATTTCTTTCATCTGTCTAATTGCTCTGGCCAGTCTTTTGAGAACTATATTGAACAGAAGTGGTGAGAGCGGGCATCCCTGTCTTGTTCCAGATTTTGGAGGGAATGTCTTCAATTTTTCTCCATTAAGAATGATGCTAGCCTGCGGTTTAGCATAGATTGCTTTTACAATATTGAGGAATGTTCCTGTTATTCCTAGTTTTTCGAGAGTTTTGAACATAAAGGGATGCTGTACTTTGTCGAATGCTTTTTCTGAATCTATCTAGATGATAATATGGTTTTTATTTTTAAGTCTATTGATGTGGTGAATAACATTTATTGATTTTCGTATATTGAACCCTCCTTGCATCCCAGGGATGAATCCTACTTGATCATGGTGCACATTTTTTTGATATGTTTTTGTATCTCATTCGCCAGAATTTAATTTACGATTTTTGCATTTAGGTTCATTGGAGATATCGGTCTTTAGTCTTCTTTCTTTGAAGGGTCTATCTGGTGAAGAAATCAGGGTGATATTGGCCTCGTAGAATGAATTTGGAAGATCTCCCTCTTTTTCAATTTTCTGAAATAGCTTGAAAAGTATTGGTATTAGTTCATATTTAAAGGTTTTGTAAAACTCTGCTGTATACCCATACGGTCCTGGGATTTTCTTAGTTGGTAGTCTTTGGATGGTTTCTTTTATTTCCTCAATTGATATTGGTATGTTTAGGTTGTCTATATCCTCCTAACTCACTCTGGTCAGATAATATGACTTAAGAAATTTTTCGATGCCTTCACTATCTTCTATTATATTAGAGTATAAGGATTCAAAGTAATTTCTGATTATCTTCTGTATTTCTGAAATATCTGATGTGATATTGCCTTTTTCATTCCGTATGATAGTAATTTGAGTTCTCTCTCCTCTTCATTAGCATGGCTAGGGGTCTGTCCATTTTATTTATTTTTTCAAAGAACCAACTTTTAGTTTTGTCAATTTTTTCAATTGTTTCTTTTGTTTCGATTTCATTAATTTCTGCTCTGATTTTAATTATTTCTTTTCTTCTACTTCTTTTGTTGTTGTTTGCTCTTGTTTTTCTAAGATTTTGAGATGAAGTATGAGATCATTTATTTGTTTTTTTTTTTCTTTTTCTAAGGAATGAACTCCAAGCAATGAATTTTCCTCTTAGAACTGCTTTCAATGTGTCCCATAGATTCCGATATATTGTGTCTGTGTTTTCATTTTTCTCTAAGAATTTTTTATTTTCCTCCTTGATGTCTTCTGTAACCCATTGATCATTCAGTAACCTATTGTTCATTCTCCAAATGATGCATGATTTTTCCTTCCTTCTTTTATCATTGCTTTTTAGTTTCATTCCATTATGATAAGATGCATGGTATTATCTCTACTCCTTTATATTGTCTAAGAGTTGCCCTGTGACATAATATATGATCTATTTTTGAGAAGGATCCATGTGCTGCTGAGGAAAAATGTAACTGCTTGATGTTGGGTGGTATATTCTATATATGTCAATTAAGTCTAGGTTATTAATTGTGTTATTGAGATCTATAGTTTCCTATTTCAACTTTTGTTTGGAAGACCTGTCCAGTGGTGAAAGAGCTGTGTTGAAGTCTCCCATGATTATTGTATGGTGGTCTATTAGACTCTTGAACTTGAGAAAAGTTTGTTTGATGAACATAGCTGAACCATTGTTTGGGGCATATATATTTATGATTGTTATGTCTTGCTGGTGTATGGTTCTCTTGAACAGTATGTAGTGTCCCTCTTTATCCCTTTTGATTAACTTTGGCTTGAAATCCATTTTATTTGATATGAGTATGGACACTCCTGCTTTTTTCCGAAGTCCATATGAGTGATATGATTTTTCCCAAACTTTCACCTTCAGTGTATGTATGTCTTTTTCTTATCAAATGCGTCTCCTGTAGGCAGCATATTATTGGGTCTTGTTTTGTGATCCATTCTACTGGCCTGTGTCTGTTAATTGGTGAGTTTAAGCCATTAACATTTACAGTTATTATTGAGATAAGGGTTGTTCTTCCAGCCATATTTGTTTATTTATGTTATTAAACATGGATTGTTTTCCTCTTTGATTATTTCCCCCCTTTAATGTCCTATCTCCCACTGTTGGTTTTCATTATTTTCCAATTACTCTTCCTGTAATATTTTGCCAAGGATGTTTTGAAGAGATGGTTTTCTAGCTACAAATTCTTTTAACTTTTGTTTATCGTAGAAAGTTTTAATTTCATCTTCCATCCTTAAGCTTAATTTCGCTGGATACACAGTACATGGTTGGAACCCATTTTCTTTCTGTGATTGAAAAATGTCATTCCAGGATCTTCTAGCTTTCAGAGTCTTTGTTGAAAGATCAGCTGTTATCCTGATTGGTTTACCCCTAAATGTAATCTGCTTCCTTTCTCTTGTAGATTTTAAAATTCTCTCCTTATTCTGTAAGGTGGGCATCTTCATTATAATGTGTCTAGGTGTGGATCTCTTATGATTTTTCACATTCGGCGTCCTGTAGGCTTTTAGAACTTGGGAGTCTGTCTCATTCTTCAAGTCTGGGAAGTTTTCTCGTATTATTTCATTGAATACATTGCTCATTCCTTTGGTTTGGACCTCTATACCTTCCTGTATCCCAATGACTCTTAAGTTTGGTCTCTTTATTTTATCCCATATTTCTTGGATGTTCTGTTAATGGCTTCTTAACAGTTTTGCTGAGCTGTCTATGTTCTTTTCAAGTTGAAATACTTTGTCTTCATTGTCTGATGTTCTATCTTCTAAGTGTTCTACTCTGATGGTAGTATTCTCAATTGAGTTTTTAAGATGGTTTATTGCTTCCTGCATTTCTAGGATTTCTGTTTGTTATTTTTTACAACCTCTATCTCCCTGTATAGTTTATCTTTTGCTTCTTGGATTTGTTTATGTAATTCATTGTCAAAGTGATCTTTCATTGTCTGATTTTGCTGTCTAATGTCTTCCTTGAGACTCCAGATCATCTGAAGCATGTATATCCTGAGTTCTTTATCTGACATTCCATCTGCTGCAGCTATTACCTCTTCTAAAGTTGTGATGACCTGCATTGCTTGTGGTTCTTTTTTCCTTGTCTTTTCATACTGCTCGCGTTTCTTTCTGCTTGGTGAAACTGTTGTGATTTTGAAATTTTCCCCCTATATATTTATATTGCTCTTGTATATTTGAAAAGTCTTCATTGCAGGGGCGGGGGTGGCTCTGCTGTTCCACCAATTGGGGTGATGTATCTACCACGCTGATGGGGCGCTAGGCCTGTTCTTCTGATCCGTCGCAGGTCTGCTTACCATGCAGGCGCGGGAGGCGGCTCTGCTCTGCCCCTCCTCCAATTGGTGTGACGTGTCTACCACGCCCGTGGACCCCTGCGGTGTTCTGCCAATCGGTCGCAGGTCTGCCTACCTTGCTTGCGTGGGCGGCAGCTCTGCTGTACCCCTACTCCAATTGGGGTGACATGACTACCACGCCGGCGGGCCGCTGGGCCTGGTCCGCCGGTTGGTCGCAGGTCAGGATACCTTGTGAGCATGGGCTACAGATCTGTTCTGCCCCTACTCCAAATGGGGTAAAGTGTCTGCCACGCCAGCAGGCCACTGGGCCTCTTCTTCTGGTCAGGTGCAGGTCTGCTACCTTGCGGGCGTGGGTGGTGGCTCTGCTCTGCCCCTACTCCAATTGGTATGTCGTGACTACCATGCCGGCAGGTTGTTCGGCCTGTTCTGGGCATGGGCGAAGGCTCTGCTCTTCCCCTACTCCTATTGGGGTGATGTGACTACCATGCCGGTGACCCACTGGGATTGTACTAGGCGCGGGAGAAGGCTCTGCCCTGCAACTACTCCAATTGGGGTGACGTGACTACCACACCTGCGGGTAGCTAGGCCTGTTCTTGGCACGGGCGGCGGCTCTGTTCTGCCTCTACTCCAATTGGGTTGACGTGACTACCATGCAGGTGTGTCACTGGGTCTGTTCCAGGCTTGGGCGGCTGCTCTGCTCTGCCCCTCTGGCTTGATGACAAAGTGAGAGAGACCCGGGTGTTTGTGACTCACTTTCTTCACCAGGAGACCAACTGTTTCTGTCACTGCTGGTGTCAATGAAGTTATCTCCTCTGCTGCTTTCTGATGACATCAGAAATTTGCCATGTTGGTATCCCATGTGAAAGGCAGCATTTCGTTCCCTTTTCTGGGTGACCAAAGCAATGGGTGAGTCCTGACCGGCCCTCACAAGCCGCGTCTCAATCCTTTTGCCACTGCCTATGAAGGCTCGGTTGATATTTACCTCCACAGTATTCAGCAAGACCCGGACCGAGAAGCAATTTCCGTGGGTTTTTTAGCCCTGGGCCAGATCAGTTCCTCAGAGGCGGAATTCGGCCGCTCTGGGCTTGGTGTATGTTCTAATAGGAGCAGGCTCCAAGACGGAGTTTCTGCAGGTTCTTTGGCACTGAGCCTGAGTAATTTGTCTGCGACACAAAGGTGAATGGCATCCTGAAATTTCCTGTTCTATAGCTGAATGAGCTTCGATCAGTCGAAAACAGGGATGGTGACATCAGCTCTCCAAGATGGTGGCCGCTGGCTTCCTCTGTGGTCTGAGCGGTGTGGAGAACCGAATTGGACCGCATCCTTCCCCGTCTCAAACCCAGAATTCAGCACTTAGCACAGTGATTGCATACCTGTCAGGAGCCCACAGAATCCACACCGCTGTATATTTGCATTGCTATCTCTTCGTTTCCCAGTGCGCGCCGCAGACTCTAGCCGCAGACCGATTTCCTGAATAAGCAGCATGACCCTCTATGCGGACAAATCACTCGTGTTTGAGCCCGCGTAGGTGATCCTCGTGAGATGGAAATATGTCCACTAGGTTTTGGAACACCCCAATTTTGCTGGAAATTTCTAACAAGAAAGGTTTTAGCCGTTATAACTCGTCAGTCTCCCGCACAGTGACGCGGTACATGGGGGTGATGCACTCCCTTCACCACCATCATATGATCCCCCAAAGTTAGTTTTCAGTACTAAGAAACAAATATGTATTTCTGGTGGATGAATATTTCTGAGAATATTCTTGTGAAAACTTGATTATTAATCCACATACATGAATATGAGTGAAATTAGGGAGTGTATAATAAGAAAAATATACTTCATTATTTGAAAATTCTGGAGAGTGAAAATATATATATATATATATATATATATATATATATATATATATATATATATATACACACACATTCACAGACATTAAAAAGTAGCATTATGTATGCCAATCGAAATTCACCATGAAGTAATATATCATCCACAGATCCAAAAATATTCATTTTAATAAACATGGATTTATGTTGTTCAAATAAGAAGCTCACTTGTATGTTGAATTTTCAGTTCCAACAGCATTTAGTAGGAGTGATCTCTTCTCACAATTTGCATCTGCCAAGCCAGCCACCTCACAAAATGTACGAGTGATACCAGGTAGAATTCTATATGTGCATATAAAAATACATGTGATGAATAGGCTACAGAGAAAGGGAGACAGTTATTCACATATTTGTTAACTTTTAAAACACATGGAGAACTATTTCAATTAAAATTCGCTAGATTTATAACACCTACCATTTATCATACGAAAGGCAAGTCCAACTATACACCATGCCTCCTGTGAATCTCTTGTATTTCTATTCTGTTTGGGTTATTTTTCTCCACCATATTAGGATTAGAAGTCAAAGTCTAGTAGGGTATGTGTTAGTGTCAGGGATTCAGTATTTCGAATGGAAAATTGGAAAATGTATCAAATGTGTATGCAAATATGTGCTACACAAAAATCTTCGCACTCTCATTCAGCACAATGCCTTGACATTACCTTCGCCCCACATAAGACACAATTAGGGGAGAAGAGTTAGAAAATCTGTGAATACATATGTGGAATGAAAAATGCTCAGGAGTTCACAAATTTACAGGTGGCAGAGGAGTATCCAAAAGTAAGGAACAGGGTAAAAACTCCACAAACATGAAGTTCTGCCAGCCTAACATCTGGAGAAACTGCCTCTGAGGTTGGGCAATAAAATATATGCTGTTGTCAGGAGCATTAGCTTCATTTGTTGTGAGAACATCATAGCTGAGTCTTCATCTATGTGATCTGGATGACATGGATTCTTATTTTCCAATGAACATGAGGCAGCAGTGCTGAATTTTCTATTTGTAGGTAACCTGTGGCCACTGGGGTCTAAGTGTCTCCCCTTGTGGACTATAATTCCATTTGGTCATCCTCCACTATTCGTGGTATTTCTTGCTGCTACACTGGGAGATTGGTATTTGCTTCATGAAATACAAGGATTTCAACTGGGACACAGTGCTGAAGTAAGTTCTGTCAAGTGTGGTGTGTCAGGTTCGTCAGGAGAATGCACCAACCAGGCTTCTATCCCACATAGCTTGCCCCATTGACGATAGCAACCTGATTCTGAACATTGCCCTAAAACCTCTCCATATAACAATATGCTTTTACATATAAGGGTCTACTGGCTGCAAAATGTCAGTCACAATCCATTTGGAAGCCAATGGCAGATCCAAATGCCCCCACCACAGATGTTTTATTACACACCTGCCAACCACTACTCTAGTACAACTACTCAGCAGGATCCAACTTACTGGCATCTCTGTTCAACACCATTTTCATAAAACCCAGTCAATCAAGGCACTGTCTTGTATACTCATGATCAGCAACAGGACATCCAAATGTTCTCCAGTGCTACCCGCTCATGGGAATTTCAAAAATCATGGTAATGATCTAGCCAATTTTCAAGGATGAAGTTGGAGGCACTGTGAATTTCAATTCACTCAGAAACCATTAAATGGTGAGGAAGCTCATTTCAATGAAAACTCTGGAGAATTCTTACAGGCAAGGCTTCCAAAAGTGGCCAAAAGTCAGATTAAGCCAGGCCTGTTGAGGTCTACAATGTATGGTCCATGTGTGTTTTGACTCTCAAATATGGCTGCCAAGTCTTTAAGAATAATATCATGTGATATCCTGGCTGAGATTCCCTGTGCTCTGTGGAAAGTCAACTTGGGCCTAGATGTCACTTTCCAAGGGCAACTCTCATGCATGGCCATCTAAAATTCCAACACAATTCCTGGCAGTAATTCTCTGAGATCAGTAAAAGAACTCAGTCTCTAAGGGGAATCACACCAGAGTGCAAGCCTAGGTGGACACAGTGATCTCTTCCAACCGCCAGACAAATATCCACAATTGAAACCAAACACTCTCACATGGCCCTCATCTTCTTCCATATAGACACTCATCATATTCTCTGGCTGGAGGTATCCATAAGGGATGCAGCCCACGACAGTGTCCAAAATAAGTTCCCTGCCCCTCATTTGCCTAATGTCAGGGTGGCCTGGACTCTCTTCCTGTGAAGCAGGAGTGATCAAATAGGCCTGCCTTTAATATTGCTTGGCTTCTCCAACTTGAGACCTACTAGCTTTGGGGTTTAGATTCTTTAAGTGAATTGGAGTCATGAAAATCAAGCACCTATGGCCTAGCCTCTGCAGGGCTTTGAAGAACTCATTTGACCCAAAGGATCCCTATTCTCACTTGATGGATATCAGGAACCTACCAGAGGAAGGCAAGAGAGTTCATCAACAATATCTGATCTTTTTGCCATTTTGGTTTTGGATGCACGCATGGGATCTATCTTTAGATCCATCAGGTGCTGAGAATCTAAGCCACAGCCTCACACAGGGCCAACAGGCTGATTCAGACATATCCCAATCCTAAGCAATTAAGCAAAGAGCCACAGGTGATGCCCATTCATTTCCATTTGAAAACTCTTTTCTTCAGGGTTCACAAAGTGGTGGCTTGAGGCAAAAAACTTCCTGACATTCAACAGAACAATTGGTAAGCAAAAGGACCAAAGCAGGGTTTCTCCACTGAGACTTTCCTTGTCAACAGATATCTGAGATTTCTGAGATGCTAGCCATTTCTTTCAGCTATCTAGTACATAGCCATGTCACAGATCTTGGAGGTGGTACAAATCTTGGACACAAAACCACGATACTATTCTGGAGAGTGGCCAGAATTGAGAGAGAAAACAGGAAATTAGGAAGCTTGTAGGTGTTGCCCATCCATAAGGCAAGCCAGAGTCCACTCATGAATTGGACAGGATGAATGCTGGGAAGCTTTCTACTAGACAGGACACATCCATTGATGCATTGTCTTTTCTAATGTCTACAACAATGGACTCAGTGGGATACACACACATAGAAACACTCGCCTTGTCAAAGGACTTAATAGAAATATTCCACTCCATACCAAACAAACCACCTTTCCTACCTATTCTCAGAACATGAGACAAAACCACAAACTCACACTCACACCCACAAAGGCACCTCCTTCCCCCTAGTAGGTCTGTGACTCCCTGGAGTGTCTCCTTACTCGTGGGCCATACTATGTTCCTCCGAAATGACCTCTCCTGTCTCAGATCATGTCTGCTTGGCCAACTCTGTGAAGTTCTCAAGAGCCAGCGGTGAGACACTACCTGCTTTCTCAGGAAAAGCCCCTCTTCAGAGGTTTCCTGGCATTTGGCCATCCTCACATCTGTAGGTACCAAGAAAGACTGACTCTGTCCTTGGTAAATCCAAACATGTCAGACCACTGGGACTAGGACAGGGACTGTCTCTGGGTGCCTGGCTTCCTGGATTTCAAGTTCAGAGAGTTCCATCACCAAGGAAGTGAGGTGAGATCACTTCCTTCAGGATATGAATGATGTCACTGCCTTGGCAACCACTTTGTCCTAACAGTTGCTTCCAAAAGTATCATGAGGTGGAGGCTGTCCTGATTTTCATGGGACACTTTCTCTAGTTAGAATGTTATATCAACCATAAGCACCCGGGAACAGCTTCCACACAGGACTGGTTTGGTCCATGTTCTATACATTAAGAAGAGAGAGACTGATTCAGACACAACCCTTCATCCTGACCAGGATGATTGCCATGGAAGATGACTTTTGCTTTCTGAGGTACTTCATAGCTGCCTTCATCTTCACCAGGGATCATTTCTGCATGAACATTTGAGTTTCTCAGCAGGTGAAGATCCCCTAGATTCCTGCAGTTTAATAGCCACACTGTTATTGCTCTCCTGCAAAGTTAGTGTATGGTTATGGTTAATAATATGTTCGATTTGGGTTAGGAATCATTCTGCAGGATGAATAATGAGATTGGGAACCTGCGATATTTATAAGAATATATACGTGAAATACATGTATGAAAACGGGAATCTAAGAAAGATTTGAAGCCCAGAAGGGCATTGGGCCCTTTACTTGGATACTTAGTGTTGAATTATGTTCTGTACAATTGTCTCAGTTAAATCGAAATACAGTGGCATAGGACCTTGTACCTGGATGATTGAATGTAGAAGAGAACATCCAGTCAAAAAGGGATAGTCAGTAGGATTAGGAAGATAGTCAGTAGGTTTAGGAAGAAGAGTGAGTATATGATTTGGAATAAAAAGCTTCTTTAGCAATAGGGTTTCGTTTAGAGAGTGAATGTAAATGTCAGCACATGTGAAGAGTCAGTCACAATGTTGAACTGGGGAAAATATGTAGGAAAGCAGGTGTCAATAGAGACATTACGAAATCAGGCAAAGTATAAAGTGAGTGATAGGATTAGACATTTTCAACAGGATTGAGTTTGAATACATAATCATAGGAAAAAACAAATATGTCGTCACGAATGGGAATGACATTTGAGAGCATTAGGCAACCTGGACATGGATGTTATTAGTTATCCACGTTCACTTTCCTTTTAGGCTTTGGTACAATCATAAGTGTGACATTTTTATGTTTTTTTTGTTCAGAATATTACTGTGATAAAATGTATATGTAGATCAGGTGACATGCGTATTTCTTTCACCATTTCTGGGAGCAATATTTTGAAGACGTATACATTAGTATTAGGGGTACAAAGAGGTGTACCCTGTGTCTATTAATATAGAGATAATGCATGAATAGACGATACTATGAATAAATAACGTACCTGATTCCACTTTAAATAATGGATTGAATTGATATGTGAAAATATATAAGAAATCTTATATTGATATACAATCATTCATTCCAACCAGTTATATATCTAATGGTAATATTAGGAGTATGGTTTATGATGAATAGTGTTTGAGTTTTGCTTTATATGTGATGATGTTAAACAAAAATAATGTGTTTGGAAAGAAGTCTCATGAAAAGACCAGTCAAGAAACATGGAGGAATACATGTGTTCTGAATCAGGAAGTGATTGATCGTGAAACAAATGCCTATAAATTTTCTAATTTGTGACTGAAATATATATCCCATCATGTGCATAAACTGAAGACATAGTAACGTACAAGTGTTGAATAAAAATGAAAGTAAAAATACACATCCTGTCCCCTTGGAATCTACTTGCATTAATTTTAAACTGGCCAGGTAACTGTAGAAATATTAGGGTTTGTATGCACCATTCACTGAATTTAGTTTTCATTACTGGGAAACAATATGTATTTCAGGTGGATGATTATTTCTGAAAATAATCTTGTGGAAAGTTGATTATAAATCCACAGATATGAATATGAATGAATTTAGGGAGTGCATAATAAGACACATATATTTCATATTTGAAAAATCTAAAGAGTATATATATATATATATATATATATATATATATATATATATACACACACACGCAAATGCACAGATATTAAAAAGTAGCAATACAGGAGATCCATTATGAAGGCAGGCATGGAGAAATCAAGTCTCTGATCTCTTCAGCTGCGCGGGCATAGGGAGTCGTAACTGTCTAAATGCTGTTTGCTCAGAATCACTAGGCAATATTGACCTGTTGTGAATCTGGGGCGAACAGTCTGGGCCCCTCAGAACACACACAAAGCCCGGATTGGCTGCATTCAAGCTTAGATTCATCTGGTTTTTGTGACTCAGCACTAACATTCCCGCTGAAATAATTGGTCGGGCTTTCGGAATTGACAGAGTTAAAAGCCAACTGAGCCTTCATAGGCAGTGGCCACAGGATTGAAATGGGGCTTGGGAGAGATAGTCAGGACCCACCTGTTGCATTGGTCACCCAGCAAAGGGAACGAACGGTCACCATTTTAATGGGATACCACCATGGCAGAGAACTGACGTCACAGTCGTAGGAGATAACTTCATTGAAACCAGTGCGACAAGTGTGTTATCCCATTGCCATCTCTCTCAACACCGCAGGGAAACCTCAAGGGCCCTTCCCACCTCTGCCGTAATGGCCCCTCCCAGCTCTCCAAGTAGCGAGATACCCAGACCTAGGGAATCAAGATTGGCTCGGGACTCGCGGCGTGGAATTCCCTGCTACCGCTCCCACCAATGCTGACAATTGAGGTCTCGTACACCACCTACTGGGGCCATGGCTCCCGAAGGGCAAGCAAATTCGCTGGGGTTTCTCACCCCCAAGCTCTACAAACTTAGGATCTGAGGGAGGCAAACAAGGAGAGTGTGCCCAGGCGTTCATGGAAACAGGGCTACCAGGAGCAGAGGCCTGGCTTGTAACCAGTATTGTGGTGAGCGTCACAGGTGAGTGGGGCCTGGCTTGATGAAGCACAAGAGAAGACCCTAGGCACTCAGGATTGGAGACCCGCCCAGTCTGGGAGGAAGAGCTGCTGCACAGTGATTGGTTCCCACTTATTGAAAGGAGAAGCTTGGCCCAGTGCGCACAGCTCCACCTACTGGAAAAGAAGTTAATTGAACTCCAGGACTGCATGTATTATTACTATTTTTTTATTTGTATTTTTTTCTTTTTCTTTCATTTTCATTTTTGTTGTTGTTGTTCTTTAACTTTTTTTAATGTTTTTATTTTTTTATTTTATTATTATTAATATTATTATAATTATTTTAAATTTTAATTTTCAATTTTTTAATCATCATTATTACTTAAAATTTTCTTTCTTTATTTTCTATTTTTTTCTTTTGTCTTTTCATTTCATTTCAATTTTCTTATTCCCCTTCCTTGAATTCTACCTGCCTACTCTCATTCTCTTAATGACTTCTCCCTTCCCTTCTAATATCTTTCCTCCCAAGCATCAAATAAATTTATAAGAGTAACCAGTAACTCAGTAGTCAAACAGAACGAGAAGTAACATGAGAAGCATAAAAAAGCAAGGAAAAAAAGGAGTACGAACAATGAAGGACAACCTAAATATTCAGCAGCACCTAGAGTCATCAGAAAAATGGTCATATAAAGAACTCAAGGAATACCTTAGACAGATGGAATGGAACCTTAAAGAGGATACGAGACAGCAAAAAACAAACAGTGATAGAACGCATTGAAAATGAATTACATAAACAGATAAAATAAGAAATTAAGCATCTTTATCAGGAGATAGAGATTATTAGAAAAATCAAACAATAATTCTAGAAATCAAGGAAATGATAAACCAAATTAAAAATTCAATTGAGAGCATCACTAACAGAGTAGAGCAAGTAGAAGACAGAATGTGAGATAATGAAGACAAAATATATCATCTTGAAAAAAGTCTAGCCAACAAAGAAATGCTGTAAAAAATTATGAGAAAACATTCAAGAGATATGGGATAACATAAAAAAAAAAAAACTAATGAGTCATATGGATAGAGGAAGGTACAGAGATTCAAACCAAGGGAATGAGAAACCTGCTGAATGAAATAATTACAGAAAACTTTCCAGAAATAAAAATGGAAACAGATACACAAATTGTAGATGCTTACAGGACACCGTAACACAAAATCACAGTAGACCAATGCCAAGACACATTGTTATGAAGGTATCCAATATACAGAACAAAGAGAAAATATTAAAAGCTACCAGAGAAAGGAGGCTAATTACAATCATTACAATCAGGGGTAAACCAACAAGGTTAACAATGGATTTTTCATCATAGACGCTGGAAGTGAGAAGATCCTGGAACAACGTACTTCAAACACTGAAAGACAATGGATGCCACCCAAGAATTATGTATCCAGCAAAATTAAGCTTAAGGTAAGACAACGAGATAAAAATATTTCATGATAAACAAAAGCCAAAAGAATTTGCAGCCAGATAACCAGCATTGCAAAGCATCTTGAGCAAAACAGTACACGAGGAAGAAATAAAAATCAACAACGAAAACCATCAGTGAGAAGTGCCTCAGTAATGACAGAGGGCGGGGGAAAAGCTAATAATGGAGAAACAAACTAATTAAAAAAAAAGATATAAGCAAACATGGGTAGCAGTACAAACCATATATCAATAGTAACTCTAAAAGTTAATGGCTTAAACTCTCGAATAAAGTGACATAGGCTTGTAACTTGAAATAAAAAAAAATCCAACAATATGTTGCCTCCAAGGGACACATCTAAATGGAAAAGACATACACAGGCTGAAGGTGAAAGATTGGGAAAATGTATACCATGCAAACAGTCCTCATAAGCAAGCAGGGGTGGCCATCCTCCTATCGAATAAAATCAACCTCGAGACTAATTTAATCAAAAGGGATAAAGAAGGACATTAAATACTGTTAAAATAAACCATTCACCGACAAGACATAACAATTATCAATATTCACACAGCAAATAATGGTGCTGCGATGTTCATAAAACAAATTCTCCTCAAGTTCAAGAATCAAATAGACCACAATACAATAATTATGGGTGACTTCAACTCACCTCTCTCACCATTGGACAGATCCTCCAAACAAAAGTTGAATAAAGAAACTATAGAACTCAATATCGCAATCAATACCCTAGACTTAACTGACATATATAGAATATATCAACCATCATCAAGTGGATATACTTTTTTCTCATCAGCACATGGATCCTTCTCAAAAATAGACCATATGTTATGCCATAGGGCAACCCTCAGTAAATATAAAGGGGTGGAGATAATACCATGAATTTTTTGTGATCATAATGGAATGAAACTGGAAACCAATGATAAAAGAAGGAAGAAAATATCATACATCACATCCAAAATGAAGAATATGTTACTGAATGATCTATGGGTTACAGAAGACATAAAGGAGGAAATCAAAAAATTCTTAGAGATAAATGAAAATACAGACACAACATATCAGATTCTATGGGACACAATGAAAAGAAGTTTTAAGGGGTAAATTAATCGCCTGGAAATCATTCCTCAAAATAGAAAAAAAAAAACAAATAAATGAGCTCACACTTCATCTCAAAGCCCTAGAAAAGGAAGAGCAAAACAACAGCAAATGTAGCAGAAGGCAAGAAATAATTAAAATCATAGCGAAATTGAAACAAAAGAAACTTTTGAAAAAATTAACAAAACTAAAAGGTGGTTCTTCGAAAAGATAAATAAGATCGACAGACCCTTAGCCATGCTAAAGAAGAGAAGAAGAGAGAGAAATCAAATTACTAACATACGGGATGAAAAAGGCAATATTACAACAGATGCTACATAAATACAGAAGAAAATTAGAAATTATTTTGAAAACCTGTATTCCAATAAAATAGAAAATAGTGAAGACATCAATAAATTTCTTAAGTCATATGATTTGCCCAGACTGAGTCAGGAGGAAACACACAATTTAAACAGACCAATATCAATGGATGAAGTAGAAGAAGCAATCAAAAGACTATCAACCAAGAAAAACCCAGGACCGGATGGGTATACAGCAGAGTTTTAAAAAACCTTTAAAGAAGAATTAATACCAATACTTCTCAAGTTATTCAGGAAATAGAAAAACTGGGAGCTCTGCCGAATTCATTCTATGAGGCCAACATCACCCTGATTCTGAAACCAGACAAAGACACCTCAAAGAAAGAAAATTACAGACCAATATCTCTGATGAACCTAGATGCAAAAATCCTCATTAAAATTCTGGCGAATTGGATAGAAAGGCACATCAAAAAAATTGTGCACCATAATCAACTTGGATTCATCCCTGGGATGCAAGGAGGGTTCAATATATGGAAATCAATAAATGTTATTCACAACATCAATAGACTTAAAGATAAGAACCATATGATCATCTCGATAGACGCAGAAAAACCATTCAACAAAGTAGAGCATTCCTTTATGTTCAAAACACTTTAAAAACTAGGGATAACAGGAACTTACCTCGACATTGTAAAAGCTATCTATGTTAATCCTCAGGCTAGCATCATTCTGAATGGAGAAAAATTGAAGGCATTCCCTCTAAAATCTGGAACAAGACAGGGATGTCCTCTATCACCACTTTTATTCAACATAGTTCTCGAAAAACTGGCCAGAGCAATTAGAGAGATGAAAGACATTAAAGGCATAAAAATAGGAAAAGAAGAACTTAAATTATCACTATTTGTAGATGACATGATTCTATACATAGAAGACCCAAAAGGGTCTACAGAAAAAACTACTAGAACTCATAAATGAATGCAGCAATGTGGCAGGATACAAAATTAACATGCATAAATCAAAGGCATTTCTGTATATCAGCGACAAAACTTCTAAAACAAAAATGAGTCAAAACACTGCATTCCCAATTTCCCCAAAATAATTAAATACTTGGGAATCATCCTAACAAAAGAGGTGAAAGATTTATATAATGCAAACTACAGAACCCTAAAAAGAGAAATAGAATAAGATCTTAGAAGTTGGAAAAATATACCGTGTTCATGGATAGGCAGAACTAACATCATCAAAATGGTGATATTACCAAAAGTTCTCTATAGGTTTAATGCAATGCCAATCAAAATCCCATAGGAATTTTTTGTAAAAATAGAAAAAGCAGTCATGAAATTCAAATGGAAAAATAAAAGACCCAGAATAGCAAAAGCAATTCTAAGCAGGAAGTGTGAATCAGGCAGTATAGTGATACCAGATTTCAAACTATATTACAGAGCAATCATAACAAAAACAGCATGGTACTGGTACCAAAACAGGCGGGTGGACCAATGGTACAGAATGGAGGACACAGAGACTAATCCAAAAAGCTACAACTATCTTATATTTGATAAAGCAGCTAATGGCCTGCAATGGAGGAAGGATAGCATCTTCATCAAATGGTGTTGGGTAAACTGGAAATCCATATGCAACAAAATGAAACTGAATCCCCTCCTCTCGCCATAAACCAAAGTTAACTCAATGTGCATCAAGGAGCTAGATTCAAATCAGAGTCTCTGCGTCTGATAGAATAAAAAGTTGGCTCCGATCTACATATTGTGTGGTAAGGCTCCAAATTCCTTAATAGGACACCCATAGAACAAGAGTTAATAATAAGAATCAACAAATGGGACTTACTTAAACTGAATTATTTTTTCTCAGAAAGAGAAACAATAAGAGAGGTAAACATGGAGCCTACTTCATGGGAACAAATTTTTAGTCCTCACCCTTCACATGGAGCCCTAATATCCAGAGTATACAAAGTATACAAAGAACTCAGAAAATTAGACAATAAGATAACCAATAACCCAATGGGCCAAGGACCTGAACAGAAACTTCTCAGAGGAGGACATAGAATCAGGTAGAATTCTATATGTGCATATAAAAATACATGTGCTGAATAGGCTACAGAGAAAGGGAGACAGGGATTCACATATTTGCTGATTTTAAAAACACATGTAGAACTATTTCAACAAAAAAATTGACTAGATTTATAACTCCTACATTATATAATGCATAAGGCAATTCCAACTATACACCATGCGTCCTCTGAACTGCTTGTGTTTCTTCTCTTTTTTGCTTATTTTTTACCATCATATTAGGATTATTAGTCAGAAACTAGTAGGGTATGGGTTAGTGTCAGGGATTCAGTATTTCAAATGGAAAATTGGAAAATGAATCCAATGTGTATGTAAATATGTGCTACACAAAAATCTTCCCACTCACATCCAGAACAATGCCTTGACATTACCTACGCCCCAAGTAAAACACAATTAGAGCAGAAAAGTGTGAAAATCTATGAATACATATATGGAATGAAATATGCTAGGGAGTTCACAACCTTGGAGGTGGAAGAGGAGATTCCAAAAGTAAAGATCAGGGTAAACACTCCACAAACAAGGAGCTCTGCTGGCCTAAGAATTGTTCAAAAACGGCTTCTGAGGTTGGGCACTTGAAATATATGTTGTTGTCATGAGCTTTAGCTTCCTTTGTAGTGAGACCATCAAAGCCGGGTCTGCATCTATGTGACCGAAAGACATGGTTTCTTATATTCCAATGAACATGAGGCAGCAGTGCTCAAATCTCTCTTTGTAGGTAAACTGTGTCCATTGGAAGCTAAGTGTCTCCTGGTGGGGACTGTGAAGACATTTGGTCATCCTTCACTTTTCGTGGTATTTCTTGCTGCTGCATTGGGAATTTGGTATTTGCTTCACAAAACATAAGGAGTTCATCTGGGATACAGTGCTGGAGGGAGTTCTGTCACGTGTGGTGGGTCAGCGTCTGCAGGAGAATGCACCAACCAGGCTTCTATCCCACATAGCTTGCCCCAATAACCATAGCAACCTGATTCTGAATATTGCCCTGAAAACTCTCCATATAACAAGATGCTTTTACATATAAGGGTCTGATGTCTGCACTATATCAGTCACAAGCCATTTGGAAGCCAATGGAAGATTCACATGGCCCCACCATGATGTTTTATCACACACCTGCTCACCACTGCTCTAGGCCCCCTACTCAGCAGGCTCCAAATTACTGGCTTCTCTTGTTCTACACCATTTTCATGAAACCCAGTCAAAAACAAGGCACTGTCTGGTATACACATGATCAGCAACAGGACATCAAAAGTTTCTGCAGTGCCACCTGGTCATGGGAATTTCAAAAATTTCATTGTATTTATCTAGCAATTTTTCAAGGATGAAGTTAGAGGCACTGTGGGTTTCAATTCATTCAGGAACCATTAAGTGTTGAGAAAGTTCATTTGAATGAAAGCTCTGGAGAACTCTCACAGTCAAGGCTTCTCAAACAGTTGCCAAAAGGTCTCCTAAAGCCAGGCCAATTGACGTCTACAATGTGAGGTCCATGTGTGTTTTGACTCTCAAATATGACTGCTAAGTCTTTCAGAATAAAATCATGTGATATCCTGGCTGAGATTCTCAGGCCTCTGTGGAAACCACCCTGGGCCTAGATCTCAGTTTCCAAGAGTGAGTCTCATGCGTGGCCTCCTAAAATCCCAACACAATTCATGGCAATACTTCTCAGAGGTCAGTTTCAGAACTCAGTCTCTAAGGGCAATCACACCAGAGTTCAAGCCCAGGTGGACCCAGTCATCCCTTTCATCTGCCAAAAAATGACCACAATTAAAATCAAAACACTCCCACAGGGCCATCATCTTCTTCCATGTAGACACTCATTATAACCTCTAGCTGGAGGTTTCTATGAGCCCAAGGTAGTGTCCAAATAAGCTCACATGCCCCTCATTCGCCTAAAATCATGATGGCCTGGACACTCTTCCTGTGAACCAGGAATGATCAAATATTCCTGCTGTTAAAGTGTTCCACTTCTCCAATTTGAGGCCTACTGGCTGTAGGGCATAGATTCTTTATGTGATTTGGAGTCATGAGAAAACCCAAGCAAATATGGGCTAGCCTCTGCAGGGATTTCAAGAACTCATTTGACCCAAAGGATCCCTATTCTCACTTTATGGAGGTCAGGAACCTAAAACAAGAAGGCAAAAATATTCATCCACAATTACTGCTCTTTTGGCCATTTTAGTTTTGGAAGCACATGGGATCTTTCTTTAGATCCATCAGGTGCTGAGAATCCAAGCCACAACCTCATACAAGGACAAGAGGCTGATTCAGACACATCCCATTCCAAATCAATTAAGCAAAGAGCCACAGGTGATGTCCATACATTTCCATATGAAAACAGTTTTCTTCAGGCTACACAAAGGGGTGGTCTGAGGCAAAGACCTTCCTGACATTCAGGGTAATAGAAATAGAAGTAAGCAAATGGCCCAAAGAAGGGTTTCTCCACTGAGACTTTACTGGTCACACTGAAATCTGAGGTTTCTTAGATGCTCCCCTTCAGCAATCCAGTACATGGCCATGTCACAGAACCTTGTGGTGTTACATATTTGGGAAACAAAACCATGAGCCTATTCTGGAGAGTGGCCAGAATTCACGAAGAAAACAGGAACTTTAGAAGATAGTAGATGTTGCCCATCCATAAGGCAAGCTGCAGTCCATTCATTAATTGGGCAGTATGAATGCGGGGAAGCTTTCAACTAGAGACAACACATCCATTGATGCATTCTCTTTTCTAATGTCTACAACCACAGATACAGTGGGATACACAGACCTAGAAACACTCACCATGTCAAACGACTTACTAGAAACAGTCCACTCCAAACCAAACAAACCACCTTTCCTACCTATTCTCAGAACATGAGAAAAAACCACAAACTCACACCTACAATGGCAAAGGCACTTCCTTCCCCCAAATAGGTCTGTGACTATCCGGAGTGTCTTCTGACTGGTGGGCCATATTATGTTCCCCCAAAATGGCCTGTCCTGTTTCACATCTGGTCTCCTTGTCCAACTCTGTGAAGTTGTCAGGAGCCAACGGTGAGCCACTACCTGCTTTCTCAGGAAAGGCCCCTCTTCAGAGCTCTGCTGGCATTTGGCCATCCTCACATCAGTAGGTACCAAGAAAGACTGACTATGTCTTTGGGAAAAGAAAACAAGTTAGCCCACTGGAACTGGGAGTGGGACTGGCTCTGGGTGCCTTCCTTCCTGGATCCCAGGTTCAGAGAATTCCATCACCAAGGAAGTGAAGTGAGGTCACTTCTTTCAGGAACAGAATATGGTCACTGCCTTGGTAACCACTTTGTGCTAACAGTTGCTTCCAGGGTTCCCATGAGATGGAGGCTGCCCCAACATCCTGTGACACATTCAGAAGTTAGAATGGTATATCAACCATAGGCACCAGGAAACAGCTCTCCACAGAGGCCTGGTTCAGTCCATCTTCTCTTCATTAAGAAGAGAGAGGCTGATTCAGACCATCAATTAATCTTGACCAGGTTGTTTGCCATGGAAGATGACTATTGCTCTCTCAGGTCCTACATAGCTGCCTATATCTTCTGCAAGGATCATTTCTCCATGGATCTTTGAGGTTCTCAGCAGGTGGAAGATCATCTACATTCCTATATTGTAAGACCCACACTGTCCCTGCTCTTAAGTAAGTTATACTGAGGGAACAGTGTATGGTTAGGGTTAATAACATGTTCAATTTGTGTTACAAATCATTCTGCGGGATGAATAATGGTATTTGCAAAATGCGATATTTACAAGAGTATATATGTGAAACATAAGTATGAAAGCAGAAATCTAGGTAAGATTTGAAGCCCAGAAGGGCATTGGGGACTTGAGTGGGATACTTAGCTTTGAGTAATGTGCAGCACAGATGTCTCACATAAATCAATATACACTGGCATCATACCTTGTACCTTGGATATTGAATGTTGAAGAGAACATCTAGTCAAAAACTGATAGTCGGTAGAATTAGGAAGGTAGTTGGTAGGTTTAGAAAGAAGAGTGAGTATAGGATTTGGACCAAAAGTTCTTTAGCAATAAGATTTCGGGTAGAGAGTGTATGTAAATGTAAGCACATGTGAAGAGTCAGTCACAATGATGAACTGGGGAAAAATATAGGAAAGCAGATCTCAAAAGAGACATTAGGAAATCAAGCAAAGTATAAATTGTGTGATAGGGTTAGACATTTTCAACAGGTTTGAAGTTGAATATATAATCTTAGGAAGAAACAAATATGTAGTCAAAAATAGAATTGATATTTGAGAGCATTAGGCAACCTGGACATGGATGATTTTGGTAATCCATGCTCACTTTCCATTTACGCTTTGGTACAATTGTAAGTGTGAACTTTGCTTTTTGTGTCCAGAATATTTCTGTAATAAAATGTGTATGTAGATCAGGTGACAAGAGTATTTCTTCCACCAATTCTGGGAGCAATATTTTGAAGACTTACAAATTAGTATGGGGGTACAAATAGGTGTACCCTGTTTCTATGAATATAGACATAATGCATGAATAGACCATACTGTGAATAAATAATATAACTGGATCCACTTTAAATAATGGATTGAATAAATATCTGAAAATTTATAAGAAATTTTATATTGATATGCAATCATTCATTCCCACCAGTTATATATCTAACGATCATCTTAGGGTTATGGTTTATCATGAAGGGTGTGAGAGTTTTGGATAAAAATTGATTATGGAAATCGAAAATAATATATTTGGAAAAAAGTCTCATGAATAGACCAGTCAAGAAACATAGAGGAATACATGTGTTCTGGAGCAGGAAGTGATTGAAAGTGAAACAAATGCCTATAAATTTGCTAACTAGTGAATAAAATATATATACTGAGATGTGCTTAAACTGAAGAAATAGTAATGTACCAGTGTGGAATAAAAATTAAGGTCAAAATACACATCATGTCCCATAGGAACCTACATGCATTGATGTTAAACTGGGTCAGTTAATGTAGACATATTAGGATTTGTATGCACCTTTTACTGAAGTTAGTTTTCAGTACTAGGAAATAAATATGTATTTCGGGTGGATGAATATTTCTAAGAATAATCTTGTGAAAAGTTGATTATTAATCCACATACATGAACATGAATGAATTTAGGGAGTGTATATAAGACACATATATTTCATATTTTTAAAAATATGGAGAGTATATATATATATATATATATATATATATACAAATATATATATATATATATATACAAATATATATATATACAAATATATATATATATATATATATATACACACACACACACACACACACACACACACAAACACAGACATTAAAAAGTAGCAATATATATGCCAAAGAAAATTCATCATGAGATATATATCATAAAGATGCAAAAACATTCATTTTAGTGAACATGAGTTTATGTATAATGTTGTTCCACTGGGAAGCTCACCCATAGGTTGAATTTTCAGTTCCAACAGCGTTTAGGAGGAGTGATCACTTCTCACACTTTGTATCTGCTAAGTCATATACCTCACAAGGATGTACGTGTGATACCTTGTAGGATTCTATTTGTGAATATAAAAATACATGTGCTGAATAAGCTCCAGAGAATGGGAGACAGTAATTCACATATTTGTTAACTTTAAAAACACATGGAGAACTATTTCAATTAAATATTGAATAGATTTATAAAACCTACCCTTTATCATGCAAAAGGCAAGTCCAACTCTGAACTGCAAGTATTTATGTACTGTTTGGGTTATTTTCTTTCATCATATTAGGATTAGTAGTCAGAGTCTAGTAGAATATGGGTTAGTGTCAGGGATTCAGAATTTCAAATGGAAAATAGGAAAATTAATCTTCCGACTCTCATCCAGAACAATGCCTTGTCATTATTTTCGCCCCAAGGGAGACACAATTAGAGTAGAAGAGTTACAAAATCTGTGATTACATTTCTGGAATCGAAAATGCTCAGGAGTGCACAAACTTGGAGGTGGTATAGGAGTTTCCAAAATAAGGACAGGGTACACACTCCACAAACATGAAGCTCTGCTTGCCTAAAACTTCTTGAGAAACTGCCAGTGAAGTTGGGCACTGAAATATAGGTTGTTGTCAGGAGTTACACTTCCTTTGTAGTGAGACCCTCAAAGCTGGGTCTGCATCTATGAGACCTGGAGGACAACATTTCTTATTTTCCAATGAACATGAGGCAGCAGTGCTGAATTCTCTCTTTGTAATTAAACTGTGGGCACTGGGGGCTTATTGTCTCCCCGTGTGGACTGTGAAACCATTTGGTCATCCTCCATTTTTCGTGGTGTTTCTTGCTGCTGCACTGGGAGTTTGGTTCATGCTTCACGAAATACAAAAAGTTCAACTGGGAAACAGTGCTTGAGGTAGTTCTGTCACGTGTGGTGGGTCAGGGTCTGCAAGAAAATTCACCAACCAGGCTTCTATCTCTCAAAGATTGCCCGCTTGTCCATAGCAACCTGATTCTGAACATTGCCCTGAAACTACGCCATATAACAAGATGCCTTTACATATAAGGGTCTGATGTCTGCACTCTGTCAGTTACAAGCCATTTGGAAGCCAATGGCAGATCCAAATGGCCCCACCATGATGTTTTATCACACACCTGTCCACCACTGCTCTAGGCCCAATACTCAGCAGGCTCCAAAATACTGGCATCTCTGTTCTAAACAATTTTCATGAAACCCTGTCAATCAAGGCACTGTCTGGTACACTCATGGTAAGCAACAGGACATCGAAAGTTTCTGCAGTTCCACCTGGTCATGGAAATTTCAAAAATTTCGTTGTATTTATCTAGCCATTTTTCAAGGATGACGTTGGATGCACTGTGGATTTCAATGATTCAGGAACCATTAAATGTTGAGAAAGTTCATTTCAAAGAAAATTCTAGAGAACTCTCACAGGCAAGGCTTTCCAAAGAGTGGACAAAAGGTCACTTGAAGCCAGGACCATTGAGGTCTACAATGTGAGGTCCTATGTCTTTTGACTCTCAACTATGGCTGCCAAGTCTTTCAGAATAAAATCATGTGATATCCAGGCTGAGATTCCCAGTTCTTTGTGGAAAGCCACCCTGGTCCTAGATCTCAGGTTCCAAGGGCGACTCTCATGCGTGGCCTCCTAAAATCCCAACACAATTCATGGCAATTCTTCTCTGAGATCAGTTTCAGATCTCAGTCTCTAAGTGGAAACACACCAGAGTTCAAGCCCAGTTGACCCAGTCATCTCTTCCAACCGCCACACCAATGACCAGAATTAAAACCAAAACACTCCCACATGGCCCTCATTTTCTTCCATATAGTCACTCATCATAACCTTGGCTGGAAGTTTTTATGAGGCACACAGCCCAAGACAATGTCAAAATAAACTCCCTTGCCCTTCATTTGTCTAAAGTCAGTGTTTCCTGGACAACGTTCCTGTGAACCAGGACTGATCAAAGAGGTCTGCCATTAATACTGTTTCGCTTTTCCAATTTGAGGCATACTGACTGTCGGGTATAGTTTCTTTATGTGATTTGCAGTCATGAGAAAACCCAAGCACCTATGGGCTAGCCTCTGCAGGGCTTGAAGAACTCAGTTGACCCAAAGATCCCTCTTCTCACTTCATGGAGATCAGGAACCTTACAGAGGAAGGCAAGAGACTTCATCACAATGACTTCTTTTTTGGCCATTTTGGATTTGGGTGCACACATGGGATCTTTCTTTAGATCCATCACGTGCTGAGAATCTAAGCGATAATCTCAAACTGCACTAAGAGGCTGATTCAGACATATCCCTTTGCAAAGCAATTAAGCCAGGAGGCACAGGTGATGCCGATTTATTTCCATTTGAAAACTGTTTTTTTCAGGCATTGGAAATGTGTGGCCTTAGGCAAAGACCTTCCTTACATTCAGGGCAACAGAACAATAGGTAAGCAATATCCCAAAGCAGATTTTCTCCACTGAGACTTTCCTGGTCACACTGATATCTGAGTTTTCTGAGATATTCTCCATTCTCTTCAGCTATCCAGTACATGGCCATGTCCCAGATTGTGGAGGAGATACATATCTTGAACACAAAACCATTAGCCTATGGGAGAGTGGCCAGAATTCAGGAAGAAATCACGAATGTAGGAAGGTAGTAGGTGTTGCCCATCCATAAGGTAACCTGCAGTCCATTCATAAATTGGACAGGATGAATTCTGCGAAGATTTCTACTAGACAGGACACATCTATTGATGCATTCTCTTTTCTATTGTCTACAACCACGGACACAGTGGGATATCCAGACATAGAAACCCTCATCTTCTCAAAGGACTTACTAGAAACAGTCCACTCCAAACCAAACAAACCGACTTTCCTACATATTCTCAAAACATGAGACAAAATCAAAAACACACACCCACACACCCACACAGGCACCTTCTTTCCCCAAATATGTCTGTGACTATCCGGAGCATCCTCTGACTGGTGGGCCATACTATGTTCCCCCGAAATGGGCTGTCCTATGTCAGATCTGGTCTCCTTGGGCAAAACTGTGATGTTATCAGGAGCCAGCGGTGAGCCACTGCCTGTTTTCTCAGGTAAAGCCCCTCTTCAGAGCTTTCCTGGCATTTGTCCATCTTCAATTTAGTAGTTGCCAAGAAAGACTGACTCTGTCCTTCTTAAATCCAAACATTTGAGACCACTGGGACTTGGACTGGGACTGCCTCAGGGTGCCTGGCTTCCTGGATCCCAAGTTCAGAGTGTTCCATCAACAAGAAAGTGACATAGGTCACTTCGTCTAGAACTGAATGAGGTCACTGCCTTGGCAACCACTTTGTCTTAACAGTTGCTTCCAAGGGTCCCTGAGATGGATCCTGCCCCTACTTCCTATGACACTTTCACAAGCTAGAATGGAATATCAACCACAGGCACCCAGGAACAGCTCTCCACACAAGCCTGTTTTGGTCTATCTTCTCTACATTAAGAAGAGAGAGACTGCTTCAGACACACCCCTTCATCCTGACCTGTTTTTTTTTTTTTTTTTGTCATGAAAGATGACTTTCGCACTCTCAGGTCCTTCATAGCTGCCTACATCTTCTTTAGGGATCATTTCTGCATGGACCTTTGAGGTTCTCTGCAGGTTGAAGATCTGCTACATTCCTGTATTGTAAGACCAACTCTGTCCCTGCTATTCTGTAAAGTTAGATTGAGGGAACAGTGTATGGTTACCGTTAATAACATGTTTGATTTGGGTTAGGATCATTCTGCTGGATGAATAATGGTATTGGGAACCTGCGATATTTATAAGATTATATAAGTGAAATATATGAATGAAAACAGAAATCTCGGTAACATTTGAAGCCCAGAAGGGCATTAGGTCCTTGATTGGGATACTTAGCTTTTAATTATGTTCTGCACAGATGTCTCAGGTAAATCTATACACAATGGCATAGGACCTGATACCTTGGATGATTGAATGTTGAGGAGAACAACCATTCAAAGAGGGAGAGTCGGTAGGATTAGGAAGATAGTTGGTAGGATTAGAAAAATGTGTGAGTATAGCATTTGGACAAATAGTTCTTTAGCAATAGGTTTTCAGGTAGACAGAAAATGTAAATGTCAGCACATGTGAAGAGTCAGTCACAGTGATGAACTCGGGAAAATATGTAGGAAAGCAGATATCAATAGCGACATTAGGAAATCAGACAAAGTATAAAGTGAGTGATAGCAATAGACATTTTCAACAGGCTTGAGATTGAATATATAATCTTAGGAAGTAACAAATATGTAGTCACCAATAGGATTGACATTTGAGAGCATTAGGCAACGTGGACATGGGTGATATTCATAATCCATACTCACATTCCATTTAGGCTTTGGTACAATCGTAAGTGTGACTTTGCATTTTGTGGCCAGAATATTACTGTGATAAAACGTATATGTAGATCAGGTGACATGAGTATTTCTTGCACCATTTTTTGGAGCAATATTTTGAAGGGGTATAAATTAGTATTGGGGGTACATATAGGTGTACCATGTATGTATGAATATAGAGATAATGCATGAATAGACCATACTGCGAATAAATAATATAACTTGTTCCAACTTTAAATAATGGATTGAATTGATATCTGAAAATACACAGGAATCATATATTGATATATATATACATTCATTCCAACCAGTAATACATCTAATGGTAATATTACGGTTGTGGTTTATCATAAAGAGTGTGTGAATTTTGCTTCAAAATTGATTATGGAAATCGAAAATAATGTGTTTGGAAAGAAGTCTCATGAAATGACCAGTCACAAACAAGGAGGAATACATATGTTCTGAATCAGGAAGTGATTGAATGTGTTACAAATTTCTTTAAATTTGTGAACTTGTGGATGAAATGTATATTCTATGATGTACAAAAACTGCAGAAATAGTAATGTACCAGTGTTTAATAAAAATGGACGTCAAAATACACATCATGTCCCATAGGAATCTACTTGCATTGATGTTAAAGTGGGTCAGCTACTGTAAAAATATAAGGATTTGTTTGCACCATTCACTGAAGTAACTTTTTACTACTAGAAAACAAATATGTATTTCAGGTGGATGAATATTTTTAAAATAATCTTATGAAAAGTTTAATATAAAACCACATACATGAACAAGAATGAATTTAGGGAGTGTATAATAGGACATATATATTTTATATTTTGAAAAATCTAGAGAGTATATATATATATATATATATATATATATATATATATATATATATACACACACACACAAAACACACACAGAGACATTAAAAAGTAGCAATATATATGCCAATTAAAATTCATTGTGAAATATATATCATCCACAGATCCAAAAATATTAATTTTACTGAACATGGATTTATGTATAATGTTCTTGAACTAAGAAGCTCACTCATAGTCTGAATTTTAAGTTCCAAAAGCATTAATGAGGAGTGATCTCTTCTCACACTTTGTATCTGCCAAGATAGCCACCTCTCAAGAATATACGTGTGATACCAGGTAGGATTCTATATGTGCGTATAAAAATACATGTGCTGAATAGGCTACAGAAAAATGGAGACAGGAATTCACATATGTGTTAACTTTAAAAACACATGCAGAACTATTTCAACAAAAAATTGACAAGATTTATAACTCCTACCCTATATCATGCAAAAGGCAAGACCAACTATACACCATGCCTCCTCTGAAGTGCAAGTATTTCTATTCTGTTTCGGTTATTTTTCTCCATCATATTAGAATTAGTAGTCATAGTCTAGTAGGGTATGGGTTAGTGTCAAGGATTCAGTATTTCGAATGGAAAATTGAACAATGAATCCAATGTGTGTGTAAATATGTGCTACACAAAGTTATTCCCACTCTCAACCAGAACAATGCCTTGACAATTCCTTCACCCCAAGTAAGACACAATTAGAGGAGAAGATTTAGAAAATCTGTGAATAAATTTGTGGAATGGAATATGCTCAGGAGCTCACAACCTTGGAAGTGGTAGAGTAGTTTCCAAAAGTATGGGACCGGATAAAAACTCCACAAACATGGAGGTCTGCTGGCCTAGAGACTTCTTGAGAAACTGCCTGTGAGTTTGGGCACTTGAAAAATATGTTGTTGTCAAGAGTTTTAGCTTCCTTTCTAGGGAGACCATAAAAGCTTGGTCTGCATCTATGAGACCTGGAGGACATGGTTTCTTATTTCCCAATGTACATGAGGCAGCAGTGCTGAATTCTCTTTTTAGGTAAACTGTGGCCACTGGGGGCTAAATGTGTGCCGGTGTGCACTGTGAAGGCATATGGTCATCTTCCATTTTCGTGGTGTTTCTTCCTGCTGCACTGGGAGTTTGGTATTTGCTTCACGAAATACAAGGAGTTCAACTGGGTCACAATGCAAGAGGAAGTTCTGTCATGTATGGTGGGTCAGGTTTTGCAGGAGGATACAAGAACCAGGATTCTATCCCACATATCTTGCCCCCTTGACCATAGCAACCTGATTCTGAACAATGTCCTGAAACCTCTTTATATAACAACTTGCCTTTACATGGAAGGTTCTGCTGGCTGCACCATGTCAGTCACAAGCCATTTGGAAGCCAATGGAAGATCCACATGGCCCCACCACAGATGTTTTATCACATACCTGCCCACCACTGCTCTAACCTACTACTCAACAGAGTCCAACTTACTGGCATCTCTGTTCTACACCATTTACATAAAACCCAGTCAATCAAGGCACTGTCTGGTATATTCATGATCAGCAACAGGACATCAAAAGGTTTTCCAGTGCCACCTGGTGATGGGAAATTCAAAAATTTCATGGTATTTATCTAGCCATTTTTCAAGGATGAAGTTGGAGGCACTGTGAGTTTCAATTCTTTCAGGAACCATTAAATGGTTAGGAAGCTCATTTCAATGAAATCTCTGGAGAACACTCACAGGTAAGGCTTCCCAAAGAGTGGCCAAAAGATCATATGATGCTATGCCCATTTAGGTCTACAATGTGAGGTCCATATGAGTTTTGACTCTCAACTATGGGTGCCAAGTCTTTCAGAATAAAATTTGTGGTATTCTGGCTGAGAGGCTCAGTGCTCTGTGGAAAGCCACCCTGGGCCTAGAACTCAGTTTCCAAGGGCGACGCTCATGCCTGGCTTCCAAAAATCTCAACACTATTCATGGCAATACTTCTCTGAGGTCAGTTGCAGAACTCAGACTCTAAGGGAATCACACCAGAGTTCAAGAACATGTGGACCAAGTCATCTCTTCCAACTGCCACCCAACTGACCACAATTTAAACCAAGACACTCCAACGTGGCGCTCATCTTCTTCCATATAGACACTCACAATAACCTATGGCTGGAGTTTTCCATGAGGGGCACAGCCCAAGACCGTGTCCAAAGTAAGCTCTTTTGCACTTAATTTGCCTAAATTCAGGGTGGCCTGGACACCCTTCTTGTGAACCAGAAGAGATTAAATAGGCCTCCCGTTAATACTGCTCCGCTTCTTCAATTTGAGGCCAAATGACTGTGGGGTTTGGATTCTTTATGTGAATTGGAGTCTTGAGAAAACCCAAGCAACTATGGGCTAGCCTCTGCAAGGCTTTGAAGAACTCATTTGACCCAAAGGATCCCTAACCTGACTTGATGGAGGTCAGGAAAGTTACAGAAGAAGGCGAGAGACTTCATCCACAAAGACTGCTCTTTTGGCCATTTTGGTTTTGAATGTACACATGGGATCTTTCTTTAGATCCATCAGGAGCTGAGAATCTAAGCCACAGCCTCACACAGGGTAAATAGGCTGATTCAGACACATCCTTTCCAAAGCAATTAAGCAAAGAGCCACAGGTAATGCCCATTCATTTCCATTTGAAAACTGTTTTCTTCAGACTTCACAAGGTGGTGGACTGAGGAAAAGACCTTCCTGACATTCAGGGCAACAGAAGAATAGGTAAACAAAAGGCCCCAAGCAGGGTTTCTCCACTAAGACTTTCCTGGTCACACTGATATCTGAGTTTTCTGAGATGCTCACCATTCCCTTCAGCTATACAGTACATGGTCATGTCACAGAGCTTCGAGGTTGTACATATCTTAAACAGAAAACCATAAACCTATTCTGGAGAGTGGCCAGAATTCAGGAATAAAACAGAAACTAAGGAAGATAGCAGGTGTTGCACATCAATAAGGCAAGCTGCAGTCCATTCATAAATAGGGCACGATGAATGCTGTGAAGCTTTCTACTAGACAGGACATATTCATTGATGCATTCTGTTTTCTAATTTCTACAACCACGGACACAGTGGGATACACAGACATAGAAATTCTCGCCTTGTCAAACGATTTACTAGAAAGAGTTCACTCCAAACAAAACAAACCGCCTTTCATACCTATTCTCAGAACATGAGACAAAACCACAAACCCACACCCACACAACAGAGGCACCTCCTTTCCCCAAGTAGGTCTGTGACTATCCGGAGTATCCTCTGACTGGTGGGCCTTACTATGTTCCCTGGAAATAGCCTGTTCTGTCTCAAATCTGGTCTCTTTGGCCAACTCTGTGAAGTTGTCAGGAGCCAGCGGTGAGCCACTGCGTGCTTTCTCAGGAAAGGCCCCTCTTCATAGCTTTCCTTGAATTTGGCCATCCTTACATCAGTAGGTCCCAAGAAAGACTGAGTCTGTCCTTGGTAAATCAAAATAAGTTTGACCACTGCGACTGAGACTGGGACTGGCTCTGGGTGCCTGGCTTCCTGGATTCCAAGTTCAGAGAGTTCCATCACCAAGGAAGTTAGGTGAGGTCACTTCCTTTTGGAACTGAATGAGGTCACTGCCTTGGCAACAACTTTGTCCTAACAGTTGCTTCCAAGGTTCCCATGAGAAGGAGGCTGCTCCTACTTCCTGTGACACTTTCACAGGTCAGAGAGGTATGTCAACCATAGGCATGCAGGAGCAGCTCTCAACAGATGCCTGCTTTGGTCCATCTTCTCTACATTAAGAAGAGAGTGGCTGATTCAGACACATCCCTTCATCCTGAGCAGGTTGTTTGCCATGGAAGACTTTTGCTCTCTCACGTCCTTCATACTTGCCTACATCTTCTCCAGGGATCATTTCTCCGTGGACCTTTGAGGTTTTCAGCAGGTGGAAGATCCTCTATTTTCCTGTATTTTAATACCAATTCTGTCCCTGCTCTTCTGTAAAATTAGATTGAGAGAACAGTGTATGGTTAGGATTAATAACAGGTTCGATTTGGTTTAGAAAGGAAACTACACGGTTGAGCAAACAGGGTCCTACAGTTAGCAATAATATGAGGATTTTTAATGGACCGGGCATGGCAGATAAAAGCGCAGTTAATCAGGTCACTATGTGAACCAAGACTCAAACCTCCCTTTTGGGGCCTCTGTCTCTCTTTGACTCTCTTCAAGTCGTTTTCTTAATTTATTCATAGATTCTTTTACAACTCCAGTATTGTCAGCATAAAAACAACATTCTTCCCTCAATGCAAGCAAAAAGGCACCTTTCTCTCATGAAGAGGAGGTCCAACACTCGCCCGCTTTGTAAAACAACTTCAGAAAGAGAGAGGTTAAAATTCCTGTAAAGCTGTGATGTCGGTTTTTAATGTCTTTAAGATTTGGCCTATTTCTGCTTCTAATTGTGTCTTTGTTGTGTCTCATGGACTAGCCCACCCCTTCAGCAACTATTATTTCTAATAGAATGTCTAAAGTGAGGGATACAGGTTCCCGGTGGAACCGGGTTTTATGCCCCCCTATTTGATCTTTAAATGAACCTACGTCATGATAGAGAACTCTGGAAAACATCTGCATCATTACATAATTAATCACATATATTGATCATTTTATGAAAACATAAATAATGTTAAAGTGTATAGAATTATACTGTTGTAGGGACGTACAAGGAAAGGGACCTAAGATAGCACCAAACACAGGAAAACAGCCTTATTTGGTTGCATCCGGATTTAGAGGGCATTGCTTCTGTTGTAGTCAATTAATCGCCTGAACCCCAAGTTTTGGTAGTTTTAGAATTTGTACCCAACATGTAAGGGAAGTGGATCAGAAGTTCACAGTCTGTAGAAATTCACAAAAATCAGTTTTTGTTTCTGTTTTTGTTCCTCTGTTCTGGGCAAGTTAACTTTTCAAGGACACCTTGGAAAGGGAGAGCTTTTTTGTCTCTTTTTTTTTCTCCCTGCCAGCTGTCACCATGAAGCCCAGTTGGTAACTTTTTTATCTTAGAAATGTAGTCATCTCTGTGAAGCCCCAGCTCAAGGCCAGAGGCTTTGTTTACATATTTTGTGAAAACCTAGTAAGGCGGTGTCAAGCATAGGGGTGGTGATTTTTCCAGCCAGTGGCCAAGTAGAACAGGGCAACACGAAAAGTGGAAGTTTATCTACATTGAACTCTTTCAGAGGGACTCTTTTGCTGAAAGACCTAATGTAAGCCTCGGTGAAGACTTCTGGAGAAGGTTATTTAAGACATATCTATGGACCTGGTACAGAGGGGGAAGACTGGGGCGGCGAGGCTGAGAGCAGCTCCGTGGATCTGAGAATGAGGAAGATGAGATGTAAATGAATAATGGAAAAGGGGTTTGGGATTTTCCTAGAACAAAACTTGAGCAGTAGAACAGGTAGAGCAGAGGTGAAGATGGGAGTGAGTATTCCAAAAAGCCTGTGAGGGACTTTAAATTCTTAGAAACCTGTTTTCAGTGATGACAAAGCAACTTTAAAGGCCATTTTTATTACATCTTGGATAGGGGTCTGAGGGCTCTTCTCAGCTGGGTTGAGCTTTGGTTTAGGTTCTTAGAGGACTTGGTGGGACCTAGTGCAGGCACAGACAGAAAAAGAGAGGAGTGAGTGAGTGGAGGGGTACCTCGGTACCTGCTACCTCAGCAAGGGGGCAATGGTCTGAGAACTGGCCTAGGTTTGGGTTTTTGATCTAGTAATTGGAGGTGAGAAATCAGGTTGCTGAGGTGGGAGTGACAGCAGAGACTCTAGAGCAGAAGGCTGAGGGTGAGGAACTATTGGAGAAGCATAGTACAGGATGTGAGTGAAGGAGGGAAAAGGATTCCGCATAGGGGAATTTTCTCCTTTTGAGCACTTGCCGAAGTTAAAAATGTCACGCAGAATTTGAGGATCTAGAGAACCCTCTGGGGGCCATAGCTTTTGGTTGTCTAATTGGTAATATGGCCAATGCTGTGTACTGAATTTGATGAGGAGTTTGGGTTCCACCAGGCAGCCCCTGTATGCTCACATCCCCATGAGTTACACAAGAAGTTGGCTTTTCCCCCACACAGCCATGGCTGTTTGTGGCTTTGATAGTCCGCCGGGAATACATAGTAATCTAGGCTAGCCAACCTGAATCTGGCTCGCGTTTTCGTGCATCCATAAAGTTTGTTTCAATTATCTATGGAACGGAAGTGATTTAATGGAACTTTAGTGGGATCCTCTTCATCAGGGTTATCTCAATAGGAAAGACGTATACCAAGCTGAAAAATGTCTGGGTGGAGAGATAGCCACCAGGTCCCTAAGGGGGTTGTATGCGAGATATACCATACTTCTTGTCTAGTAGGATTTGAGATCAGTCTTCACTGCTGAACAGGCTGATGAAGGTTAGGAGTACTGGTGGCCAAGGGGAGAGTCTATAGTCTTGTCCACATAGCGAATACGCAATTTGAAATGGTTACCAGTCTTTTCCAGTTTCCAACCAGAGTCTGGACACAGCGAAGGCTTTAGATGAGAGGCATGGATCCAAAAAGTGATTCTGTCTACTTTTACGGCTGTAGGTGTTATAAGTAGCACCTGGTATGTTCCTTTCCAGCGGGGTTCTAGGGATGACACCTGATGTTGTCTTATGTAGACGAAGTCTCTTACTTGATATTGATGTGGAATCCCCTCGTCCCCAGGTTGGTAGGCAGTGGCCAGCTGTTTCCACAGTTATCACTGAGTTCTTTCAATGGCTTTAAGTCTGTCAAGCAAGGGGTGTGGAAGGGATTGTTAGGCCTTAGAGTTGGGGATTAGGTCCCTTTCTGGATGATGGGCATCATAGAGAATTTCATAGGGTGTGAGGTTACACAAAGAAACAGAGGAAGTATTTCTCGCATGAAACAGTGCATAAGGCAGGAGCATAGTCCAATCTTTTATGCCGGTCTCTAAGCTTAATTTCGTTAAGGTCTCTTTAATGGTTCTATTTATTTTTTCTACCTCTCCTGAGCTCTGGGGTATATAAGCATAATGTAACTTACAATTAATCCACACCTGACTTACCTGGGCCATGAACACAAGTCCATTATCAGACCCTATTCCCTTAAACAGACCGTATCTTGGAAAAATATCTTCCAGGATCTTCTTGAGAACCATTTGCGCCGTTTTTTTTTTTTTTTTTTTTTTTTTTTTTTCTGTGTGTGTGTGTGTGTGTATAAGGCTTCAATCCATCCTGAAAATGTATCTACAATGACTAGGAGATACTTAAGTCCATACCTTGCTGGCTTAATTTCAGTAATGTCCACTTCCCAGAATTGTCCTGGTCTGGTTCCTCGTAGGTGCTTTCCTCTAAGAAACTTGGAAGGGTAAGCATTAAATAATTGACTGACCCAACAGGCTTTTGTTACCGGTACAGTTATTTTCTTTCGCTGTGAGTCAGTTAGTGGAAAACTCTGTTCTTAATCCTACAGGAATGCCTGCAGTTTCTTTGAACCAAGGTGAGTGAGTTGACGTACATTTTTAAATTAGTGCAGGGCTTTCTGTAATTGCAGGCTGAGCTCAGTAAAGTTGAGGCGTTCAGTGTCAGTGTCCTTAGATGTTATCTAAAACTTTTTGGTACTCAGGGGTCCATTGGAATTGGGCATCTCCCTTTAACAGCGGGTATAAAGGAGCAGTTAAGGACGTGAACCCATTTATCCATAACCTGCAAAACCCAGCAATCCCAAGAAACTCTCTTAGTTGTCTGCTGTAAGATGGGGTTGGTATCTGCTCAACGGTTTGTTTTCTGGGCTCAGTGAGCCATCGTTTACCGCCCCTAAGGAAATAGTCATGGAAGATTACTTCTTGCTGGCAAATTGGGCAATTTTGGCAGAAGCTCTATACCCGAGTTGAGCAAGCTCGGATAATAGTGCTTGGGTCCCAGTTCACAGTTTTCCTTCGTGTTGGATGCCAGTAGCAGGTGATCCACGTATTGAAGCTGGGTGACTTCGGCGTGCGTAGTTCTGAAATTGTTGAGATCTCTGTGGAGGGCTTCATCAAAGAGAGTGGGGGAGTTTTTGAACCCCTCTGGGAGTCTAGTCCAAGTTAGTTGACTATACTTTCCGGTTTCTGGATCTACCCACCCAAAAGCACACAGCAACTGACTATCTTTATGCAGAGGCAAGCAAAAGAAAGCTTGTTTTAAGTCCAGAACAGTATACCATTTCTGCTCAGGGTTCAGAGTGCTAAGCAGTTTGAACAGATTAGGTACCGTGGGGTGAATGTCCTGCACTCTGTTGTTGATCTCTCTTTGGTCTTTAACAGGTTGATAGTCCCCGGTTCCTGGCTTTTTCTTCTAATAGCAGGGGAGTGTTCCAGGCCAATTGACAGGGCCTTAGGACCCCTAAGGCCAGATATTTCTGAATATAGGGCCTTATCCCATCTTTAGCTTTTTATGCTTAGAAGATACTATTTGACATTGATTGGGGAGGCTGAGGTTTTTAACTCCACTGTTATTGGAGGTTGTTTCACGGCCAAGCCTAACACAGCAGTTTTTGCCCAGACATCTGGGTAATCTGTTATCCATTTCTGAGGTAGCTTGCCTGTTTGATCAGTCTTGGGGGGTGTGAAGAGTGGATGTTCATCTTCTACTAATATAGTTAAAGCCATGACTATAGGAGTTTTTACTGAAGGATTTAGAAATTTCTTTTGGGGGCCTTCAGGGTTAAAAGTTATTTTGGCCCAGAGCTTGGTGAGCAGATCTCTGCCCATCAATGGGTGCGGGCATTCTGGGATTACTAGGAAGGAGTGATGGATTTTTCCTTTCCCCAGGTCCATGGTCCTCTTAGTAGTCTAAGCCTGATATTTACTGCCATTAGCCCTTTGAACTACAGACCGTTTATTTGATAGACGGCCCAATGGGGCCTTAAGGGCTGAGTATACTGCTCCTGTATTCACTTCAAAGTTTACAGGGGTCCCCTACTCTTCAAAAGTTACCCTGAGCTAGGGGAAGGAATCTGAGCCCCAACTTTCTTAGTCATTCTCCAGAGTAAGAATGGCTGGCTGGCGTGTCTGTCTCTTTATAGGGCACTCTTTGGCCCTGTGTCCTTTTTTTTTACAGTAGGCACATTGATCTGAGGCCAGGGGTGGCCTCTGGCACGGGCCCAGGTATCCCTTCCTGTCACCTTATGTCTTAATTTCTGGCCTCTTTCTTGTTGTGACCAGGATCTAAGTCAATGCCTTAGTCTTTCTTTTGCTTCTCTCATCCTCCCTTTGCTCCCTTTCTTTTTCCCTGTTTCTCTCTTATAGTATATTTTTTCGGCTGCTCTGACTAAATCTCTCTTTTAACTTTTTTTTTAATATCCATGGCAGCTTCCCCAATTAAGGCCATCGCGACAGATGCCTTTTGATCTGCTGCCTGAGGATCGAAAGGAGTATATCTCTTATATGCCTCCATAATTCTCTCTAGAAACATAGAGGAAGATTCATCAGGCCTTTTGATAATTTCTCTTACCATGGCCAAATTAGTTGGTCACCTTGCGGCCCCTTGGATACCTGCTATTAGAGCCTGGCAATAATTGGACAGATGCTCCCTATCTTCAAAGGTGTTGGGGTCCCAGTTGGGTTGGTTTAAGGGGAAGCCGGCTTTGATTATGTTGGGAAGTTGTGTTGGTGGCCCATCAGGTCCGAGGATATTTTTTTTCTAGCTTCCAGGAGGTTTTTCTCTCATTCCTCTGTCATGAAGAGAGTCCCTAGGAGTTGTTGGCAGTCATCCCAAGTAGGCAGGTCTGAAAACGTTGGCGAGTTCTCTGAGTTTTGTAGCCGGGCCAGCTTCCTCCAGGGAAGGAGGGGCTGTGTGTGCCATTGGACAGTCATCTGGAGGGTGCTGTGCCATCCTGGCTTCCTCGAATGGTGGAGAGGCTGAGTAAGCAGCAGGGGAATTACTTAGAGGGTTTTGGGGGTTGGGGGACAAGGGGCAGAGGATAAGGACGAGTAGAGTCTTGAGACTCAGGGAGAACAGAGGGTGGAGGTTGAGGAGCAGAGAGTTTGAGAGATAGAATCATAGGGGAAGGAGTAGGAGTGGGTCAGGGACAAGGAAAGGCTTCACCCATGGAGGAGGAGATTTGCAGAGTTCCTGAAAAATTAAGACATATGGCTATTGATCTGGATGGCTATGTGGCCCCGGCTGAAAAACAATATCTCAGACTTTTCAAATTAGTGCGAAGTAGAAACATCTTTCTAGGGGCCATCCGACTACAAAGGTGGGTTATTCTGAGACACAGAATCTGCCAGGTCTGGTGTTTTACTGAAAAAGAAAGAATCTGAGCCCTTAAGCAGACTTTGGTCCAGTGATTAAGGGTCAGGGACAGAGGCATTGAAGTGCTCTGTCCCATAATGAAATATACACAGACAGTGAAAGCAACAACACACGACACAGACAAGACAAGACAATAAAGACAGGCAATGGACGTCCAATACTGAGACCAGGACTGAGTAGCCGGCAAATCCTTATGGGCTGCCAATTCCAAATCTGAAAGAAAATATCACTGAGTCGAGGAGACTATGGTTCCTCGATTTCCCGAGTCCATCCCACAAAATGGCCTGTGGCTCTGTGACATGTGTGTCAGCCACCGTGGGAGAGAGCTCACGCTCTTTACCAATAGCCATTTTGTCAAACCCTAACCTGAATCCTGAACCATAAAGAGGGGCCTTATTTACCCCCAGAGGAGCCCATTGGGGGTCTTTCATCTGAAGCTGCCGGATCTCGCTGGGGCCACCAGAAGTAAAGGTCGGGTGAGCGTCGGTGGAAGAGACCACCAAGAGACTGTCTAATGCACCAGCAAAGGGTTTATTGGGAGTCCGGCATGCAAGGGCTCAGAGCTCAGTTGAATAGAGCTGAGAGCCCTGAGAACAGCTTAAGAAGTGCTTATATATTTTCCTTGGAGAGGGCAGGGAGGGAAGTTTATTGATGGGTAAGGGCGAGTGGGCGGTTTGCGTGCAAATGGTTGATGGAGTACATTCTGCAGTTTGGCAGTTGGGGGCAGCACATTCTGGGAACAAGAATAGCAAACAGTTCTCAAGATTTCAACAGTGTTTTATTAAGCATACAGAAAAACAGGAAGTGACAAGTACCTATTTTATTAACCTTTCAATATAAGTATGAAAACAGAAATCTAGGTAAGATTTGAAGCCCAGAAGTTCATTGGGCCCTTGATTGGTATACTTAGCTTTGAATTACGTTCCGTAGAGATGTCCCAGAAATATGGATATACAATGACACAGGACCTTGTACCTTCTCAGAGGTCAGTTCCAAAACACAGTCTCTAAGGGGAATCACACCAAAGTTCAAGACAAGATGGACCAAATTATCTCTACCAACCGCCACACAAATGACCACAATTAAAACCAAAACACTCCCAAATGGCACTCATCTTCTTCCAAATAGACACTCATCATAACTTCTGGCAGGAGGTTTCCATGAGAGGAGCAACACAAGACAGTGTCCCAAATAATCTCCCTTTCCCCTCATTTGCCAAAAGTCAGAGTGGCCTGGACACCCTTCCTGTGAACCAGGAGTGATCAAATATGCCTGCCATTAATACAGCTCTGTTCTTCAATTTGAGGCCTACTGTCTGTGGGGTTTAGAGTCTTTATTTGAATTGGATTCATACGAAAACCCAAGAACCTATGGGCTAGCATCTGCAGGGCTTTGAAGAACTCAATTGACCCAATGGATCCCTTTTCTCACTTGATGGAGGTCAGGAACCTTACAGAGGAATGCGAGAGACTTCATCTACAATGACTGATTTTTTGGCCATTTTGATATTGGATCCACACATGGGATCTTTCTTTAGATCCATCAGGTGCTGATAATCTAAGCCACAGGTTCACACAGGGCCAAGAGGCTGATTCAGAAACATCCCTTTCCAAAGCACTTAAGCAAAGAGCCACAGGTGATGCCCATTCATTTCCATTTGAAAACTGTTTTCTTCAGGCTTCACAAAAGCGTGGCCTGAGGCAAAGAACTTCCTGACATTCAGGGCAACAGACCAATAGGTAATCAAAAGGCCCTTTACAGGGTTTCTCTACTGAGACTTTCTGGGTCACACTGATATCTGACTTTTCTGAGATGCTTGCCATTCTCTTCAGCTATCCAGTACATGTCCATGTCACAGTGGTTGGAGGTGGTACATATCGTTTTTGCAAATGCATGAACCTATTCTGGAGAGTGGCTAGATTTCAGGAAGAAAACAGGAACTTAGGAAAATAGCAGGTGTTGCCCATCGATAAGGCAAGCCCTAGTGCATTCATAAATTGGGCAGGATGAATGCTGGGAAGCTTTCTACTTGACAGGAAACATCCATTGATGCATTCTCTTTTCTAATGTCTACAAGCACGGACACAGTGGGATACACAGACATAGAAACACTCGCCTTGTGAAACAACTTACTAGAAACAGTTCACTCCAAACCAAACAAACCGACTTTCCTGCCTATTCTCAGAACATGAGACAAAACCACAAACACACATCCACACCCACAAAGGCACCTCCTTCCCCAAGTAGGTCTCTCACTCTCCAGAGTATCCTCTGACTGCTGGCCATACTATGTTAACCCAATATGGCGTTTCCTGCCTCAGATCTGGTCTCCTTGTCCAACTTTGTGAAGGGTTCAGGAGCCAGCTGTGAGCCACTACCTGCTTTTTCAGGAAAGGCCCCTCTTCAGAGAACTCCTGGCATTTGGCCATTCTCACATCAGTAGGTACCAAGAAAGACTGACTCTGTCCTTGCTAAATTGAAGCAAGTGAGACACTGGGACTGGGACTGAGATTCACTCTGTGTGCCTGGCTTCCTGGATCCCAAGTTCAGAGAGTTACATTACCAAGGGATTGAGGTGAGGTCACTTCCTTCAGGAAATGAATGAGGTCCCTGCCTTGGCAACCACTTTATCCAAACAGTTGCTTTCAAGCGTACCATGAGAAGGAGGCTTACCCTATTTTCTGTGGCACTTTCACAAATTAGAATGGTATATCAACCATATTCACCAAGGAACCGCTCTCCACACAGGCCTGATTTGGTCCATCTTCTTTATATTTGGAAAAGAGCCTTTAGTCCAGGGAGCACTGCAGTGAACCTCTGCACTAAAACTATTAGCAAGCACCTGATGGAGGAGGCCTCCATAGGTAAGTGGCTCCTTTATAACATCTGATATCCGGTTAAGGGAGATCTATTCTGATGACAGAGATGTGGCACGGGGAGGCTCACATATACTTCTGTCCAGAACAGTAACGAGAATCTTTCTGTCCTCTGTTCTGTTCTGTAGGGAATTCCTCTGGAACTGTAGAGAGGTGCCGACGGGCACGCACGCGCTCCTACCCTGGAGCTTTAGCAAGATGTTGCACTGTTCCCCTGTTTTTGTGTTTAGGCGCCGGGTTTCTGTTTATTTGTGTTCTGTGTTCTAGTTTTTGTTTTTTTGTTTGTTTGTTTTTGTTCGTTTTGTTGTGTGATTTTGGTGGTAAAAACTTAAGTATATTGGACATGAAAATCAGAAATAAAGAGAGTAAGCCTGACACCCCTTTGGACTGTGTTTTAAGGAACTGCAATGAACTTTATTGCCCTTTGTGAAGCAGGATGATAGAAGCCCCTAGCTGGCTGCCTGGAGCACACCCATTGCAGAGGGCAATGCCTGCTGGGGACCTAAGAACAGAGTATCTCCCAGGTTAACAACTGAAACTCCTTTAAAACCCATTGTCCCTGCAGATAAAGAGAGTCACAACTTTGGCAGAGTCCCCTGTGTTTCTCCTTTGTTAGCCAAGCAATAAACCTCCTTTTTTATTTTTCTCAAAACCCAGTCCTCATTATCAAATTGGTATTAATTGGCTTCAAGATCAGGAACCAAACTTTAAGTTACAAATCTTGTACCCCCCCTCTACCCCGGAACTTTGTGAGAGCTATCTACTGAAATGTTAGGAGATAGAGCATGCTTGGTGTGGAACTGAATCATAGGAGCTAATCCTGTATGTAAAAGGAGAAACTGAGGAACTTTCAGCAGCTGCCAAAGCCCTGTTGATTGAGGGAATTACCTCCTTCCTTCCCTGCACTGTAAGGATTATGCCACCTCCGTCTTGTTAAAAAAAGAGAAAAAGAAAAAGGGGACACTAAATGCAGTAAAGTCACCATGGAGACACTTTATTTTACATTTCAGGTTGCCCCTCTGTTAAAACATATGGTCCCCTTGTGGTGACATCTATGGTCCCACTGGTGTAGGAGATTTTTCTCTTATCTGCTCTGGTTTAAAGGGTTCTGTCTGACAGCCATAGTCTGGACCTCCTTTCAGTCTGTATTGTGTCTTTGTTTCTGGCCCTTTAAGGCATGTGCAATAATGTGTTGATATTTTAAATTGTTTTTTGGGAATGATCTTAGCTGAATGTGCGTCTAAATGATGATGTTTTATTTTAACAATCTGGTATCTGAATGGGTTTTTGAAGCATTGCACAATCTTGCAGTTAAAAGTCGGGTTTAGGTAATTGTTTAGTTTATGATTTCAGATAATTCATGCCAGAGAACTTAAATACTTAGGATGGATAACTGAAGAACTCTACTTCCAAGTTGTCAAGAAACTTCCCAATCATACAGTCTTTTTTTTTTTCACCAATTTTGAATTGGGTAGCCTGGGAAAATGTCACTGTGTGTACCAGTGCATTAATTTGGACATGGATAGTAAATCATAGTATTGTGTCTGTTGACAAAACAAAATGTAAAAATATAAAATTTTGTGAATTGTATCTTAAACTTGTATCATAATTTTCAACATCCGAACCTGAAAATTATGGTTAAAATGCCTTAGTCCTGAGATGTCTGTTCAGAATAGCAGTTTTTTTCCTGCTCCTTCCAGACCTCAGCCATGACTTATGTTGAAATGCAAATGAAAGAAGCCTGCAAGCTTTGTAGGAGACTGATTTGAGGTCTAAGGGGAAAAAAAGGTAAATTGTATGGTATTTACTAATTACTGGCAAGTCGTTTTTTCTAGGACTCTTATTTTTTTTCTGAGATACTTTATGTTTTTTGACCTCATGATTTTGAGCATACAGACCTAGGTTAATGTTTTTCTGATCAGTTCTATCTTTGACCAACTGTGGACTTTTTGAAACATTGCAATAAAAATTTCACCTGCGAAAAGCTACAAGGCCTTTACTATTATTATGTGTGCACAATTTTGTTATGTGTTGTATGTCTATATATACATATGTCCGTATATCATATATATGATACACAAATTAACATATATAAGGAGCGCTCATTAAAAAAAAGCGCTCACAAAAACAAATTTTAAAAAGTGGATCCAAAGATCTTTAATTCACGTGATTTAAATATTTCAATTTAAATTGGATAAAGAGATAAAAACAAATGTCTTTAAATTTAAGCTTACAAAGTTTTCTAGGTGTTCAAACATCTAACAAAATATTAACATCTACAAAATGTCTAATATGCCTTGGCTCTAGTACCTTTTCTTCAACATAAAAGTTGTTTACACTGTTCAATACATTTCTCTAACTTTTTGATAAATAATAAAGTAAATTTGATATGGGATTACTCATTCATGAGTACTTTTGTTAGATATCTGATTGATTTACTAAGATCTGTATTTTTTTTAGTAAACTCTGTATAAGGTTGTAAAAATCAGTCATGTGTTAATGAGACAAAAATTTCTTAAAACATAAGTTTACCCATAACATTGAGTTTATTAAGATTTATGTTTTCTAGAGCAAGCAACCATAAAAATTAAACAACTGATTAAATAAGAACTGTTATTTTAGAGCACTGTACTGCCATTTCTTTAAAAGCCAAACTTGATTAATGTAGAAACATAGATGTAATTGTTATGCTATTAATGTTTTCATATCTTACAGGTATGCAAGTCTGTAAGGTAGAAACGTTAAAAGAGCATTATATCAAGCTGGTGCTCTGAAGTTGTGTGGTAAAAAAATATATTGTGGATTTATTTACCTGTTATCAATAAGATATGTAAATTTTTATCTTACTTTTTACATTGGGGGACAATTTAAATGTATTTTTAAGTTAATTAGAGCCTAATCTTTGTAAAGGTTAAAAACTTTCAGCCTTTCTTTAGTTCATGTTTTAAATGTGATATCATATGGTGTTAGCTAATGTTCATGTGACCTCAAACAATTTATGTAAACTTTGTCAAAAGATATTTAAAAATAAAGATCAGCTTTAGAACTAAAATACTTAAGATTTATAAAGAGCCCTGCCTTACCTGAGATAAGGCTGTGTGTCCCATCTTACTACATGTGAGAATGACTATGAAACCTGTAGGTCAGATAATATTTCTCTAAAGTTATGTTAAAAAGTTTTTTTTTATTGTCAATATTCCTAGGATCTCAAACAGGGGATATAATGTATAACTCAGCCAAAAAATTCAGGGAAGATATTACACGAACTAAGTATTTTTACTTTTGTTAATTTTAGTTTGAAATTTTCTTATAAGTGATCTAAAGATTCCCTGATAGTGTTTTACAAATGTGTTGCTTTAATTACACAACATGGGTTTATTCAAGATAATAAGTCATCAACTACAATACAGACAGAATAATACAGATCCCAATTAATAAAAAGGTAATTATAAATTTATAGACATTAAAGCCCAGTACTCTTAATATAAGGCTGTTAAAATTTATTTGCTGAATGTTTAAGATTAGGATTTAAAATTATTGTTAAATGAAAAGGGCCAAGAAAACCAATATTTGGCTCTTGCCCTCTGAGTCAGTCTGAATCCAGGGAACAGGGGACTTCTCTAAAGAGCTTTGCAACTCTGAGCCACATAACCTCCTGATCAGGGAGATTAATGAGACCACTGGAGAACAGAAAGCCGATCAGTGCATTTGTTACAAAGAGGAGAGTCATCAGAGAAAGGAGACATCCCTGATGATTCTGAGGGAAGCCAAATGGTCAAGCAAGACCTGGACCCACCTAGCGCAAATGGCACTAGCAGAACTGAGAATCTCCTCTCAAGTTTCCCCAGAATTGATTCCCACAAAAGCTCAGCTGACTGTTAACAATAGATAGAAACAAAAGTCAGTTTGACTGCTTCATCTTAAGCACTTAGCAAAGACAGTTAAGAACACTTTATCTTATCCTCCCAAAATAAGTAAGACTGGAGGCTACAAAGAAGGATTCTCAGACAGGAATGCCTAATACTTATAAAAAGAGACTATCAAGAAGAGCTGCCACAGGCAGAAGTTTTCAGTTTAAGACCTACAGATATTCCTAACCTACACAGGTAGGCTTGGTGTTTTCTAGTACGATTATCCAGCCCTGAGTAACAGAATTAAAGGTTTCTCTATTAGACACAGAGGTCATACTAGTAAAAGGATTTTACAAGATCAGATGGCATTAAATTATTAAACTGTGTCTTGTTGGGAGGGCCAACTGTAACACTTAAAGTTAAATATTAAGTTGACAGTCCTGATAACTGGGGATATTAAAGACTGGTGAGGGAATTTCTATACAGTGACATGTTCTAGCTGCTGCAACGTTTATCCAGTACTCATGGTTTTTGTTTCACTCATAGAAGAACCCATTCACAGATGACTTTACAACCTGTTCTTCCCCAACCTGACTTCAAACCGAACTGACTTCTAAAAGGCAACTCATGTCTCTCAACTGACTTCTAATAGGCAACTCATGTCCCTCACGCCGAGCCCACTCACGTCACCCTGTCTCAGGACAGAAGAAGAAAAAATTAGTGATGCCACTCTTCTTACAACAATGGAGAGAAAGATAAATAGACTATCAATATAAGTAATTAAGTCAGGTAAAATCAGCGAGATCGGTTTTGGGTGAGTTCTAAAAATTTGGAGACTCTTACCTGAGGGATGAAAATTTCCTCAGTGCTCTTCCCCTAATGTATCAAAGATTTGAAAGGGACACAGAGAAAAGGGGGGAATTGTAGACCCAACCTAATCTTTTATTAAAATTGGGAGCCATCATGCCACAAAGCCATGAAAAGATAATTTTGGCTTTACCATTAATTACTTCAAATTCTGAACCTGCGTGGAATGCCTGCCCGCGCCTTGAACTCACACATGCCTGGCTCTCTGACCAGATAGCAGCCCTCTCTGAAACTTTAGTGAAACATCATAAATATTTGCCTTCTCTGGCAAGACAACAACCCTCTCTGAGGCTCTAATGGTCCTCATGAATTCTGATGTAGGGACAGCAAAAAAATTGTAAACTACCTTTAGTGTGATGTTTATCAGAGTTCTGTTATCTGTAACCCCCCCTTTTGTGTAACTTTCTGGGCTATAAAGCTGGGCTGTAGGAAAGCTGGCGTTGCTGTCTTTTTCCCTTCATTTTGGGAGGGAGAGGCAGCATGGCTGGTGGAAATAATAAGCTTAATTTTATTTGATTTTAATTTGAGTCAGTGGTCTTTTCTAGTGTCCTGGTCTAACAGGTAAACACTCCAAAAACATGGAGCTCTGCGGGCCTAAAGACTTCTTGAGAAACTTTTCTGAGGTTGGGCACTTAAAATATATGTTGTTGTAAGGAGATTTAGCTTCCTTTCTAGTGACACCATAAAAGCTGGGTCTGCATCTATGTTACCTGGAGGACATGATTTCTTGTATTCTAATGAACATGAGGCAGCAGTGCTGAATTTTCTATTTGTAGGTAAACTGTGGCCACTTGGTGCTAAGTGTCTCCCCGTGTGAACTGTGAAGCCATTTGGTCATCCTCCACTTTTCGTGGTGTTTCTTGCTGCTGAACTGGGAATTTGGTATTTGCTTCATGAAATACAACGAGTTCAACTGGGACCCAGAATTGGAGGGAGTTCTGTCACTTGTGGTGGGTCAGGGTCTGCAGGAGAATGCAACAACCAGGCTTCTATCTCACAAAGCTTGCCCCTTTGTCCATAGAAATCTGACTCTGAACTTTGCCCGGAAACCTCTTCATATAACAAGAAGGGTCTGCTGGCTGCACCATATCAGTCACAAGCCATTTTGAAGGCAATGGAAAATCCTCATGGCCACACCACAGATGTATTATCACACACCTGCCCACCACTGCAATAGGCCCACTACTCAGCAGGGTCCAACTTACTGGCATCTTTGTTCTACACCATTTTCATGAAACCCCGTCAATCATGGCATTCTCTTGTACACTCATGACCAGGAAAAAGACATCGAAAGGTTCTCCAGTGCCACCTGGTGAAGGGAATTTCAAAAATTTTATTGTATTTATCTAGCCATTTTTCATCGATGAAGTTGGAGGCACTGTGGGTTTCAGTTCATTCAGGAACCATTAAATGGTGAGGAAGCTCATTTCAATGAAATCTCTGGAGAACTCTCACAGGCAAGTCATCCCATAGAGTGGTCAAAAGGTCACATGAAGCCACCCCCATTGAGGTCTTCAATGTGACGTCCATGGGTGTTCTGACTGTCAACTATGGCTGCCAAATCTTTCAGTATAAAATCATGTGATATCTTAGCTGAGATTCCAAGGCTCTGTGGAAAGTCACCCTCGTTTTTGATCTCATTTTCCAAGGGGGAATCCCATGTGTGGCCTCCTAAAATCTGAACACAGTTCATGGCAAAATTTCTCTGAGATCAGTTCCAGATCTCAGACTCTAAGGGGAATCACACCAGAGTTCAAGCCCAGGTAGAACCTGTCATCACTTCCAAGCACTACACAAATGACCACAATTAAAACCAAAACACTCCCACAAGGCCCTCATCTTCTTCCATATAGACACTCATCATAACCTGTGGCTGGATGTTTCCATGAGGGGCTCAGCCCAAGACAGGGTACAAAATAACCTCCCTTGCCCCTAATTTGCCTAAAGTCAGGGTTGCCTGGACACCCTTCCTGAGAACCAGGAGTGATCAAATAGGCCTGCCATAAATACTGCTCTGCTTCTCCAATTTGAGGCCTACTGACTCTCGGGTATAGACTCTTTATGTGAATTGGAATCATGAGAAAACCCAAGCACACATGGGCTATCATCTGCAGGGTTTTGAGAACTCATTTGACACAAAGGATCCCTATTTTCACTTGATGGAGGTTAGGAACCTTACAGAGGAAGGCGAGAGACTTCATCCACAATGACTGCTTTTTTGGAAATTTTCGTTTTGGAAGCACACATGGGAACTTTCTTTAGATCCATCAGGTGCTGAGAATCTATGCAACAGCCTCACACATGGCCAAGTGTCTGATGCAGACACATCCATTTCCAAAGCAATTAAGCAAAGAGCAACAGGTGATGCCCATTAATTCCCATTGAAAACCGTTTCCTTCAGGCTTCACAAAGGGGTGGCCTGAGGCAAAGACCTTTCTGACATTCAGGGCAACAGAACAATAGGTAAGCAAATGGCCCATTGCAGGGTTTCTCAAATGATATCTGAGTTTTCTGAGATGATCCCATTCCCTTCAGCTATCCAGTACATGGCCATATCACAGAGCTTGGAGGTGGAAAATATCGTGGACACAAAACCCTGAACCTATTCTGGAGAGTGGCCAGAATTCAAGAAGACAAACAGAAACTTAGGAAGATAGTAGTTGTTGCCCATCCATTAGGCAAGCCACAGTCCATTCATAAATTGGGCAGGATGAATGCTGTGAAGCTTTCTACTAGACAGGACACATCCATTGATGCACTCTCTTTTCTAATGTCTACAACCACGGACACAGTGGGATAAACAGACATAGAAACACTCGCATTGTCAAAAGACTTACTAGAAACAGTCCACTCCAAACCAAACAAACCGACTTTCCTACATATTCTCAGATCATGAGACAAAACCACAAACTCACACGCACACCCACAAAGTCAACTCCTTCCCCGAAGTAGGTCTGTGACTATCCGGAATGTCCTCTGACTCATGGGCCATACTACGTTTCCCCGAAATGGGCTGTCCTATGTCAGATCTGGTCTCCTTGGCCAACACTGTGAAGTTGTCAGGTGCCAGTGGTGAGACAATACCTGCTTTCTCAGGAAAGGCCCCTCTTCAGAGCTCTTCTGGAATTTGGCCATCCTCACATCAGTAGTTACCAAGAAAGACTGATTCTGTCCTTGGTAAATCCAAACATGTGTGGCCACTGGGACTGGGACTGGGAATGACTCTGGGTGCCTGGCATCCTGGATCCCAAGTTCAGAGAGTTTCATCACCAAGAAAGTGAAATAGGTCACTTCCTTCAGGAACTGAATGAGGTCACTGCCTTGGCAACCTCTTTGTCCTAACAGTTGCTTCCAAGTGTCCCAATAGATGGAGGCTGCCCCTACTTCCTGTGACACTTTCACAAGTAAGAATGGTATATCAAACATAGGCACCCGTGAGCAGCTCTCCACACAGGCCTGGTTTGGTCCATCTTCTCTACATTAAGAGGAGATAGACTGCTTCAGACACACCCCATCATCCTGACCTGTTTTTTTTTTGTCATGAAAGATGACTTTTGCTCTCTCAGGTCCTTCATAGCTTTCTATATCTTCCCCAGGGTTCACTTCTGCATGAACCTTTGAGGTTCTCAGTAGGTGGAAGATCTCTTACATTTCTATATAAGACCAACTCTGTCCTTGCTTTTCTGTAAAGTTAGATTGAGGAAACAAAGTATGGTTAGGGTTAATAACATGTTTGATTTGGGTTAGGAATCATTCTGCTGCATGAATAATGGTATTGGGAAACTGCAATATTTATCAGTATATATAGAGGTGAAATATATGTATGAAAACACAAATCTAGGTAAGAATTGAAGCCCAAAAGGGCATTGGTTCCTTGATTGGGATACTTCACTCGGAATTATGTTGTGCACATGTGTCTCAGATAAATCTATACATAATGGCATAGGACCTTGTACCTTGGATAATTGAATGTCGAAGAGAACATCCAGTCAAAAAAGGATAGTTGGTAGGATTAGGAAGATAGTTGGTAGGATTAGAAAAAAAGAGTGAGTATAGGATTTGGACAAAAAGTTCTATAGCAATAGGGTTTCAGGTAGACAGAAAATGTAAATGTCAGCACATGTGAAGAGTCAGTCACAATGATGAACTGGGGAAAATATGTAGGAAAGCAGATATCATTAGAGACATTAGGAAATCAGGCAAATGATGAAGTGATTGATAGGATTAGACATTTTCAACAGGCTTGAGGTTGAATACATAATCTTAGGAAGAAACAAATATGTAGTCACCAATAGGATTGACATTTGAGAGCATTAGGCAACGTGGACATGGGTGATTTTCATAATCCATACTCACATTCCATTTAGGCTTTGGTACAATTGTAAGTGTGACTTTGCATTTTGTTGCCAGAATATTACTGTGATAAAATGTATATGTAGATCAGGTGACATGAGTATTTCTTGTACCATTTCTGGGAGCAATATTTAGAAGAGATATAAATTAGTATTGGGGGCACAAATAGGTGTACCATATGTGAATATATAATATAACTGATTCCAACTTTAGAAATTGGAATAAATTGATATCTGAAAATACACAGGAAATGTTATATTGATATACATACATTCATTCCAACCAGTTATACATCTAATGGTAATATTAGGGTTGTGGTTTATTATAAAGTGTGTGTGAGTTTTGCTTCAAAATTGATTATGGAAATCGAAAATAATGTGTTTGGAAAGAAGTCTCATAAAATGACCAGTCAAAAGCAAGGAGGAATACATGTGTACTGAAGCAGGAAGTGATTGAATGTGTTTCAAATGTCTTTAAATTTGTGAACTTGTGGATGAAATGTATATACTATGATGTACAAAAACTGAAGAAATAGTAATGTACCAGTGTTAAATAAAAATGAACGTCAAAATACACATCATCCCCCATTGGAATCTACTTGCATTGATGTTAAATTGGGTCAGTTACTCTAGAAATATAAGGATTTGTTTGCACCATTCAGTGAAGTGAGTTTTCAGTACTAGAAAACAAATATGTATTTCAGGTGGATGAATATTTCGGAAATAATCGTATGAAAATTTGATTATAAAACCACATACATGAGCATGAGTGAATTATTTAGGGAGTGTATAATAGGACACATATGTTTTATATTTGGAAAAATCTAGAGAATATATATATATATATATATATATATATATATATATATATATCTCACAGAGAAACATTAGAAAGTAGCAATATATATGCCAATCAAACTTCATCGTGAAATATATATAATCCACCAATCCAAAAATATTAATTTTACTGAACATGGATTTATGTATAATGTTGTTCAACTAAAAATCTCACTCATAGTTTGAATTTTCAGTTCCAAAAGCGTTTAGGCTGGGTGATCTCTTCTCATACTTTGTTTCTGCTAAGTTAGCCACCTCACAAAAATGTACGTGTGATACCAGGTAGGATTTTTTATGTGCATATAAAAATACAGGTGCTGAATTGGCTACAGAAAAAAGGAGACAGAAATTCACATATGTGTTAACTTTAAAAACACATGGAGTACTGTTTCAACAAACAATTGACAAGATTTATAACTCCTAAACTATATCATGCAGAAGGCAAGACCAACTATACACCATGCCTCCTCTGAACTGCTTGTATTAATATTATGTTTGGGTTATTTGTCTCCATCATATTAGGATTAGTAGTCAGAGTCTATTAGGGTATGGGTTACTGACAGGGATTCAGTATTTCGAATGGAAAATTGGAAAATGAATCCAATGTGTATGTAAATATGTGCTACACAAAAATCTTCCCACTCTCATCCAGAACAATACCTTGACAACACCTTCACCCCATGTAAGACACAATTAGAGGAGAAGAGTTAGAAAATCCATGAATACATATCTGGAATGGAATGCGATCAGGAGTTCACAACCTTGGAAGTGTTAGAGGAGTTTCCAAAAGTAAGGGACAGGGTAAACACTTCAAAAACATGGAGGTCTGTTGCCCTAGAGACTTCTTGAGATACTGCCTGTGAGGTTGGGCACTTGAAATATATGTTGTTGTCACGTGCTTTAGCTTCCTTTCTAGTGAAACCATAAACCTGGGTCTGCATCTATGTGACCTGGAGGACATGGTTTCTTATTTTCCAATGAACATGAGACACCAGTGCTGAATTCTCCCTTTGAAGGTAAACTGTGGCCCCTTGGGGCTAAATGTCTCTCTGTGTGGACTATGAAGCCATATGGTCATCCTCTATTTTCGTGGTGTTTCTTGGTGCTGCACTGGAAGTTTGGTATTTGCTTCACGAAATAAAAGGAGTTCAACGGCGACACAGTGCGTGAGGGATTTCTGTCACATGTGGTGGGTCAGGGTCTGTAGGAGAATACAAGAACCAGGCTTCTATCCCACATAGGTTGCCCCTTGAACATAGCAACCTGATTCTGAACAATGTCCTGAATCCTCTCCATGAAACAAGATGCCTTTACATATAAGGGTCTGCTGGCTTCACCATGTCAGTCACAAGACATTTGGAAGCCAATGGCAGATCCACATGGTCCCACCACTGATGTTTTATCACACACATGACCACCATTGCTCTAGGCCCACTAATCAGCAGTATCCAACTTTCTGGCATCTCTGTTAAACACCATTTTCATAAAAACCAGTCAATCAAGGCACTGTCAGGTATACTCATTGTTGGGAAAAGTATAAATGGCAGCCATATCCCAGAGGAAAAACCCCAACATGGCGCCTAAGCACTTCTTCTTCCTACCTTCTTCTTTTCTGCAGTGGTGCGAAATGTTCCCGCCCCTGTGAACTCTTCTGCTGGCGCCAATTTCAAATCTTGCTGGCCGGGAACCTTAGCCCCAATAAGAACTAATTCCTGGGCTCCGGAGCTGATATCTGAAAGAACTTGCCAATAAACGGATTGCCTGCCATTTATCTAAGCCCTCCCATCTCCTCCTTAGTTCTATATAAGCACACAGCTTTTTGCAATAAAATTGGAATTCTCCCGGTGAAGTGCCTTTGCATGGAGAGTTCTTTCATTCTGGTGCCCCGTGTGAGGATATGGGTGAGCTCTTTCCAAAAAGAGCCCTGTCCCCTGCTCCACCGTGGCACTCTGCCCTGGTCTGCTCTTTTCAGACACAGGCTTCCTGCACTCAGCACTGATTTGTTGTATGTAAGCCTCCCTGACCCCGGCTCGCCAACTCCCTTCGGGCTACCGCTGGCTTTGTGACCATGATCCTCTGTCACACTCTAGACGCCTGGTAGGGGGGAGGGAATTCCTCCCACTAAGACCTTTACTGGTTGCAGTGGACCCTCTGGTGATCCGTTTCCCTTTGTGGTGTGAGGCTTCTGAGTTTACATGAGAGGCTCTGTGGTTTTTCCTCCTCTGCTGCTGCTGCCGCTGCCGGCTAGAGTTGCTGTTTCCTGCGGGCCTGCTGTGTCTAGCTGAAGCTGCCTCTCTGCTCGGGGAAAACTAAACTCCCATCCTGGAACTGCATTCTGCTGGAGCCGGAGTTCTGTTTTCATTACTTACTTTTTCCGCTGCGTTCGAAAACTTTCCTGATGTCAGGTTGCCCGTGGCTCCGAACCCATTGGGTCTCACAGATCGCACTTCACTGGTGACGATCAGGTTGTGCCCTCTGTGTTTCCTCATGACGGCTGGTCATTTTGTGGATGCCCACCTGACCCCCATTCGCCCTGAGCTTCCCGGAGTCTGTTCCAGCCCAGGTTTTCTCTTTGTCTCTCTTGCTTACACTTATTTTCTCTCTCTCTCTCTCTCTCTCTCTCTCTCTCTCTCTCTCTCTCTCTCTCTCTCTCTCTCTTCCATCTCTCCCTGTGACTGTGGGCACCTCTTCATCTGTACCTGAAACCTCACCTCTCAAAAGTTTAATAAACAATCTGGCAACACTCTCCCTCACACCAGACATCAAGCCCAAACTTCTAATCAAATTCTGTACCCAAGATTGGCCTACATATCCACTGGATAATGGCAATCATTGGCCTCCAGAAGGCTCCTTAGATCCAAACCTCCTCTTGGATCTTTTTAATTACTGCCAGCATCTGAAAAAGTGGAGTGAGATTCCCTGTATTGAATGTTTTAGCCTTCTCGCACAGCACCCTGTCTCTGCTCCTCCTGCCCTCCCTCTCAGGTCCTACTTGCTTGCAAACCCCTCTCTTCCCCTAGTTCTACTCCTGACATCACAGATTCTTCCTCATTCGACCCAGCAGATGAACCCCCATCTTATACCCCAGCTCCAACTGACCCTTCTCTCCCGCAAAATCCTCCTCTTGCTCTGCCTGATTCCACGGATCCTCAACCTTCCATTTCATCCCCCTCCCTACCCCCCTCTTCTGGCTGCTCCACCTCCTCCTCTTCCACAGAGACACTCCCTTCTCTTCCCTCTCCTTCCTGTCCACCACCTGCCTCTTTCAGTCCTCCTGTTACCAGGTCTAAGGGACTCCTTCCCAGCCCCAAGACAATCGCACCCCTTCGTGAGGTAGCTGGTCCCAAGGGTGTCATCAGAGTCCACGTGCCCTTCTCCATGTCGGACATTACTCAGCTAGAGAGGAGGCTCTTTCACCACTGACCCCACCACTTACATTCGGGAGTTTCAATGGGTACTGCAAGCATATAGCCTCACTCATCATGACATCTACATGCTCTTGGCCAATAAACTTCTCCCCAAGGAAAGGCAATGGGTCTAGGAGCTAGCCCAAGCCCATGCTGATGAAAATCATAGGACCAATCCTAACGACCCACAGGCCCTCATGCTGTCCCAGAGCAGGATCCCCTATGGGCTTACAATCTAGTGACCTTTTAACATCCTGCCTCTTGGCGGGCCTGAAAAAGGCCACCCGAAAGGCTGTTAACTTTCAAAAGATGCAGAAGGTCATTCAAAGGAAGGAGGAAACACCTTCAGAATTCCTGGATAGACTAACCAAGTCCCTTCAACAGTACACAAACCTCGACCCAGAAACCCCTGATGGCTGTCATGTCTTAATGACATATGTTCTGGCCCAAAGCTACCCTTACATTAAAGCCAAGCTTAAAAAGCTTGAACAGGGCCCTGCTACTCCTCAGACCAAAATCCTCGCTGTCACTTTCAAGGTTTTTCATGGTAGAGAGGATGAAAGTGAATTCCGTAGGCAGAGGGCTGAAAATGCCAAAATCCAAATGTTGGCCCAGCTCATTCAGAGAAGGCCATCACCACGCCGTCCCAATATGACCCCCCCTGGAGCTTGCTTCAAAGTGGTAAGGAGGGACATTGGACCAGGAATTGTTCTTCGCCGAGGACACCCTACAACCCCTGCGCAAAATGCCATCAAAGTGGACACTGGGGGGCAGACTGCCCAACAACCCAGAAGGGAGGTTGGTCTGCCGCCCAGCAACCCCAGCCTCACCTGGGCTTGGCAGAGGAGGATTGACGGAGCCCTGGGCCTTCCCTCCAGACTATTACCATCAAGAATCAAGAGCCTAGGGTCACCTTCCTGGTGGATGGACGCTTCATTAACTTCCTCTTGGATACTGGTGCCGCTTTTTCGATCTTGAGGGAGTATTAGGGTCCTACCACACCCTAAAAACTCCTATTGTCAGGGTAGGAGATAAAAAGATTTTTCCTCAAACCCCCCCCATCATGTTATATGCAGGGATCCCTTTTGTCCTTCACTCACTCCTTTCTCGTTATGAGCCATTGCCCCATTCCCCTTCTGGGAAGGGACATACTCTCACTATTAAAAGTCACCATTCACTTATCACCCCACACCTCTCCTACCTCTCATTTTCTCATGATATTCCTAGGGGCAGATACACCTCCTTCATGCACTCTCCCACGACTATCTAAACCATTTAACCCTGAGGTTTGGACACAATTACACCCTTTATGGCTAAATGCAGTCCTATTCATATTGTCTTACGGGACCCTTCAAGATATGTTAGTCATCCACAATATCCACTCACAACCACATCCCTCCTTGGATTAGAACCCATCATCCAGGATTTATTAGGAAAGGGGTATCTTAGGCCTACACACTCTCCTTTCAACACACCCATTCTGGCAGTTAAGAAACCTAACATGTCCTACAGGCTGGTTCAAGAACTTCGCCTTGTCAACTCTTCTGTGGACCCCATCCACCCGCTAGTGCCCAACCCTTACACCCTCCTCTCTCAGATCCATGCCGCTACTACTCACTTCTCAGTCCTAGATTTAAAAGATGCATTCTTTTCTATTACCTTGTTCTCAGAATCTCAGGATATCTTTGCTTTTTCATGGACTGACTCTCACACCCGCCATTCTCATCAGCTTACCTGGACTGTCCTCCCACAGGGATTCAGGGATAGGCCCCATCTCTTTGGCCAATTTCTTGCCCAGGACCTCACATCCTTTCACCTGACCTGTCCTGACTCTACTCTCCTTCAGTATGTCTATGACCTTCTTATATGTAGTCTTTCTGGGAACACTCTAAATCCCACACCGCTCAGCTTCTTAAATTCCTAGAAGACAAGGGATATAGGGAGTCTCCCCACAAGGCCCAGGTTTCCCAGTCTTCGGTCACCTATCTTGGTTTTTGCCTTACACCCGGGAAAAAGGAAATAACACTGGATAGGAGGCAACTCCTCTGTGATCTTTCAGTGCCCTATACGAAAGCCAAAATACTATCATTCCTAGGATTAGCAGGTTATTTTAGGGCCTGGATCCCAAATTATTCTCTTCTCTCCAAACCCCTGTATGACCTAGCAAAGGGACCCCCTAGTGAATCTCTTGCCTCCTTTCCCATCTAACACTTCTGCAGGATTCAGCAACTCCTCTTAAAGGCACCTGCCTTTCACCTTCCAGATCTTTCAAGAACATTTCATCTATATGTCCATGAAAAAGGGGGGCAAGCACTTGGGGTCTTAGGTCAAAACTATGGGCGTACATTTGCACCTGTGTCATATTTGTCCAAGCAACTAGACCCTACCATCCGTGGGTGGGCCCCTTGCTTAGGAGCTCTGGCTACTGGACAAATTTTACACAAAGAAGCCTCTAAGCTGACTTTTGGGGCGCCTTGAACTATCCACTCCCCACATCACTTGAAGGATCTTTTAGCTTAAAAGGGCCTTCAAACTCTCCCTACATCCAGAGTTCTGTCGCCCCTCACTTCCTTTCTGGAAAACCCTAATATTATTTTCCTCCCCTGCTCTGCACTGAACCCTGCCTCACTGCTACCAATGACTCCCATGTCTCACACACCAACTCATAATTGCTTGGAAACCTTTGATGATTTCCTCCCCTGTCATTCTTCCATTTCTGAGAGACCACTCAGCAAGCCTGACCTTATCTGGTTTACTGACAGCAGTTCCTTTAGGCAGAATGGAACTCATTACTCTGGATACGCTGTATTTTCAGCCACTGAGATTATAGAGGTCAAAGTTTTGCCTTCAGGAACTACAGACCAGTAGGCTGAACTTATAGCATCCACTCGTGCCTGCCTTCTAGCACAAGGCAAATCCCTCACCCTCTAAACTGATTCAAAATATGTCTTCCATATCTTATTATCCCATGCTGCAATTTGAAAGAAGCGAGGCCTACTTACTAGCAAAGGTAATGCAATCACTAATTCAGCTTTTATAACCAATCTGATAGAGGCCACTTACCCACCCAGTTGGGAGTTGTCCATTCTAGGTCCCATCAGAAGGACGGCTTTCTTATCACTGAGGGCAATGCAAAGCTCACCAGGCGGCACGAATGGCTGCTACCACTTAAAATTATGGCCCCCATGGGGGACATATAATGGCTACTTTAGACAGCTCATCTGAAGCCCCTACTTCTTTCAGTAAGAACAAGCATCTTTTCAAGTTCCTTCATACTCTATTCCTTTCCAATTCTCAGTCTTTGACCCTCTTTTTACAGAGTTTCTTCTCCCTCACCCCCTCTGACAAGCCATGCTACAGAATATAGCCTCTAATTGTCAGATCTGTCAGCGGACCAACCCTCATACTCCTTTAATGCCCAAACCTTTCCCTTCCCACCAAGCCCGGGGACACATTCCCACTGCTGACTGGCAGGTAGACTTCACCAACATGCCCACAGTATGGCGCACTAAATACCTCCTTGTCTTTGTAGACACTTTCTCTGGTTGGGGTGAGGCATTTCCCACTTCCAATAAAAAGGCTTCCACTGTAGCTTCAATCTTACTGACAGACATCATCCCCAGGTTTGGTATGCCCATTTCCCTACAATATGACAATGGCCCTGAGTTTACTTCTAGGATCACACAAAAGGTCTCTCAAGCCCTCTCCTTCAAGTGGCATTTCAACTGTCAATATTTCCCCCAGGCTTCAGGGAAAGTGGAAAGGGTAAATCGTAATCTAAAGGAAGTCCTTACCAAATTGACAATGGAATTAAACATAGACTGGGTCAAACTCCTTCCCTTGGCTTTGCTTCGAATCAGAGCTCTCCCTAAGAAACCATCTTTACTGTCTTCTTTTGAGATAATGTATGGAAGACCTCTTATAACCCCTGCGTTGGTCATTTCACAAGGACCTCTCACCCGAGATTTGTCTTTGCCTCTCTTGCTCCATCTCCGCTCGGAACTCTGGAAATATCAGGACTGGCTTCTTCCGGACCCAGTCTCCTCTCCAAACACTCCTCCCTTAACACCTGTTAGTCTAGTCTATTATAATACCCCAGAGGAGAAAGGGACTCTTGCCGCAAAATGGGAAGGCCCCTATCCTGTCATTCTCTGTATCCCCACCGCCGCCAAACTCTCCTTACCAGACAACCATCTCACTCCCTGGATTCACATGTCTAGGTTGAAGCCACATCACCAGAAGGCCCCACCTGCTGACGACAGGGCCACCCCAGAGGAACTCCAAGAATCACCTCCTGAACCTCCCCTTTACTCCTGCTCTCCACACCCATCTCACCCATTTATGTTGCGGCTCACACGGTTTTCCTTGCAGCCCAATTCCTCTTAAAGAAGGCACAATGAGCTCTCCCAACACCCTAGTCTTCTCTAACTGCTTGTTTTTGTGCTCTTCTTATTTTCTGTGCTCTGTCAGGACTGGTCTTTACCCTCCTCACCTACCATGCATTTATTCACTTTTCGGGAACGATACTCAGAACATGGCATGCAGAAGGTCCGTTCAGTGGATGCAACTACTTGCTTCATCCACAACTGCACCTCTATTTCCCTAAAATTGTCACCTTCAAGGACCTTCGTCCCTGGTAGCTGGAACTGGCCTTTCATTTGCTTCCTTTTGATCAAACAAAAGACTATTGTCATTGGTGGCCTGAGATATATAATGGGTGCCCCTATTGGTCATGCAGGTTCCATGATGAACGTGGTAGCTTTTCTTACCACTCACTTGGTTACCCTGAAGGGTGGACTTCTAGTTACATAAAGTGGCATAAAGGCTCTTCATCCAGTAACAATGGATGGTATACTTTAGATAAACCTGACCCCAAGGCCAAACGTTGGGGCTATGTTGAGTTTGCTGTCTATGCTCAGACAACCTCAGTCAGACCCACAGGGTGGATGACTATTGGCCGCACCCTGATTACGCCACCTAAGGCAACCATCCAGGTAGTCGAACACATTAAGGAGTCAGAATCAAAACTTCGAGATCGTATCCATAGCTAATCCAAAGAGGATTCAGAGCCTTCAACCCTCTCAGGTCCCCCTCCCACATGGCTCAATTTGCTCCACCAAAATTTTTGATTATTAAACTCCACCCCTCTTTCTGTGCCTACTTCTCAGTGCATTCTCTGTGCTTCACTTAGTCGTCCACTTCTAGCAGCAGTCCCATTAGCGGCAGGAAAAATTCCAGCAAAACAGTACAATTTCTCTAAAAAGGACAACCCCTACATATGACACGTATCCCACTGTGGGAAAGTTATTCCAACAATACTTTATTTCCTTTCATCTGTTTCCACCTGCCAATAATGAATCCTTTACCCATTTGTTCCTTGAGCTACAGCACCCCATAGAGCCCTGTGTTTATGCAACCTGGACATTTCCTCTGGTGTAATGAATCTTTAAGTACCACAACCATCAATGTCTCTGGCACCTGTTTCTTGGTTACTGTACTTCCTCAGCTATCTTTGTGTACTCCCACCGAATTCCGAAAGTTGGCCCTACCTTCCCGCACCCGTAGGGTAGTCTTTCTGCCGGTTCTGGTAGGCCTCATTTTAACAACCTCAGTGACGAGTCTCGGACTCTCTGGTGGAGCTATAGGTCATGCTCTATGGGCATCCAATGACCTTCAACAAAAACTGCAGGAAACACTCAATACCATGGCTGAGTCTCTGGGTTCGTTGCAGCGGCAGGTTACTTCATTGGCACAAGTGGCTTTACAGAACCAAAGGGCAATTGATCTTCTCACTGCAGAAAAAGGTGTTACATGCCTATTCCTCAGAGAGGAATGTTGCTATTATGTTAATGAATCTGGGCTAATAGAAAGACACGTTGTTAAATTGCAGGGATTATCGACCCAATTGCTCAAACCTACCTCCTCCAATCCCATAACGGGGTTCTTCCAATCCTATCTTGCCATGTACTTACTACATATCTTGGGGCCCCTTATTGGGATGCTCCTTTTTTGTGCTCTCTTGCTCTGCATAATGAAGTGCCTTCAAACCCAACTGCATAAAATTCCTAATCAAACTTTCAACCAGCTTTTGCTTAGGCACTACCAGCCTCTGATGACTGATGAACCCCCAACATCTCCAAGAGAACAGTTCACTCAGTGATGAAGCTCACTACCAGGCACGATGGAATACAATGGGTATCAGACAGCGGGAGACAACGAGCTCAGAGAACCTCTTAATCTGCCTTCCTGGATTCATGAGTCTTTACCACCTTCTAAGCTTTCTCATGGCCCTTGGCCTCTTCTATGTCAGTCCCCCCACATGGAACTTCTGCCAAAAATTGACATTTGCTTTAATTTTTATCTTCATACTGTTTTTATTCGCTCTGATATTCTTCAGGTGCTGGCAACACCATGTCCAGGCAATGCTTCCAGTATTTCCTTGAGTTCTCTTACAGGACCAGTGGCTGATACCAACAATCTCTTCTATCCAGGACTGGTTCCATGCCATCGACATCTTTGGCTTCAGGGAACATTCATTGACTTCACCCCTACGAAAGTAGCTGTCTATAGCCACTGGGTTTTATTTCTGGGTACCATGATATCCGCATACCTGCCCCCTGAGCATTCTTCCACTTCCCTTTCTAGGCCCCACACCACCCCCACACAGCAGGAAGCAGCCAGATCTGACAAACGACGCCCCACTTCCTAAGAAAACAAAAAGGGTGGAATGTTGGGAAAAGAATAAATGGCAGCCATACCCGAGAGGAAAACCCCAACATGGCGCTTAAGGACTTCTTCTTCCTACCTTCTTCATTTCTGCAGTGGCGCAAAAAGTTCCCGCCCTTGTGAACTCTCCCGCCAGCGCCAATTTCAAATCTCGCTTGTGGGGAAACTTAGCCCCAATGAGAACTAATTCCTGGGCTCTGGAGCTGATATTTGAAAGAACTTTTCAATAAACGGGTTGCTGCCATTTATCTGAGCCCTACCATCTCCCCCTTAGTTCTATATAAGCACACAGCTTTTAGCAATAAAATTGGAATTCTCCCGGTGAAGTGTCATTGTGTGGGGAATTATTTCACTCATGATCAGCAACAGGATATACAAAGGTTCTCCAGTGCCACCTGGTAATGGGAATTTCAGAAATTTGATGGTATTTATTTAGCCACTTTTGAAGGATGAAGTTGGAGTCACTGTGCGTTTCAATTAATGCAGGAACCATTATGTGGTGAGGAAGCTCATTTAAATGAAATCTCTGGAGAAATCTCACAGGCAAGGCTTCCCAAAGAGTGGCCAAAAGGTCACATGAAGCCAGGATCATTGAGGTCTACAATATGAGTTCCATGTGTGTTTAGACTCTCAACTATGGTGCCAAGTCTTTCAGAATAAAATCATGTGATATCCTGGTTGAGATTCTCAGTGCACTGTGGAAAGACACCCTGGCCCTCGATCTCAGTTTTCAAGGGCGATTCTGATGTGTGGCCTCCTAAAATCCCAACACATTTCATGTCAATACTTCTTTGAGGTAAATTCCAGAACTCAGTCTCTAAGAGGAATCATGCCAGAGTTCAAGCCCAGGTGGATCCAGTTATCTCTTCCAACCCCCAAACAAATGACCACAATTAAAACCAAACACTCCCACATGGCCCTCATCTTCTTCCATATAGACACTTATCATAACCTCTGGCTGGTGTTTTTCATGAGGGGTGCAGCCCAAGACAGTGTCAAAAATAAGCTCCCTTGCCCCTCATTTGCCTAAAGTCAAGGTGGCCTGGACACCCATCCGGTGAACCAGGAGTGATCAGATAGGCCAGCTGTTAATACTGCTCTGCATCTCCAATTTGAGGCCTACTGACTGTCAGGTATAGATTCTTTATATGATTTGGAGCCATGAGAAAACCCAAAAACCTATGGGCTAGCCTCTGCAGGGCTGTGCATAACTCATTTGACCCAAAGGATCCGTATTCTCACTTGATGGTGGTCAGGAACCTTACAAATGAATGTGAGAGACTTCATTCACAATAATTGCTCTTTTGGCCATTTTGGTTTTGGATGCACACATGGGATCTCTCTTTACATCCATCAGGTGCTGAGAATCTAAGCCACATCCTCACACAGGGCCAAGAGGCTGATTCAGACACATCCCTTTCCAAAGCAATTAAGCAAAGAGCCACAGGTGATGCCCATTCATTTCCATTTGAAAACTGTTTGCTTCAGGCTTCACAAAGGGGTGGCCTGAGGCAAAGACCTTCCTGACATTCAAGGAAACAGAACAATTGATAAGCAAAAGGCCGAAAGCATGGTTTCTCCACTGAGACTTTCTTGGTCACACTGATATCTGAGTTTTCTGAGATGCTCGCCATTCTCTTCAGCTATCCAGGACATGGCAATGTCACAGAGCTTGGAGGTGGTACATATTTTGGACACAAAACCATGAGACTATTCTGGAGAGTGGTGAGAATTCTAGAAGAAACAGGAACTTAGGAAGGTAGCAGGTGTTGCCCATGGATAAGGCAAGCTGCAGTCCATTCATAAATTGGGCAAAATGAATGCCGGGAATCTTTCTACTATACAGGACATATCAGTTGTTGCATTCTATTTTCTAATGTCTACAACCTCGGACACTGTGGGATACACAGACATAGAAACACTTGTCTTGTCCAACGACTTACTAGAAGAAGACCACTCCAAATCAAACAAACCGTCTTTCCTACCTATTCTCAGATCATGAGACAAAACCACAAAATCACACCCACACCCACAAAGACACCTCCTTCCCCCATGTAACTCTGTGACTATCCGGAGTTTCCTCTGAGTGGTTGGCCATACTATGTTCCCCCAAAATGACCTGTCCTATCTCAGATATGGTCTCCTTGGCCAACTCTGTGAAGTTGTCAGGAGCCTGCGGTGAACCACTACCTACTTTCTCAGGAAAAGCCCCTATTCAGAGCTCTCCTGGTATTTGGCCATCCTCACATCTGTAGGTACCAAGAAAGACTGACACTCTCCTTGGTAAATTCAAACAAGTGAGCCTACTGGGTCTGGGACTGGACTGGCTCCAGGGGCCTGGCTTCCTGGATCCCAAGTGAAGAGAGTTCCATCACCAAGGAAGTGAGGTAGATCACTTCTTCAGGAACTGAATGAGGTCATTGCCTTGACAACCACTTTGTTCTAACAGTTGCTTTCAAGAGTCCCATGAGATGGAGGCTGCCCCTACTTCCTGTGACACTTTCACAAGTTAGAATGGTATATAAACCATGGGCACCCGGGAACAGCTCTCCACCTAGGACTGGTTTGGTCCATCTTCTCTACATTAAGAAGAGAGAGGCTGATTCATACACATCCCTTCATGCTGACAAGGTTGTTTGCCATAGAAGATGACTTTTCTCTCTCAGGTCTTTCGTAGCTGCCTACATCTTCTCAAGGGATCATTTCTGCATGGACCTTTGATGTTCTCAACAGGTGGAAGATGCCCTACATTCCTGTATTTTAAGAGCAACCCTGTCCCTGCTGTTCTGTAAAGTTTGATTGAGAGAACAGTGTATGGTTTGGGTTAGTAGCATGTTCAATTTGGGGTTAGGAATCCTTCTGCATGACGAATAATGGTATTGGGAAACTATGATATTTACAAGAATATATAGGTGAAATATAAGTATAAAAACAGAAATCTAGGGAAGATATGAAGTCCAGAAGGGCATTGGGCCTTAATTGGTACACTTAGCTTTGAATTATTTTCTGCAAAAATGTCTCAGATAAATCTATATACAATGGCATAGGAGCTTGTACCTTGGATGATTGAATGTCAAAGAGAACATCCACTCAAAAAGGGATAGTCGGTAGGATTAGGAAGATAGTCAGTAGGATTACAAAGAAGAGTGAGAATAGGATTTAGACCAAAAGTTCTTAAGCAATAGGGTTTCAGATAGACAGTGAATGTAAATGTCAGCACAAGTGAAGAGTCAGTCACAATGATGAACAGGGGGAAATATGTAGGAAAATAGATATAAATAGAGACATTACAAAATCAGGCAAAGTATAAAGTGAGTGATAGGATTAGACATTTTCAACAGGCTTGAGGTTGAATATATAATCTTAGGAAGAAACAAAAATGTAGTCACCAATAAGATTGACATTTGAGAGCATTAGGCCACCTGGACATGGAAGGTTTTAGTAATCCATGCTCACTTTCCATTTAGGCATTGGTACAACTTTAAGGGTGACCTTTGATTTTTTTGTCCAGAATATTACTGCAATAAAATGTATATATAGATCAGGTGACATGAGTATTTCTTCCACCATTTTTTGAGGAATATTTTGAAAATGAATAAATTAGTATTGAGGGTAAAAATAGGTGTACCCTGTGTCTATGAATATAGAGATAAAGCATGAATAGACCATACAGATAATAAATAATATAACTGGTTCCACTTTAAATAATGTATTGAATTGATATCTGAAAATATATAAGAAATCATATATTGATATATAATCATTCATAACAACTAGTTATACGTCTAATTGTAATCTTAGGGTTATGGTTTATCATGAAGAGTGTTTGAGTTTTGCTTCAAAAGTGATTATGGAAATCAAAAATAATGTGTTTGGAAAGAAGTTTCATGAAAAGACCAGTTTGAAACATGGCGGAACACGTGTTTTCTGAAGCAGAAAGTGATTGAAAGTGAAATAAATGCCTATAAATTTGTGAACTTGTGGATGAAATATATATCCTATAATGTGCATAAACTGAAGAAATAGTAATGTACCAGTTTTGAATAAAAATGAACTTCAAAATACTTATCATGTCCCATAGGAATCTACTTGCATTGATGTGAAACTGGATCAGTTACTGTAGAAATATTAGGATTTATATGCACCATTCACTGAAGTTAGTTTTCAATACTAGGAAAAAAATACATATATCAGGTGAATGAATATTTCTGAGAATAATCTTGTGAAAAGTTGATTATAAATCCACATACATAATCATGAATGAATTTACGGAGTGTATAATAAGACACATATATTAAATATTTTGAAATATCTGGAGAGAATATATATATATATATATATATATATATATATATATATATATATATATATAACCACACACAGATTTCAAAAATTAGCAATATATATGCCAATCGAATTACACCGTGAAATATATATCATCCACAGATCCAAAAATATTCATTTTACTGGATATGGATTTATGTATAACATTTTTAAACTAGGAAGCTCACCCATATGTTGAATTTTCAGTTGAAACAGCGTTAGGAGGAGTGATCTCTTCTCACACTTTGTATCTGCCAAGTCATGTAACTCACAAGAACGTACGTGTGATACCAGGTAGGATTCTATATGTGCATATAAAAATACATGTGCTGAATAGAATACAGAGAAACGGAGACAGGAATTCACATATTTGTTAACTTTAAAAGCACATGGAAAACTATTTCAACAAAAAATTTACTAGATTTATAACTCCTACCCTATATAATGCAAAAGGCAAGTCCAAGTATACAACGTGCCTCCTCTGAACTGCTTGTATTTCTATTCTGTTTCGGTTACTTATCTCCATCATATTAGGATTAGTATTCAGAATCTAGTAGGGTATGTGTTAGTGTCAGGGATTCAGTATTTCAAATGTAAAATAGAAAAATGAATCCAATGTGTATGCAACTATGTGCTAAACAAAATCTTCCCACTCTCATCCAGAACAATTCCTTGACATTTCCTTCGCCCAAAGTAAGACACAATTAGAGGAGAAGAGTAATAAAATCTGTGAATAATATGCTCAGGAATTTACAACCTTGGAAGTGGTAGAGGAGTTTCCCTAGTATGGGACAGGGTAAACACTCCATAAACATGGAGCTCTGCTGGCCTAAATACTTCTTGAGAAACTGCCTCTGATTTTGGGCACTTGAAATATATGTTGTTGTCAGGAGCTTTCGCTTCTTTCTAGTGAGACCATCAAAGCTGTGTCTGCATCTATGTGACCTGGACGACATGGTTTCTTATTTTCCAATGAACATGAGGCAGCAGTGCTGAATTCTCTCTTTGTAAGTAAACTGTTGCCACTGGGGGCTAAGGGTATTCCCATGTGGACTGGGAAGCCATTTGGTCATCCTCCACTTTTCGTGTTTTTTCTTGCTGCTGCACTGGGACTTTGGCATTTGCTTCATGAAATAAAAAAAGTTCAACTGGGACACCGTTCTGGAGGCAATTCTGTCATGTGTGGTTGGTCAGGGTCTGAAGGAGAATGCCTCAACCAGGCTTTTATCCCACATAGCTTGGCCCCATGTCCATAGCTACCTGATTCTGAACATTGCCCGGAAACATCTCCATATAACAAGAAGCCTTTACATGGAAGGGTTTGCTGGCTGCACCATGTCAGTCACAAGCCATTTGGGAGCCAATGGCAGATCCACATGGCCCCACCACAAATTTTTTATCACACACCTGCCTACCACTGCTCTAGGCCCACTACTCAGCAGGTTCCAACATACTGGCATCTCTGTTCTACACCATTTTCATGAAACCCACTCAATCAAGGCACTGTCTTGCATATTTACGATCAGCAACAGGACATCCAAAGTTTCTCCAGTGCCACCTGGTCATGGGAATTTCAAAAATTTCATGGTATTTATCTAGGCATTTTTCAAGGATGACGTTGCAGTCACTGTGGGTTTCAATTCATTCAGGTACCATTAAATGGTGAGGAAGCTCATTTCAATGAATGCTCTGTAGAACTCTCACAGGCAAGGCTTCCCAAAGAGTGGCCAAAATGTCACATGAAGCCAGGCCTATTGAGGTCTACAATGTGACGTCCATGGGTGTTGTGACTCTCAACAATGGCTGCCAAGTCTTTCAGAATTAAATCATGTGATCTCCTGGCTGAGATACCCAGGGCTCTGTGGAAAGCCACCCTGGGCCTAGATCTCAGTTTCCAAGGGTGATTCTCATGGGTGGACTCCTAAAATCCCAACAAAATTCATGGCAATACTTTTCTGAATTCAGTCTCTAAGGGGAATCACACCAGAGTTCAAGCCCAGGTGGTCACAGTCATGTCTTCCAACCAGAAACAAATGACCAAAATTAAAGCCAAAACCCTCCCATATGGCCCTCATCTTCTTCCATATAGACACTAATCACAACCTCTGGCTGAAGGTTTCCATGAGTGGAGGAGTCCAAGAGAGTGTCCAAAATAAATCCCTTGCCCCTCATTGGCGTAAATTCAGGGTGGTCTGGACACCCTTCATGTGAAACAGGAGTGATCAAATATGCTAGACGTTAATACTTCTATGCTTCTCCAATTTTTATGTGATTTGCAGTCATGAGAAAACACAAGCACCTCTGCAAGTCTTTGAAGAACCCATTTGACCCAAAGGATCCCTATTCTCACTTGATGGAGTTCAAGAACTTTAAAGAGGAAGGCGACAGACTTCATCCACAAGGACTGCTTTTTGGCCATTTTGGTTTTGGATGCACACATGGGATCTCTCTTTACATCCCGAAGGTGCTGAGTATCTAAGCCACAACCATTTGAAAACTGTTTTCTTCAGGCTTCACAAAGGGGTGGCATGAGGCAAAGACCTTCCTGACATTCAGGGCAACAGAACAATAGGTTAGCAAATGGCCCAAAGCAGTGTTTCTCCACTGAGACTTTCCTGGTCACACTGATATCTGAATTTTCTGAGATGCTCGCCATTTCCTTCAGCTATCCAGTACATGGCCATGTCACAGAGCTTGGAGGTGGTACATATCTTGGTCACAAAATCATGAGCCTATTCTGGAGAGTGGCCAGAATTCAGGAAGAAAACAGGAACTTAGGAAGATAGTAGGTGTTACCCATCCATAAGGCAAGCCGCATTCCTTTCATAAATTGGGCAGAAAGAATTCTGGTAAGCTTTCTACTAGCCTGGACACATCCTTTGATGCATTCTGTTTTCTAATGTCTACAACCATGGACACAGTGGGATACACAGACATAAAAACACTCGCCTTGTCAAATCACTTATTAGAAATCGTCCACTCCAAACCAAACAAACCGCCTTTCCTACCTATTCTGAGAACATGAGACAAAATCACAAACACACACTCACACCCACAAAGTCACCTCCTTTCCCAAAGTAGGTCTCTGACTATCGGGTGTGTCCTCTGACTGGTGGGCCTTACTATGTTCCCATCAAATGGCCTGTCCTGTCTCAGATCTGGTTTCCTTGGCCAACTCTGTGAAGTTGTCAGAGAGAGACAGCAGTGAGCCACTTCCTGCTTACTCAGGAAAGGTCACTCTTCAGAGCTTTCCTGGCATTTGGCCATCCTCACATCAGTAGGTACCAAGAAAGACTGACTCTGTCCATGGTAAATCAAAAGAAGTGAGACCACTGGGACTGGGACTGGGACTAGATTTGTGTGCCTGGATTCCTGGATCCCAAGTTCAGAGAGTTCCATCACCAAGGATGTGAGGTGAGGTCACTCCTTCAGGAACTGAATGAGGTCACTGCCTTGGCATGCACGTTGTTCTAACATTTGCTTCCAAAGGTCCCATAAAATGGAGGCTGCCCCTAATTCCTTTGACACTTTCACAAGTTAGAATGGTATATCAAACATTGGTAACCGGGAACAGCTCTCCACAGAGGCCTCGTTTGGTCCTTCTTCTCTACATAAAGAAGAGAGAGGCTGATTCTAACACATCCCTTCATGCTGACCACGTTGTTTGCAATGAAAGATGACTTTTGCTCTCTCAGTTCCTTCATAGGTGCCTGCAACTTCTCTAGGGATAATTTGCGCATGGACCTTTGAGTTTCTCAGCAGTTGGAAGATCCCCTACATTCCTGTATTTTAAGACCAACTCTGTCCTTGCTCTTCTCTAAAGTTAGATTGAGGGAACAGTGTATGGTTAGGGTTAACAACAGGTTTGATTTGGAATAGAAATCATTCTGCTGGATGAATAATGATATTGGGAACATGCGATATTTTCAAGAATATATAGGTAAAATATATGAATCTGAAAACAGAAATCTAGGTAAGATTTGAAGCCCAGAAGGGCATTGGGCCCTTGATTGTGGTATTAAGCATAGGACGTTGTAACTTGGATGATTGATTGTCAAAGAGAAATTCCAGCCAAAAATGGATAGTCGGTAGTATTAGGAAGATAGTCAGTATGTTTATAAAGGAGAGTGAGCATAGGATTTGGACCAAAAGTTCTTTAGCTATAGGGTTTCGGGTATTGAGTGAATGTAAATGTCAGCACATGTGAAGAATCAATCACAATGATGAACTGGGGAAAATATGTAGGAATGCAGATATCAATAGACACTTTAGGAAATCTGGCAAAGTATAGTTGGTAGTGAAATGTTAATAAAATAGATTCTTGTCACTTCCTGTTTTTCTGTATGCTTAATAAAACACTGTTGAAATATTGAGAAGTGTTTTCTAATCTTTTTCCCAGAATGTCTGTCCCCAACTGCCAAACTTCAGAATGTACTCCCTCACCCAGTTGCACGCAAACTGCTCACCCGCCCAGGCCCATCAATAAACTTTCCTCCCTGCCCTCTTCAAGGAAAGTGTATAAGCTCTGCTTAAGCTGTTCTCAGGGTTCTCTGCTCTATTCAAATGAGCTCTGAGCCCCAGCATGCTGGACCCCCAATTAACCCTTTGTTTTTGCATGAGAGAGTCTCTTGGTGGTCTCTTCCCCCAACGCTCTTCCGATCTTTATATATGGAGGTTCCACCGAAATCCAGCAGTGGTGAACGAGAGACCCCAATGGGTTACTCTCAGGATAAGTATACGCCTCTTTCTGGTTTCAGGTTTCAGATTAGGGCTTGGCAAAATGGCTGTCGATGAAGTGTGTGAGCTCTCTTTGATGGTGGCTGGCAGACGTGTCACAGAGCCACAAGCCAAGTCCCTGGGGGACGCCACAGAGGACTCGGGAATCGAGGAATAATAGACTCCTCGACTCAGTGATATTTTGTTTCAGATTCGGTATTGCCAGCCCATCGGGTTTTGCCGCCTGCTCAGTCTTGGTCTCAGTGTTGGACGTCCATTGCCTGTCTTTATTGTTTTCTCTTGTCTGTGTCCTGGCCATAATTCAGGAAGAAAACAGCAACTTAGAAAGGGAGCAGGTATCGCCCATCAATAAGGCAAGCCGCAGTCAATTCATAAATTGTGCTGGATGAATGCTGGGAAGCTTTCTATGAGACAGGACACATCCATTGATGCATTCTCTTTTCTAACGTCTACAAGCACGGACACAGTGGGATACACAGACATAGAAACACTTGCATTGTCAAACGACTTACTGGAAACACTTCACTCCAAACCAAACAAACCGCCTTTTCTACCTATTCTCAGAACATGAGACAACACCACAAACCCACACCCGCAATGGCACCTCCTTCCCCCAAATAGGTCTGTGACTATCCGGAGTGTGCTCTGACTGATGGGCCATACTATGATCCTCCGAAATGGCCTGTCCTGTCTCAGATCTGGTCTTCTTGGCCAACAATGTGAAGTTGTTAGAAGCCAGGAGCGAGCCACTATCTGCTTTCTCAGGAAGAGCCCCTCTTCCGAGCTTTCCTGGCATTTGGCCATCCTCACATCAGTAGGTATCAAGAAAGACTGACTCTGTCCTTTGTAAATCCAAAAAAGTGAGACCACTGGGACTAGGACTGGGACTGGCTCTGGGTGCCTGGCTTTCTGTATCCCAAGTTCAGAGAGTTCCATCACCAAGGAAGTGAGATGAGATCACTTCCTTCAGGAACTGAATGAGATCACTGCCTTGGCAACCACATTGTCATAACAATTGCTTCCCACGGTCCCATGAGATGGAGGCTGCCCCTACTTCCTGTGACACTTTCACAAGTTAGAATGGTATATCACCCGTAGGCAAAAGGGAACAGCTTTCCACACAGGCCTGGTTTGGTCCATCTTCTCTACATTAAGAAGAGATAGGCTCATTCTGACGCAACCCTTAATCCTCACCAGGTTGTTTGCCATGAAAGATGATTTGTGCTCTATCAGGTCTTACATAGCTGCCTACATCTTCTCCAGAGATCATTTCTGCATGGAGCTTTGAGATTCTCAACAGATGGAAGATCCACTGCATTCCTGTATTGTAAGACCAACACTGTCCCTGCTCTTCTGTAAACTTAGATGTGAATTGGAGTCATGAGAAAACCCACGAACCAATGGGCTAGCCTCTGCAGGGCTTTAAAGAATTCACTTGACCCAAATGATCCCTATTCTCACTTAATGGAGGTCAGGAACCTTACAGAGTAAGGCGAGAGACTCTATCCACAATGACAGCTCTTTTGTCCATTTTGGTTTTGGATGCACACATGGGATTTTTCTTTAGACCCATCATGTGCTGTGAATCTAAGCCACAGCCTCACATAGGGCGGAGAGGCTGATTCAGACACATCCATTTCCAAAGCAATTAAGCAAAGAGGCACAGGTAATGACCATTAATTTCCATTTGAAAACTACTTTCTGCAGGCTTCACAAAGTGTGGCCTGAGGCAAAGACCTTCCTGACATTCAGGGCAACAGAATAGGTAAGCAAAAGGCCCAAAGCAGGGTTTCTCCACTGAGACTTTCTTGGGCATACTGATATCTCAGTTTTCTGAGATACTCGCCATTCCCATCAGCTATCCAGTACATGGCCATGTCACAGAGATGGAGGTGGTACATATCTTGGACACAAAATCATGAGCGTATTCTGGAGAGTGTCCAGAATTCAGGAAGAAAACAGGAATTTAGGAAGATGGCAGGAGTTGCCCATCCATACAACAAGCGGCAGTCCATTCATAAATTGCACAGAATGAATGCTGGGAAGGTTTCTCGTAGACAGGACACATCCATTGATGCATTCTCTTTTCTACTGTCTACAATCACGGACACAGTATGATATATAGACACAGAAACATTCACCTTGTAAAAGGACTTACTAGAAACAGTCCACTCCAAAACAAACAAACAAGCTTTCCTAACTATTCTCAGAACATGAGACAAAACCACAAACTCACACTCACACCCAAAAAGGCACCTCCTTCCCCCAAGTAGGTCTGTGACTATTCGGAGTGTCCTCTGACTTGTGGGCCATACTATGTTCCGCAAAAATGGCGTGTCCTGTCTCCGATCTGGTCTCTTTGGCCAACTCTGTGAAGTTGTCAGGAGCCTGTGGTGAGAAACTACCTGCTTTCTCTGGAAAGGCCAGTCTTCATAGTTTCCAGGCATTTGGCTGTCCTCACATCAGTAGGTACCAAGAAAGAGTGACTCTGTCTTGTTAAATCCAAACAAGTGAGCCCACTGGGACATGGACTGGGTTTGCCTCTGTGTGCTTGGTTTCCTGGATCCCAAGATCACAGACTTTCATCACCAATAATGTAAGGTGAGGTCACTTCCTTCAAGAGATGAATGAATTCACTGCCTTGGAAACCACTTTGTTTTAACAGTTGGTTACATGGTTCCCAAAAGATGGAGGCTGCCTCTACTTGCTGTGACTCATTCATATGTTAGAATGGTATATCAACCATAGGCACCGGGGAACAACTCTCCACACAGGCATGGTTTTGTCCATCTTCTCTACATTAGGAAGAGAGAGGCTAATTCAGACACATCCCTTCAACCTGACCAGGTTGTTTGCCATGGAAGATGACTTTTGCTCTCTCAGGTCCTTCATAGCTGCCTACATCTTCTCCAGGGATCATTTCAGCATGGACCTTTTAGGTTTTCAGCAGGTGGAAGATCGCCTATATTCCTGTATTTTAAGACCAACTCTGTCCCTGCTCTTCTGTAAAATTAGATTGAGGGAAAAGTGTATGGTTAGGGTTAATAACATGTTCAATTTGGGTTAGGAATGATTCGCTGGAATGAATATTTGTTTTGGGAACCTGCGATATTTATAAGAATATATAGGTGAAATATAAGTATGAAAACAGAAATCTAGGTAAGTTTTGAAGCCCAGAAGGGCATTGGGCCGTTGATTGAAATACTTAGCATTGATTTATGTCCTGAACAGTTGTCTCAGTTAAATCAATATACAATGGCATAGGACCTTCTAATTTGGATGATTGAATGTGGAAGAGAACATCCAGTCAAAAAGGGATATTCGGTAGGATTAGGAAAATAATCAGTAGGTTTAGATAAAAGAGTGAGTATAGGATTTGGACCAAAAGTTCTTTAGCAATAGAGTTTCGGGTAGAGAGTGAATGTAAATGTCAGCACATGTGAAGAGTCAGTCACAATGATGAACTGGGTAAAATATGTAGGAAAGCAATATTTTGAAGACGTATAAATTAATTGGGGGTACAAATAGGTGTACCCTGTGCCTATGAATATAGAGATAATGCATGAATAGACCATACTGTGAATAAATAATATAACTGGTTCGAACTTTATATAATGGATTGAATTGATTTCTGAAAATATACAGGAAACCTAATATTGATATACAATCATTCATTCCAAACAGTTATGCATCTAATGGTGATATTAGATTTATGGTTTATCATGAAAAGTGTGTGAGTTTTGCTTCAAAACTGATTATGAAATTAAAAAAAATGTGTTTGGAGAGAAGTCTCATGAAAAGAGCAGTCAAGAAACCGGGAGGAATACATGTGTTCTGAAGCAGGAAATGATTAAAAGTGAAAAAATGTCTATAAAGTTGTGAACTTGTGGATGAAATATATATCCTATGATGTGCAAAAACTGCAGAAATATTAATGTAGCAGTGTTGAATATAAATGAACGTCAAAATACACATCATGTCCCATACGAATCTACTTGCATTGATGTTAAACTGGGTCAGATACTGTAGAATTATTAGGATTTGTATGCACCATTCACAGAAGTGAGTTGTCAGTACAAGGAAACAAATATGTATTTCAGGTGGATGAATATTTCCAAGAATAATCTTGTGAAAAGTTGATTATATTTCCTCATGCATGAACATGAATGAATGTATGAATGTAGAGAGTGTATATAAGACACATATATTTCATATTTTGATAAATCAGGAGAGTATATATATATATATATATATATATATATATATATATATATATTTATAACACACAGAGAGACATAAAAAAGCAGCAATATATATGCCAATTGAAATTTATAATGAAATATATAACATCTACTGATGCAAAAATATATACTTTACTGAACATGGAATTATGTATAATGTTGTTGTACTAGGAAGCTCACCCATAGGTTGAATTTTTAGTTCCAACAGCGTTTAGGAGGGGTAGTCTCTTCACACAATTTATATCTGCCGAATCAGCCACCTCACAAAAATGTACGTGTGATTCCAGGTA